>NC_057803.1:23542753-24153368 GCF_018294505.1 Triticum aestivum | reverse complement strand
TGACTTGTGATATCTATGATTATTATTATTATTGACTAACCCGTGATATTATTACCAAGTATCTCTGGGATGGTTCTACCTCCGGGATATTCATTATGATTATTTCTTTTAAAGCCCTTTATGTGGCGTCGCTCAGACGCCCGACTGTGGCATTTCTTTTAAAGCCCTTTATGTGGCGTCGCTCAGACGCCCGACTGTGGCATTTCTTTTAAAGCCCTTTATGTGGCGTCGCTCAGACGCCCGACTGTGGCATTTCTTTTAAAGCCCTTTATGTGGCGTCGCTCAGACGCCCGACTGTGGCATTTATTTTAAAGCCCTTTATGTGGTGTCGCTCAGACGCCCGACTGTGGCATTTCTTTTAAAGCCCTTTATGTGGCATCGTTCAGACGCCCGACTGTGGCATTACTTGATTATTTGTTTCATAAGTTTTTATACTACCATGTTATTGCAATTTTATAAATAACTTGCTTGCACGCATCAGAATTTCATTTATCTATTGTGACTGACGTCATGAGCATAAAATATTTTAGCACATCATTGTTATATTATACCTGTGTTCATAATGTTTGCGAGTACATTCAAAGTACTCACTGGCTTGTCCCTGGCTATTGTCTTGGCCAGATTTCCTTGCACGGAGAGGAGTGACGCGATGACAGCCCGGAACCTAAGCAATGGAGATAGCAGCCTCGCGAAGATAGGAGTTAACCTGGTCAGCTGTTCCTGTGGGAATTGGAGTCCCATAGACACCGATGATCCACAAACCGCTTCCGCCATCAACCACTAGAAACCATTTGTTGTACTCACAGGCCAGAATGGTCTTGTACTGCATATTTTGTATGTTGCTTGGAATTTCTGTATCAAGTTGGAGCCTCATCAGCTAACAGTAATCCTGGGGCTGATGAGCACGACGGTCTTTTCTGGAAATTTATTTCCCGGAAAAAAACGGTCGCGACAGGCATGCAGTGTTGTCTTCGGCATTGCAAGGCGGGTTCCTCCTCCGGATATACCATAGAAGAGTTCATATAAAAGGATAGTGTCCGACCCTGCAAAACAAGTTCCACATATCTCTGCAAAGAGAATAATATTTCCACAAATCTAATCTGCTGACACATTTTGGCAACATGACATTATGCCATGGCCCGGTGATTATTCGAACCGTTTCCTTTAACTAGCCCCGCACATAACGCGAGGTAGTTTTTTGACACGTCTTGTCAAAGCAGAGATCGTGTCCCCCTTATTATGGGATTCTCATCAATACGGGTGTGGGTAACCCAACCGCGCCATTGATTACGGCGCTTGGGGGATAAGCGAGTTTTACCAGGCTAGTGGGGGCGCATAGTTTCGGCCGCCCTTATAAAGGGACAAGGTTTAACCTTTTTCTACCCACGCCTTCTTCCTCCTTGCCTATCCGTTCTTGCGCACTCGGGCTCCAACGCCCAAGTACACATCCTTCTCCTCGACCTCCTCCAAACATGTCCGGAGCGGGAGGGAAGTGGATGGCTTCCTCCGTTACGGAGGAACACATCAAAAAGCTGCACGGAGCCGGATACTTAGCCGCAAATATCGTGCATCGGCTGCCCGCTGCGGGGCAGATCGTCCCTACCCCGGAACCTCATGAGAGGGTAGTTTTCCTCCACCACTTCCTCTGTGGACTGGGGTTTCCCCTTCATCCTTTCGTCTGTGGTCTCATGTTCTACTACGGGCTGGACTTTCATGATCTCGCCCCGAACTTCATCCTCAACATTTCGGCGTTCATCGCCGTCTATGAGGCCTTTCTCCGCATCCGCCCCCACTTCGGTTTGTGGCTGAAGACCTTCAATATCAAGCCGAAGGTGGTGGGCGGCCAACAAGCAGAATGCGGCGGAGCCATGGTGGGCAAGATGCCCAATGTTATATGGCTCGAAGGATCCTTCATGGAGACCATAAAGGGGTGGTAATCGGTGTGGTTCTACATCACCGAGCCGCGCGACACCAACTGGGTGGCTACCCCCAAGTTCTGCTCCGGATTCCCCACACGGCTCACTTCCTGGAAAGAGAAGGGCCTGTCATGGGGTTCATCGGTAGAGCTGGACGGACTCCAGAAATGTATCCGGAACATGGCAAGCAAGAAACTCAAGCTTGTCAACATAGTCCAGGTCATGCTCATCCACCAGATCCTCCCGTGTCAACAACAAGACTTCAACTTGTGGTAGTTTGACCCAGCTCAGCACCAAACTCTAAGCGAGCTCTTTGACACGACGCACAAGGACGTCTGGAGGGTGCTGTTCAAGGGCGCCGAGGTCCCTCCCTCTCTCACCGAGGACCGCGGACTATGCGCGAAGCGGCGAGCGCATTCGGTAAGTTCTATACATCCGGTGGGATATTTATTTCTCCTAGCTTAACCATGTGCAAGGTCTGAACTCCCATGCCTTTGACAGGACTGGGTGGAGGCATCGGAGCAGATCAACTGTCCGGCCCCTCTGCTCGAAGGCAATGCAGATGCTCTCCTGACGGAGATGCTGACTCCGGCTCCTTACAAGGTGCCAGAGAAGACCAAGAAGGCCAAGCGAACCCGAAAGAGTTCCCGGCGCCAGGTGACATCAGACTCATCGTCCGATGACTCCTCGGTGCACTCCTCCCACGAAGACGAGGAGGAAGATGAAGAGGCTCCCCCTCCAGTCGGGGGAGACAAGAAAAGGAAGGCCGCCCCAACTTGGGGGCCGAAGGGTCCAAGAAGGGAAGGACTCTCCTTCCGGACAGTTCCGCCACCACCGCCGGAAGCGAAGACGAGTGGCTGCTCAGGGCCAAGCCCCTGGCGAAGTCGTAAGTATTCGGATACCAAAGTAACTCATAGCATTCCTTTGTCGCACTGCTTCTCCTAACGCCGAATTGTGATTATGCAGACCGCCCTGAGCCCGTATCAACGTATCTTCGTCGGACGGCTCCCTAGACTCGTCGGATATGGATAGCGATCCACTTCCGACCGCCACCTCCCCTGCCCTACGGGCAATGCTGAGGTGTTGTCTCAAGAGGCACCGGGGCGAGGGGAGACAGTCCCGAGGGCGCCTCAAAGCGACCTTCCGGACTCTGGGAGCAGAGGGAGCAAGGCCCCCGAGGGCTCCGAGTTCGGCCCTCAGCCGAACACCGCGCCGGAACCTCCAGTGGTTTCGGACTCGGGCAGGCGGCCTCCTTCCAAGAGGGGCAGGACGCCTGTGCTGGTGACCTCTGTCCATCCAGAGGCATCGGACAATCTGCTGGGAGCACTTCGCAGCGCTTCCATCGATGAGGAGCACCGCACTATCATGAGTGCGGTGGTCCAGAAGGTTTAGTTTGCCAAGAGAGGACTGACTGAAGCCTGTGCCAGCCTTCTAACAGGCTTTGAGGTAAGTATTTAAAATATACTAAAAATATTACCACATAGACAGTAGCCCCTGATGCTCTGTTCGGTGTTCACAAAGAAAAGCCGAACAGAGGATCAAACAATATTGCAGGAGTCTAATATAAGTATGTCAATATGCGTATGCAGGCTTCGTTGCTGGCATCTGCCGCACTGACTACGGAGGTCGCCACACTGAAGCAGGACCTTAAAGGGTCCAAGGACGAGCTCGGCCTTGCCAAGAGGCAGCTCGAGGAGAACAAAGGTAAGTAGTACCTAGTCTATGGATATGTATAAAAAGAATGCGATTGCAAAATGACAGGATCATCGTAAATTTGTTAGGGGCCATGACCGAGGTGGCGACCCTGAAGCAAGCGCTATCTGAGGCTGAAAACAAAGTGGCCAAGGAGCACACCGAGTGGAAAAGGCATGAGGCACGGGTGGGCGAGGTGCAGCAAGAGCTCCACGCTATCGTGATGAAGCACGAGGCGCTGGAGCTTGACTTGAAGACGCGAGAGTCTAAGCTTGCCACGGCCCTCGAGAGCGCAAAGAGTGCCAAGGCCGAAGCCCAAAAGGCCCTCCAGGAGATTGATGCGATGAAGAAGATAGCGGCGGGTAAGGCATTCTATATGCAAAGCAAGCATGTGAAAGTAAATTACCTGTTACTTACCCGAATCCGGAGCTCTCCAGGAGCATTCACAGATTTGCCCCGCAGTGTGTTGGATGCCGCACAGTTTTACCAGGCCGAGGAGGGAAGCTCAACGGAGAAGTTGTTCTGGGCCCAATATACTGGGACCGAACACCTGGTGCCTATGAGCGACTGGCTAAAGCAGCTGGTCCAGCTACACAAGGCGGCCGAACATGCCATGAAGGGCTTTATAGTCCGGTTGTGGCCTGGCGATGCCCTTCCGAACAACTACTTCGGCCTGGTGAGGCGGCTTGTGGATGCCTGCCCACGGCTGGAAGTCATCAAGCGGTCCGTCTGCATCGAAGGTGCACGCCGGGCTTTCGCCCGTGTGAAGGTGCAATGGGCGAAGCTAGACGCCGTGGAGCTGATTAAGGAAGGGCCGCCGGAGGGCAAGGAGCATCGCCACCCCGAGATGTACTATGAGGGTGTCCTGAAGGGTGCCCGTCTTGTAGCAGACGAGTGTACCAAACATACAATATTTGAGTAAACCCGCTCGTGTCATCCTGTATTCATGAAAACTTGTTCATATGCGCTATGCAACGCTTGTTTGAATTTAAAATATTACCTTATGTTCGGCTGTTTATCAAATCTGAGAGATGGCTAGTCATCAGCTTCTGCCCCCATGCCGCGAGTGCTGGGGTGTTCAAGATAAACCTGAGCACTCTTGTTCCCATTTTTGGGTCCTTCGAGGGAGGTGCTCAGCACAACGAACAAGGCAATCGGACTATAATGCGTTATCACTCTCACTTAGCCATAGAATTCTATAATTTTAAATTTCGGCGAAGCCCCTAGTGTTCGGAAGGTCGAACTCGGGGCGCGATACACGCCTTAAGCCGGACAGGACCGACTCCTCGCTCTAAGCGGCATAAGTCTTTAAGGACTCGAAAACCTCTCGAACAGCGACCAGTCTCTCGCCTTATCATGACAGTCAGTTTTAGCTTTCTCCACTGTGGTGCTTAGCCTAGCAGAACCGGGGCACAATCGCAGTAGTTCTCCCAGTGCTACCTTAGCCGATATAGAGGAACATAAGGTACCAAGACATGGGAGCCGGGCAAACCCAACTATTGACCTAAGACATTATTCGGAGCTGATGCATATAATGCTATAAGTTCGGGGTGCCGCACTGTTGAAAGTGTCCGGACTTCTCACACCGTATTGTGGGGTATGCTTAAGCCCCTAGCGTATTGGCCGTACCAGAGTGTACGGGTGCTGGATGTCATGAATGAACATATATATATATATATATATATATATATATATATATATATATATAAGAAGAATGCAATGATAGTCTTAATGCTATGCATTGTTTATTCAAAAAGGTGCGTTAAAGTAGAATGATACATGCGGTGCAATAAGCAAAAAGTAGGACTATGTCCCCTCCAAGGGTGAGCTGAAGAATAGTATTAAGGCAAGTATTACACTCGTTATCGTAATCCACCTGGGAGTTCCGTGGTGTGACGTAGCTTTCTGCCTTCTTGGTTGCTGCATCATATGTTCGGCAATCATGCTGCCGGACCAGGTTTCCAGAGATTAAAGTCTTGAAAAGAAAAAAAAATAACAAAACGGAAAGCCCCTAGTGCGGTTTAAGCCGCGTCTTGGGGCGTGCCGTAGTCATGCCCCCCTCCCCGCCTATGCCCATGGTATTTTAAATGCGTAATTATGTACGCGTGGCACGAATTTCGCCGTTTGGCTTGGGTCGGGGTGGGGGCCGCATTGCTATGCGAGCTCGGAACGTGCCAGGCGGTAAAGTTGTCGATTACTCCGGGCGCGCTTGAAGTTGTCCGGGTCCTTAATCGCCGAACTAGTGGATTGCCTTAAGAGCCTGCTTTGTGCTTCTGCTGCGAGGGCCGCAGTGTGCTCCTCCGTTCAGAGAGAGTGCTCTATGTTCCATTAACTATAATGACCCCCCGAGGTCCTGGCATCTTGAGCTTGAGGTATGCATAATGTGGTACCGCATTGAATCTCGCAAATGTGGTTCGCCCAAGCAGTGCATGATAGCCACTGCGGAACGGGACTATATCAAAGATTAACTCTTCACTTCAGAAGTTATCCGGGGATCCGAAGACCACTTCCAGTGTGACTGAGCCTGTGCAGTGGGCCTCTACACCTGGTATGACGCCTTTAAAGGTCGTTTTTGTGGGTTTGATCCTTGAGGGGTCTATACCCATTTTGCGCACTGTGTCCTGGTAAAGCAGGTTCAGGCTGCTGCCGCCATCCATAAGGACTCAAGTGAGGTGAAATCCGTCAATGATTGGGTCTAGGACTAGTGCGGCGAATCCGCCATGACGGATACTAGTGGGGTGGTCCCTGTGATCGAAGGTGATCGCACCGGAGGACCATGGGTTGAACTTTGGGGCGACTGGCTCCAACGCATATATGTCCCTGAGCGCACGCTTCCGCTCCCTCTTGGGGATGTGGGTTGCGTATATCATGTTCACCGTCTGCACTTGTGGGGGGGAACCTCTTCTGTCCTCCGGTGTTCGACTGCCGGGGCTCTTCCTCGTCATCGCTATGTGGCCCCTTATCTTTGTTTTCGGCATTTAACTTGCCGGCCTGCTTGAATACCCAACAATCCCTATTGGTGTGGTTGGCTGGCTTGTCGGGGGTGCCGTGTATTTGACACGAGCGATCGAGTATGCGATCCAAACTAGACGAGCCCAGAGTGCTTCTTTTAAATGGCTTTTTCCGCTGACCGGGTTTAGAGCCTTTGAATCCGGCATTGACTAACGTATCCTCGGTATTGTCGCTGTTAATGCGGCGCTTATGTTTGTTGCGACGTGTCCTGCCATTGTCGTCCTTGGTATCCGAAGTACCATGGTTCTTTGATATGTTATTGCTGTGAGCCAGCCAGCTGTCTTCTCCCGCACAAAAGCGGGTCATGAGTGTCGTGAGGGCTGCCATAGATTTTGGCTTTTCCTGACCAAGGTGTCGGGCTAGCCACTTGTCGCGGATGTTGTGTTTAAAAGCTGCTAGGGCCTCTGCATCCGGACGGTCAACGATTTGATTTTTCTTTGTTAGGAACCGTGTCCAGAATTGCCTGGCCGATTCCTCTGGCTGTTGAATTATATGGCTCAGGTCATCGGCGTCTGGTGGTCGCACATAAGTTCCCTGAAAGTTGTCGAGGAATGCGGCTTCCAGATCTTCCCAACAGCCAATGGAGTCTGCTGGCAAGCTGTTGAGCCAATGCCGAGCTGGTCCTTTAAGTTTGAGTGGGAGGTATTGGATTGCGTGTAGGTCATCACCGCGGGCCATGTGGATGTGCAGGAGGAAATCCTCGATCCATACCGCAGGATCTGTCATGCCGTCGTATGATTCTATGTTTACGGGGTTGAAACCCTCTAGGATTTGATGATCCATTACTTCATCTGTGAAGCATAAGGGGTGTGCGGCACCTCTGTACTGGGCTATATCGCGACGCAGCTCCAATGAGTCTTGCCCGTTGTGTTCGGCCCGGCCAGATTTACTTTTACTGTATCTGGCGTGACGTTTATCGTCTCGCATAGTGGCGCGCCCTCGTGATCCATAGATCGATCTTGCAAGTTTTGCTTTGTCCTCCAATACGTCTCACAGGTCTGGCGTATTTCCCCATGCCTTTTTATTTGAATGGTGTCGGGGTGCAGGCTGAGCTTTTGGCTAGAATGCCTCTCTATTGCGGCCACGAGGTGGCCGATCAGCCGCGTCATACGCTTCTTCCTCTAGTCGGGGTATGAACCTGCATTTTGGGTGACTCTTGGAGGGGTGTTCGAGTTTATATTCCTCGGCCGCGAGGACTTCAGTCCATCTGTCAGCAAGCAGATCTTGATCAGCTTGAAGCTGCTACTGCTTTTTCTTAAGGCTATTTGCCGTGGCTATAAGCCGGCGCTTGAAGCGCTCTTGTTCGACGAGATCCTCTGGCACGACGAATTCATCATCATCGAGGCTTGCCTCGTCTTCAGAGGGGGGCATGTAATTATCATCCTCCGCCTCTCCATCTACCGCTCTCTCTGGAGGGCTGGCCTCTCCATCCTCCTGTCCTAGATCGTGCTGGAGGGGATTGTTGCCATCTTTGGCACTATCCAGAGTGTTATTATCTCCTGTGCCGGTATCACCACTTTTGCTTTGGCGGGACTTAGAGCGGCGCCGCTGACGTCGACGCTTGGGTTGCTTCTTGCAGGGGTCATCCTCCGCTGTCTCGTCACCATTGCCTTCTTTGGGTGTGTCCACCATGTATATATCGTATGATGAGGTGGCTGTCCGGTGCCCTGTGGGCAGTGGTTCCTCTTCGTCTCCCGCATCATCGTCCATACCGTCGATTTCTTCGGAGTCAAAGTCGAGCATGTCGGTTAAGTCGTCGACAGTGGTTACTAAGTGGGTGGTGGGTGGGCAGCGAATTTCTTCGTCATCCGCATCCCAATCCTGCCGGACATAGTTTGGCCAGGATCCTCCTGACAAGGAGAGAGACCTTAATGAGTTCAGTATGTCACCAAAGGGCGAGTGCTGAAAAATATCCACGGAGGTAAACTCCATGATTGGCACCCAATAGGATTCGCTAGGAACGGGCGCAGGCGGTTCGGAGTCCGTGGCTGGAGAAGGATCCGGCAGTCTGACAACACGGCTCTCATGCAGGGTAAGGTCGATATTCGGCTCGTTCTCCGCTGAGGATACGACCTCCGTGACGGGGTCTATCCACCCGTCCATGGATGGCGCAACTAGCTCCGAATTGAGGCTCGGAGCGGCTACCAGTGCGATCTCCTGAATACGGTCTGATGGCAGAGCTAAATCGTACCCATCGTGACCGAGTGGCGCACAAGGCCGGAGCTCGAATCCGTCGAAGATCTAGTCTCCGCGGGTATCGTCCATGTAATTTAAGCTTCCAAACCTGACCTGGTGGCCAGGGGCATAACTTTCGATCTGCTCCAGATGGCCAAGCGAGTTGGCCCGCAGTGCGAAGCCGCCTAACACAAAGATCTGTCCGGGGAGAAAGTCTCACCCTGGACTGCATCACTATCGATGATCGTAGGAGCCATCAAGCCTAACTGCGACGACACAGAGGAACTCTCAATGAAAGCACCAATGTCGGTGTCAAAACCGGCGGATCTCGGGTAGGGGGTCCCGAACTGTGTGTCTAAGGCGGATGGTAACAGGAGGTAGGGGACACGATATTTTACCCAGGTTCGGGCCCTCTTGATGGAGGTAAAACCCTACGTCCTGCTTGATTTATTCTTGATGATATGAGTATTACAAGAGTTAATCTACCATGAGATCGAAGAGGCTAAACCCTAGAAGCTAGCCAATGGTATGATTGTATGTTGTCCTACGGACTAAAACCCTCCGGTTTATATACACACCAGAGGGGGCTAGGGTTACACGAGGTCGGTTATAGAGGAGGAGATATACATATCCATATTGCCTAGCTTGCCTTCCACGCCAAGTAGAGTCCCAACCGGACATGAGACGAAGTCTTCAATCTTGTATCTTCATAGTCCAATAGTCTGGCCAAAGGATATAGTCCGGCTGTCCGGAGACCCCTAATCCCGGACTCCCTCACTTAGTATAGGATGCTAGTTTATCATTAGTGGACCTACATTCTTGTCAGTCTGCCATGCTATACTATCGGGCCATGATCACGTCGGGTGTTGATCACGGGTATATACTATACATGTTACACATAATACATGTTGTGACTAAAGTCGGGTCGGCTCGTTAAGTACCCGCAAGTGATTCCGATGTTGGGGTTGAAGGGGCAGGTGGTTCCATCCAGGTAGTGGTGGGCCTAGGTTCCCGACGGCCCCCAACTGTTACTTTGTGGCGGAGCGACAGGGCAGGTTGAGACCACCCAGGAGAGAGGTGGGCCTGGCCCTGGTCGGCGTCCGCGATTTTTTTCAAAATAACACGCTTAACGAGATCTAGGTATTTGATCCAAGTCTGGGTACTGGCCTATACGCACTAACCAACTACGCGGGAACAGTTATGGGCACTCGACGTCGTGGTATCAGCCGAAGCCTTCGTGACATTGATACGTCTCCGTCGTATCTACTTTTCCAAACACTTTTGCCCTTGTTTTGGACTCTAACTTGCATGATTTGAATGGAACTAACCCGGACTGACGTTGTTTTCAGCAAAATTACCATGGTGTTATTTATGTGCAGAAATAAACGTTCTTGAATGACCTGAAACTTCACGGAGAAACTTTTTGGAAAATATAAAAAATACCTGCAAAAGATGAAGGCCAGGGGGGCCACCACCTGTCCATGAGGGTGGGGGGCGCGCCCCCTACCTCGTGGGCCCCCTGGTGCCTCTCCGACTCCAACTCCAACTCTATATATTGTGTTTCGGGGAGAAAAAATCAGAGAGAAGAATTCATTGCGTTTTACGATACGGAGCCGCTGTCAAGCCCTAAAACCTCTCGGGAGGGCTGATCCGGAGTCCGTTCGGGGCTCCGGAGAGGGTAATCCGTCGCCATCGTCATCATCAACCATCCTCCATCACCAATTTCATGATGCTCACCACCATGCGTGAGTAATTCCATCGTAGGCCTGCTGGACGGTGATGGGTTGGATGGGATCTATCATGTAATCGAGTTAGTTTTGTTAGGGTTTGATCCCTAGTATCCACTATGTTCTGAGATTGATGTTGCTATGACTTTGCTATGCTTAATGCTTGTCACTAGGGCTCGAGCGCCATGATTTCAGATCTGAACCTATTATGTTTTCATCAATATATGAGTGTTCTTGATCCTATCTTGCAAGTCTATAGTCACATATTATGTGTTATGATCCGTTAACCCCGAAGTGACAATAATCAGGATACTTACCGGTGATGACCGTAGTTTGAGGAGTTCATGTATTCACTATGTGTTAATGCTTTGTTCCGGTACTCTATTGAAAGGAGGCCTTAATATCCCTTAGTTTACGTAAGGACCCCGTTGCCACGGGAGGGTAGGACAAAAGATGTCATGCAAGTTCTTTTCCATAAGCACGTATGACTATGTTCGGAATACATGCCTACATTATATCAATGAACTGGACCTAGTTATGTGTCACCCTAGGTTATGACTGTTACATGATGAACCGCATCCGGCATAATTCTCCATCACTGATCCATTGCCTACGAGCTTTCCATATATTGTTCTTCGCTTATTTACTTTCCCATTCCTATTGCTATCATCACTACAAAATACCAAAAACATTACTTTTACTACTGTTACCTTTTGCTACCATTACCACTACTATCATATTACTTTGCTACTAAATACTTTGCTGCAGATACTAAGTTTCCAGATGTGGTTGAATTGACAACTCAGCTGCTAATACTTGAGAGTATTCTTTGGCTCCACTTGTGTCGAATCAATAAATTTGGGTTGAATACTTTACCCTCGAAAACTGTTGCGATCCCCTATACTTGTGGGTTATCAAGACTATTTTCTGGCGCCGTTGCTGGGGAGCATAGCTCTATTCTTTGAGTCACTTGGGATTTATATCTGCTTATCATTATGAAGAACTTGAAAGATTCAAGAACTAAGATTTATCACTCAACTACGAGGGGAGGTAAGGAACTTCCATCTAGCTATGCACTTGATTCACCTTCTGTTTTAAGTAAGCTTGCGACACCTAAACCTGCTTCTGCTATTCGTTCTGATATGTCGCATGTTATTGATGATGCTACCTCTGCTATACATGATACTTATGATGAAACTACTTCTATGCTTGATACTACTGTGCCACTTGGTGAATTCCTTGATGAATAACTTGCTAGGGCTAGAGAGATTGAAAGTATTGAATTTGATAATACTAATGAAAGTGATGATGAAGAATCACTTGTTATTCCCGAGGGTTATGTTTTTGATCAAGAAGCCTCTTTAGCTATTTTAGATTGCAAAGATAGATACGAACTTAAGAGGTTATTAGCTAAATGGAACAAGCAATCTCTAAATGCTAGAATGAAACCTGACCCTACTTTTGCTACTTCACCTATTTGTGTTACCGATAAAGATTATGAATTCTCTGTTGATCCTGATATAGTTACTTTGGTTGAATCTGATCCTTTTCATGGCTATGAATCTAAAACTGTTGTGGCAAATCTTACTAAATTAAATGATATAGCCACCCTGTTCACTAGTGATGAGAGAACTCGTTACTTTTATATTCTTAAAATATTTCCGTTCTCATTAAAGGGTGATGCTAAGATATGGTTTAATTCTCTTGATCCTGGTTGTGTGTGTAGTCCCCAGGATATGATTTATTACTTCTCTGCTAAATATTTCCCTGCTCATAAGAAACAAGCTGCTTTAAGGGATATATATAATTTTGTGCAAATTAAAGAAGAGAGTCTCCCACAAGCTTGGGGGAGGCTTCTCCAATTACTTAATGCTTTGCCTGATCATCCTCTTAAGAAAAATGAAATACTTGATATCTTTTATAATGGACTAACCGATGCTTCTAGAGATTACCTGGATAGTTGTGCTGGTTCTGTTTTTAGGGAAAGAACACCGGATGAAGCTGAAATTCTATTGAATAATATGTTGACAAATGAAAATAATTGGACACCTCCGGAGCCTATTCCTAAACCAACTCCGAAGAAAAGGGGTATTCTATTTCTCAGTCCTGAAGATATGCAAGATGCAAAGAAATCTATGAAAGAAAAAGGTATTAAAGCTGAAGATGTTAAGAATTTACCTCCTATTGAAGAAATACACGGTCTTAATTTACCGCCTGTTGAAGAAACATATGATCTTAATCCATTACCTATTGAAGAAACTTATGGTCTTGATAACCCGACACAGGTAGTAAAGGTAAATTCTCTCTATAGATATGATAAAGCTGAAATCCCATTTACTAAGTTTGCTAGCCCATGCTTAGATAAGTTTGATAAATTTATGGCTAAGCAAGAAGACTTTAATGCTTATTTTGGTAGACAATTGAAATACAATTCAAATATGCTTGAATACTTGGGTGATTATATGGCCAATGTCAAAGGTGAACTTAAACTTATTAGTAAACATGCTTCTATGGTTACCACTCAAGTAGAACAAGTACTTAAAGCTCAAAATGATTTGCTCAATGAATTGAATAGTAAGAATAATGATAATGTATTTAGAGTGGCTACTAGAACTGGTAGAATGACTCAGGAACCTTTGTATCCTGAAGGCCACCCTAAGAGAATTGAGCAAGATTCTCAGAGAAATAATATAGATGCACCTAGTCCTTCTAAAAGGAATAAAAAGAAAAATGATAGGACTTTGCATGCTTCTAGTGAACCTGTTACTGAAACACCTAAGAATCCAAATGATATTTCTATTTCTGATGATGAAACTCAATCTGGTAATGAACCTAAAACTAGTAATAATGGTAATGATAATGTTCATGATGATGCTCAACCTAGTAATGATAATGATGTAGAAATTGAACCTGTTGTTTATCTTGATAACCCACAATCAAAGAATCAGCGTTATGATAAGAAAGACTTTGTTGCTAGGAAACATAGTAAAGAAAGAGAACCATGGGTTCAAAAACCCATGCCTTTTCCTCCCGAACCATCCAAGAAAAAGGATGATGAGGATTTTGAGCGCTTTGCTGAAATGATTAGACCTATCTTTTTGCGTATGCGATTAACTGATATGCTCAAAATGAATCCTTATGCTAAGTATATGAAAGATATTGTTACAAATAAGAGAAAGATACCGGAAGCTAAAATTTCCACCATGCTTGCTAATTATACTTTTAAGGGTGGAATACCTAAGAAACTTGGAGATCCCAGTGCACCCACTATACCATGCTCTATTAAAAGAAACTATGTTAAAATGCTTTATGTGATCTTGGAGCCGGTGTTAGTGTTATGCCTCTTTCTTTATATCGTAGACTTGATTTGAATAAGTTGACACCTACTGAAATACCTTTACAAATGGCTGATAAATCAACTGCTATACCTGTCGGTATTTGTGAGGATGTGCCTGTTGTAGTTGCAAACGATACTATTTTAACGGACTTTGTCGTTCTTGATATTCCTGAGGATGATAGTATGTCTATTATTCTTGGAAGACCCTTTTTGAGTACTGCAGGGGCTGTTATTGATTGCACTAAAGGCAATGTCACTTTTCATGTTAATGGTAATGAGCATACGGTACACTTTCCGAGGAAACAACCTCAAGTTCATAGTATCAACTCTATTGGAAAAATTCCATCGATTATATTTGGAGGTATTGAATTTCCTCTTCCTACTGTCAAGAAGAAGTATGATATTCTTATTATTGGGGATGTGCATATCCCCGTTGAGGTAATATAGTGTTATTCGAAATTTCTCCGGTTCCATGTTATTCGGAATGAGTTCGTTAACAAGACTTGATCAATCTTGTTAGTGGATTCCTTTTGAGGAGCATGAGATGGATGAAACTAGAAAGCACAACCTTCTGTACCCCACTTTTACTTTCTGTTATTTATATTAAATAAAATAAAAATAAATATGTTTCTATTTGTTATCTGGTTAGCCGTGCAATATAAAAATACCTCGAAAATAAAAGTTCTCCAAATGCCCTGAAATTTAAATATGATTTTTTTCTATAATATTTGAGAATATTTGGCACTGAGAACACAACAGGGGGGTCAACCACCTGCCCATGAGGGTGGAGGGCGCGCCCCCCTGCCTCGTGGGCCACGGTGGCCCTCCTCCACTTATTCCTGCACCCACACACTCTTTCTTCCTCCCCCAAACATGAATATCCAGCTCAAACCGAAGTTCTAGCTCATTTGCTGCCATTTTCGATCTCCTTGCTCAAAGCACCTCTCACAAAATTGCTTGGGGAGATTGTTCCTTGGTATGTGACTCCTCCATTGGTCCAATTAGTGTTTGTTCTAGTGCTTTATTCATTGCAAAATTTTGCTGCTTAGGTGACCCTATTCTTGAGCTTGCATGTAAAATTTATATGGTCAAAAGTAGTTTTGATGCATGATATATGCCCTAGGCACTTGTAGGAGTAGTTGCTATCAAGATCATTGAGTTTGGTTTACTTTTATTTTGAAGTTACTAAAAATTTCAGAACTTTTCAGAAAATGATGAAGAGACTTTTGAGGGGCTCATCGAGCTGAAGCTCGAAGGAAAAGGCACCAAAGCCTAAGTATAATCTCCCTCGCACCGCGGAGGTTCGGGCGTGTGAATGGCCTTCCGATGATTTCTTGAGAGCAGCCACGATTTATGAAGATTTTCATGAATTGGCCAGGAATGCAGGCCTCACCGCTTTCCTCCACGACCAATGCGATCAGTATCTCTTACTCACAAATATCTTTGTGCAAAACTTTCATTTCCATTCTAGGAGCTCACCACCTACGGTGGAGTTTCATTTATATGATGAGCATAAGGAGATGTCACTTTATGATTTTTGTCGGGTTTGTTTGGTCCCTTTCGAGGGCAAGACAGAGGAACCACATCGCGAGAATGTGGATGGGTTTATTGATACTATCACTATAGAGGAAACGAGGAAGGTTTCCGATGCACGAATCACTAGCATACATTCTCCTGTTTTATGCTATTTTGCATTATTTGCTAGTTGTTGTTTAATTGGTTGCGGAAACTGTGGAAACCTTAGTATCCCCGATATTATTATTTTTCTCCATGGTTTATACAGTGATAACTCTGTTAGTATGGGCGACATTATTGCTAAACGGTTAAGTCTGAACCGTACCAAGGGCCCCATCTTTGGAGGCATCTATGCTTCACGCCTAGCTGCCATTTTAACATACCTATTAGGCATTATGAGAAGGAAGAAAAGGTGTTGCCTCGTGTTTATCTAGATTATAAAAGTATGGTGGCACATGATTTTATTGTTAAGAATAGGGAAGGAGAGCTTAAATACAAATTGTTCTTTGATAAATATCATCCTGAGACTATTACCCTGCCTGCTCCTTGTTTGTTTGATTTATCTGCAGGCAAGTACCTTGTTTTGTTGAAGGCTATTCACGCCTACCGGAACCCTGCACCAGCCATGGAGCCAGAGCCGGAACCACAAGTTGATCCTTCACGACAGTCTAATTACCAGTGGGATCCGGGGATGATTGCCAGCCAGTGGCAATCGGAGTCTTCTTCTTCTTCGCAGTACGACCCCAACTATTATTATGGATATCCGCCAGGCCAGCCATGGCCATAGTACGTATTTCCCACCGACATTACATTTATGTTCACACACTCATTGCTAGATGTCGGTGCTCATACTTTTTCATTTGTATCATCCATGCTAGTTTAATTTCCTTTTTATGCTTTCTTCTTGTGCGTTTGATAAACCTTAAGAAAAACCAAAAAAAATAGTTGTAGCTTTTAGCTAGTTTTAATTTTCATGCTTGTAGTAGTAATTAAAAATAAAACCCAAAAAGATTTCATGTTCTTCTTTTGCTTGTTGGGAGCTTTCCCGTGTAAATAGTTTTATTTCTTTTCTTTTCTTTGGGGGTCGATAGGAGAAGACCATAATTAAATTGTTGAAGTGGCTCTTATATGCATTATTGTTGATCTGACAAAAGAGCCCATATTGCCTTGTCTTCTCATGTTTATTGAATGCTTGCAGATTCCATCTTAGTCCAATGCACGTGCACTGTTATTATTATTCACATTGTTTGGTCGTGCAGGTGAAAGGCAATTATGATGAGATATGATGGAGTGACTGAGATGAGAAAAGTTGGTATGAACTCGACCTCTTTTTTTTTTGTAATATGATTAGTTCATGTTCCTGATTCAGCCTATTATGAATAAACATGTTTGCAATGACAACTAGAGATCATAGTTTCTTGTGCCATGCTTGATTAGCTATGAGTTATAATGGTTTACCTTGCATGCCAACATGCTATTGAGATGGTTATGATGTGGTATGATAGGGTGGTATCCACCTCTGAATGATTTAAGTGACTTGACTTGGCGCATGTTCACGCATGTAGTTGAAACAAAATCAACATAGCCTTCACGATATTTATGTTCATGGTGGATTATATCCTACTCATGCTTGCATTCGGTGTTGATTAATTTTAATGCATGTTCATGACTGTTGTCGCTCTCTACCTGGTCGCTTCCCAGTCTTTTGCTAGCCTTCACCTGTACTAAGCGGGAATACTGCTTGTGCATCCAAACCCTTAAACCCCAAAGTTATTCCACATGAGTCCACCATACCTACCTATATACGGTATCTACCTGCCGTTCCAAGTAAATTTGTATGTGCCAAACTCTAAACCTTCAAATAAATATCATGTTTTGTATGCTCGAATAGCTCATGTATCAACTAGGGTTGTCCGTATCTTCCATGTTAGGCGGGTTATTCTCAAGAGGAGTGGACTCCGCTCCTCACTCACGAGATAAATGGCTGGTCACCGGGATGCCCAGTCCCATGCTTTACGCAAACTAAATCAAAATAATTGCAAACAAAACTCCCCCTGGGACTCTTGTTAGTTGGAGGCACTTGTTGTTTCGAGCAAGCCATGGATTGGTGCTTGTTGGTGGAAGGAGGAGTATAAACTTTACCATTCGGTTTGGGAACTGCCTATAATGTGTGTAGCATGGAAGATATCGCCATCTCTTGGTTGTTATGTTGACAATCAAAGTATACTGCTCAAAATATTATTCACCTCTATTTCAAAACCGAGCTCTGGCACGTCTACAAATCCCTGCTTCCCTCGTGAAGGGCTTATCTATTTACTTTTATGCTGAGTCATCATATTCTTATTAAAAAGCTGCAGTTGGAGAGCACCGCTGTCATTTGCATTCATTACTGTTAGTTTACATTGAGTATGACTTGACTGGATCTCTTTTACCATGAATTACAATGTCTAGTCAGTCCTTGGTCTTTAAAGGTGCTTTGCATTTATGATTTGTGGTCTCACAAAGGGCTAGCGACATACCATCTTATTATATCATATTATGATTGTTTTGAGAAAGTGTTGTCATCTGAGATTTATTATTATTGCTTGCTAGTTGATTATGCTATTGATATGAGTAAACTTGAAACCTAAGCCTTATTACGAATGTGGTTAGTTATAACTTTGCTGAAAACTTGAATGTTGGCTTTACATATTTACAACAACAAGAGCAAACAGAGTTTGTAAAAGGTTTTCTTTATCACTTTCAGTTTGTCAACTGAATTGCTTGAGGACAAGCAAAGGTTTAAGCTTGGGCGAGTTGATACGTCTCCATCGTATCTACTTTTCCAAACACTTTTGCCCTTGTTTTGGACTCTAACTTGCATGATTTGAATGGAACTAACCCAGACTAACGTTGTTTTCAGTAGAATTACCATGGTGTTATTTATGTGCAGAAATAAACATTCACGGAATGACCTGAAACTTCACGGAGCAACTTTTTGGAAAATATAAAAATACCTTTTGTCCTACGTGCTTATGGAAAAGAACTTGCATGACATCTTTTGTCCTACCCTCCCGTGGCAGCGGGGTCCTTACGGAAACTAAGGGATATTAAGGCCTCCTTTTAATAGAGTACCGGAACAAAGCATTAACACATAGTGAATACATGAACTCCTCAAACTACGGTCATCACTGGTAAGTATCCCGAGTATTGTCACTTCGGGGTTAACGGATCATAATACATAATAGGTGACTATAGACTTGCAAGATAGGATCAGGAACACCCATATATTGATGAAAACATAATAGGTTTAGATCTGAAATCATGCCACTCGGGCCCTAGTGACAAGCATTAAGCATAGCAAAGTCATAGCAACATCAATCTCAGAACATAGTGGATACTAGGGATCAAACCCTAACAAAACTAACTCGATTACATGATAGATCCCATCCAACCCATCACCGTCCAGCAAGCCTACGATGGAATTACTCACGCACGGCGGTGAGCATATTGAAATTGGTGATGGAGGAAGGTTGATGATGACGATGGCGACGGATTGCCCTCTCTGCAGCCCCGAATGGACTCCAGATTAGCCCTCCCGAGAGATATTAGGGCTTGGTGGCGGCTCCGTATCGTAAAAACCGATGAATCCTTCTCTCTGGTTTTTTTCTCCCCGAACGTGAATATATAGAGTTGGAGTTGAGGTTGGTGGAGCATTAGGGGGCCCACGAGGCAGGGGGCGCGCCCCCCACCCTCGTGGACAGGGTGTGGACCCCTGACGAAGATTCTTTCGCCAGTATTTTTTATATATTCCAAAAATATTCTCCGTGAAGTTTCAGGTCATTCCGAGAACTTTTATTTCTGCACAAAAATAACACCATGGCAATTCTGCTGAGAACAGCGTCAGTCCGGGTTAGTTCCATTCAAATCATGCAAGTTAGAGTCCAAAACAAGGTGAAAAGTGTTTGGAAAAGTAGATACGATGGAGACGTATCAACTCCCCCAAGCTTAAACCCTTGCTTGTCCTCAAGCAATTCAGTTGACAAACTGAAAGTGATAAAGAAAAAACTTCTACAAGCTCTATTTGATCTTGTTGTTGTAAATATGTAGAGCCAGCATTCTTGTTTTCAACAAATATTATGAACTAACCATATTCATAGTAACATTTAGGCCTCATGTTTACTCATATCAATGGCATAATCAACTAGCGAGCAATAATAATAAATCTCGGATGGTAACACTTTCTCAAAACAATCATAATATGATATAACAAGATGGTATCTCGCTAGCCCTTTCTGAGACCGCAAAGCATAAATGCAAAGCACCTCTGAAGATCAAGGACTAACTAAACATTGTAATTCATGGTAAAAGAGATCCAGTCACAGTCATACTCAATGTAAACTAACAGTAATACATGCAAATGACAGCAGTGCTCTCCAACTGGTGCTTTTTAATAAGAGGATGATGACTCAGCATAAGAGTAAATGGATAGGCCCTTCGCAGAGGGAAGCAGGGAATTGTAGAGGTGCCAAAGCTCGATTTTGAAATAGAGATAAATAATATTTTTAGTGGTATACTTTCATTGTCAACATAACAACCGAGAGATCTCGATATCTTCCATGCTACACACATTATAGGCGGTTCCCAAGTAGAATGGTAAAGTTTATACTCCCCCTACCACCAACAAACATCAATCCATGGCTTTTACGAAACAACGGGTGCCTCCAACTAACAACAATCCTGTGGGAGTTTTGTTTGCAATTATTTTAATTTAATCATGGGACTGGGCATCCCGGTTACCAGCCATTTTCTCGTCAATGAGGAGCGGAGTCCACTCCTTTTGAGAATAACCCGCCTAGCATGGAAGATATAGACAACCCTAGTTGATACATGAGCTATTCGAGCATACAAAACAGAATTTCATTTGAAGGTTTAGAGTTTGGCACATACAAATTTACTTAGAACGGCAAGTAGATACCGCATACAGGAAGGTATGGTGGACTCATATGGAATAACTTTTGGGGTTTATGGAAGTGGATGCACAAGCAGTATTCCTGCTTATTACAAGTGAAGGCTAGAAAGAGACTGGGAAGCGACCATCTAGAGAGCAACAACAGTCATGAACATGCATTAAAATTAATCAACACTCAGTGACAAACATGAGTAGGATATAATTCACCATGAACATAAATATTGTGGAGGCTATCTTGAGTTTGTTTCAACTACATGTGTGAACATGTGCCAAGTCAAGCCACTCGAATCGTTCAAAGGAGGATACCACCCTATCATACCACATCACAACCATTTCAATAGCATGTTGGCACGCAAGGTAAACCATTATAAACTCCTAGTTAATTAAGCATGGCATGAGCAACTATAATCTCTAATTGTCATTGCAAACTTGTTTCATTCATAATAGGCTGAATCAGGAACAATGAACTAATCATATTTACAACAACAAGATAGGTCGAGTTCATATCAGCTTCTCTCATCTCAATCAGTTCATCATATATCGTCATTATTGCCTTTCACTTGCACAACCGAATGGTGTGGATAATAATAATAGTGCACATGCACTGGACTAAGCTGGAATCTGCAAGCATTAAATATATAGGAGAAGACAAGGTAATATGGGCTCTTGGTTAGATCAACAATAATGCATATGAGAGCCACTCAACATTTTCATCATGGTCTTCTCCTCTCGACCCCCAAAGAAAGAAAAGGAAATAAAACTATTTACATAGGAAAGCTCCCAACAAGCAACAGAAGAACGAGAAATCTTTTTGGGTTTCCTTTTAATTACTACTACTAGAGGCATGGAAAGTAAACTAGCTAAAAGCTACAACTAATTTTTTTGGTTTTTCTTAAGGGTTTTCAAACACACAAGAAGAATGCTGGAAAAGAAACTAAACTAGCATGGATCATACAATGAAAAAGTATGAGCACCGACAACTGGCATGAGTGTGTGAACATGAATGTAATGTCGGTGAGGAATACGTACTCCCCCAAGCTTAGGCTTTTGGACTAAGTTGGTCTAGGGCCATGGCTCAAAGCTGCCCTCTCTGGTGTACGAAGGAGTGTCCTCTGGGTGCCACTGGTTGGCAATCTCCTCCGGATCACACTGATAAATAGACTGACGGTAAGGATCAAGTGGTGGCTCAGGCTCTGGCTCTGGGGATCGTGTTCGCTCCCAATATGCATAAATGTCATCGGGAAGGATGATGTATGTGCATGAATAAATGTTAAACAAAGAAGGTGCAGGTAGGGTAATAATCTGACAAGTCTTTTCACTAAATACCAGGTTATAAATGAGTCTCATCTCCTTATCATCGCAAATAAAATCATGTGCTACCATACTTTTATAGTCTAAGAAAATAGGGGGCAGCACCTTTTCTTCTTTCTCATAGTGTCTAATAGGTATCTCAAAATATTTAGCAAGACGCGAAGCAAAGATACCTCCAAAAATGGGGCCCTTTGTACGGTTTAGACTCAACCGTTTAGCAACCATTGCACCTAAACTGAAAGTTCTATCACGGAATAAAGCATGGAGCAAAATGGCGAGGTCAAGAGCACTGAGGCCCCCACTGTTCCCGCGGCCAATTAAACATCTACTAGCAAATATTGCATAGTAACGTAGAACAGGAAAATGTATGCTAGTAGTTCTTGCATCTGATACTTTTCTCGTTTCCCCTACAGCAATCATATCAATAAATCTTGTCACATCCCTAGGATGTGGTTCCTCGATGCTGCCCTCAGAGGGCAACTTGCAAACCGCGCAAAAATCATAAAGTGACATCTCCCTAAACTCATCATATAAATAAAGATCCACCGAAGGTGGCGATCTCCGAGCATGGAAATGAAAATTTTGCACAAAAATATTAGTGAGTAGGAGATACTGTTTGAGCTGGTCGTGGAGAAAGTCGGTGAGGCTTGCATTCTCAGCCAAGTAATAAAAATCATCATGAATCCTGGCTGCTCTCAAGAACTCATCACAAGGCCATTCGCACGGCCGAACCTTCGCGGTGCGAGGGAGACTATATTTGGGCTGCTTATTCTCTTCACTTTGTTATCCTTCGAGCTTCGGCTGGAAGAGCCCCTCAAAAATCCCTTCATCATTTTCTGAAAATTTCTGAAAATTTTAGTAACTTAAAATAAAAGTGAACCAAACTCAACAAAATTGATAGAAATTACTCCCACAAGTGCCTAGAAGCCATATCATGCAATAAAACTACTTTTGACCACATAAATTTGACATGCAAGCTCAAGAACAGGGTCACCTAAGCAGCAAAAATTTGCAATAAATAAAGCACTAGAACAAAAACTAATTGGACCATTGGAGGAGTCACATACCGAAGAACAATCCCCCAAAGCAGTTTTGTGAATGGAGCTTTGAGCAAGGAGATCGAAAATGGCAGCAAGATGAGCTAGAACTCGGGTTTGAGCTAATGGAGGATTTTTTCTGGAGGAAGACGAAGTGTGTGGGTGCAAGAATAAGTGGAGGGGGGCACGTGGGGTCCACGAGGCAGGGGGCGCGCCCTCCACCCTCGTGGGCACGTGGTGGGTCCCCCTGGTGTGTTCTCAGTGCCAAATATTCTTAAATATTTTACAAAAAATCATACTTCATTTTCAGGACATTTGGAGAACTTTTATTTTCGGGGTATTTTTTATTGCAAGGATAATTTAGAAAACAGACAAGAAATACTATTTTTACTTCATTTAATCTAAATACCAGAAAGTAAAAAGAGGGTACAGAGAGTTGTGCTTTCTAACTTCATCCATCTCATGCTCATCAAAAGGAATCCACTAACAAGGTTGATCAAGTCTTGTTAACAAACTCTTTTCGAATAATATGAAACCGTAGAATTTTCGAATAACACTAGGTTACCTCAACGGGGATATGCACGTCCCCAACAATACTAATATCATATTTCTTCTTGACAGTAGGAAGAGGGAATTCAAAACCTCCAATAGTAATCGTTGAAGTTTTTCCAATAGAATTAATACTGTGGACTTGAGGTTGTTTCCTCAGAAAGTGTACCATATGATCATTACCATTAACATGAAAAGTGACATTGCATATGTTGCAATCAATAACAGCCTCTGCAGTTTTCAAAAAGGGCCTACCAAGAATAATAGACATACTATCGTCCTCGGGAATATCAAGAATAACAAAGTCCGTTAAAATAGTAACGTTTGTAACCACAACACGCACATCCTCACAAATACCGGCAGGTATAGCAGTTGATTTATCAGCCATTTGCAAAGATATTTCATTAGGTGTCAACTTATTCAAATCAAGTCTACGATATAAAGAGAGCGGCATAACACTAACACCGGCTCCAAGATCACATAAAGCAGTTTTAACATAGTTTCTTTTAATGGAGCATGGTATAGTTGGTACTCCGAGATCTCCTAGTTTCTTAGGTATTCCACCTTTAAAAGTATAATTATCAAGCATGGTGGAAATTTAAGCTTCCGGTATCTTCCTTTTATTTGTAACATTATATTTCATGTACTTCGCATAAGGATTCATTTTAAGCATATCAGTCAAACACATATGGAAAAAGATAGGTCTAATCATTTCAGCAAATCGCTCAAAATCCTCATCATCCTTTTTCTTGGATAGTTTAGGAGGAGAAGGCATGCGTTTCTGAACCCATGGTTCTCTTTCTTTACCATGATTCCTAGCAGCAAAGTCTCTCTTATCATAATGTTGATTCTTTGATTGTCATTGCTAGGTTGAGCATCAACATGAACATCATCATTAACATTATCACTAGGTTCATATTCATTTTATGTTTCAACATCAGAAATAGAAATATCATTGGGATTCTTAGGTGTGTCAAAACAGGTTCACTAGAAGCATGCAAATTCCTATCATTTTTCTTTTTCTTCCTTTTAGAAGGACTAGGTGCATCAACATTAGTTCTCTGAGAATCTTGTTCAATTCGCTTAGGGAGGCCCTCGGAATATAAAGGTTCCTGAGTCATTTTACCCCCTCTAGTGATAACTCTAAGAGCATTATCACTTTTCTTATTATATAATTCACTGAGCAAATCATTCTGAGCTTTAAGTACTTGTTCTACTTGAGTGGTAACCATAGAAGCATGTTTACTAATAAGTTTAAGTTCACCTTTAACTCTAGACATATAATCACTCAAGTGTTCAATCATATAAGCATTATGTTTCAATTGTCTACGAACATAAGCATTGAATTTTCTTGTTTAACAATAAAATTATCAAACTCATCCAAGCATTGGCTAGCAGACTTATAACTAGGAATATCACCTTCATCAAATCTATAGAGAGAATTTACCTTTACTACCTGTGTTGGGTTATCAAGACCATGTATTTCTTCAATAGGTGGTAAATTCTAAACATCTTCAGCTTTAATACCCTTTTCTTTCATAGATTTCTTTGCCTCTTGCATATCTTCAAGACTGAGAAATAGAATACCCCTTTTCTTCGAAGTTGTCTTAGGAGTTGGTTCAGGAAGTGTCCAATAATTTTCATTACTCAACATATTATTGAATAGCAATTCAGCTTGATCAACAGTTCTTTCCCTGAAAGACAACCAGCACAACTATCCAGGTGATCTCTGAAAGCATCAGTTAGTCCATTATGTGTTAATGCTTTGGTCCGGTACTCTATTAAAAGGAGGCCTTAATATCCTTTAGTTTCCAATAGGACCCCGTTGCCACGGGAGGGTAGGACAAAAGATGTCATGCAAGTTCTTTTCCATAAGCACGTATGACTATATTCGAAATACATGCCTACATTACATTGATGAACTGGAGCTAGTTCTGTGTCACCCTATGTTATAACTGTTGCATGAGGAATCACATCCGGCATAATTATCCATCACTGATCCATAGCCTACGAGCTTTTCATATATTAATCTTCGCTTATTTACTTTTCCGTTGCCACTGTTACAATCACTACAAAACCAAAACTTTTACCTTTGCCACCATTACCGTTACTTTCATATTACCTTGCTACTAAATACTTTGCTGCAGATATTAAGTTTTCCAGGTGTGGTTGAATTTACAACTTAGCTGCTAATACTTGATAACATTCTTTGGATCCCCTTGTATCGAGTCAATAAATTTGGGTTGAATACTCTACCCTCGAAAATTGGTGTGATCCCCTATACTTGTGGGTTATCAAGACTATTTTCTATCACCATTGCCGGGGACCATAGCTCTATTCTTTGAGTCACTTGGGATTTATATTTGTTGATCACTATGAAGAACTTGAAAGATAAAAGAACCAAGATTTTTCCCTCAACTACGAGGGGAGGTAAGGAACTGCCATCTAGCTCTGCACTTGATTCACCTTCTGTTTTGAGTAAACTTGCGACACCTACTCCTCCTATTCATTCTAATATGTCGCATGTTATTGATGATGCCACTTCTGCTTTGCATGATACTTATGATGAAACTACTTCTATTCTTGATAATACTGTGCCATTAGGTGAATTTATTGATGAACAATTTGCTAGGGTTAGAGAGAACAAAATTATTGAAATTGATAATATTGATGAAAGTGATGATGAAGATTCTCCCCCTAGATTTGAATTTCCTGTTGTGCCTGAGGGTTATGTTATGGATGAAGAAACTGCTAGAGACTTTTTATCTTGCAATGATAGATATGATCTTAAGAAATTATTAGCTAAGCATAAAGAAAAGTCTTTGAATGCTAGAATGAAATATGACCCTGCTTTTGCTACTTCACCTATCTGTATTTCTGATAAGGATTATGATTTCTCTATCGATCCTGAGTTAATTACTTTGGTTGAATCTAATCCTTTTTATGGCTATGAATCTGAAATTGTTGTGGCACATCTTACTAAATTAAATGATATAGCCACCTTGTTCACTAATGATGAGAAAACTTGCTATTACTTTATCCTTAAGTTGTTTCCATTCTCATTAGAGGGTGATGCTAAAACATGGTTTAAATCTCTTGATTCTGGTTGTGTGCGTAGTCCCCAGGATATGATTTATTACTTCTCTGCTAAATATTTACCCACTCATAAGAAACAAGCTCCCTTAAGGGAAATATATAATTTTTTGCAAAATGAAGAAGAGAGTCTCCCACAAGCTTGGGGGAGGCTTCTCCAATTACTCAATGCTTTTCTTGATCATCCTCTCAAGAAAAATGAAATACTTGATATCTTTTATAATGGACTAACCGATGCTTCTAGAGACCACCTGGATAGTTGTGTTGGTTGTCTTTCAGGGAAACAACTGTTGATCAAGCTGAATTGCTATTCAATAATATGTTGAGTAATGAAAATGATTGGACACTTCCTGAACCAACTCCTAAGAAAACTCCGAAGAAAAGGGGTATTCTATTTCTCAGTCTTGAAGATATGCAAGAGGCAAAGAAATCTATGAAAGAAAAGGGTATTAAAGCTAAAGATGTTTAGAATTTACCACCTAATGAAGAAATACATGGTCTTGATAACCCAACACAGGTAGTAAAGGTAAATTCTCTCTATAGATTTGATGAAGGTGATATTCCTAGTTATAAGTCTGCTAGCCAATGCTTGGATGAGTTTAATAATTTTATTGTTAAACAAGAAAACTTCAATGCTTATGTTGGTAGCCAATTGAAACGTGATGCTTATATGATTGAACACTTGAGTGATTATATGTCTAGAGTTAAAGGTGAACTTAAACTTATTAGTAAACATGCTTCTATGGTTACCACTCAAGTAGAACAAGTACTTAAGGCTCAGAATGATTTGCTCAATGAATTAAATAATAAGAAAAATAATAATGTTGTTAGAGTTGTGACTAGAGGGGGTAAAATGACTCAGGAACCTTTGTATCCTGAGGGCCACCCTAAGAGAATTGAGCAAGATTCTCAGTGAACTAATGTTGATGCACCTAGTTCTTCTAAGAAGAAGAAAAAGAAAAATGATAGGACTTTGCATGCCAATGATATTTAATTTCCGATGATATATCTATTTCCGATGCTGAAACACAATCTCGTAATGAACATGAACCTAGTGATAATGTTAATGATGATTTTCATGTTTATGCTCAACCTAGCAATAATAATGATGTAGAGATTGAACCTGCTGTTGATCTTGATAACCCACAATTAAAGAATCAATGTTATGATAAGAGAGACTTCGTTGCTAGGAAGCACGTTAAAGAAAGAGAACCATGGGTTCAGAAACCCATGCCTTTTCCTCCTAAACCATCCAACAAAAAGGATGATGAGGATTTTGAGCGCTTTGCTGAAATGATTAGACCTGTCTTTTTGCGTATGCGTTTGACTGATATGCTTAAAATGAACCCTTATGCTAAGTACATGAAAGATATTGTTACTAATAAAAGAAAGATATCAGAAGCTGAAATTTCCACCATGCTTGCTAATTACACTTTTAAAGATGGAATACCAAAGAAACTAGGAGATTCAGGAGTACCAACTATACCATGCTCCATTAAGAGAAACTATGTTAAAACTGCTTTATGTGATCTCGGAGCCGGTGTTAGTGTTATGCCTCTCTCTTTATATCATAGACTTGATTTGATTAAGTTGACACCTACTGAAATATCTTTGCAAATGGCTGATAAATCAACTGCTATACCTGTTGGTATTTGCGAGGATGTGCCTGTTGTGGTTGCAAACGTTACTATTTTAACGAACTTTGTTATTCTTGATGTTCCTGAGGATGATAGTATGTCTATTATTCTTGGTAGACCCTTTCTGAATACTGCAGGGGACGTTATTGATTGCAACAAAGGCAATGTCACTTTTCATGTTAATGGTAATGAGCATATGGTACACTTTCTGAGGAAACAACCTCAAGTCCATAGTATCAATTCTATTGGAAAATTTTCAATGATTATTATTGGAGGTTTTGAATCTCCTCTTCCTACTGTCAAGAAGAAATATGATATTCTTATTGTTGGGGATGTGCATATCCCCGTTGAGGTAACCTAGTGTTATTCAAAAATTCTCTGGTTACATGCGATTCGGAATGAGTTTGTTAACAAGACTTGATCAACCTTGTTAGTGGATTCCTTTTGATGAGCATGAGATGGATGAAGTTAGAAAGCACAACTTCATGTACCCTCTTTTTACTTTCTGTTATTTAGATTTAATAAAGCAAAAATAGTTTTTTTTGTCTGTTTTATGAATTGTCCTTGCAATAAAAAATACCCTGAAAATAAAAGTTCTCCAAATGTCCTGAAAATTTTATATGATTTTTTGAATATTTAAGAATTATTGGCACTGAGAACACCCCAGAGGGGGCAACCACCTGGCCACGAGGGTGCAGGGCGTGCCCCCTGCCTCGTGGGCCCCTCGTGGCCCCCCTCCACTTATTCCTGCACCCACACACTTCATCTTCCTCCAGAAAAAATCACCCACCAGCTTAAACCCGAGTTCTAGCTCATCTTGCTGCCATTTTCGATCTCCTTGCTCAAAGCTCCAATCACAAAACTGCTATGGGGGATTGTTCTTCGGTATGTGACTCCTCCAATGGTCCAATTAGTTTTTTGTTCTAGTGCTTTATTTATTGAAAAATTTTGCTTCTTAGGTGACCCTGTTCTTGAGCTTGCATGTCAAATTTATGTGGTCAAAAGTAGTTTTAATGCATGATATGGCCTCTAGGCACTTGTGGGAGTAGTTGCTATCAATTTTGTTGAGTTTGGTTCACTTTTATTTTGAGTTACTAAAAATTTCAGAAATTTTTGAGAGGAAGAAATATGTTTAGGAAAATGTATCAAGGTGGTTCCTCGAGGAAGCAAGGACCCAGGCCCGCGATACGTGAGCCGGACTATGAACTACCAAGAGAAGCTCAAGGGCGGCCTTGTGAATTGCCGCCAGAGGATTTTATGGCCCAAGCAGGAATTAAGGAGGAATTTGACGCGTATGTGCGTAATTCTGATCTTGAGGGCTTCGTATCAGATAAGTGCCCCCAATATTATCACCTAACTGATTCCTTTGTGAGAAGGTTCATATTTACATCATCACGCAATTCTCACACTGTTTTATTTGATATTTATGATAAATCATATACCATGGACTTAGAAGATTTTAATACTGCTTGTAAACTCCCGTAGTGGGGTAATATTAGTGAACCTTGCAAATCTGATTTAAAGAATTTCTTGCTAGTATCACTGTGGGGGAATCTAGAGAAATAACACAAGCTACCATAGGGAGCATTCATTTTCCTGCCATACATTATTTTGCTCTCTTTATAGGTAGATGCTTTAATGGTAAGGATGAGGCATGTCACATGTGTGTTCCCGATCTTAGTGTTCTCAAGAGTGATGTATTAGGATATAAACAATACAACTTGGGGGCCATTGTTGCACATAGGTTGCATCATAACAATATTAGTGGAGATTTGTTCGGTGGAATTTATGCAACCCGTTTAGCTAATTTTCTTGAGATACCTGTACGTGCAAATGATATGGAGTTGTCTCCTGCTTATCTAGATTTTAATGCTATAGTTCGCCATCAGTTTATTGAGAGGAATGAACGACCTCTCCAGTATCGACTAATCTTTGACAGGTGTCGCACTGTCCATGTTGCTCTCCCTGCTCCTGCTTTCTTTGACTTTCAGACAAAAGGGAGATATGTTATAACCAGGGAGGAGGCTAACGAGTACGAGAGGAGGACGGAGGCAGCTCGCCTCCAAGCTGCAGCTCTTCAGGCAGTAGCTGTTGCATCTCAGTACGACCCCAGCTTCAACTTCGGATATCCACCAGGCTAGCCATGGCCATAGACCAACTTAGGCCAAAAGCCTAAGCTTGGAGGAGTATGTATTTCTCACCGACATTACATTCATGTTCACACACTCATGCCAGTTGTCGGTGCTCATACTTTTTCATTGTATCATCCATTCTAGTTTATTTTCTGTTTTAAGCTTTCTTCTTGTGTGTTTGAAAAACCTTAATAAAAACAAAAAAAATTAGTTGTAGCTTTTAGCTAGTTTACTTTCCATGCCTGCAGTAGTAGTAATTAAAAGAAAACCCAAAAACATTTCTCGTTCTTCTTTTGCTTGTCGGGAGCTTTCCCGTGTAAATAGTTTTATTTCTTTTATTGTTCTTTGGGGGTCGAGAGGAGAAGACCATGATGAAAATGTTGAGTGGCTCTAACATGCATTATTGTTGATCTAACAAAGAGCCCATATTACCTTGTTTTCTCCTTTGTATTAAATGCTTGCAGATTCCAGCTTAGTCCAATGCACGTGCACTATTAATATTATCCACACCGTTCGGTCGTGCGAGTGAAAGGCAATAATGACGATATATGATGGACTGATTGAGATGAGAGAAGCTGGTATGAACTCGACCTCTCTTGTTTTTGTAAATATGATTAGTTCATCATTCCTGGTTCATCCCATTATGAATGAAACATGTTTGCAATGAAAATTAGAGATTATAGTTGCTCATGCCATGCTTAATTAGCTAGGAGTTTATAATGGTTTACCTTGCATGCCAACATGCTATTAAAATGGTTTTGATGTGGTATGATAGGGTGGTATCCTCCATTGAACGATTTGAGTGGCTTGACTTGGCACGTGTTCACGCATGTAGTTGAAACAAATCAACATAGCCTCCACGATATTTATGGTCATGGTGAATTATATCCTACTCATGCTTGCATTTAGTGTTGATTAATTTTAATGCATGTTCATGACTGTTGTCGCTCTCTAGCTGGTCGCTTCCCAGTCTCTTTCTAGCCTTCACTTGTACTAAGCGGGAATACTGCTTGTGCATCCAATTCCATAAACCCCAAAGTTATTCCATATGAGTCCACCATACCTTCCTATATGCGGTATCTACCTGCCGTTCCAAGTAAATTTGTATGTGCCAAACTCTAAACCTTTAAATGAAATTCTGTTTTGTATGCTCGAATAGCTCATGTATCAACTAGGGATGTCTATATCTTCCATGCTAGGCGGGTTATTCTCAAGAGGAGTGGACTCCTCTCCTCACTCACGAGAAAATGGCTGGTCACCGGGATGCTCAGTCCTATGCTCAAATCAAATCAAAATAAATTGCAAACAAAACTCCCCTAGGATTGTTGTTAGTTGGAGGCACCCGTTGTTTCGGGCAAGCCATGGATTGATGCTTGTTGGTGGTCGGTGAGTATAAACTTTACCATTCTGCTTGGGAACCACCTATAATGTGTGTAGCATGGAAGATATCGAGATCTCTCGGTTGTTATGTTGATAATGAAAGTATACCACTCAAAATATTATTCATCTCTATTTCAAAATCGAGCTCTGGCACCTCTACAAATCCCTGCTTCCCTCTGAGAAGGGCCTATCTATTTACTTTTATGTTGAGTCATCATCCTCTAATTAAAAAGCACCAGTTGGAGAGCACCGCTGTCATTTGCATGTATTACTGTTAGTTTACATTGAGTATGACTGTGACTGGATCTCTTTTACCATGAATTACAATGTTTAGTCAGTCCTTGATCTTCAGAGGTGCTTTGCATTTATGCTTTGCGGTCTCAGAAAGGGCTAGCGAGATACCATCTTGTTATATCATATTATGATTGTTTTGAGAAAGTGTTGTCATTCGAGATTTATTATTGTTGCTCACTAGTTGATTATGCCATTGATATGAGTAAAGATCAGACCTAAGTGTTATTGTGAATATGGTTAGTTCATATTTTTTGTTGAAAACTTGAATGTTGGCTTTACATATTTACAACAACAAGAGAAAATAGAGTTTGTAAAAGTTTTTCTTTATCACTTTCAGTTTGTCAACTGAATTGCTTGAGGACAAGCAAGGGTTTAAGCTTTGGGGAGTTGATACGTCTCCAACGTATCTACTTTTCCAAACACTTTTGCCCTTGTTTTGGACTCTAACTTGCATGATTTGAATGGAACTAACCCGGATTGACGTTGTTTTAGCACAATTGCCATGGTGTTATTTTTGTGGAGAAATAAAAGTTCTCGGAATGACCTGAAAATCAACGGAGAATATTTTTGGAATATATAAAAAATACTGGCGAAAGAATCAAGGTGAGGGGGGCCCACACCCTATCCATGAGGGTGGGGGGCACGCCCCTTGTCTCGTGGGCCCCCTGATGCTCCACCGACCTCAACTCCAACTCTATATATTCACGTTCGGGGAGAAAAAAATCAGAGAGAAGGATTCATCATATTTTACGATACGGAGCCGCCGCCAAGCTCTAATCTCTCTCGGGAGGGCTGATCTGGAGTCTGTTCGGGGCTCCAGAGAGGGGAATCTGTCGCCATCGTCATCATCAACCTTCCTCTATCACCAATTTCATGATGCTCACCGCCGTGCGTGAGTAATTCCATCGTAGGCTTGCTGGACGATGATGGGTTGGATGAGATTTATCATGTAATCGAGTTAGTTTTGTTAGGGTTTGATCCCTAGTATCCATTATGTTCTGAGATTGATGTTTCTATGACTTTGCTATGCTTAATGCTTGTCACTAGGGCCCGAGTGCCATGATTTCAGATCTGAACCAATTATGTTTTCATGAATATATGTGAGTTCTTGATCCTATCTTTGCAAGTCTATAGTCACCTATTATATGTTATGATCTGTTAACCCCGAAGTGACAATAATCGGGATACTTACTGGTGATGACCGTAGTTTGAGGAGTTCATGTATTCACTATGTGTTAATGTTTTGGTCTGGTACTCTATTAAAAGGAGGCCTTAATATCCCTTAGTTTCCAATAGGACCCCGCTACCACGGGAGGGTAGGACAAAAGATGCCATGCAAGTTCTTTTCCATGAGAATGTATGACTATATTCGAAATACATGCCTACATTACATTGATGAACTGGAGCTAGTTCTGTGTCACCCTATGTTATAACTGTTGCATGAGGAATCACATCCGACATAATTATCCATCACTGATCCATAGCCTACAAGCTTTTCATATATTGATCTTTGCTTAGTTACTTTTCCGTTGCCACTGTTACAATCACTACAAAACCAAAAAGTTACCTTTGCCACTGTTACCGTTACTTTCATATTACCTTACTACTAAATACTTTGCTGCAGATATTAAGTTTTCTTGGTGTGGTTGAATTGACAACTCAGCTGCTAATACTTGAGAATATTGTTTGGCTCCCCTTGTGACGAATCAATAAATTTGGGTTGAATACTCTACCCTCAAAAATTGTTGCGATCCCCTATACTTGTGGGTTATCACCTAGATATTCTCATAACTATGTGCTTTTCTATCAATTGCTGGGCAGTAATTTGTTCACCCACCGTAATATATGCTATCATGAGAGAAGCCACTAGTGAAACCTATGGCCCCCGGGTCTACTTTACATCATATAAGTTTCCGATCTATAATTTTAGTTTACTATTTATTTTGCAATCTTCATTTTCCAATCTATACAACAAAAATACCAAAAATATGTATCTTATTATCTCTATGAGATCTCACTTTTGCAAGTGGTTGTGAAGGGATTGATAGCCCCTTTATCACGTTTGTTGGGGATATTACTACTGGACGTAAACCGGCCAGGAGTAGCCGGGTTAACTCTATGAAGATTAGAAGCCCATGAAGACATGAGGATGGTGGCGCTTTACGAAGGCCCAAGGCCCAAGGGCGGGTTAAGGCCTATAGATGTAAACCGACTTTCTTATGTAACTTGCATTGTAAGATAGGAAGGATAGAGACTAAGTTGGACACGTTAACGATCCGGCCTTGGGACTCTGTAAACCGACGGGCGTCAACCTGTGTATATAATGGGACGACCCGGCGACGGTTTAGGGACAACACGACACACAACAATTCGAGAGCCAGGCAAAGCGGATTCGCTCTCTGGTCATCGAAACCCCTGCAATTCCATCACAACTAGACGTAGGCTTTACCTTCGTCGAAGGGGCCGAACTAGTATAAAACTCTCGTGTCCCTTGTCCGGTTTAACCCCTTTAAGCTAACCCGTAGCGATGGCTCCACGACTAAGTCCTTTCACGAGGACATCTATCGTGACAAAACCATGACAGTTGGCGCCCACCGTGGGGCTATCACACGATGGTTTTGAGTTCTTGAAGGACAGCTTCGAAGGACTCAAGGGATACGCTGTGGGCCGGATGACTAAGAGTCATCGCGGCAAGCTCTACATCGACGATGCAGGATGGGACCCCGAGGCCGGTTCAATTGAATACGGGTACCGGGTCCCCTTTGGTGGAATTCACATCTTCATCGGCAAGATCAGCGAACCGGGCCCTGAGCCAGACACCTACACCAACACCATCGAGACGGCTCAACGTGCAAGCTCTTCCCCGGTTCAGCCCGCCGTAAAGCATGTGTTCATAGGGGTCATCCACGGAGCGGAATATGAGTATGGATCAGTATCTGGTGGCGAAACTGTTGTCTGCTTCGATGACGAGTCTTCAACCGGAGAGACCGAGTCGCTATACCAGTTACAGGATGGCCGGATTAGTGGAGGTTCCGATGGCAACAGTATCCTGGACCCCCTTGGTCTGCCAAACCGGGTCGCGGTCTTCATGGCCGGTACATAGCCAGCACAACCCTCTTCTACCGCTGCAGCAATGATCTCTGGTTCAGCAACGCCGGCAGGGGCAAGGGGCTCTACGCCGTCTCTAGCTCAGATTCTGTCTGATTTATTCCACGCCTTAGCAATGTTGCTGGCAGCGGAGGTGGATGTGGCAAACTGGGATCAGCACAATGCGGAGATTGCAAAGGTGAAGGATCAGATAACTCAGGCTAAAGCGGACCTGGCAGCAGAGAACGCCAGGATGGCTATAGAACGGGCCGAGTTAGAAGCTCGGGCCTACCGGCTTAGGCTGGATCAGAGTGCCTCAAGTGATGTCATGAGGAGGAGATACCAGTCGCACTTCCCGTCGGGTTATGAGCCAAGAAACCTCTTCAACACGCCAGGAGCAGGAACCAGTAACCAGCCAGTGGTAAATCAGACTGAGGCACCGGTAACAGGAGCGCCGGTTCAGCCGCGCGGGATGGAACCACCTCGTCAGAACAACATTGTGCCACAGCGCGTTCCGACGCCCCCGGGGCATTACTCCAACCCGTTGGATAACATAGTAGCCACCGCTTCACGACTGGCAGCTCTCCCAATTGACGGCGAGTCACTGGTGGCGATTGAGACTCGATGGGCCAGAGAGCTCCTTCAGACAGCTTTAACCCAGCAGCAGGCTTATCCGCATAGTCGCGAGAGGATTCACTCCACCCCCCGTCCGAGCCGGAGCTACAGCCGGCACATTGATGAACCGGCCGTGTCAAGCAGTGCACATCACTGTAACTCGCTGCGAGGGCATAACCCGGTGGGTGGTGGTGCTAATGCGCAAGATGTGGTGGATCATGGTCGTGCACGTCGAGAAGCCGAGTTAGCAGCACAGCATGCGACTCATCAGCTTACTCTGGTTTGTCCTACCACTTAAGTGGAGCTAGGTGTGGTCTTCAGTTCTTTAGGGGTGCCATGTCTCACCCCCGCTTTGCGTAATGTGCGACTACCCAATGATTTTAAAGGTCCTCGTAAAGTGCCCAATTACACTGTCGATTTACCCCCTGAGTCATGGGTTGAGAGTTATGAGATGGCGATGGAAATGCTGGATGTGGATGAAGCGGTGTGTGCTAAGTACTTCACCATGATGTTGGAGGGGACAGCTCGTACTTGGTTAAAGAGCTTACCGGCTAACTCCGTCGGGTCATGGGCCGAGTTAAAAAACCGGTTTATCCAGAATTTTAAGGATACATGTAAGCAATCTATGTCGATTGTGGACCTGGCCTCTTGTGTTCAAGAGGATTGGGAGTCTACAACCCATTGGGTGAGGCAAGTCTCAGCCATTCTGCATTCATCAGACCGCATCAACGCGGATACAGCAGTTTTGACGTTGGAAGGCAATTGCCGGTTTATGCCATTAAAACTGAAGTTGGGAAGGCTCAAACGTCACTGCAACGACATGTCAACCCTTATGGCTGCTTTGGTGAAATATGCCAATTCAGATAGTACCAAAGACCCGGAGTCTGAGGATGACAAGCCGGGGAAGAGGAAAAATAACGACAATGCCAAGGGGCAGCAGCATAATCCGGCAAGTCATGGGAACAATGGTAAGCGCAAGGCAGACAATAGCTTGGACTTCGAGGCTAACACCAATGCCCAGGATAACGGTCAGTGTCGCAAGGGTAAACCGCCCCAACGGGGTGGAGGGTCAGGTCCTAATCTTGAACGACTGCTAAATCAGCCTTGCCCAAAACACGGATCGAAGGAGAGGCCAGCTTCGCATCTTTGGAAGGATTGCTTTATTATGCGGGAATTCAAAAATTCCAATCTGTTTCAATATGACAATGGCCCGCCAGGCGGTTCAGGAGGCAGATTTCATGGGCCAGGTTATGGAGGTAACAGCTCCGGTTCAGCGTTCCAAGGCAATCAAACCGGACATGGTAATCAAGGCAATCAGGGTAATCAGGGAGGGTATAACCATCAGGGGAATCAGCAGCAGCAACAATCGGGTAATCAGAGTAATCCAAAGAAGTTGAATAGTGGGCAGTATCATGTCTTCACCACTAGCTTATGTAAACGCGATCGGAAGCTTCATAAAAGGGCCATGAACTCTGTTGAACCGGCGGTGCCTCAGTATTTGCGCTGGTCTGAGCAACCCATTTTATGTAGTCAAGAGGATCACCCACCCCGGGTTGATAATCCGGGTCATCTGACCTTAGTGGTGGCACCCCAAGTTGGGTGGTATAAGTTCACCAAGGTGCTTATGGATGGGGGAAGCAGTATCAATATCCTTTACTATGATACCTTCCGACGTATGAGACTGACAGATAAGAGTCTTAAATTGTCGAACACCGTTTTCATGGTGTGATGCCTGGTAAATTGGCATATCCAGTTGGCAAGATAGCCCTAGAGGTGGCTTTTGGAGATGATCATGATTCGAGGTCAGAGATGTTGACTTTTGAGGTGGTGAAAATCAAAAGTCTGCATCGTGCCCTGTTCAGACAACCGGCTTATGGCAAGTTCATGGCAAGGCCATCTTATGTTTATCTACAGCTTGAGATGCCGGGTCATAAGGGGACCATCACAGTACATGGGAGCAGGAAGATCACTTTGGAATGTGAAGAGGGTGATGCGGCTTATGCTGAGTCGGTTTGTGCCACAGAGGAGCTGAAGGTTTATAAGGACAATGTTGATCCAGCAGACATGACTTCTTTGAAAAAACCAACTACGGAGCATGATCCGGCGTTGAAGTTTTTCACATCCCTAGTTCTGGTATGACCTAGACTAGCTAGTCATTTGTGTATCATGTTTAAATTCCATTTAATTTTGAAGTGGGGATTGTTCAAACCCTAGCACTAAATCAATCCATCTAGGCTTGATTAAAATCTTTTTCAAATAAACCCAAAATGTCCCTAAGAAAAGTTCATGATTTCTGGTTAAGGTGAAAACCTCTCCCAAAAATGATGAATATATTTTTAGGTCATCTTTGGATTTTTGAATTAACACAAAGTATTTGAATTGGAGCCGTTTAAATGCTATATATATTTTTTAAATAGTCCAAATATTCTAAAGTTATTTGTGGAGCCCTGAAATAATTCAGTTAATCTCCAAAAAAAATTCAGAATTATCTAAAATGATTTAGTTCCTAAACTAAATCAGAACAAAGAAAACAAAATAGTAAAAGAAAAACAGGAAAAGGAAAAGGCTTACCTGGCCTTACCTGGCAGCCCAGCTAGCTTCGCCCAGCTTCCCTCGGCCCAGCCCACCAGCCCAACCGCCAGGAGCTTCTTCAAGCTCCTGCCAGTAGGAGCTGCTGCGTGCCTGCCTCACAGCCGACCGTGGCCACGTCTCCCCGCCACCTCCTGCTTCCTTCCCCGTCCTTGACCGGGTGCCTAGAGACGCCCGAGCCCCCCTGGTCCTTCCCCTCTCTCACAGCTCACTCTCCCTTCCCCTGCTCTCTCTCTGTAGCATGCCCGAACGGGTCCGTCGCCGCCGTTCGCTGCCACCGTGACCACCGTGGTCTTCTCGCCCCTTCCCCGTGTCCAAAAGCTCTGTCACGACGCACAGCTCCTCCACGCGGAAGATCCCGAACCCCAAGAGCACCGTGGTGATGCCTTTGAGCTCGTCTTCCACCTCGGGCGCCACCGATCACCACCGGTGATTCGCGACATCTAGCGCGCCCCCGAGCCCGCTGAACTTCTCCTCCGACCCCCAGTGAGCCCCGTCGTCGTTCCCCTCTCTTCTCGCTGCCAAACGCATCCCCTAACCGTGCTCTTCACCGGAGCCGAAAGCTTCCGCCAACCGGCCAAGTCACCGCCGTCGCCGAAGGCGCTCAGGCTCAAAACAACCGTTGCTCCTGCCGTGCACCATAGCGACGTTTGCATCATCGCCCAAACCCCGGCCACCGCCGCGAGCTTGCCTCCGGCGAGCTCGGGCCACCTCAGCCCCTGCCGTTTGCACAAATGGATGCGGGCGAGTCCCAGCTCCACATAGATGCCCTCCGCCGGCCATTTGGTCGCCGGAGGAGGAATCCTGAGCCCCTCCGCCGTCTCTGGCCTTGCCAGCGACGAACGCCGGGTCAACTCCGGTGTGGGTTGACCCCCACAGCCCAGTTTGACCTCCCCCCTCTCTCTCACTGACTTGCGGGCCCCGCCCGACTAATTACCTTAGTTAGCACCAATTAACTAACTAGGTTAGCCGCTACGGTCACTGACTAGTGGGCCCTGCCCAGTTAGTTAGGACTAACTAACTTAGTTAGTTGACTGGGTCACTGATCAGTGCGACCCACTGGTCAGGTTTGACCTGGTCAGCCCCGTTGACTCGCTTACGTCATGCTGACGTAGAGCTGACGCAATAATTGATTTCTGGAATTATTTTAACTCAGGAAATTCCAGAATATTGCCTAAACTTCAAAAAATCATAATAATTCAACCGTAGCTCAGAATGAAACAATTTATATATGAAAAATTATCAGAAAAATGCAAGGAATCCATTTAAGCCAGTTACATGCATGAAAAACCAACTTATACATGCTGTGTAAGTGAAAACATAATATGGGTATTTTAAATGCTTCATTTTGAATTGCATTTGAATCTTTGATTCAAATGGGCTTCAACCAACTTGGTAGCATCTTGCATTAGCCCAAACACTAGCATTTGCACATGTCATGTTCATGCATCATTTTGTTGCATTTGTTTGTGTGTTGATCACAGGCACCGTTTCTTCTCGATAGGTTCCACTCCGGAAGGTGTTCCCGGGTACCTGTCAGAGGAGCCGTACCCCTTCGTCGTTCTATCAGGCAAGCAACCCCCATTGAGCATTTCGATAAGTCCCACTCTCTCGCTCCTGCTCCTTATACTGCATTAGGACAATAATGATTCAACTGCTACTTTCTGTTGTGGTAGTTGAACCCATTCCTCTGCATGACCTGTCATTGCCACAGTAAATAGTTGAAACCCACTAGCATGAGTAGGAGTTGCTTGAGCCTTGATGTGCCTTCTCATTCATGCTTGTTTTCTTTATGCCAGCTATGCTTAGAGTTGTGTCAGGTCTGATTCATCGGGAATGAATCGGAGTGGTGAACATGTCCTACCAATAAAGGCTAAGTGTGTGAACACGTTTTGGTAAAGGTAGCGATGAGAGGCCATGTAGGAGTACATGGTGGGTTTATCTCATTGGAACCATCCTTAAGCACTGAGTTATGTGTATGTTATCCAAGTCCAGTTACTACCACACATTGGGTTCCGGTTATCCGGCCCCTCTCCGCTTATTAATCCACTTGATCCCTGTCCAGGAGTTGCAACTAGTTTCTGGCATTTGTAGGTAGTGCTACTTGTCTACAAGGTGGTGTCCGACGGGACGGGCTTGGGACAGACTAGGCACCGTGGCACGGTGTACCAAGTGGCACCCGGATGGTGGGCTTGGGAACCCTGCACACATCTTTTGGGGCCGTGAGCGACACCCCGACCAGATCTCCTTGCGGATGGAACCCGAATAGGTGATAAACCTGGATGAGAGACTCGTGTGGTTAGCCAGGTCATGGCCGACACCCTCGCCCGGCTTCCACTTGAAGGTTGCCGAGGTACATGATGTGTACAGGGCGATAAGTGGCAAGAGCATGTGTGAAGAAGTACACCCCTGCAGGGTTAACATTATCTATTCGAATAGTCGTTTTCCTCGGATATGGAAACTTGGAGGACTTATGTAGTACATAGACAACTTGAAGTGGATACTCTAAAATACGCAAGATAAGCGTGAGTGCTATGGATGGCCTTCTCGTAGGGAGACGAGATTGGATCCGTAGTGGAGTATTGATATGGTGAATATGTGGACTCGTGTGCGTCTCCTCACCTCAAAGAAGTTTCTGATACTCGTAGTATAGGTTAGCCACTGAGTCAAAGCTGGCTTGCTGCTGTTAAAACTCCACCACCCCCCTTTGTTGATAATGTTGCATATGTAGATAGTTCTGATGTAAGACTTGCTGAGTACCTTCATACTCATGTTTTCTTATTTATGTTTTGCAGTTGGTTACACTAGTGACTTTGACGAGTAGCTTGTATCCCAACTACGATCTTGTACCCTTGGGAGGGTCGTGTTTAGTCAGGCTTCTTAGTCTTTTCCTTTTGTAGTTGTCTGTACTCAGACATGTAATGCTTCCGTTGCTTGTATGCTCTGAATGACGGGTCATGAGACCCCTGTTTGTATTGAATGCTATGAGGCTCTTCTGGGCCTTTATCTATATGAGTTTGAGTTATGTTGTGACGCCATGTTGTACAGCACATACTTGCATGTTATGCATACGTGTAACGTGTATTGCTATGTGTGGGATCCGACAACCTAGTTGTTTATCCCTGGTAGCCTCTCTTATGGGGAAATGTAGTCTTGTGCTTCCATGAGCCATAGTAGTCCGCTACAACCCGATTCACCAGAGTCCTGCTAGCCCAGCACTACTGCTCCGGAACACTTGACTGGTTGGCATGTGATTCACTTTGTTCCTGTGTCTATTCCTTTGGGGAAATGTCACACGGTGACATCCGGAGTCCTGCCTAGCCTACTACAGCCCGGGTTCTCGGAGTCCTGTTAGCCCAGTGCTATAGCCCCGATTCATGCGCTGTTGACCGACATGCTCGAGGTTGAATCATGTATGCATGTCCCTGTAAGTTAGTGCCACTTTGGGTTCACGACTAGTCATGTCGGCCCGGGTTCTCTGTCATATGGATGCTAGCGACACTATCATATACGTGAGCCAAAAGGTGCAAATGGTCCCGGGCCAGGTAAGGTGGCACCCATGGTAATACCGTGCGTGAGGCCACAAAGTGATATGAAGTGTTACATGCTAGATCGGTGTGACTTAGGATCGAGGTCCCGACAGCGTTGGTATCAGAGCCTGACTGACTGTAGGATTACCAAGCCAAACTGGTCGAAGTTGAGTCTAGAAATGCTTTAGTTATATAAGGGAATTGATTGTGGAAGGGAACGTAAGGCTCTTTTTACTCCTTTACGTCATGTCATTCTTTCTGAGTCATCCTCTTCTTTTCTATGAGGGTTAAGGCCTAGGCTTCTCCTCTATCTCTCAGGATGACATGTTACTAAACCGTAAAGTCTTAGGATTGTTGGGTTGTGTCTCCGAACAGTTCTACTACTTCCGTGTGTCCTTAGTTTGACCCAGAAAGTTGATATTATGATGTTGATTGATTATGCTATTCCTTTGATGAATGTCTCAAAATCCTTTTGAGCATTTACAGCTGTTATGCTGCCGAAGTTGTCCTAGGATTTCAAGAGTTTCCAATGCTTTTGCATTACATTCCGCATCCTTATGTCGATGCTAATTCCATCCTTGTTTCCTTGGTTTTTGTGCCAGGATGTCGTCTGCTAACCGAGGTTCAGTTGCTCATAGAAAGAACCACGGAGATGGTAGGGATGAGGATCCTCCTGACCAGCCTTTGATGGCAGAGTTCTTGTTAGCATCCGAGAGGAACAAGCGTGAGACTAACCGCTTGCTGGCACAGATTGAGCAGAACACCGCACATCAGCGTAAGAAGTTGGTTTCTATCACCGACTTCATTGGTCTGAAACCACCCACCTTCCATCATTCCATTGAGCCACTCGATGCGGATGACTGGCTTCGGAGCATCACTCACAAGTTGCATACTGCGAGCGTGGCTGAAGGTGACAAGGTCACCTATGCTACCTATCACCTGGAAGGTCCTGCTAGTAGTTGGTGGAAGAGCTATGAGGCTATGCTTCCAGCTGGTCAGATTCCTACCTGGAAGGATTTCACCGAGGCTTTTCGTGAGCACCACGTTCCTTAGGCTCTCATTGACCACAAGAGGGAAGAGTTCTGTTCTTTTACCTAGGGTAAGCTGCCTGTTGATGCTTACAGTAGAGAGTTTGGGAACCTCGCCCACTATGCTATAGAAGAAGTGTCCATGGACGCTAAGAAGCAGGCTAGGTTCCGGAAGGGTCTCAACCCTAAGTTGCATCGTGATCTCCACCTGCATCATTGTGATACCTTCCAGGCTCTTGTGAACAAGGCCATTAATGCAGAGACACCTCAGCTCACTTACGAGGAGTCTCGTAAGCACAACCGTGATCTGGGTTCTTCCTCCCACTCTGGCTCTCAGAAACGACGGATTTGGATTCCGAACTCGGCTCTTCCACCTGGATATGCACCGAGGCCATCCGATGTGGCGCCTCACCCAACTCAGCAACGTGCTCCACCCAGGCCTATTAGTGAACCACTTGCCAATGTAGGTCCACGTCCTACCTCAGGAACTTGCTTCACCTGCGGAGAACCGGGACACTATGCACGTGACTGCCCTCAGTCCAGTTATACTCCAGCCCAGTCTGAGAGGTCTGTTGGCCGTGAGCAGCCATCAGTCAAGATGATCAGTACCAAGCCAGCCTCCACTGAACGAGCATGTGTGCACCACGTCTCAGCTACAGAAGCTCAAGATGATCCCGACGTCGTATTGGGAACGCTTCTTGTCAATTGTCACCCAGCTTCAGTTCTGTTCGATACCGGAGCATCTCACTCCTTCATATCCGAAGGTTATGCTCGGTTGCATGACATGTCATTTTGTGATATGCCGACTCCACTAATAATCCAGACTCCTGGTTCCAAATGGCAAACCTCCAAGGTAAGCCATGGTAATGAAATCCTTGTTGACAGGCTAGTATTCCTTGCGTCTTTGATATCCCTCAAGTCTTCAGATATTAACATCATCTTAGGCATGGAATGGATGACAGCTCATCATGCCAAGATAGATTGTTACACTAGATCTGTTCAACTTACACATCCATCTGGAAAAATAGTCACTGTCTCTACTAGAGTTTCAAGGTGTCAACTCTATTCTCTTAATGCCAGCCCTCTTCCAGACCTTGCAGATATTCTGGTAGCCCGTGACTTCCCGGATGTCTTTCCAGAAGAACTGCCAGGTGTCCCACCCGACAGAGATGTAGAGTTTGTCATAGAACTTATCCCAGGAACTGTTCCAATCTCTAGGAGGCCATACAAGATGGCACCCTTGGAGTTAGCCGAGCTTAAGAAACAGCTTGATGAGTCCTTGCAAAAGGGTTTCATCCGTCCCGGTTCTTCTCCTTGGGCTTGTCCTGTCCTCTTTGTCAAGAAGAAGGATGGTACGGATCGGATGGTTGTAGATTATCGTCCCGTTAATTTGGTCATGATAAAGAACAAGTATCCGCTCCCCAGGATCAACGATCTGTATGATCAGCTCGCTGGATCCTCGGTCTTTTCCAAGATGGATTTGAGGTTAGGTTACCACCAAATCAAAATCAGAAATGGGGACATCCCCAAAACGGCCTTTGTCACTCGTTATGGTCAATATGAGTACACCATGATGTCTTTCGGCCTAACCAATGCTCCAGCTACTTTCTCCCGCTTGATGAACTCGATCTTTATGGAGTACTTAGATAAGTTCATCATGGTTTATCTCGATGATATTCTTATTTACTCGAAGAACGAGGAAGAGCATGCCGCACATCTTAGACTTGTGTTAGAAAAACTCAGAGAGCACCGCCTTTATGCCAAGTTCTCCAAGTGTGAATTTTGGTTGCCGGAAGTGACCTATATGGGCCACGTGATCTCTGGTAAGGGCATTGCTGTCAATCCCGAGAGAGTTAAAGCTGTTCTCGATTGGACTCCACCCGAAACGGTCAAACAAGTTAGGAGTTTCCTTGGTCTAGCCAGTTATTGTCGTTGCTTCGTTGGAAACTTCTCCAAAGTGGCCAAACCCCTCACGGAACTTCTCAAGAAAGATAAAAAGTTTGAGTGGACCCCATAGTGTGAGCACAGTTTTCAGGAACTGAAAAGACGCCTGACTTCTGCGCCCATACTCGTGCCACCAGATTTCACTAAAGACTTTGTTATCTATTCCGACGCTTCGCATCAAGGACTAGGTTGCGTTCTTATGCAGGATCGTCATGTGATTGCCTATGCATCTCGACAATTGCATCCCCATGAGCAAAATTATCCTACACATGATCTAGAGCTTGCAGCTGTAGTCTATGCACTTAAGACCTGGCGACATTACCTTCTTGGTAACTGTTGTGAAATCTACACTGACCATCAGAGTCTCAAGTATATCTTCACCCAACCGGATCTGAATCTCAGACAGAGACGTTGGTTGGAGTTGATCTCGGATTACGACTTAGAAATCACCTACACCCCACGCAAAGCCAATGTCATGGCTGATGCTTTAAGTCGTAAATCCTATTGCAACAACCTCATGTTGCAACGATGTCAACCACCCCTCCATGAGGAATTTTGTAAGCTTAATCTTCACATAGCTCCTCATGGTTCCCTTTCTACCTTGGTGGCGAAACCTACCCTTACGGATCAGATCATAGAGGCTCAGAAGCATGATACGGGAATCTCTCGGATCAAGAGAAATATTTCCAAGGGAGTTGCCGACTGTTTCTCTATGGATGAACGAGGTGTTGTTTACTTTGGAAACCGTTTGGTGGTTCCCAAATGTCAACAGATGCAGCAACTGATCCTTAAGGAGGCCCATGAATCCCCTCTCATGATTCATCCCGGTAGTACAAAGATGTATCAGGACCTACGCCAGAGGTTCTGGTGGACTAGGATGAAGAGAGAAATTGCTCAGTATATTGCCAACTGTGACGTTTGTCGTCGCGTTAAGGCAGAGCATCAAAGACCTGCTGGCACCCTTCAACCTTTAGCTATTCCCGAGTGGAAATGGGACAAAGTTGGTATGGACTTCATCACCGGCTTTCCCAGGACCAAGAAAGGAAATAATGCTATCTTCGTAGTCATTGATCGTCTCTTCAAAGTGGATCACTTCCTACCTGTTCGAGAGAGTATCACTGCTAGTCAGCTCGCTGACTTATATATCTCCCGAATAGTGTCACTCCATGGTGTTCCACTAGAGATCAATTTAGACCGTGGCAGTCTTTTCACCTCTCATTTCTAAGAAAGTTTCCAAACTGCCATGGGCACCCATCTTTCCTTCAGTATCGCTTTCCACCCTCAATCAAGTGGTCAGGTGGAAAGGGTCAACCAAATTCTTGAATACATGCTTAGAGCTTGAGTTATCTCATTCGGTATGGATTGGGAGAAATGCCTTCCCTTTGCCGAGTTTGCTTATAACAATAGCTACCAATCCAGCCTTAAGAAAGCACCCTTCGAGATTCTGTATGGACGAAGATGTCGAACACCTTTGAACTAGTCAGAAACCGGTGAAAGACAATTCTTTGGACCGGATATGATCCAGGAGGCGGAAGAGCAAGTTCGCATCATTCGTGAGAATTTGAAAACGGCCCAATCTCGTCAAAAGAGCCAGTATGACCGTCATCATAAGGAAGTGGATATGAAGTTGGCGACAAGGCTTACCTTCAGGTTACTCCTTTGAAGGGTACCCATCGTTTCGGTATCAAGGGCAAGTTGGCTCCTCGTTACATTGGTCCTTTTCGCATTCTCGCTAAACGAGGAGAGGTTGCCTACTAGTTGGAACTACCCCCACATCTTTCTCGAGTTCATGATGTCTTCCACGTCTCTCAAATCATGCGTTGCTTCTCGGATCCCATCCGCAGAGTGGACCACGAAACGCTTGATCTCCAAGATAACCTCACTTATCGAGAGTACCCCGTTCGCATTCTGGATCAAGCAGAAGCGTGTCACTCGACGTCATAACATCAAGTTTCTCAAGGTTCAGTGGTCTCATCATTCCGAGAGAGAAGCTACTTGGGAGCGAGAAGATCGTCTTCGACTTGAGTACCCCGCTTTCTTTCCGCCAACTCCTGAATCTCGGGATGAGATTCTTCCGAGTGGGGGCGAGTTGTCACATCCCTAGTTCTGGTATGACCTAGACTAGCTAGTCATTTGTGCATCATGTTTAAATTCCATTTAATTTTGAAGTGGGGATTGTTCAAACCCTAGCACTAAATCAATCCATCTAGGCTTGATTAAAATCTTTTTCAAATAAACCCAAAATGTCCCTAAGAAAAGTTCATGATTTCTGGTTAAGGTGAAAGCCTCTCCCAAAAATGATGAATATATTTTTAGGTCATCTTTGGATTTTTGAATTAACACAAAGTATTTGAATTGGAGCTGTTTAAATGCTATATATATTTTTTAAATGGTCCAAATATTCTGAAGTTATTTGTGGAGCCCTGAATAATTCAGTTAATCTCCAAAATAATTTTCAGAATTATCTAAAATGATTTAGTTCCTAAACTAAATCAGAACAAAGAAAACAAAATAGTAAAAGGAAAACAGGAAAAGGAAAAGGCTTACCTGGCCTTACCTGGCAGCCCAGCTATCCTGGCCCAGCTTCCCTCAGCCCAGCCAACCAGCCCAACCGCGAGGAGCTTCTTCAAGCTCCTGCCAGTAGGAGCTGCTGCGTGCCCGCCTCACAGCCGACCGCGGCCACGTCTCCCCACCGCCTCCTGCTTCCTTCCCCGTCCTTGACCGGGCGCCTGGAGACGCCCGAGCCCTCCTGGTCCTTCCCCTCTCTTGCAGCTCACTCTCCCTTCCCCTACTGTCTCTCTCTCTCTGTAGCACGCCCGAACGGGTCCGTCGCCGCCGTTCGCTGCCACCGTGACCACCGTGATCTTCTCGCCCCTTCCCCGTGTCCAAAAGCTCCGTGACGACGCACAGCTCCTCCACGCGGAAGATCCCGAACCCCAAGAGCACTCTGGTGACACCTTCGAGCTCGTCTTCCACCTCGGGCGCTACCGATCACCGCCAGCGATTCGCGACGTCCGGCACGCCCCTGAGCCCGCTGACCTTCTCCTTCGACCCCCTGTGAGCCCCGCCGTCTTTCCCCTCTCTTCTCGCTGCCGAACGCGTCCCCTAACTGTGCTCTTCACCGGAGCCAAAAGCTTCCGCCCGCCAGCCATGTCACCGTTGTCGCCGCAGCCGCTCAGGCTCAAAACTGAGCGTGTCACCGTGCTTAGCACAGCTCCACGGGCCCAGAGCAACCAACCGTTGCTCCTGCCGTGCACCATAGCGACGTTTGCATCATCGCCCGAACTCCGGCCACCGCCGCGAGCTTGCCTCCGGCAAGCTCGGGCCACCTCAGCCCCTGCCGTTTGCACAAATGGATGCGGGCGAGTCCCAGCTCCACGTAGATGCCCTCCGTCGGCCATTTGGTCGTCGGAGGAGGAATCCTGATCCCCTCCACCGTCTCTGGCCTTGCCGGGGACGAGCGCCGGGTCAACTCCGGCGTGGGTTGACCCCCACAGCCCAGTTTGACCTCCCCCCTCTCTCTCACTGACTTGCGGGCCCCGCCCGACTAATTACCTTAGTTAGCACCAATTAACTAACTAGGTTAGCTGCTACGGTCACTGACTAGTGGGCCCTGCCCAGTTAGTTAGGACTAACTAACTTAGTTAGTTGACTGGGTCACTGATCAGTGGGACCCGCTGGTCAGGTTTGACCTGGTCAGCCCCATTGACTCGCTTACGTCATGCTGACGTAGAGTTGACGCAATAATTGATTTCTAGAATTATTTTAACTGAGGAAATTCCAGAATATTGCCTAAACTTCAAAAAATCATAATAATTCAACCGTAGCTCAGAATGAAATAATTTATATATGAAAAATTCTCAGAAAAATGCAAGGAATCCATTTATGCCACTTACATGCATGAAAAGCCAACTTATACATGCTGTATAAGTGAAAACATAATATGGGCATTTTAAATGCTTCATTTTGAATTGCATTTGAATCTTTGATTCAAATGGGCTTCGACCAACTTGGTAGCATCTTGCATTAGCCCAAACACTAGCATTTGCACATGTCATGTTCATGCATCATTTTGTTGCATTTGTTTGTCTGTTGATCGCCGACATCGTTTCTTCTTGATAGGTTCCACTCCGGAAGGTGTTCCCGAGTACCTGTCAGAGGAGCCGTACCCCTTCGTCGTTCTATCAGCCAAGCAACCCCCCTTGAGCATTTCGATAAATCCGACTCTCTCGCTCCTGCTCCTTATACTGCCTTAGGACAACAACGATTCAACTGCTACTTTCTGCTGCGGTAGTTGAACCCATTCCTCTGCATGACCTGTCATTGCCACAGTAAATAGTTGAAACCCACTAGCATGAGTAGGAGTTGCTTGAGCCTTGATGTGCCTTCTCATCAATGCTTGTTTTCTTTATGCCAGCTATGCTTAGAGTTGTGTTAGGTCTGATTCATCGGGAATGAATCGGAGTGGTAAACATGTCCTACCGATAAAGGCTAAGTGTGTGAACACGTTTTGGTAAAGGTAGCGATGAGAGGCCATGTAGGAGTACATGGTGGGTTGTCTCATTGGAACCGTCCTTAAGCACTGAGTTCTGTGTATGTTATCCAAGTCCAGTTACTACCACACATTGGGTTCCGGTTATCCGGCCCCTCTCGGCTTATTAATCCACTTGATCTCTATCCAGGAGTTGCAACTAGTTTCTGGCGTTTGTAGGTAGTGCTACTTGTCTACAAGGTGGTGTCCGACGGGACGGGCTTGGGACAGACTAGGCACCGTGGCACGGTGTACCAAGTGGCACCCGGATGGTGGGCTTGGGAACCCTGCACACATCGTTTGGGGCCGTGAGCGACACCTCGGACGGATCTCCTTGCGGATGGAACTCTAATAGGCGATAAACCTGGATGAGAGACTCGTGTGGTTAGTCAGGTCATGGCCGACACCCTCGGCCGGCTTCCGCTTGAAGGTTGCCAAGGTACATGACGTGTACAGGGCGATAAGTGGCGAGAGCATGTGTGAAGAAGTACACCCCTGCAGGGTTAACATTATCTATTCGAATAGCCGGTTTCCTCGGATATGGAAACTTGGAGGACTTATGTAGTACATAGACAACTTGAAGTGTATACTCTGAAATACGCAAGATAAGCGTGAGTGCTATGGATGGCCTTCTCGTAGGGAGACGGGAATGGATCCGTAGTGGAGTATTGATTTGGTGAATATGTGGACTCATGTGCGTCTCCTCACCTCAAAGAAGTTTCTGATACTCGTAGTATAGGTTAGCCACTGAGTCAAAGCTGGCTTGCTGCTGTTAAAACTCCACCACCCCCCTTTGTTGATAATGTTGCATATGTAGATAGTTCTGATGTAAGACTCGCTGAGTACCTTCGTACTCACGTTTGCTTATTTATGTTTGGCAGTTGGTTACACTAGTGACTTCGATGAGTAGCTTGTATCCCAGCTACGATCTTGTACCCTTGGGAGGGTCGTGTTTAGTCAGGCTTCTTAGTCTTTTCCTTTTGTAGTTGTCTGTACTGAGACATGTAATGCTTCCGTTGCTTGTATGCTCTGAATGATGGGTCATGAGACCCCTGTTTGTATTGAATGCTATGAGGCTCTTCTGGGCCTTTATCTATATGAGTTTGAGTTATGTTGTGATGCCATGTTGTACAGCACATACTTGCATGTTATGCGTACGTGTAACGTGTATTGCTATGTGTGGGATCCGACAACCTAGTTGTTTATCCTTGGTAGCCTCTCTTATGGGGAAATGTAGTCTTGTGCTTCCATGAGCCATAGTAGTCCGCTACAGCCCGGTTCACCAGAGTCCTGCTAGCCCAGCACTACTGCTCCGAAACACTTAACTGGCCGGCATGTGATTCACTTCGTTCCTGTGTCTGTTCCTTCGGGGAAATGTCATGCGGTGACATCCGGAGTCCTGCCTAGCCTGCTACAGCCCGGGTTCCCGGAGTCCTGTTAGCCCAGTGCTACAGCCCGGATTCATACGCTGTTGACCGACATGCTCGAGGTTGAATCATGTATGCCTGTCCCTGTAAGTTAGTGCCACTTTGGGTTCATGACTAGTCATGTCGGCCCGGGTTCTCTGTCATATGGATGCTAGCAACACTATCATATACGTGAGCCAAAAGGCGCAAACGGTCCCGGGCCAAGTAAGGTGGCACCCGTGGGAATACCGTGCGTGAGGCCACAAAGTGATATGAAGTGTTACATGCTAGATCGGTGTGACTTAGGATCGGGGTCCCGACAAGTTTAAATCGGCTACATACACTAAGATGGTTGATTTTGTTCCTGGCGATTCATCCAAGCAGTTCAGCATCAACGCTAACCTGGATCCCTAATAGGAAAGCACGCTCATCGAGTTCATCCGTGAGAACCGGGACATCTTTGCATGGAAGCCATCTGACATGCCAGGTGTACCGAGGGAACTCATTGAGCACACACTTAATATAGATCCTAAGTTTAAACCGGTCAGGTAGTTTCTCCGCCGCTTCAACGAAGAAAGGCGTAAGGCTATTGGTGAGGAGGTAGCTCGGTTGTTGGCCGCACGGTTTATCGTGGAGGTATTTCACCCGGAGTGGCTGGCTAATCCGGTGCTAGTTCTTAAGAAAAATGGCACTTGGCGTATGTGTGTGGACTACACAGACTTGAACAAGGCTTGTCCAACTGATCCCTTTGCCCTCCCTCGTATTGATCAGATTATTGATGCTACGGCGGGTTGTGACCGTTTGTGTTTTCTGGATGCTTATTCTGGTTATCATCAGATCAAAATGGTAGTTAAGGACCAGGAGAAGACAGCTTTCATAACTCCCTTTGGCGCCTTATGCTATGTATCTATGCCTTTTGGGCTCAAGAGTGCCCAGGCGACTTATCAGCATTGTGTTCAGAATTGTATTCATAAGCAGATTGGGCGCAATGTTCATGCATATGTGGATGACATTGTGGTGAAATCTAGGAAGGAGGAAACATTGATAGATGACTTGAAGGAAACCTTGGATAACCTCCGGGTTTATAAGATGATGCTTAATCCGGCCAAATGTGTCTTTGGTGTTCCGGTAGGCAAGCTCTTGGGTTTTCTGGTGTGTAACAGGGGCATTGAGGCTAATCCGGAGAAGATCACGGCTATCACCTCTCTGGCTAAACCGGCATGTATCAATGACGTTTAACGTTTAGTGGGCCGGATTGCGGCTTTGAGCCGGTTTATCAGTCGTCTTGGGGAGAAGGCTATCCCTTTATATCAGATGCTAAATAAAACGGATGACTTTGTCTGTAGCGACGCGGCTGATAAAGCGTTTGAGGATTTGAAGAGACAGTTAGCTGAACCGCCTATCCTTGCGGCTCCGGTCTATAAAGAGCCTTTATTGCTATATGTGGCTGCTAATGCCTGGGCTGTTAGTGTGGCTATTGTTGTGGAGCATAAGGAGGCTAGAAAGGAGTATCTGGTTCAACAGCCGGTTTATTATATTAGTGAGGTGCTTATCGAATCAAAGCAGAGGTATCTGCATTGGCAGAAGCTGGTGTATGGGGTCTTTATGGCAAGCCGTAAGCTCAAGCATTATTTTCAGGGTCATCCTATCACAGTGGTCAGTTCAGCCCCTCTAGGAGATATCATTCAAAATAGAGAAGCAACTGGCCGGATTGCCAAATGGGCTATTGAGCTTGGACCTCACGGGATAAAATATATGCCTCGCACAGCAATCAAATCCCAAGCACTTGTGGACTTCATCAATGATTGGACAGAGTTGCAGGCACCGGAGGAAAAGCCAGATAACACATATTGGACCGTTCACTTTGATGGGTCTAGATAGTTGGAGGGCTCGGGGGCTGGAGTCATATTAACTTCCCCACAAGGTGACAAGTTTTGTTATGTTCTCCGCTTAATGTTCCCTTGCACTAACAATGCAGCTGAATATGAGGCTTTACTCCATGGTCTGAGGATGGCTAAGGAGATGAACTTAAGCCGGGTTAAATGCTTCGGTGACTCAGACCTGGTGGCTCAGCAGGTATCTGGCACTTGGGATTCTAAGGTTCCACTCATGGCTGCATATCGACGAGAGGTGGACATAGTGGATGGTCATTTCAAGGGTTATCAAGTTGACCATATAGATCGGCGAAAGAATGAAGCGGCGGACGCTTTAAGTCGTCTAGGCTCCCAACGTAAACCAGTGCCACCTAATGTCTTCCTCGACGTACTTCATAATCCGTCAGTCAAGATACCCACAGAGGAGGAGTTGGCTATTCCTGACCCGGAGGCCCAGTTGGTGGCGGCTTTGCATGTTATACTGGATTGGACAGTCCCGTATCTGGCTTACATGAACCAGGGCGAGTTATCGGATGATGAAACCGTGGTTCGGTAGATAATCCGACGATCCAAGTCAATGAGCGTTATCAATGGGGAGCTACATCATTACAACATCACAGGAGCAATTTAGCGTTGTGTGTCTCCTCAAGAGGGTTGTGAGATTTTGCGAGAAATCCATGAAGGAGATTGTGGTCACCATGCCGGTTCAAAATCCTTGGTGGCTAAGGCTTTTCGTCACGACTTCTATTGGTTGATGGCTCATGCTGATGCTGAGGATTTAGTAAAAAGGTGTGACGGTTGTCAGAAATTTGCATGCCGCGCTCATGTTCTGTCTCAAGAGTTGATAATGATTCCAATCACTTGGCCATTTGCAACTTGGGGGCTAGATATGGTTGGACCCTTGAAGAGGTCCAAGGACAAAAAGACCCACCTGCTGGTGTCGGTTGATAAGTTTACCAAGTGGGTAGAGGCAGAGCCAGTCAGTAAGTGTGATGCAGCCATGGTGGTCCAATTCATCAAAAAGGTGATATTCCGGTTTGGTTTTCCACACAACATTATAACTGATAATGGTACTAATCTGTCCAAGGGTGATATGGAGGAATTTTGTTAACGTGAGCACATCCGGCTTGATGTAGCGTCAGTGGCTCACCCCCGGTCCAATGGTCAAGCAAAGAGGGCAAATCAAGATATTTTGAGAGGTATTAAACCACGGCTTATGGTTCCTTTAAAGTGGATGTCGGGTTGTTGGGTGGAGGAGTTACCTTCCGTATTATGGAGTATCAACGCCACACCAAACAGATCTACGGGTTACACGCCTTTCTTCATGGTTTACGGAGCAGAGGCGGTTCTCCCTAGTGACATCCGTCATGACTCGCCCCGTGTGGCGGCTTACGTTGAAGCTGAAAATGAGAAGGCATGTCAGGACTCACTGGACCTGTTAGATGAGGAGCGTGATCTTGCAGCGGCGCGGTCGGAGATTTATCAACAAGATCTCCGACGTTATCACAGCCGCCGGGTTAAGACCAGAACTTTTCAAGAGGGCGATCTGGTGCTCTGGCTCATCCAGGATCAGACTGATATGCAAAAGTTATCCCCACCTTGGGAAGGACCTTTTGTGGTCATCAAGAACCTGCACAATGGGTCATACTACCTTATCGATGTTTGAGAGCACAAAGACTCACGCAAATCGGAGGAGGAGACCCAGCGGCCATGGAATATAGCTCTTCTTCGGCCTTACTATACTTGAGCCACAGGCTCTTCTTATGTACATACTTATGACAATGTATATATTATATAATAAACCGGATCCTCAGCTAAAGAGGGGTCTCTGTTCTTTTTTACATCATGTGTGGTTACATGGGGGCTTCTACTTACAAAGCGGAATTCTATTAACCCAGCCTATAAAGCCACACAGATATACATGACATCAATAGGGGGCTTGGTCGTATTCGAACCGTAGCTACACCTCTTCATCGGCTTAAGACCAAAAAGGGAAATCACTAGGGGGCTTGGTTGTATTTACACCATAGCTACACCTTTTGATAGGCTTAATGCCAAAAGGAAATTATGTGGAACCAAAGAGAGTATGTTGCATGAAGCACAACTCAAACATAGGTAACCAATGAGCATAGCTCAAATATTACTTGGGGGCTCCTTGCTTATCAAAGAACAACGAGCTTGCACCCTTGTGATAGGCTATCAAGCCAGGCTTGGAAGCCAGGTGTATTCACCTAAAACCCCGGGTTATCCTGCCTTTTTAAGTAAGCCACTCTGTCCAGGTAAACCTGGTATGACCCATCGAACATTTGAAAATTCAATCTCATAGACCCTGAACTTGTCAAAGTTAAAACGATGATTGGTTAAAGATTGAGGTCCATTTTAAAAGGCTTTGAAAAATGGTTTAACTCAGCGGCCTGGCAGCCCATGAAAAGCCTCGATTTAGGGCCTGGCAGCCCATGAAAAGCTTTGCATATTTCTTTTGTATTTGTTGTTTTAAACATCTTTTGATAAGGGATTTATGAATATTTTCTGATAAACCGGTGTTTATTACAACCCGGCATGGCTTTCAACGCTAAGTTGTCAGTACATGGTCAGTTTTAATCCAGCGATAATATTGCTCTGGTCTGGTTTGACTACAGGTCACCACAATTATATGCATAAACCGGTGTTTACCATCACCCGGAAAGATTTCGGTATGAACCGACAAGGATGCAAGGAGTCATCAACACTCTAGATTGGTGTTATCACCTTTTGTTATAACAATAGTTGGTAAGCCAAACGAGATATACCACAGGTATCATCTATTTTTTATCTACATATTACAGCCTTGGTTTGGCATCCAGGTTATATATATGTTTGGGCACCATGACCCGTCCAGCGGTAAACCGCTAGGACACTTTCAAATTTTTTTGCGGGAATAAGCTAAATAACGCCATTGTGGATTATGCATATAATAGATCCCAAAAGCATGGCGAGTTATCAAGGTCAAGAACAACAAGTATGCTCGATGGCATAAGCAGATAAGTATTTGCACTAGCCTATTACAAGGCTCTTTAGTTCCCACACAGGATAATTGTTTCAACAAAAGTTTGGCAAATGATTAAATCGGCTTCCGGATTAAGATTCTTCATCCGGACGGCTTGAAGATTGAGGGTCATCTTGAGCGGGTGCATTCTCCTCATCCCTACCCAGTCGCTGGAAATCAATTGTTGACCAATCGATTCCAGTTAAGGCTTGAAAAACGGCTTCTTCATGAATAAGGTTGGAAGGGTCAATGTCAGGGGCATAAGTATGCTTATGAATTGGCGGAACAACATCTACTACATCATGAATTGGCACGGGCTGTCTTTTCCCCTCAACATCATAAACCGGTTGATAATGAGATAGATCTGTGTCATCCGCCAATTTACTCGCTATAGGCCGCATTTCCTTTGTCAGCCTTCGGAGATCATCGTTGTTGAAATTTGTGCCATCTTCCTTCACTTTGGGGTAGCCTTGGCCGATATCTGCCGGTTCAAGATCTGGAATCAACGCCTTGGCCCGGATTAGCGCGGTCAGCGCACCTGACCTTGCGGCTAATCTCTTCAGTTCATCCAACCGAGCAGGCAGCATGGCCAGCTTTTCGATGGTTTCTTTTATCAGCGTTGGAGGAGGCTTGTTATAAGCTGCAGTGCAAATGGCTCGCTGGGATCCAGAATATAGTTGTTCTATCAAAGTATAGGCCGCTTTTAGCTTCAACCGCATGTCGGAGCCCAGATGAGTAATGCGGGTCCCTATCATGGTAAAGCATCAGTAAACCGGCCTTTGATAAGATATTATGGATTGGAAAAACTTCATATGCGGATACTCACCAAATACAGCAGAGGTCATGGCATTAATCTGCCGTTTTAAGCCGGTCAGTTCTTCAACCACCGGCTTCAGGGCTGCTTCTGCGTCTTCGGCCTTCTTTGTTAAACCAGCCTTCTGTGTCTCCCAGTCTGCACGCTCTTTATTAAAGGTTTCTTTCAGCTTCTCCATGGCTGCTAAGGCATTAGTCAGTTCTTCCTTGGCCTTGGAAGCCTCCGCTTGCTGAGATTTAATGTTCTCCTGAAGGTCAGCGGTTTGAGCGTCCTTCTTACTCAGCTCGGCCTACAAAGGCAAGATATATCATCAATGGGCTATGTATATTTGAAGTACCAAGCGTATAACAAGTTATGCACTTTGTACTTGGGGCTAATGCCTATTTGCTCTGTCATCAAAAAAATTGCAAGTCTCAAGTACAATGCAAGCATTATCCTTGACACTTGGGGGCTAATGTACATTTGTTCAAATCGGAGCATTGGTTAAAATCCCGGTTCACCTTGGAAAGATAAACCGGCCCTTGGGGACTACATAGAGGAAAACTACAGGAATACAATGATAAAGTACCGGTTTATTTCAAAGGATCACCTGACATATGGAGGATAAGTATGCAAGGGTTGAGATATTACAAAGTCCCTATTTATGATAACCATCATAAACCGGCCCTTGAGGGCTACTTGAGTTGGTATTTACAAATTGGATTTACGAAAGGAAAAATGATGAAAATACCTCATAGCGCTCCTTCATCAGATTCACCAAACCGGCTTCATAGTCACGGTTTGAGTGCAGATGGTTTTGAAAACCAGAGTGGAGTTCTTGAGCACTGAGATGGGCATAGCTTGATAAATCGGTGCTCCATTTGCCTTTCTCCATGGCAGCACGCTCTTCCTTGGCACTATGTTTCGCCAATGTAACAGGATGGCCAGGAGAGGTGTGGCTAATACCGGTAATGATAACCTCGCCTTCTTTGTCTCCAGTAGCCTTTTCTGGAGTTGATGGAATGTTAGTAGTCCTCACTGGACTAGAAGGTCTGTCATCAGCCCAGATTGGACTTGTCGGTTCATCATCTGGCATAGCAGTATCAACTTCTTCTTGTTCATCAACATTATGATCTTGAGGGGGCGGTTCATCAAATGTGGCCTCAGTATTTGGACCTTCCGATTCTGTAGTTTGCTCCGATTCAATAACCACATGGTCTTCGGGCGGGTTATTCACCCGAGCCTTCTTACTGGGTCTGGCTTTGGCTCTAAACAGAACAAGTTGCAAAGGTTAGCATAGCATATAAAGTGTGAAACATCAAAAGATTGGGTTGAAATACTTACCCAGCCACGGTTTTGAGAGAAGGGAGTTGTGTCACTGTTGACTCGCTAGAGGATGAAGGAGGTGTCACCTGATAATTCGAATCGGACGGATTAAGAGGTTGTCGAAAATAGCCTGCCTTGGGATAAGAAGTGTTAGAAGTGGGTGAGACCTCAGATCGGTGTTTTCGAACCGGGGTGTCTGGTAAACCGGTCGAAGTGACCTTTTGGTCGCTATGCCGGGTTGTGCGACAAGCCTCGTGTTGCTGCTTCTTCAAAATAAATGTTGGATCCAAGTGAGCAAGAGGGTGAGAAAAGCTTACTTTCCGGACTGCTTGACAGATTTTTTGTGTTGGCAGAGGATCTAAACCGGAGGAAAGGATAATTACCTCTGCATCGTCAGCTTGGCTACCTTCAACGTCCTCCTGATAAATATCATTGTCAATGAGATGCATGAAAAGTGAACCAAGTGAGTCAAGTTCTACCTCTGCTTTTGGTTCATCCGGGTTGTCATCAAGCTCTAAACCGATGGGTGCAGGTGCCTTCCTCTTGGTGGTTTTCTTGACGGATTTTGTTTTAGGACGAGAAGGCTTCACTGCTTTCTCTTGAGGTTTCTTTTTCCATAACGGATCATCACCCTGTTTAAGAATGGGCAGAGGGTATTCAAAGATTGCACAGTACAAAAATACCAGGTGTAAAGCGGAAGCACAGACAATACTTACAGCGGGCGGTTTGTTTTGCGTGTAGAAGGGACTTAACCCGGTCTTGCTGCAAACAGCTTCCGGTTCGTTCAACATTTTCTTCATAGAATCAGTGACTTCTTCATCTATTAGCTGAATATTCATATGACATTGAGAGTCTTGTACGTCACCAGTATACTCACACATTATTAGCGAGCCGGTGTGCATGATAACCCGGCAGAGGGTTCTCATCTTCGGGAGAGGTGTCTCTGCAATTGAGCCAAGTTTGGTTCCATTCCTTTGGGTGACTGTGAAGTTTGGCATGAGGAAACTCAACTTCTTTCCTTTTCTGAATGGAGACGCCGCCAAGTTCAGTATTGGGTACGTCTACGAATTCATTGCGCCGGTTTAAATGGAAGAAATCCTGGAACAACTCGACAGTTGGTTCTACTTGTAGGTACACTTCACAAAAAACTTGAAAGTTGCATATATTGGATACCGAGTTGGGTCCAATATCTTGAGGGTGGAGCTGAAAGCTGGCAAGTACATCTCGAAAAAACTTTGATCCGGGCGGTTTAAAGCCACGGCCTATATGATCAACAAACACCACTACTTCACCCTGCTTGGGGGTAGGAGGATTTTCCGGCCCAGGAACTCGCCACCAGATTTCATTTTTCTTTGGTAAGGTACCAATCTTGACCATTTCGTTCAGTTGCTCCTCTGTAACCCGGGAGGGGGCCCAGTTGCAGAAATAAAACTACTTGGCCATTGCAAGTGAAAAGCTGGGAAGAAAATAATGCTGGTTTACGATTCATTAATGGTGATGCATAAGGTACAACAAGGAAAAGGAATCGAAGTATGTGAAATCAGTAAACCGGAGGCTGATGCAATTAGGAATGATAAAGCGATAAGAAGAAACAGAGGTATACACATATTATTAAACCGGAGTATGACAATGGAGATAAAGGGATTGGCGGTTTACAAGGGGACTAATGGCATATGATAGATTGTTTTCTACAAGGATAAACCGCCTATACGGATAAGGAAGATACAAATCTAAGGCAAGAATGACTAAGTAAGGAAAAAACAGGTTTCACAAGATTGCATTGAAATTTTGGATCTACAGTAAGTCAGGAAAAGGAAAAATATTGTGACTTAAAAAGGTTTGGTCCCGAAGTAGTTCACAAAAGGTCCAGATCAAGTTGTTAGGTATTTAAGGTTTGGTTTAAATGGCCAAGGTAAGGAGTACCATAGCTACTGTGCGGAACACGTCAAGATTGAGCTCTGCTATCTATGGGCTAATGAAGAACACGAAAAGAGAGGCATGAACCCATATGAACCCTAATGGATCTACAGAAGAAAGAAGGAAAGTCTTACAGCAGCTGTTGAGGTAGCGAAGGTGCGCCGCGTCTCTCTGATGCGACCAGGTCAATGCAGCGGCCGACGGTGATGCAGGGGCGAAGTTCGACGACGACGGCGGTGTTCGGGCGCAGGGACGTCGCGAGGAGGAAGAAGAGATGAAGAGGTAGCGGAGGAAACAAAAAAAGGGGTCTCAGCCCTATTTATAAGGCAAAGAGATAAGCGACAGGCGCGAGAATCGAGGAGCTCAAAAATGGATCTTTAATAAAGTTGTCGCCTTGATGGTTGGATGCTCATTAATAAAGGGCATCTTCAGCTTCAATGAATAGGTGACATCATGGCGGTTTACTGCGGATCTGAAGGATGATGTCACGATGGTTTACAAGATCCATGTGAAGGTGTCAGGGCAAGAATTTTTCTAAGTGTTGAAGATTGACATGAACAAGTTCAAATAAATCTGGGGCCTAATGTTGGGGATATTACTACTGGACATAAACCGGCCAGGAGTAGCCGGGTTAACTCTATGAAGATTAGAAGCCCATGAAGACATGAGGATGGTGGCGCTTTACGGAGGCCCAAGGGCGGGTTAAGGCATGTAGATGTAAACCGACTTCCTTATGTAACTTGCATTGTAAGATAGGAAGGATAGAGACCGAGTTGGACACGTTAACGATCCGGTCTCGGGACTTTGTAAACCGATGGGCGTCAACCTGTGTATATAAAGGGACGACCCAACGGCGGTTTAGGGACAACACAACACACAACAACTCGAGAGCCAGGCAAAGAGGATTCGCTCCCTGGTCATCGAAACCACTGTAATTCCATCACAACTAGACGTAGGATTTACCTTCATCGAAGGGGCCGAACTAGTATAAAACTCTCATGTCCCTTGTTCGGTTTAACCCCTTTAAGCTAACCCATAGCAATGGCTCCACGACTAAGTCCTTTCACGAGGACATCTGCCGTGACAAAACCACGACAGCGTTGGTTGCAAGGTTCTTGATTGTTTGTGCAGGTACTAGGCAACTTGCGTGTAGTCCCCTACTGGATTGGTACCTTGGTTCTCAAAAACTGAGGGAAATACTTACGCTACTTTGCTGCATCACCCTTTCCTCTTCAAGGGAAAACCAATGCATGCTCAAGAGGTAGCAGATTGCAAGATGGAAGTACGTCGGCCCATATGTTTTAAGCAAAGAACTAAGAAGATCCACATACACCAACATGGGAAGATGGGCAGTGGAGCAAGGCCGGAGGAAGCTGTACCTGGGGGTCGTCGGGATGTAACTAGGAGGGCGGCGGCAGGCGGGATCTGTCCATACTACGGCATCGAGCAAGTGTCGACGGCCTTACCACGTTGGAGCTTAGTCAGAGAGAACGACGAGTACTGCAGATCAGGACATGTTGCATTGACGCCATCAAATAGAGAAACGATGCACATCCTCCCTTTCCTTCGGCGGACGGGATGCGGCCGGATCAGTGACCAACAGTGAGAGAGAGAGAGGCCACCGCCGCCTTGTGTGAGATATAGTGTGAAGAGAGACAAACCCTGACAGGCATGCTCCATTGTATATAGGGGAGCAGATTTCTTTTTTCTTGATGACAATCATTTTATATTCTGTACGTGTCATTGAGGAATATAACTTTATTTAAAACTAACGCGTCAAGTCGAACTTTGTTCCATGTACACATGGTACACTACCCTCCTTCAAGTAAACAACCGCTACACGCATCAAATTATCACGTGGGCTGCCTTTCCATACAGAAGGAGCTCCACCGTGTACCCGCACGAGTATGGCCGACAAGACTTGTGTACGTGCGTCATGCGTGCACGTCTTCTTTACGGGCAGGTACCCCACGTACGTGGTTGTGTGCGAAGTAACATATGAATGTGTGTGAAACAAAGGCCTGGATATATCATATATAGAGGGGGTGATCCATGAGAAGAGAGTGGAGGGATCATTGGGGTGAGATAACGATAGAATCAAATAGATGGATTAAGTGTGTGGGTGCGCAATCTATAAAGAGTGCCATCAAATTTGTGTGTGCCCACGTCAGAGATATATATAGGGTGGTCGATCGTCCTAATGGAACGTGAGAGGGGAGAGGTGCAGTTTGTCTTTGTGAGGCAGAGACCTAACTATAGAGAGGTAGATCGACTGGTATATATGTGGAGAACGAGAGGGACCTAGCTATGTATTGAGGAAGATCGATCAGCATCCATGCATATGTGTAGGAGCGTAATTATGTTGGGAGAGAGACAGAGCTAGAGTGTTAGAGGGTTGGTGGTGGAGTTGCTTGTGACAAATGGTGGGAGAGGCCTGCTAAACAAACGTGGGGTATGGCTACAATATCAATAAGAGAGGGGATGCATGCCTGTCTGTGCACGTGCGTGTGAGAGACGGGTCGGGGGGCATGCATGGATGATGAGGGGGGTGGTATGGATGTGGTAAGAGGACATGACTGCATAGGAAGACCAATCGATGTGTGTTAGACAAAGGGAGAGACATAACTTGTCAGGTACGTCGATCGGTGCGTGGGAAAAAAGAGTTATAGTCCACCTAGCTATACGTAGGGAGATCAATCGGTATAGATGCATGCATGTGTTAGAAGCAAATAAGGCCCAGAGAGATGGATAGAGAGAGAGAGGGATGCGGCTAGGAGGTGGTGTGAGAGGCCTACTATATCAAGGGGGAGGAGTGTGCGAGTATGAGATCGATGAAATGAGGGGCGGGAGTGTGCACGTGCGTGGAACCGTATTAGATAGAGGGGGCATGGACGGTGAGAAGAGAAGAGGGAAAGCTTGTGTTTGTCGTAGGCACACTTGGCTAAAGAGGTATATCGATCGGTGTGTGCCGGAAAGAAGGAGCTGGGGGGGCCTACACACACCGTGGGTGAATGACCTAATGAGAAATGATGAATGTGCGCGATGGATCTAGAGAATGCAGAGGGAGGGTGAGAGGGAGGCGGGCGTGTACATGCACGAGAGAAAGTTAGCGCTAGCTACAAAGATAAGAGGGTTGTGTGGGTGTAAAAGACGAATAGAGATCATAATTCATTATAAAAGTGGATTCAGATATTTGAAGAAGATATCATAGTATTTTAAACCGGCGCATGCACTACTGCAGGATGCTGCTAACGCAACACTACGATCAGAGACCCTCCGACGAAACTATGTGTGATGCCATAATCGCAAACGGTGGTGTAAAAACTGTCAAAAAGGTGCAAAACGTTTGCGATGGAGTATGCATCAAACACGGTTTAGATTTTAGTTGCATGTGCGATGCAGGGCATACGGTTCATCTCAATTAACTGTTTGCGATGAGGAGGAACAAAAGAAACGGGCAGCCAAATGAAGGTGTGCGCGATGTACAACATACAGTTCAATTGGATGAACTGTTTGTGACTAGGCAACACAATGGAAACGATCAGCCAGATCAAAGGTGTGTGCGATATACGGCATGCGGTTCACTCGGATGAACTGTTTGTGTTGAGACATGAGAATAGAAACGGTTCAAATGAACAAGATGTGTGTGATATGCGGCAAACAAGTCTATAATCAGAAATGTGTGTGAATACCGATAATAACACAAACGATTACAGCTAATAAGACGTGTGTGTTGTGCGATGGGATTGCATAGAGAACAACAACATATATATACACACTTATAAGGACATGCTTGCATAACCAAATTAACCATCCACTTATATAGGTGGCTACTACAACCATGGCATTTGCACACACCAAAGTAAACTATTACATGCATAATTACATAGGTGGCTACTACACACATGATATTTCCACACACCAATAATGTAAACTATATATTACATGCATGATTAACTAGCATAAACGATCATCCGATCATCAACTACTTCTTGTGACGCTTGCTCTGCTTGTCGCTCGATCCGGGCTCGTCGATTTTGATAACGAGGTAGTTACTCATGTCAACGATCCGCCTGTGCATCTCATAGCATGTGTACATGCTCTTTGCCGCAAACCTGAGGTGAGGTTCATCCAGTTGCCGCATCCAGGCCCCGTACCAAGATACGAGACTTGTTCTCTGGGCATCCTGCTTCATCTTTTCGTAGTAGGGGTCGATGATGGCCGAGGCGAGTTCGACTAGGGAGTCCTTCTTCGTGCTGCCCCAGACCTTGTAGTGGTCACGAATTCCAACAAGGTTCTTGCAGGCCAAGCCCGTAACACTGGGCGCTTTTACATCGTTGGTGGTTTCCACCGTGGTGAACTTGTAGTCAGTGCTGTTGACAAACCTGTTGAAACGGTCGCAAGGCTCTGTGGCCATGTAGTAGTGGTAGATGAGCACATGGTCGCACACGCACAACTGGGTGACGGCAACCTTCTGATCTATGCCGGGACGACCGGCGGTGTACTGGAGGTCGATGCCGACCACCTTGTACTTGTCTCCAGCAAGCAACTGCTCAACGTTGTTGATGTAGTCGTCCACCACGGCCGGGTCGATGGTGTACACCATTGAGAGATCCGTCTCCCTCGCGTGGTGTCGGAGTAATTGGACATGGATACCCAGAAAACGGCAAGACGATATTTCAAGACATCGGGGCTAGCAAAGCCCCTCAGTTCGACTACTGGCTGCTGACTGCTCCACCAGTCCGACTGCTCCACTAGGCCGACTGCTGGCTGCTGACTGCTCCACCAGGCCAACTGCTGGCTGCTGACTGCTCCACCAGGCCGACTGCTGGCTGCTGACTACTCCACCAGGCCGGCTGCTGGCTGCGGACTGCTCCACCAGGCCGGCTGCTGGCTGCGGACTGCTCCACCAGGCCAGCTGCTGGCTGCCGACTGCTCCAACCAGCCGGCTTCCCGAAGTCAACTGGAGCCTGACGCGACCCAGACATGACGACTATACCTGAGCACTGTACACGCGACACCCTAGCCATCATGTACAGTGACACTTGTCCCTGGGCACTATTTATGAAGTGACCCATGGGACAAGTGTGACACCCCACCATGCCACTAGCTAGCTAGCTACCATGCCTACATGGCATACATCCTAAGCTAGCTCCCACTATATATAGCTAGCCATCCATCCATCCACACACACGATGAGCATCACACTCCTACGGCCACACATGGCCAGGCACATGTGCCACACTAGCTAGCTAGCTCTCATTGCTACTGATCTCAGATACAGCTTCAGGAGCACCTTGTACTGCCCGACGTACACCCCAGATATATACTCAGACATGCAGGAGTAGGGGTGTTATCTCTCCGGAGAGCCCCGAACCTAGGTAAACTAGCGCATGCTACTCGCATACCCGTCCCTGGATATTCTAGCAGCAGTCTTGCCCACACACTAAGCCACCTTGTGGCATATGTCGTCTTGCACCCCCCGTGAGAATACCATGACATTTGGCGCCCACCGTGGGGCAGTACTATGCTACCGCGCTGCTGCTGGTTTCGCAGTCCGGGCGGGACCATCTTCATCATCACCGCGGTGTCACCGTCGTCTCTCTGGTAGCGCTCGGGGGCCCGACACCGACGCGCCCTTGGAGTGGCCGTGAGGGGCTGCACGTCCTCGCCGTCGGCCTCTACATCTTCACCACCACGGCGTCACGCCGTCTCTCTGATAGCGGTCGGGGACTCGACATCGACATGCCCCCGGAATGGCCGTGAGGGACGACACGTCCTCACCGTCGGCCTTGCCTTCTTCACAACTACCGCAATGTCGGTCGTCCGTTCGCGCGCGCGCCACGCGCGGGGCCTCGCTTCGGTCGGCCATGTTCGTCCACGCGCAGCTCGCGTCTGCGTTCCTCCTCGCATTGCCTTGCTCCGGCCGACACGCGCATGCGCTCGTCCACATATCATCCGTACAAGCTAGCTAGATGCAAGTCATACAATGGTCAAACCATTAGCCATACGCTTCCCAGATAATAGCCATACACACTTCATACACTATCCAGATGCAAGTTGGATAGAGCATGTATGATGGCCAGATAATCTCTATACATTGGTCGGATATGAACCAGATATATTCCGTACACTACCCAAACAAAAGTCAGATAATCCCCAGACAATGCTCGTGCAATGGTGTGGCTGTGCCCGTGCCTGGTCGTTGCTGACCGGTTGTGCCCGTGCCTAGTTGCGCCGGCCATCCCCGCTCCGGCTGACCCTTCCAGCCGCCTCCCGCGCGGCTGCCCACGCCGCTGCAGGCCACAGCTCCGCCTCGCGCTGTTGCTGCCTGCCGTGCGCGCGCCTCCAACAACAACGTCACCTCTGGCTCCCCTGTTGCCCCGCGCGTCTGCGTACCCGCGCAGCATCTGGCCGGCTGGGCTCCTCCGTCCAGCTCCGCGCACCTATCGCGACACCCGCCCATGTCAGCGCCGCTCCGGCCACGTGTTGCTCTGGCCGGCTTCGCCTACTCCAGTCGACTCCGCTGCACTCGGCCGCCGGCTCGCCGTTGTGCACTCCGCTTCGATTTCGCCCAAGGCCTCCGCTCCAGCAACGCACACCCCACCTCGGTCATCTCTGTGTCGCGGTTCGCATCGACCCAGCGTCTCCGCATCGTCCGTTGTCGCCCGCTGAGGGAGTCCTGGATTAGGGGGTGTTCGGATAGCCGGACTATACCTTCAGTCGGACTCCTGGACTATGAAGATACAAGATTGAAGACTTTGTCCCGTGTCCGGAAGGGACTTTCCTTGGCGTGGAAGGCAATCTTGGCGATACGGATATGCAAATCTCCTACCATTGTAACCGACTTTGTGTAACCCTAACCCTCTCCGGTGTCTATATAAACCGGAGGGTTTTAGTCCGTAGGATAACATACACAACAACAATCATACCATAGGCTAGCTTCTAGGGTTTAGCCTCTCCGATCTCATGGTAGATCTACTCTTGTACTACCCATATCATCAATATTAATCAAGCAGGACGTAGGGTTTTACCTCCATCGAGAGGGCCCGAACCTGGATAAAACTTTGTGTTCCTTGCCTCCTATTACCATCCAGCCTAGATGCACAGTTCGGGACCCCCTACCCGAGATCCGCCGGTTTTGACACCGACATTGGTGCTTTCATTGAGAGTTCCTCTGTGTCGTCGCCGTCAGGCTTGATGGCTCCTATGATCACCAATAATGATGCAGTCCAGGATGAGACCTTCCTCCCCGGTAAGATCTTCGTCTTCGGCAGCTTCGCACTGCAGGCCAATTCACTTGGCCATCTGGAGCAGATCAAAAGCTACGCCCCTGGCCGTCAGGTCAGATTTGAAAGTTTAAACTACACGGCTGACATCCACGAGGACTTGATCTTTGACGGATTCAAGCCACTGCCGAGCACACCGCACTGTCCCGACGAGCATGATCTAGCTCTGCCGCCGAAGAGTGCCCTGGAGGCCACACCCGCATCGGCTTCAACCCTTAATTTGGAGCCAACTACGCTGATCGAGGATAGGTGGTTGGACGCCGCCTCGGGGGCTGCGATCCCAACGGCGATCGAGCCGAACACCAGCCCCGCACTCTGCAAGACTCGTGACTCTAAGGAGCCAGACTCCTCTCCCGACTCCGAACCCTCCGCGCCCCTGCCAATCGAATCTGATTGGGCGCTGATCATGGAGTTTACTGCCGCGGACATCTTTCAGCACTCGCCTTTCGGCGATATTCTGAAGATACTGAAGTCTCTCTCTTTATCAGGAGAGCCCTGGCCGGACTATGGTCAGCAAGGTTGGGGTACGGATGATGAAGAAATTCAAAGCCCACCCACCACCCACTTTGTAGCCACTGTCGACGATTTAACCGACATGCTCGACTTCGACTCCGAAGACATCGACGGTATGGACGCCGATGAAGGAGACGATGAAGAACCAGCGCCTATTAGGCCCTGGAAAGCCACCTCGTCATATGACATATACATGGTGGACACCCCAAAAGAAGGAGATGGTGATGGAACAGCAGAGGATGACCCCTCCAAGAAACAGCCTAAGCGCCAGCGTCAGCGGCGCCGCTCAAAATCCCGCCAAAACAAATACGGTGATTCCTACACGGGAGATAATAATACTCCGGAAAGTGCCGAAGAAAACCCCCTCCAGCAAGATTTAGCACAAGAGGATGGAGGAACCAGCCCTCATGAGAGAGCGGTAGACAGAGAGGTCGTGGACGATAACTATATGCCTCCCTCCGAAGACGAAGCAAGCCTCGACGACAATGAATTCGTCGTGCCAGAGGATCCCATCGAGCAAGAGCGTTTTCAACGCGGGCTTATGGCCATGGCAAGAAGCCTCAAGAAAAAACAGCAACAGCTTAGAGCTGATCAAGATTTTCTAGTCGGCAGATGGACTGAAGTCCTAGAGGCCGAAGAGCATAAACTCGAACGCCCCTCCAAGAGCTACCCAAAGCGCAGGTTGCTACCCTGATTAGAGGAGGAAGCACTTAAACCTACATCACCTGCACTCGATACAGCCGATCGGCCACCCCATGGCCGCGACAGAGAGGCCTGTCGGCCCTCCACTCAAGCCGCACCCCGTACCAAGGCACGGGAAAATGCACCGGACCTGCGAGATATGTTGGAGGACAAGGCAAGGCAAACAAGATCGATCTACAGATCGCGTGGGCGCCCCACGACTCGAGACGGTAACCGTCACGCCGGCCACAAATTCGGCAGGGCCGAACACAGTAGACAAAGCTCATTGGAGCTATGTCGTGATATAGCCCAGTACAGAGGCGCCGCACACCCACTATGCTTCACAGACGAAATAATGGATCATCAAATCCCCAAGGGTTTCAAACCCATAAACATCGAATCATATGATGGCACAACAGATCCTGCAGTATGGATCGAGGATTATCTCCTTCATATCCACATGGCCCGCGGCGATGATTTCCATGCCATCAAATACCTCCCACTCAAGCTTAAAGGACCAGCTCGGCATTGGCTTAACAGCTTGCCAACAGGATCAATCAGTGGTTTGGAGGACCTGGAAGCCGCATTCCTCGACAATTTCCAGGGCAATTATGTGCGACCCCCAGACGCCGATGACCTAAGTCACGTAATTCAGCAGCCAGAGGAATCGGCCAGGCAATTCTGGACACGGTTCCTAACAAAGAAAAATCAAATAGTCGACTGTCCGGACGCCGAGGCCCTAGCAGCCTTCAAGCACAATATCCGTGACGAGTGGCTTGCCCGGCACCTTGGACAGGAAAAGCCGAAGTCTATGGCAGCACTCACGACACTCATGACCCGCTTTTGCGTGGGAGAAGATAGCTGGCTTGCTCATAGCAACAATATGACCAAGAACCCTGGTAATTCGGATACCAGGGACAGTAGTGGCAGGTCGCGTCGCAACAAGCAGAAGCGCCGCATTAACGGCGACAATGCTGAGGATACGGCAGTTAATGCCGGATTCAGAGGCTCTAAATCCGGTCAGCGGAAAAAGCCATTCAAAAGGAATCCTAGGGGCCCGTCCAGTTTGGACCGAATACTCGACCGCTTGTGCCAGATACATGGCACCCCCGAAAAGCCGGCCAATCACACCAACAGGGATTGTTGGGTGTTCAAGCAGGCAGGCAAGTTAAATGCCAAAAATGAAGACAAGGGGCTGCATAGCGATGACGACGAGGAGCCCCGGCCGCCGAACAACAGTGGACAGAAGGGTTTTCCCCCACAAGTGCGGACGGTGAACATGATATACGCAACCCACGTCCCCAAAGGGAGCGGAAGCGCGCGTTAAGGGACGTATACGCGGTAGAGCCAGTCGCCCCAAAGTTCAACCCATGGTCCTCCTGCCCGATCACCTTTGATCGAAGGGACCATCCCACTAGCATCCGTCATGGCGGATTCGCCGCATTGGTTCTAGACCCAATTATTGACGGATTTCATCTCACTAGAGTCCTTATGGACGGCGGCAGCAGCCTGAACCTGCTTTACCAGGATACAGTGCGGAAAATGGGCATAGATCCCTCGAGGATTAAGCCCACCAAAACGACCTTTAAAGGCGTAATACCAGGTGTCGAGGCCAATTGTACAGGCTCAGTCACACTTGAAGTGGTCCTCGGATCTCCGGATAATTTCTGAAGTGAGGAGTTAATCTTCGACATAGTCCTGTTCCGCAGTGGCTATCATGCACTGCTCGGGCGAACCGAATTCGCCAAGTTCAATGCGGTACCGCACTACGCATACCTTAAGCTCAAGATGCCAGGCCCTCGAGGAGTAATTACAGTCAATGGAAACACCGAACACTCCCTCCGAACGAAGGAGCACACTGCGGCCCTTGCAGCGGAAGTACAAAGCAGCCTCTCCAGGCAGTTCCCTAGTCTGGCCACTAAACGACCGGACACCGTCAAGCGCGCCGGGAGTAACCTACAGCAAGACCGCCTGGCACGATCTGAGCAGGCGTAGCAATGCAGCCCCAACCCCAACCCTCGCAAAAAGGTGATGCCAGTACTTCGCGTACATAACTACGCTCTAGAGATACCATGGGTACAGGGGGAGAGGCACCATCACGGCACGCCCGAAACACGGCTTAAACCGCACCAGGGGCTGCCGATTTTTTAATTTTCTCTTAATTTCAGGACTCCACTCTTCGGAAGGCCTGTTCGGTAGTTCAATTGCTGCACAAACGATGCAAGAACCAGGGAAGCAGACAAGCCATGCCGCATTACGGAGCTCCCAGGTGGTCTCTATCATGAGCAGTATACCTGTTTCGCATACCATTCCGTAGCCTGCCCCTGGAACGGACATGTTAAAATAGTCCAACCTTTTGCTTATCACATTATTTGTATCGTTTTGCTTTGATCGCGGCCCTTTTTTAATAAACAATGCATAGCTTTTGTTTAGTTTTGCATTACTTTTTTTACAAATATATGTTCCTTAACGACATGTTGCACCCGTACACTTTGGTACGGCCAAAATACGTCAGGGGCTTTAGGACCCCTCAATATGGTGTGAGAAGTCCGAACACTTTAACAAGTGTGGCACCCCGAACTTATAGCATTATATGCATCGGCTCCGAATCATGTCTTGGGTCAATAGTTGGGTTTGCCCGGCTCCTATGTTTTGGTGCCTTATGTTCCGCTATATCGGCTAAGGTAGCACTAGGAGAACCACTGCGATTGTGCCCCAGTTGAGCTGGGTCGAGCACCTCAGTGGAGAAAGCTAAAACTGACTGTCATGATGAAGCGAGAGCTGGTCACTGTTCGAGAGGTTTTTCGAGTCCCTAAAGACTTATGCCGCTTAGAGCGAGGAGTCGGCTCTGTCCGGCCAAGGCGTGGATAGCGCCCCGAACTCGGTCTTCCGAATACCAGGGGCTTCGCCGAAATTTAAAATTATAGAATTCTATGGCTAAGTGAGAGTGTTCACGCATTATAGTCCGATTGCCTTGTTCGTTGGGCTGAGCGCCTCCCTCGAAGGACCCAAACATGGGAAAAAGAGCGCTCAGGTTTATCCCCGAACACCCCAGCACTAGCGGCACGGGGGCAGAAGCCGACGACTCGCCATCTCTCAGAATTGATAAACAGCCGCACAGAAGGTAATATTTTAAATTCCAACAGCATTGCTTAGCGCATATGAACAAGTTTTCAGCGCACAGGACAAAACGAGCAAGTTTCACTCAAAAATTACATCCCTAGAACATTCATCCGCCACAAGGCAGGCACCCTTCAGAACATCCTTATAATAATTCTCGGGCTTGCGATGCTCTTTCCCCGGCGGTGGCCCGTCCTTCACAAGCTTCTCAGCATCCAGCTTGCCCCAGTGCACCTTAGCACGGGCAAGGGCCCTACGGGCACCTTCAATGCAGACGGAGCGCTTGATGACTTCGAGCCTTGGACAGGCCTCCACCAGCCGCCGCACCAGCCCGAAATAGCTCCCAGGCAGAGCCTCTCCAGGCCACAGCCGAACTATGAGGCCCTTCATGGCCTGTTCGGCCGCCTTGTGGAGCTCGACCAGTTGCTTCAGCTGGTCGCTCAGGGGCACGGGGTGTCCGGCCTCAGCATACTGAGACCAGAACACCTTCTCTGTCGAGCTGCCCTCCTCGGCTCGATAGAATGCGGCGGCATCGGACACACTCCGGGGAAGATCTGCGAACGCTCCTGGAGAGCTCCGGATTCGGGTAAGTAACAAGTAACTCACGTTTATGTGTTTGCTTTGCATAAAGAATGCCTTACCCGCCGCTATCTTCTTCACCTCATCCAACTCCTGGAGGGTCTTCTGGGATTCGGCCTTGGCAGACTTGGCATTTTCAATAGCCGCCGCGAGCTCGGACGCTCGCGTCTTTGAGTCAAGCTCCAAACTCTCATTTTTTTCATGAGAACCCGGAGCTCTTGCTGCACCTTGCCAACCTGGGCCTCATACCTCTCCCGCTCGGTGCGCTCCGTGGCCGCCCTCTTCTCGGCCTCGACCAGCGCTTGCTTAAGGGTCGCCACCTCAGACGTGGCCCCTACAATAGCCACGATAATCCTGTCATTTTTTGCAATTGCACCTTTTTATATATGTTTAAACAAGGTATTTCTTACCTTCATTGTCCTCGAGCTGCTTCTTGGCACGCCCGAGCTCTTGCTCGAACAGCTCGAGGTTCTGCTTTAGCGTGTCTACTTCCGCAGTCAGTGCGGCAGACGCAAGCAGAGAAGCCTGCATACACATATTGACTCCTTTTTGTTAGACTTCTGCGAATTTTATTTGATCCTCTATTCTGCTTTTCTTCCCGAACGCCAAACAGAGCATCAGGGGCTACTGTCTATGCGGTAAAATTATTTACACATTCTTTACTTACCTCAAAGCCTGTTAAAAGGCTAGTACAAGCTTTAGTCAGTCCACTCTTGGTGGACTGAACCTTCTGGACCACCGCACTCATAATGGTGCGGTGCTCCTCATCGATGGAGGCGCCTTGGAGCGTCTTCAACATATTGTCCGGCGCCTCCGGTTGGACGGGGGTCACCGGCACGGTGGGCTTGCTCCCCTTGGAAGGAGGTCCCCCGCCGGACTCTGGAACCTTCGAAGGTTCCGGAGCGGTGTCCAGCCTAGAGCCAGACTTGGAGCCCTGGGGGGTTTCATCCCCTTTACTCCTGGAGTCCGGGTGGTCGCCTTGCGGCGCCTCTAGGACCACCTCCTCCCGGCTTGGAACCTGTTGGGACAACACTTCGGTGTCGTCCGTAGGGCAGGGGGAGGAAGCCGTCGGAAGCGAGTTTACATCCGACGAGTCCAGTGAGCCGCTCGACGACGCGTCGAGCCAGTCTTTGGGTGGGCTGCATAAACATATTCGACATAAGGGAAAGTTGTGCAATAAACGAATACTATGAATTACTCTGGTATCTGGATACTTACGATTTTGCCAGGGGCATGGCCCTGGGAGGCCACTCCTCTCCGCCGTCGTCGGTGCCGGTGGAATAGTCCGGGGGAAGGGTTCTCCCCTTCTTGGACTCTCCGGCCTCCCCAGAGAGGGCGGCCTTCATTTTCTTCTCTCCTCCCGCTGGAGGGGGAGAGGTCTCTTCTTCTTCCTCCTCGTCTTCACATGAGGAATGCTCCTCGGAGCCGTCGGATGGTGAACCCAACACCTCCTAGCGCCGGGCACTCTTTTGAGTCCCCGCGGCCTTCTTTGCGGCCTTCTTCTCCGGCACCACATAGGGTGCCGGAACCAGCAGATTCGCCAAATGGGCATCAGCTGGGTCTTCGGGCAAAGGAGTCGGACAGTTGATCTGTCCGGACTTCGCCTTCCAACTCTGTCAAGGGTAAGGGAGCTTAGATCCCATATTGAGTTAAACTATGGAAAACTAATACCCTGTAAAAGGTACAAACAACTTACCATGCTAGCGTGACGCTGCGTGCTGAATCCGCGATCCTCGATGGCGGATGCGGGAGCCTCGGCGCCCTTGAAAAGCACCTTCCAGGCATTTTCGTACGTGGTGTCGAAGAGCCTGTTCAGAGTTCGGTGTTGTGCCGGGTTGAACTCCCACAGATTGAAGGCCCGTTGTTGACATGGGAGGATCAGGCTAATGAGCATAACCTGGACTACGTTGACAAGTTTGAGCTGCTTGTCCACCAGGGTTTGGATGCATGTTTGCAGTCTAGCCACCTCTCCTTTGTTGCCCCATGACAGGCCCATCTCTTTCCAGGACGTGAGCCGCGTTGGGGGTCCGGACCGGAACTCGGGGGCTGCAACCCACTCAGGGTCGCACGGCTCAGTGATGTAAAACCACCCTGATTGCCACCCCTTCAGGGTCTTCGCAAAGGAGCCCTCGAGCCATAGGACGTTGGGCATCTTGCCCACCATGGCGCCTCCGCACTCCGCCTGGTTGCCACGCACCACCTTCGGCTTGACGTTGAAAGTCTTGAGCCATAGGCCGAAATGGGGGCGGATGCAGAGGAAAGCCTCGCACACGACGATAAACGCCGAGATGTTGAGGATGAAGTTCGGGGCCAGATCATGGAAATCCAGGCCGTAGTAGAACATGAGTCCCCGGACGAATGGGTGGATCGGAAAGCCCAGTCCGCGGAGGAAGTGGGGAAGGAACACAACCCTCTCATGGGGCCTTGGGGTGGGGAGGAGCTACCCCTTTTCGAGAAGCCGGTACGCGATGTCGCTAGACAAGTATCCGGCCTTCCTTAGTTTTTTGATGTGTCCCTCCGTGACGGAGGAGACCATCCACTTGCCTCCCGCTCCGGACATGACTGGAGAAGGTTAAGGTGGGGAGTGCGGACTTGGGCGCTGGAGCTCGAGTGTGCGAGAATGGATAAGCAAGGGAGGAAGAAGGCGTAGGTGAAAAGGTGGATCCTTATCCCCTTATATGGGTGGACGCAACTACGTGTCCCCACCAGCCTGGTAAAACTCGCTTATCTCCAAGCGCCGTAATCAATGGCGCGGTTGGGTTACCCATGCCCGTATTGATGAGAATCCCGGAATAAGGGGACACGATCTCTGCTTTAACAAGGCGTGCCAAGGAAACCGCCTCGCATTACGCGCTGAGGTGGGATAATAAAACGACTCGGATAAAGGCTTGGCCGTGGTGTGTCACACTACGGAATACGTCAGCAGATTAAATTTGTGTAAATGTTATTCTCTCTATGCCAATATGTGGAAACTTATTTTGCACAGCCGGACACTATCTTTGTGTTCAAAATCTTCTATGAAGTACTTGGAGGAGGAACCCGCCTTGCAATGCCGAAGACAATCTGCGCGCCGGACTCGTCGTCATTGAAGCCTGGTTCAGGGGCTACTGAGGGAGTCCTGGATTAGGGGGTGTTCGGATAGCCGGACTATACCTTCAGTCGGACTCCTGGACTATGAAGATACAAGATTGAAGACTTCGTCCCGTGTCCGGAAGGGACTTTCCTTGGCGTGGAAGGCAAGCTTGGCGATACGGATATGCAGATCTCCTACCATTGTAACCGACTTTGTGTAACCCTAACCCTCTCCAGTGTCTATATAAACCGGAGGGTTTTAGTCCGTAGGACAACATACACAACAACAATCATACCATAGGCTAGCTTCTAGGGTTTAGCCTCTCCGATCTCGTGGTAGATCTACTCTTGTACTACCCATATCATCAATATTAATCAAGCAGGACGTAGGGTTATACCTCCATCGAGAGGGCCCGAACCTGGGTAAAATTTCGTGTTCCTTGCCTCCTGTTACCATCCGGCCCAGACGCACAGTTCGGGACCCCCTACCCAAGACCCGTCGGTTTTGACACCGACACCCGCCCACCTCCGCCGTCTGCGCCGCTTCCGCGACCCGACGCCGGCTGCCGCCCCGCAGCCAGTCTTCCTTGCCACCGGCTGCGGTATCCGGCCGCCTCGCGCAGCCCCTGCCGGCTCCCGGGCCAGCCGGGCGCTCCTCTGTTCGCGCCCGCGCGCGACCTGCCCAGCCGGCTGCTCCGTCCGCGCGACCGCGTCGCCCTGGGCCGGCTGCTGCTCTGCGCCTCCGGCCCGCTCCGTCTCTCCCACTGCTGCCGCATGCCCCAGCGCTCGCAAGCCGGCTCCCCAGCTGCTCCGCCTCCGCGCGCCGCCCACGCCTGCTCCGTTGCCGGCCGCCGGCTTCCTCCCGCAGTCGGCCCGACCACTCGCACCCTTGTGCCGGCTCCCTGCTCCCGTGCGTGGCCCGTCCCCGGCCGCGCCGCCCCGGTCGGCTCCCTCAGCAAGTCGGCTCCCGCAAGCACGCCCATGTCGGCTGCTCTGCCTCCTTGCCTTCCGGCTGCGCCATGCGCGCCGTCCTGCCGGGTTCAGAAAAAAGAATGATAGGCTGGCTGCAAGTTGAGCCAGCTGCCTGGCCGGATGGAAAAAAGAATTGAGTCTGTTGAAAAAAATGAAGAGTCGTGCCCGACTGCTCAAGGCCGGCTGGGAGAAAAAGAAAAGGGTCGGCTGCCCGAGATCCGGCCTAAAAGAAAAGGGCCGACTGCCCACAGCCGGCTGAGAAAAAAAAGAGCGCCCAAGCTGGCTGGAAAGATAGAAGAAATAGAAGGAAAAAAAGAGAAAACAAGATATATATATATATATATATATATATGCATGCATGCATGGCCGGTTGCACGGCCACATGCACGGCCGAGTGCGTGGCCGGCAGCAGTTGCGTGCATGGCCGGCTGCGCGGACTCCGTCAGCTGCTCCGGTCGCCTGCCCACGTCGCCACTCGGCCGACTGGCTCGCTGCCAGCCACCGGCTGAGGGGCCCATCCGGCTGGCCCCGCTTCGCATCCTGGTCGGTCAAGCCCGATCGGTTGGACCCTCCTCGAGCGCCCAGAGGCTCGGAGGCTACATCCAGCGGGTGCGCTGACGCGCCCCTGCGAAGAAGAAGACAAAGTAGTTGTCGGGAGATCCGGCCCGACTGCTCAGCAGTCGGCTCGAATCTCGGGGGTTACACCCAGTGGGTGCGCAGATGTGCCCCCGCGAAGAAGAAGACAAAGTAGTTGCCGGGAGATCCGGCCCAACTGCTCAGCAGTCGGCCCGAATCTCGGGGGCTACACCCAGCGGGTGCGCTGATGCGCCCCCGCGAAGAAGAAGATAGGGTAGTTGCTGGAAGATTCGGCCTGACTGCTCAGCAGTCGGCCCGAATCTCGGGGGCTACACCCAGTGGGTGCGCTGGCGCGCCCCCACGGAAGATTGCAGACAAGAGAAGAGTTTTGTCCGGCTGCCAGCAGCCGGCAAAAGAGAAAAAGAAGAAAAAAGGGTGCTGCAAGTTGCCTCGCCGCCTGGCCGGTCGAGCCTGATCGGTCGGGACCCCTTCGAGCACCCGGAGGCTCGAAGGCTGCACCCAGTGGGTGCGCCGACACGCTCAGCAAGCGTTGAGCCGCGTCGGCTGTCTTCGGCAAACTCCGATGGCTACACGAAAATCAATGTGAGCTCCTCACCGCATATTTTTGGACCGCAACAGCATGGATAACCCCGAGCAATGCCCGGGGGCTATCACCACATTTCATTACAGTTGCATCACTGTTCACCCTGGAGCCAACCAGAGTTGGCCTGGGGGCTGTCCGCTTGGCCTGAGACGTTAGTTCTCGCAGACGGCTTAGTAGCATGCGTGGTACCAAAGGCCCACTCTTAGTCACAGACCGCAGAGTGGCTGTCCAGCTAGCAAGAGTGAATGCTGGAGGCCACCCACGCGAAAAACGTCCGAGAAGAAAAACGGATCGGGCAATCCGGTCGTTTCCTTTACAAGTATCTACTCGGTTGAATCTGCTCCCAGACTCTGAGTACTGTACACTCCACTTCGCGGCCCACTCTCAGCCACAGACCACAGAGCGGTTGTCTGGCAAGCAAGAGCACAAGCCTAAAAGCGGAGGGAACACGAAAAAGATTAAGGGGGCTCGGACGAAACCGAGTCGGCACCCTCCGCATAAAACTTGCAATGCTAAAAGAAAACATGTGATATATCTGCGTGGACTAACTTTATCTTTTTTCATGATCATTTCTATGAACACTCGCCAAAAAACCTCCGCCCAACTTTGCCAAGTTGCCTGGAGGCTTGGGGGCTATTGTCGGAGTAATTGGACACGAATACCCCAAAGACGGCAAGACGATATTTCAAGACATCGGGGCTAGCAAAGCCCCTCAGTCCGACTGCTCCACCAGGGCGACCGCTGGCTGCTGACTGCTCTACCAGGCCGACCGCTGGCTATTGACTGCTCCACCAGGCCGACTGCTGGCTGCTGACTGCTCCACCAGGCCGACTGCTGGCTGCGGACTGCTCCACCAGGCCGGCTGCTGCCTGCTGACTGCTCCACCAGGCCGGCTGCTGCCTGCTGACTGCTCCACCAGGCCGGCTGCTGCCTGCTGATTGCTCCACCAGGCCGGTTGCTGGCTGCCAACTGCTCCACCAGGCCAGCTGCTGGCTGTCGACTGCTCCAACCAGCCGGCTTCCCGAAGTCAACTGGAGCCTGACGTGACCCCGACGTGACGACTGTACCTAAGCACTGTACACGCGACCCCCCAGCCATCATGTACAGTGACACTTGTCCCTGGGCACTATTTATGAAGTGACCCAGGGGACAAGTGTGACACCCCACCATGCCACTAGCTAGCTAGCTACCATGCCTGCATGGCTTACATCCTAAGCTAGCTCCCACTATATATAGCTATCCATCCATCCATCCACACACACGATGAGCATCACACTCCTACGGCCACACATGGCCAGGCACATGTGCCACACTAGCTACCTAGCTCTCATTGCTACTAATCTCAGCTACAGCTCCGGGAGCACCTTGTACTGCCCGATGTACACCCCAGATATATACTCAGACATGCAGGACTAGGGGTGTTATCTCTCCGGAGAGCCCCGAACCTGGGTAAACTAGCGCGTGCTACTCGCATACCCGTCCCTGGATATTCTAGCAGCAGTCTTGCCCACACACTAAGCCACCTTGTGGCATATGTCATCTTGCACCCCCCGTGAGAATACCACGACACGTGGGTCTCCACTCTATGCTTGCTGAACTCCATTGGAGCGTCGCTGGACATCCCCTCTCTATGTGTCGTTGTGGGTGTGCTTGTTGTGTTGTGGGCGCGATCGAAAGGTTGAAGAGACTAAGGTTATAATGGCCACGGGAATTAAAGGGGCAGTCGGACGGCCAAGAATATAGGCATGCCCTGATGGCAGTTCTAATTTGCAGCGCGTAACTCCATCATGCCGCAGTAACTGCACCATGTGGCAACGCGCGCGGTGCAACCTCATGCATATGGGGGCCCCGACGTGATCGTGCGCACACCCAACCGTTGGTAGAGCGCGCCGACGGACGCGAGCAGAGCGCACCAATGGAAGCGAGCAAAGCGCGCCAACCGATGTGAGTAGAGCGTGTCGCGGCGCCTAACGGCGGGATAGACCTTCATTCAAGCCAATCAAAATAAGACTGGAATGGACATGTCTGTATTGAGCAAAGGGATCACACATGTCTGTATTGACTGGAACGAGAATGCAATAGCAAAATAAGAATTAAGGCCATGATGATGCTATCACAGTGGTGGTTACAGGAGGCGAGAAGAAAGATGCATCCATCAATGTACGACCTCCTCCTCCTCAACTCCGTGCACCGACCGGGCTACCGACCGGTGTCTAAGGAGCGGCGGCTTTTGTGGCGAGGTCAAGGTGCTTCTCAACAAAAGCATCCAAGGCTTCCAGCCGGCTGAAGAAGGCCAATGTCGTAGCGTCCTCATTGGCCTTGTAGATACCTATGTACACGATTCGCTCATACACATGGATGTGTAGGTCGACGGTTTCTTGCAGGGCGAGGCGCCTCATGGAGAGCGCGACCTCCAGGTGGATATTCTTCATGGCATCGGCGGGCAGTCGCAAGGCCACCGGTGCTTGAAAGAGGTTCCGACCATGGAGGCCGATTAGGGTGGCAGGCAATGAGGAGCCCAGACGCGTGGGCTGGAGGAGTACAGCGATGTCGTCCGTGAGCTTCTTGACGATGGTGAACCTGTTCGTGGTGCGAACGATCATCTGGTCCAACTGAGAGTCGCAGCTGGCGTCCACGGCGGCCATCCACCAGCTGCTCGCGAACACCGTATGGAGACGATCCACGGTGCCATGCTGCAGGCCGGCATTGTGGACCATCTGGCACAGCCGCTGGCTGCTCCGGTGCATCGCCGACATGGGTCTGGAGTGGGCACTTTTGCGCTTATTAGTGTCGGTGCTTAGGCAAATGCTTACGTGCGTACGATGTGGTAGATGGATTGGAATGGAGGGGCACCTTTATATGAGTGCAAACTGCATTGCATTCACATCGTGCTACCTCTCTTTTCCCGGTCCTCCCATTACTTCCCTCGTGCATTCACACGATGCTAATTGAAGGAGGATGCATCATTAGCCATTCAACATTTCGGGAACAGCTACCCTCTCCCTCGTCTGCATTAAAGCCGTATCGGGAACTGCGCCGCCTGCTGCACGCCTGGCTGAACACGCCTCCTCGCCTCCATCTATGGTTAAGGGCATCTCCAGCCGGCCACCCAAGAAGCCTCCCCAAGCCACTTTTTGGGCGCCGACGGACAAAAAATGGCCCAGTCAGGCACCCAGAGACCCGATTTTTGCCGGTTTTGACGATATTTACGGCTGGCGCTATCACCCCAGACCCAGCCCCCCGGGGGGCAGCTGGGGACGCCGGCAGTTGCTTTTTCAACGCACAGGCCCACTGCCAGCCCCTCTCTCTCTCCTCTTTCCTCTCTTTTCTCTCTCCTCTCTCCTCTCCTTTCCTTTCACACCTACCGCACACAGCGCGCATGGCCGGGGCGGCGCTTGCGCTCGCGCGGTCAAAGTCGCCTCCCCCGTAGCTCTGGCGGCCCAAAGCCTGCGGGGTCCGAGGCGGTGGCCGGAGACATGACCTCGGTGAGCTCCGGCGAGTCCTCTGTGCCCAGCATGCAGTGCTGCCTACTCCGCGTCGGCCCTGCTCCGGCCCTGCTCCGCGTCGCCGTCCAGCCTCCTCCACTCCGCCCCTGCTCCGCGTCGCCGTCCGGCCTCCTCCGCTTCGCGCCGGCCCTGCTCGCCGCCTCGCGCCTGCCGGTTTCTCGCTCGCCGGCTGGTCGGCTGCCGCCTCGGGCACCCAGACCGTGCTGCCGCTGCCGCCTCAGCTGCCCGAACTGCGCCGGGCCGGCTCCGCCTCGCCACGAGCTCGCCATCGGCCTTGCTCCGCCCCCCATCCTCGCGCCTGCACCCCGCGCTCGCCGGCTCCACGGCTCGGCACGAGTCGTAGAACCTCACGTGGATGCGCTCGAAGACCCCCGACGAGAGCGCCAACGCCGCGAGCCTGTCCGGGAATGCGCTGCGCGGCGTCGCCGTCAGCCGCGGCGCCTTCCCCCCGCGGGCCTTGCGCCTGGCCAGCTCCCTCGCCAACGCATCGTAGTGCTCCACCGGCCCGTCGAGCTCCAGGAAGAGGTCCATGCCGTCGAGCCGCGCGCGGCCGAACAGGCGGCGCACGCCCCTTCGCCTGCCGCCGAGGTAGGAGAACCAGAGGTGGTCGGCGAGGTCGAGCGTGGACCGGCCCCAAAAGACGGTGAGCTGGCCGATCTTCCCCGTGGCGGTGGCCGGAATGAAGACGGAGCGCCAGTCGGTTCGGCGGTTCGCGTCGTGGTGATGGCAGGGATACGTGTGTGGGAGGCGGAACGAGTGGATATTATTTTGATCACAGGCAAAAAAATTCGCCGGCAGCCCCCCAAGGGGTGATAAAAATGCCTCCTGGGGGCTCTACGGCTGGAGATGCCCTAATTACTGAATTTTAGTTGCAAAAATTAGATACTGCTAGTGATTTTTAGCTTCATATTTTGACAAATCGTAGTGTTACAAGGTTGGCAAATGGCAATGTTACTAGATCAACAAATGTCAATCTTTCTAGTTTGACAAATGGCAACATACCCAATATGACGGATGCAAATCGCACCAAATTGTGTGTAAGTGGTTCAACGGGTCATCCAAAAGAACCTTAGTGTTCAAGAGATGCACAAATCCTGCTCTCACTTTGCATGTGGGTGTTCTATCTGAAACATCATGCTTGTTGTGAGAAGCTCTGGATTGTGAGAAGCATATACCCAAACTTGCCCCAAATGGGACAAAAACATTACCATGACATGCTGATGCCGCTCCATGATATCATGCCAAGTTTCATGAATTTCAGACGAGTTTTGGATTTACTAGAATTTAAAAACCATGCATCTCAATGTTTGCGGCCGAGTGACGGTGGCAGGGTGTTTGACATTCATTCCTATTTCTTGCATGGGACCTAAGCATGCACCCAAGGACAAAAGATTTGATTTTTCAACCAATTTATATGAACCGGAGCATGTGCATGTAGCTCACATTTGAATTATGCACATAAATGCATTGAAAACTCACTTAATGCATAAAAATGTCCAAACGAACCCCAAAAAATAACACAACACTTCTGTTGTTCTACATTGACACGAGACAAAATTTGAAAGCAATAAGAGGCAATGGATATCGTTTTGTCCCCAAAGTTGGGGCGTTCCCTACCGAAACCATCATGCTTGTTGTGAGAAGCTCTGGTTTGTGAGAAGCATATACCCAAACCTGCCCCAAATAGGACAAAAAATTACCATCGCATGTTGATGCCGCTCCATGATAGCATGCCATGTTTCATAAATTTCAGACGAGTTTTGGATTTACTAGAATTTAAAAACCAGGCATCTCAATGTTTTGTCGGCAATCAACAGTGCCCTAGTGTTTGAAATTCATTCCCATTTCTTGCATGGGACCTAAGCATGCACCCAAGGACAAAGATTTGATTTTCAACCAATTTATATGCACAGAGCATGTGCATGTAGTTCAAATTTGAATTATGCACATAAATGCATTGAAAACTCACTCAATGCATAAAAATTTCCAAACGTACCCCAAAAATCACAAAAAATAACACAACACTCATGTTGTTCTATGTTGACACGAGAAAATTTTGAAAGCAATAAGAGGCAATGGATATCGTTTCGTCCCCAAAGGTGGGGTGTTCCCTACCGAAACCATCATGCTTGTTGTGAGAAGCTCTGGTTTGTGAGAAGCATATACACAAACCTACCCCAAATGGGACAAAAAATTTACCACGGCATGTTGATGCTGCTCCATGGTAGCATGCCAAGTTTTATGAATTTCAGACGAGTTTTGGATTTACTAGAATTTAAAAACCAAGCATCTCAATGTTTTGTCGGTAATCAACGGTGCCCTGGTGTTTGAAATCCATTCTCATTTCTTGCATGGGACCTAAGCATGCACCCGAGGACAAATATTTGATTTTTCAACCAATTTATATGCACTGGAGCATGTGCATGTAGTTCAAATTTGAATTATGCACATAAATGCATTGAAAACTCACTTAATGCATAAAAATGTCCAAATGAACCTTGACTAGTTCCAATTCTTTTATGAGACTTATATAGTTGCATGATCACTACAGATAAAAGGTCTAGCCATTCAAACACCGTCCATGGCCGCTGTGACCCCATTATGTAATTCAAATCAAGACGAATAATCAAGTAGATCCCACACAGTTTACTATAATCAACATGTGAGATGCAGCACAAAATATCTTCGGACCGTGTCTAATGACACTTTGAGCGCCAGTTTTTTGGCTGAAGCGATTCCAAATTTTCAGCTTCCGCGGAAATATCTACCTCCCCGCCCCTCCCCCTTACCAAAAGCCAAATTTCCCCTATTTCCGCCTTCCTTTCCAAGTTGAAACCTTCACTCCTTGCTTGCAGCGCCGCCGCCTCCTTGCCGGCGACCCTCCTTCATGCTGCTCGGCCTCGCCTATCTAGGCAGGTAATCCACACCCGACCCCATCCTCCTCCTTCCACATCTCACATGCCCCGACCGCCGGTGCGAGCGCGACACCTTCCACCCAAATCCCCGACCCCTCCACCAAATAAGTGTCGTTCTACGCCCTGGTGCATGTAGTATAGCCAGGACCTCAAGGAGCATTTGGCAGCAGAGAAGCAAATCGCGGCCGCATGCGCCGATGAGGTCGCGATGGCTGCCATTCGTGTCGACCCCCAGATCTTGGAGGAGCACCTCGCCATAGAGGCCACCGTTAACGCCTTGCGCACCGATGCCGCGACGTGGTTGGCTGCTTTAAATGACAGTTCGTGTCGTTTTCTCCAGGCCACCATCGGTGCCATCGATGAAGACTACGAGGTGTTTTCTCAGCATGCACGTGCTTACCTCATATCTAGAGCCAACAGGTTGGTGCCTGGAGCGCCTAAGGCAACTCACCACTATAACGAGGGCACCCACGATGCGGAGGCCTTGCCCTCTTCCATGTCCAAGGAGCCAATCGTCATTGATATCTCCGACAATGAGGAGTAGCTTGTCTTATTAGCTCACTATAAGGACCCATGTTCAGTTTTCTAGCTACTGCATTTCCTTAACAAATTCTAGTGGACTGTTCTATCTACATTTACCATGCAATCTTCTGCTATAGTGTATATGTTCTACATGTCGTGCAATGTGGTGTTCAATTAACTTCTTGGTTCAATTCTGCAAATGTGATGTTCAATTCTTCAGGGTGCAATATTTCCAAGTTGTTAAGCATGCTTGGTTTGGTTAACTGTTTGATCTTCTATTAGGAGTATGTTATATTGTTCAATTGGTGTTTAGTTAACTGCTTGGTTCATTTGTTGTGGCTTGGTTCACTTGTTGTGGTGTTTAGTTAACTGCTTGGTTCAATTCGGCAATGCGATTTTCAATTGTTGTGGCTGCATTCTGTTATTGTATACCATGTGAGGAATAAATCGAATTTGGTTGTACTAAATACATGAGAAACAAATACAATTGCTATATTTCCAAGTTGTTAAGCATGCTTGGTTTGGTTAACTGTCTGATCTTCTATTAGGGGTATCGTTATATTATGCAATGTGGTGCTCAGTTAATGTTTGGTTCATTTGTTGTGGTGTTTAGTTAACTACTTGGTTCAATTCTGCAATGCGATGTTCAATTGTTGTGGCTGCATTCTGCTATTGTATACCACGTGAGGAATAAATCGAATTTGGCTGTACTAAATACATGAGAAACAAATACAATTGCTATATTTCCAAGTTGTTAAGCATGCTTGGTTTGGTTAACTGTCTGATCTTCTATTAGGAGTATGTTATATTGTGCAATGTGGTGCTCAATTAATGTTTGGTTCATTTGTTGTGGTGTTTAGTTAACTGCTTGGTTCAATTCTGCAATGCGATGTTGAATTGCTTTGGCTGCATTCTGTTATTGTATACCATGTGAGGAATAAATCGAATTTAGCTGCACTTAATACATGAGAAACATATACAAGTACTATATTTCCTAGTTCTCAATCATGCTTGGTTTGGATAAGTGGGTTTTCCATGTGGCTTGAATTAATCTGATGAATCTGCAATGTGCTTATTTTTCATCAACATATTTTACTGATAGCATGCGAACCCTTACTTAACCTGATGACTAACTACCTTATATGTGTTGCAGGGAAACAATGGGAAGCACTGAGGTTTACAAGATGGTACTAACTATTATACCTTGCCTTTTTTTATTCCTTTGCCCCGTTTCCAATATAGAGAAGATATTTATGCACATCCTTGTTTTCAGTGTTCACTGATGATTACCTCTCAAACCACCTTTGTGGTCAGGAGGTGGGGAAAGTTTTCATACAACACCCACGGTTCAATATTGAAGTGTTCCTGAAGAGGTCGAAGGATGGACGGTCAATCATCCACATGCACTAGCCTAAAGTTGCAAAGACCTTCAACATGAATGACGCTCAATATTCGCCTTCCGCTTCAGCAGTTTTCTAGATGAGATGCATCTCTCTATGTACCATCTATGATGCTAATTTCGGAAGGTTCTAGATGTTGCATGTGAAACTTGTTGCTGCTGCAGTTGTGTAATGGGGTACCTGAGTGCTGAAACTATATCATGTTGTACCCCGATGAATTTCAATTACGAAATCATGCTTCCTTAATATGGAAATGCAATATATTATGTGCTTAATATGAATTTTAATTAGATTAGTAAATGGATTATTAATAATAGGGCAATTATCCCGCTAATTGGCCAATTAGCTTGCTAATTGGGTTTTCCTATTGCAAACAGTTAATGAGAAAACACCGTGGGCGATGACCTCAGGCAACACACATAGTTTCTAGGAATAAACCGTGTTGGATCAATGAACAATCACACACGACATTCTTTTTAAAACTGTTTGCGTTATGTCACCTTGCGCAAACGTTTTCCTTGTAGTGACTGTGTGGGATGTATATACGAACGGAACGTTTAGCGGGGACTGACTGTGTGGGATGTATATACAACGAAAACGTTTAGCGGGGACTGACTGTGTCGGATGTACTTGCGACCGGAAACAATTTCGTCATATAATTGTATTTTTTAGCACTACTATACATATTTCCGTATTTGAGCGCTCGCCGGTTTTACACGACATCATTTTGCTGAGCGTGTGTGCCAGGAGGGCATATCCCCAACGGTTTCTGGGTCGTGTGGGAAGGACCCCCCCTATCGCCCACACTCACTTGGCGACGGTTCCGAATGTCGTCGTGGAAAGGGGTTAAAAATCGTTTGTTTAGGACCGACACGTACCAGTGATGCATGAATATATATAATGGTGATACGCATGGTGTGGTTAAGAACATGTTATACTACATATAATATATAGAACATTTATTTGAATTTGTGATAAAGTGTGGCTTTTGCAGCTCAAGGCTAAATACTTGTCATAATGTAGGGGGTGGGCCACTATACTTTGTGTGATAAACACAATGTACGTATGAAACATGGTTTAGATTATGAAGATCTAGTTAGTACATCAAATGTACTATTATTTGGAATCAACATCAAGTGTATTCAAAAGTTTGAATTCGAGTTCATATAGCACACATAGTTCGTATCTATCTCTATAGTAATCATGTGGTGTGTTGTTAAGATAATGTACAAATGATGGTTTAACTTGGCAACAATCATGATTGTAGATTCTTATTCAAATAGAGAAACGAATTCAAATTTAGTTCGAATTGTAACAGTAGCATATACATTTGGAATGCACTAAAATGTTCGTATGAGTAGGTTACATGCATTATACAGCCAGCGTAAAAATTTAATTGGACATAACATGGATTCATGGCTTTGAATATCATTTGTACAGTAAAACGGGACAAGACTCTCTCTTTGTGTGGTGCGAATAGTTTTATTTTTTTGTTGAAGGAAGTGCGAATTGATTCGGTACGTACATTTTTACACGTTAGGCTTGTCCCTAAATTTCAACCAGCGCCTTGTTATTCCGAAAATTCAGATATCATGCTCCCAAAACTCGTGCGTTTACAACCCGCGCCTTTGCTATCCAGAAACTACAACGCACGCGAAAACTCCCTCTAGCTGCGAAATCCCGACACGCGAAATCCCCCTTGTAACCCTGAGCCGATAGGGCCGCTAGTTCAAATCGGTGGGGGTACTTTTATAACACACCCTACATTTTGGACAACCGCGCCCCTAAGTCATGCCCCCCCCCCCTCACATCACCTCCTTTTGCCATTCGAAATCCCAGGCCGCCCTAACCTCTCTCCTCTAGCCACAAAACCCCACCCTCCTCCATCCGCCACCCCATCGCTACCTAGCTGGAGCCTCTTCTCCGACGATGTCGTCCACCGCAATAGCTCGACGTCCCTCATCCACCTCCCTGGATGAGGATCCGTCATCGATCTCGTCGTCTCGCCAGTTCAGCCGCCCCGTCCTCCACCTCCAAGGAGCTGCTCCAACAATTGCCTCGTCTATCACGGCTGATCCATCCCCATAGTGATGCCTTAACTTGCTCCACCGGAACCGCAGCATCCTCACCGACTCCTCAGACGAAGCTGAGGCCTACTCGGCGCCACCAAAGAGGTTGTACACTCATCGCATCACACCTTTTCCTTAACTCGACCTACCGGCGCAGACGGTGCTCGATCCCGCACCCCCATGGCGCGGCTACCTCGAAGCTAGCGCTGCCGGTGACATCTCCATGGTGGCTCTCCCTCAGTGCAAGGCTCCCTCGACGGCGGCAATGATACCAGCCAGATCTGTTGCTGCTGCTCCGGCTCTCGCTCACGCTGCTGTTGATGCTTTGTCTCTCGCTTGGTCGCGCTGCTGCTCTGCTCTTCCCCTCGCTCCTGCTGCTGCTCTGCTCTTGCTATCGCTCGCGCTGCTACTGCTGTTACACGGGCTGCTGCAGCTACATGAGTTTCTGCTCTGGCTCTAGTTCGCGTTGCTCCTCCAGGCATTGCTACTTTGGCTGCTGTCTGCTACTACGTTCCCTGTCGATCGCCTACTAATTTAGATCACTGTTTCTCTACTACTAGTGCTCGAGCGGCCTAAACTACATGTGAAGTGCCTCTCTGCTACCAGTGCATTCAATTTTGATAGTAACATTCAGATTCCACAATAAATTTCAGTTTTGACAGTTAAGTTCAGAGTCAACAATTTTTACCTCATTTGTTGTAGTCAGTTGTTTTTTGGTGATGTACATTTTACATCTATAACTTTTTGGTAATGTGTTTTACATCATCTATTGGAGATGTTATTACAATCCCACTTGAGATTAACGATGTATGTCTTGTACTACTTCAGCCTCGACGTCTTATGGCTCGCCGAAGCTGCTCCAATGACGAAACCATCCATCACAACAGAGCAGTACCCTAGATGCCGATAACAGATGCCTCAAGTCTTCCGCCACACCTTCAATAGCCACCTCTCCACAACTTCTTCAGCGACCAACCCAATGATGATGAGTTCGACACGGCTACGCCAAAGAGGTTGTACACTTGTTGCATCACTTATTACTCTACATTCATGTCGATCCATTATGGCTAATTTGGTTCAAAGGAAAAAGTGAAGGAAAAACATAGCAATAGGAAATTTTCCTATGGCACTCCACTATTCAATTATTCATGCATTTCGTTGAAAGGAATGGAGCAAAACATCCACCTGGACCTACTTTTCAAAATCATATGCATGAAAACAAGACTAAGTGCATTAGTAGCAGAATAACATTCTAACTGTACATACTTTCATATGGTTTCACTTTAATTTGGCCATGTTTCTTTGCATTCTTCTGCTCTTCCAATTCTTGTGAATCAAACACCCAAGTTGACAGAAATCTTGCGTTTACAAATGCTCTATTTCCCACGTGCATTCCTATCCTATTCATGTGTTTTTCCTATCCCTGTGTTTTTACAATCCTGCAAGCCAAAGGAGCCCTTACAGAATTACTCCAGTTACAGGTAGGTGTCAAAGAAAACTTTGTGTGGTTTTTCTGCTCCTGTCGCGACGTCGTCCACCTCACCTGAGCTGCTCCATCGATAGAAGCATCCACCATACCAGACATCACGACTCCTGACTGTCTTTCGCCGCCTCAGATCTCCTTCCCTACCGCCGGCACCCACTGCAATTGCATCACCATCATCGACTCAGCAGATGAACCTGAGGAGTACACGGGTCCACAAGAGAGGTCGCACTCTTTTGTTTCTGCTTATGTTATGTAGTGATTAATATTACCTGCTACTTTATCATCATGTTCACCTCTTAGACTCCAAGTCAGGTCCAAATTAATATTCAAACTTGAGTTTTAAAATGCTTGTGGGGCACATATCGAGGCAGCAATGAATAGTATCTTTGTATATTATCTGGTTCACCTAGGGTATGCCTATGTTGTTCATCTTGGGTGGAAACAAATAGTAAAGCAATCATCATATGTCTTTTTATTAAATTAAAGCTATCATCAGCCTGCTATCATTATTTTTGGATATATCCACTTGTTGTTACCATCACTCTAGATTTCTACATGCTCTCCTTACATAATCTCACTATATTTTTTTCGTATGCATGTCAGATATTTTACACAATCATGTTGAACATGTAGAGAAAAAGAGAAGAGTTTTGTGCATCAATACAATGTCATGCAGACATCGCTCCATGGTGGGGTAATGGCAAACCCTCCCCCCCCCTCCAGATTGTAATCCAGAGAAAGATATATGTTCTAAGGCGGATTCAGACGGAGCTGACAAGTCCTATTTACCCCCCAAGGTGTTTGCTCTAACTTGGCATGATGATGTTGGTCATATCATGCATATGTTGCCTTGCAGTGCCTACTTTCGACATCATATATGTCATATGCTTAGCTTAAACATGCTCTGTAATGCCACCTGTTTAGTTTCTATGGCCCTGTTTGGATACTCTAACTTAGCTAGAGGTTAGAGTTAGTTTATAGCTCATGACTAACCCTGAACTAACTCTAGCCAAAGAGGTGACAGGGTTAGATTGACAATAAATGCACTGGGAGAACTAGCTCCAATTGGCACCTCTTGGGTGGGATAGTTTTTTTGGATGGTTAGATGCAACTAGCTCAAACTAGCCCTCGTGTTTGGATACTTTTGAGCTATTTGAGCCCAAACTAGCTCAAACTAACTCTAACTCATATATGTGAATTATGCAATCTCATCTCTTTTAGACAGCCATAATATATGTGAAATATGCAATGCCATCCTGTTTAACCAGGCATCATATATTTGAATGATATATTGCCAATCCTTTTCTTCATTACATTCCCATTTATCGACAATGTTTGTACATTCAACTACTCTTCCTGTGAATCAGCCATTTGAGTGGGTGATGGAAAAATCTGGAGTGAAAACAAGGTCTTCAGAGCAGACAGTGCTACCTGTCGAAGCAGATCTCTTGCTGGGTCCTGATAGCTCCTCAAAGATGGATTCAGAGACAAATGACCAGTCCTATTCCCCACCGAGGTGTATGCTCTAACTTGGAACGGTTATACTGGCCATATCTGTTGGGAATCATTGCATGGAAAACAAAAAAATTCTACGCACACGCAATGATCTATCCATGGAGATGCATAGCAATGAGTGGGGAGAGTGTGTCTACGTACCCTCGTAGACCCTAAGCGAAAGCATTTCACAACGCGGTTGATGTAGTCGAACTTTCTTCGCGATCCAACCGACCTAGTACCGAATGTATGACACCTCCGTGTTCTGCACATGTTCAGCTCAGTGACGTCCCTCGCCTTCTTGATCCAGCAAGACGTCGAGGTAGTAGATGAGTTCCATCAGGACGATGGCGTGGTGACGGTGATGGTGAAGTGATCTCCGCAGGGCTTTGCCTAAGCACTGCGAAAAAATGATCGGGGTGTAAACGGTGGAGGGGGCGCTGCACACGGCTAACAATTGATCTGGTGTGTACTAGGCGCCCCCCTATATATATAGGTGGGAGGGGAGGGGAGGCAGCCTAGCGCACCACATAGGTGGCCGGCCGGCCCTAGGGCTCCTGCCCTACCCCCCTACCATGTATTCCCAATGGGGAAGGAAAGAGGGGGGAGAGGGAAGGAAGTGGGAATCCTAATCCACACTTTCCTTTCCCTCCCCCTTTCCTTCTCCTCCTTGGCCGGCCTGCTATGGGGGCGCACTAGCCCCTTGGGGCTGGTGCGTTTCCTCTCTTGGCCCATAAGGCCCATAACTTTTGCTGGGGGTGTCCAGAACCCCTTTCGGTGACCTGATAAGTTCCCGGTACCCCCCCCCCCCCAAAAAAAACACTTCCGGTGTCCGAATACTATTGTCCTATATATGAATCTTTACCTCTCAACCATTTCGAGGCTCCTCGTCATGTCTGTGATCTCATCCGGGACTCCAAACAACATTCGGTCACCAAATCACATAACTCATATAATACTATATCGTCATCGAACATTAAGCGTGCGGACCCTACGGGTTTGAGAACAATGTAGACATGACCGAGACACCTCTCCGGTCAATAACCAATATCGGAACCTGGATGCCCATATTGGTCCTACATATTTCACGAAGATCTTTATCGGTTGAACTGTTATGACAACATATGTAATTCCCTTTGACCATCGGTATGTCACTTCCCGAGATTCGGTCATCGGTATCTTCATATCTAGTTCAATATCGTTACCAGAAATTCTCTTTACTTGTTTCGTAATACATCACCTAGTGACTAACTCCTTAGTTGTTTGCTTGCAAGCTTATGATGTGTATTACCGAGAGGGCCCAGAGATACCTCTCCGATACTCGGAGTGCCAAATCCTAATCTCGATCTATGCCAACTCAACAAACACCTTCGGAGATACCTGTAGAACATCTTTATGATTACCCAGTTACATTGTGATGTTTGATAGAATACAAGGTATTCCTTCGGTATTCGGGAGTTGCATAATCTCATAGTCGAAGGAAGATGTATTTGACATGAAGAAAGCAATAGCAATAAAACTGAACGATCATTATGCTAATCTAACAGATGGGTCTTGTCCATCACATCATTCTCCTAATGATGTGATCTCTTTATCAAATGACAACACATGTCCATGGTCAGGAAACTTTAACCATCTTTGATCAACGAGCTAGTCTAGTAGAGGCATACTAGGGACATGGTATTTGTTTATGTATTCACACATGTATTTAAGTTTCTGATCAATACAATTCTAGCATGAATAATAAACCTTTATCATGAATAAGGAAATATAAAATAACAACTTTATTATTGCCTCTAGGGCATATTTCCTTCAATATCATGCATATGGTATCTTGCATTGCATAGTTTAGACATCATATACACAATATTCAACATCATGTTCTTAATTCAGACATCATATATGTGAATGCCCTCTGCTTAGTATATAAATCACATATGTGAATTTTATCACGCGATCCTGATTACTTAGATAACATTCATGTGAATTATGTCATGCGAACATGTTTACTAAATACATCATATAATTATCTCATGTCATCCTATTTACTTAGTCATCATATCTTTGAATTGTGTCATGCTATGCTATCCAGTTTAGATATACATCATATATGTGAAATTATCGCATGTTATCCTTTTTAGTTAAACAATATACATGTGAACTATTTCATGCCCTCTTTTTTCCACACTATCTATTGCATCTGTCTCTCATACAAGGTCTGTACATTCAACTATATTTCTTGTTTATAAGCCATTTGAATTGGAGTGGGTGATGGCAGTATCTAGTGGAGTAAAAATACGGTCTTCAAATAAGCTCCCTCTCACCATTATACAAAGACATGAATTTGAGAAGTTGACATATATACCAAGTAGAGTAGGGACTATTACTGCGGTGATTATCACACAGGCACAACATATGAAATTTAAACCCAATCACTGATTAGAACCGATATGAAATCCTCACCTGACAAAAAACATGCCATGATAAAAAAATTAAAAATCAGTCCAGAAGTGAATCAAAAAACAACATGCTGACCTTGTTGAGGATGCACCCAAAACCACGGCCCATTGCACATTGAGGATAGGAACACTAGTGTGTTGGCAGCAATAATGCTAGAGTGGATGCCACCAGCTCGCCTTGGAGTGATAATCTACGATGCCATGGAGGCTGGCCAACTCGTCGGGCACCAAGACAAAGAAAGGCACGAGGAGCCATGGACATCGAACTCTACCATCGAGGCTGACCATCGAACCACTCACTATGTTAGGGTTCGGGCGCGCCCGCATCTGGCGCTTCCACTCAATCCCCTCGCGCTGGATTACCTCACGAGTGGGGCGTGCTGGATCCAATCGCTCGTACGCTGGATCCCACCGCAGGTCGCTAGCTTCGCCTGAATCAAGCAGCCACCGCATCCACTCTCTTTCGACCACGTGGCACATCATCTCAACGGCTACATCCGCTCTCTTTCGACAGTGCGACGCATCATCTCGACCGCCGCCGATTCTTTCCTGTGTCAACGAATTTATTTCTTTAGGGAACACTTGCATGAGATTCCTTCGTTGCTTTGGGCCAACCAGGAAAATCTGGCCCAATTAACCACAAAGGTCCAAAATAGCTACGGGAGTAGCTGCCCTTGCGACATTAGGCCTAGTTCGCCACAAACATTGTGCTTACTTTAGATTGGACGGTCAGAAATGTTTGACAGACAAAATCATATGGCCAGAAACACCTAATTCATGAGAGAGCGGGGATTAGGTGTGGTTTTACTGTTCCTAATGTACATGCCTTGCATGTTATCTAGAAATGTGTTGGTGCCTCTTTGCTTTCAAAGATGGGTGCATCCTTGTGATCCCTTCGGGTGTGTTTGGTAGTTGTTCCCACCCTAGCATAGTTGTTCCCCTTTGAGACATGCTAAGTCTAGATACATTGGGTACATACATGTGTAGTTGTTTGTAGTGATGTATGTGTTGAGACATGATGTGCCGAGATTGTGTTCGATGGAGAACTTTTGGGCTCGTGCACCCTCCCTGCAGGCTACCAAACACACCCTTAGTGTATGGATACACCATCACGCATGTGTGTCGCAAGCATAGAGTTTCACAAACAAGTCAAATACTTGCCCATCAATATAAAAATATTATTCAAGGAACATTTCATAACTCATGGATACAACATTATATAATCTCTTCTCTAGAATTATCTCTGGGATATATTTCTAATTGATAGGATATTTGCACCCTCCAATGTGAGGCATGACTCGGCATGACGCTTTGCTAGTATATATAATGTAGAATCTTAGAAAAAATGCAACGTACTAAAAAATGATAATGACTAAATATTGTAAGCATATCATGCTAAATCTTGTGAAGTTCCTTGTTCTTTGAAATGTAGTCAAAACTCGTGTTGATTGACTTGCTTCGGTTTCCTTCTCTTCGTAGCTAGAATCGACACCGCCTTTAGTTGACTTGCTTGTTTTCGGCTTCCTTCATTTGCCAACACCAGTACCAACACCAATACCTTTATGTGCACCAACACCAAGACCGGCATTGGCACCTACATTTGCTCCAAGGCCAACTCCAACGTTAGCGCCTCCATTCGCACCAACACCAGCACCTCCATTTGCACCGGCACCAAGACCCGCATTGGCTCCAAGACCTACATTTGCTCCAAGGCCAGCACCAACACCAGCGCCTCCATTCGCACCAACACCAGCGCCTCCATTCGCACCAACACCAGCACTAATACCTTTATGTGCACCGACACCAAGACCGGCATTGGCACCTACATTTGCTCCAATGCCAGCTCCAATGTTAGCACCTCCATTCACACCAGCACCAGCACCAGCACCACCGTTTGCATTTGCACCGGCACCAAGACCAGCATTGGCACCTACATTTGCTCCAAGACCTACATTTGCTCCAAGGCCAGCACCAACACCAGCGCCTCCATTCGCACCAATGCCAGCGCCTCCATTTGCACCAACACCAGCACCAATAAATCTATTTGCACTGACACCAAGACCAGCATTGCCACCTACATTTGCTCCAAGACCAGCTCCAACGTTAGCGCCTCCATTCACACCAGCACCGGCACCACCGTTTGCATTTGCACCGGCACCAAGACCAGCATTGGCACCTACATTTGCTCCAACACCTACATTTGCTCCAAGGCCGGCGCCAACACCAGCGCCTCCATTCGCACCAGCGCCTCCATTCGCACCAACACCAACATTAGCACCGATAGACTTTTGAAGCCCAATATTAGCACCGATACCCTTTTCAAGCCCAACATTAGCACCACCGTTTGCCCTAATATGAAAATAGCAACAAACATCAGGAACAACATATACAAGAACTATTAACTACGCATGCATGAGTGTGAAAGGGTGACGGTTAAACATTATATAAAGACCCGTCATGTTATATATGTGGGAATAAGTTAATCGCGGACTTATGTTGTGGTGACATGGCTAGAATGCTTGTAGATGGAGTATCATCTTACCCGCCTCCTCCATCCTGTAGCTGTCCACGGGACAGCACCGGCAATGCCCCCCACGATGACACGAGAAACACCAGGAGAACAACGGTGCTACTAGAAATCTTCGCCATTGCTGATGGTTCTCTGTGTGATTTACCTCTCCTTTTTTATGAACTGGAGGGTTCACTCTAGGACTTTAGGACACATTTATATAGAACGATGTTCCCTCCTATATTTGGCTGTCTTTCATCAAGATGTGCGGTTCCTCCAATGGTTGTATATGGACTAGAGTGATACCCGGTTAACTACATTGGTCCCGAGGGCACTGGGGGTGTGGTCGCCGTGCATGTACTTGTGAGTGGAGTAGAAAGTGCCGACATATAGCTGGAACGGATTTCATGGTGAGCCAGGAAGATGTGGTGCATCTTAGAGGTGGAGGTATAACCAAAAGCCATTTATAGATTTCACTTCACATGAGCTATTTATAGCTTTCAAGTATTGTACTCCCGTGTTTCCACCCAGTGGTCTGAAGAGATGACTGCAAATGCAACTGGTTCTGTTCCACTGCCCAGCATCGCCCAGCTGGTCAGGAGAAGGCGTCTCAAATGTTCCCAGAGTTGAAGGTGAAATGAATCATCAAACGTTGAGCCTGCATGTGCTGCTTGGTATCACTTTGAAATTTGTCGCACCCACAATGTATGCTCCTTTAACATGACCGAATGACACCTACTGTGTTGTCCCAACGAGTGAAATCGAAAACATTGCACAAACCCACACTAAGAGAAGCCCTGATCTGAAGCCCGGAAGCCGTGCACCGCCAGGTTGTAGATAACCGTAACTAGGTAGCTTCTGGGGGTCAGTACTCAGTAGTATCACGGTGCTGATTCGTGGGCTGAGCGCCGACGCCGGCGTCCGGCAGGTTGGTGACCCTGACGACCAGCGGCGTGCGGACGCGGTGGTAGCCGTCGGACCACACGATCTCGCCGAAGTCGTACCGACCGCGCGAGAGCTTCGCCGGCGTGACGGTGACGTAGTACTCGGCCCTGGCGCAGCGCGAGGAGAACGCCAGCGCCGGCGGCCACACCTCGACGTGCGCGCCCTGCGGGCTGATGACGGTAGCGTGGTACACGGTTTCCCTCTGGAGGCCCACGTTCGTCACCGTCCGCTTCACGGTCGCCGCAGCCCGCAGCTCGGGGAGCACGATGGCCGGGTAGTTGAGGTCGGCGTCGCCAATGGCGCCGCCGGCGCAGCTGGTGTCGAGCGCCGGGGAGGAGAGCACCATCTGCCGCACCTGGGCCTCCGTGTAGCCGAGGCCGCAGAGGAAGCGCACGTGGTCGCGCGCGTCCGCGTCGTACACCAGCCCCGGGTCCAGCGCCCGCAGCGGGTCCACGTGCCCCGCGCCGGTGTCGAAGGCGTCCGCGGCCTTCTGCGTGCCACCGGCCAGCATGGCGTCCGACGTGTCGTCGTGCACGTACGCCGTGGTCATGAGGGCGGACTTGACTGCGGCCGGTGACCAGGTCGGGTGCACGGACCTGAGGATGGCGACGATGCCGGTGACGTGGGGGCACGACATGGACGTGCCCGTGTCGAAGTTCCACTCCGTGGAGCGCTTGTCCAGAGGGAGCATCGTCGGCGACGACTTGGGCGGCCACGCCGCCAGGATGTTCACCCCGGGTGCGGTGACGTCAGGCTGCGAGCTCAGCAACAGATCGGTTCAGTCCATACATATGTGCTCTTCACCATGCCAAGCTCAGGTGATCGTGTCGTCTACCTTGAGAATGTTTGGAGAAATGGAGCTGGGCCCTCTGGAGGAGAAGTAGGCGATGGCCGGCGCCGGCGTCTTGCCGACGACGGTCCTGCTCGGCGAGATGTGCACGGTCGGCCGTGGCCTGCACGTGGCAGACGATGGATGCGCGGTCAGAGAAGAGCGCGTGATCTCAGCCGTGCGTGCGCCATTGGACGGCTCAGATCCGATGGCGGTAGGTGGTTGATTGGTTACCTTGAACGGCTCTGGATGTAGTTGAGGATCTGGGTGCCCTGGCGCAGGTTGACGTGGACGGTGGGCAGGAAGTTGTCCTGGTTGGACCGCCGGGAGCTGGAGTCCGCGAAGATCACGCCGGAGCCACCGCCGGCATACACCGCCAGCGCCGCGCCCTCGCCAGACACCATCCCCATCGTGGAGAAGCACAAGACGATCTTCCCAGACGCCGCCGTGCGGTTCACCAGCTGGTCCAGGGAGCACGTCCTTCGGGATCAACGCAAATCGGTCAGTCAAAACAAATAGATACTCGGTAGGCATTGTGTGTGAGAGAGATTACCCATCGGCAAAGACGCTAGTGCTCTCTACTAAATGCATTTTCATGTCCTTCACAATGAAGCCCTCTCCCTGTGTAAATTACCAAAGAAAAATGAGAAGTGCACTGTATCCAAAGTTTCTTGCATGCACCACAGTCCACAAATGCATGCATAGTCGGCCACTAGTAGGACCAAGAACTCACCACGAAGGAGGCATTGCTCCCGAGCGCGATCACCGTCGGGAACCTCCGGTCGATGGTGCTGGCGGCGACGGTGACACCCCACGGCGACACGTTCTGCACCATGGCCGCGTCGGGCCCGTCGTTGCCCGCCGAGAACACCGTGGACACCCCGAGCTGCATGGCGTGGAACGACCCGACCTCGGTGCTCGTCGCGAACAGCGGCGACAGCGGCGGCGGAGACCCGAGGGACGCCGAGATGACGTGCACGCCGTCGTGCAGTGCGTCGTCGAACGCCGCCAGGATGTCGGCGTCGTTGCACCGGCCCGTCAGGTCCTTGAACCAGCACACCTTGTACACCGCCAGCCGCGCCCTGGGGGCGCCCCCGCGTGCCGCGCCGCGGCCCAGCCCACCGAAGTAGCTCGCGTTGGGGGACACGGCGCCCACGGCCGTGGACGCCGTGTGCGTGCCGTGGCCCACGCGGTCCCGGGCCGACCGGTACTCCGCGCCGCCGCTGGTGTTCAGCGGGCCGGTCTCCGCCTCGAAGCCGGCGAGGTAGTAGCGCGCACCAATGAGCTTGCGGTTGCACGCGGTGGCCGGGTCGAACTGCTGGCCTCCGACGCACGTGCCGCGCCATGACGACGGCACGGGGCCTAGGTGGGGGTCATCTCTGAAGCTCTCGGATTCAGGCCACACACCTGTTGAGGGCAGGGGCAGACACACACTGAAATGCTGAGGACCACAGCACTGTAACCACTAACAGGAATGAGTATGAGTGCAGTGCCGCTACAAAATTGTTAAGTTCAGATCTTGGCATCGCATGCCTGCATTCAAGGAATGATTGTAGTATCTTTCACTTTCATGGTTGTTCATGTCATTTCTCTTGCAGTGCCATGCCTGTGTGTTTTAGATAATTTTGTAGCTATATGTCCCTTTCAGGCTACAAGATCATGTCATGTGTGAAGCCAGAGAAGCTACAAGCAAGTATAGGACAGTGCAGCAGGGTTTGCAGGGATGTGAAATAGTTAGAGGACAAGTACCGGTGTCGAGGATACCGACAATTACGTCGTCTCCGTACTTCAAATGCATTTGGGAGGATGGTTGCTCCATATGCGAATGCAGGCTGAGGCCCATGAAATCCCAGCTCCTTGTTGTATGGAGCTGCAGCATCCTGCTCCTGAATACTGATATGACCGCTTCTGTTTCTGAATATAACGATCATGGGGTTCCTTGTCAGTTTATGGCAATAATCAAGTGCACAAAACTAGGTATATACAGATATAGGTATATTTTGGACAACAGGGACCATAGTGTTGAGTATAACTGTTACCCGACAATGTGGTGGCTTGCGTTGAATTGAGCACTGCCGCAAAACCAGAGAAACCATAGCTGTAGCTGTAGAGAATAGCTTGTCTTGCTTCCTCCGGCCTGCAATATTGTGACCATTCATGTATCCTTTTAGCCACATTTTTCTTGCCAAATGAGAACAAACATCTCCAAATTCTCTGAGATGCGAGGTTTTATCTTTAAGAGACAAAATGGTTGGATTGCTTCAAGTAAAGCATGCAATACAGATTGGATAAACTGAGAAACGGAATTAATAGAAGTTTCTACTATGGCATAAGTAGTACAAACGAAAAAATTACCTAAATTTTAACTCCAGTATTTTAACTTTATGTTGTTTACCCGATAGTCGTAGTACTACTTGAAATAACTCAGCTGAATTCATGTTATAGATGCATTGGATGGTGCTGTGCTTCTGCACTTCATTGTTTTTTTTATCAACTTCTAGAAATTCAATGGTCTTTTATTGTCCCCTTTAATTTTAGCTCAAAAGTAAGATAGTATATTACTCTGCAAAGACAGTTGACAGAAGTTGGAGATGAAACCGTGTGGTCAGAGAAGGACTAAGATCGTTGTTGTGGCCCAAGTACACAATGTGAACCTGCGATGCAACAGAAGAGAGAGCAGACATGAGGTGAACATCTGATCTGACAAACAGATAAAAAGATGAAAGAAAACCTGCACAAAAACCACTACATGTGAATGAGAAGCTGTGGTGCACTGAACAGGATCAATGGCAGCAAATGAGAGGGAGGAAACAACGAGCAGAAGCAGAAAAGCAGCCATTGCCCTTTACACAATGGCACTGGTGGAGTGGCAGGGAGATATATATAGACGCCATAGACAGACAAAAGGACACAAGATATGATTCTGCGGGGGAAAGCGTCCGTGCCATGCCTTAGGGTGCTTGGAAGACAAGCTTTGTGAATCTACAATGGCCAGGACATCCCTCCATGGCTGCATCATTCCAACTTGCCTTGTTCATCTAGTGATCTAGTCCATAGATGGCGGGTGAGATGATTAGGCCTATCGAGTTAAGTACAGGGTCTACCTGCTGAAGAGAGTACAGGATAACAGACCTAAAGTTTGTTAACTCCAACCTAACCCTCTCGCCCTCGTGTTCTAATCATCTGTGCTAGTGTTTTGTTATTTCCTAGACAGAAGAGGCAACGAGACAGCTATGAGCTACAGGCATATTTAACATGCTGTAGCTTTTGGGATTCTCCAAAGGCTAACATCAAGGGATCAGCTTAAATAAGTGCCAAAAGGTTAAGATCTAAGTTCTAGGGTTCAACCAAATAGGCAAGTGCCTGGAGTTATGAAGGTAACATGTGTGCTCAAATCATTAGGCTTTCAAGATCTAGTTTAATGACAAGACAAAGCAAAGTACTTTGAGTCTGTGAGAACTTGTAAAGTGTTTGAAGAAAGTCTATAATAACTAGCAGTTGCTTTGCCGAGGAAAAACCAGAAACCTTTTCTAGCTCCTGCAACCTTCTATAGCAAAATCTAAAAAGATCATAAAAATTTTGCCGAAAAATGATAAACATAGTGTAGCTATGTATTGGAGTTTACTGCACATGTTTCCACTTAAGGACTGCGTGCAAGCATAATGCATTCGCTGAACAATGATAATACTGAGCACTCACTCTTCCAGAAAAAACTAATTAACTCTTAATCTGTATGGACCATGCCTAATTAAATAAGTTTTCACCCCTCACGCTCCACTTTATGTACATTCAACCACTTGTTCTTAAGCAACTAGTATATCTCATATGATTTAAACTGGTAAAAAGAAGGCTGTGTTAGATCTAGAATGCACACAAGTGGTAATTTTATTTTCTGGAGTATGTATTGCAATTTGCATACAGTCAGCGAGCACGCTTGTAGGGCCAACCTTGTTCGATGATATGCAGCTTTTTAACTGTTGATGGACAGGCTGTTTACGGGGAAGATGGAGATATCCTTGTATAAGCTGTTATTGGTCCTGCAAGAACAAGGAAGCTGATATTACAAAAGGAGAGAACAAGAACCTGTCCAGTAGCGTAGTACAGTTTTAGCAGAACAGGAAGTATGGCAGATATCTCGAACCGCAACCATGTAGATGTAGACATAAGTGCACTCTTCAGTGATTCAAAGATAAGAGCATGCCCAGAAGGAAAATAGTGAACATCATTGCCGGCAAGTAAACCTGTCATATCTATCATTATGAAGCTTACCAAACACACCCCTTGACGTGAGAATTCATCGTATTTCTCCACTTCGGGAAAAAAAATCCAGCATGCTTCACCGACCGTCAATCTTCCATCTTTAAAGTGCAGTGACATATGTAAATTTACATCATTAGTTACAGCAACCTAAGGAATGGTCTACACATGGACTGGATTTGCAGCCATGCCAGTGGTTGCCTGACATTTGGCAAGTCAAATGATTGTCGACACAATAGTGTTTAATGCTCATTTTATGACTCCCCTCAATAATTCGCTGCCTTGTGACCATGAGGTTATGGGTTCAAGTCTTGGAAACAGCCTCTTGCAAAAAATGTAGGGAAAGGCTGCGTACCCAAAGTTGTCGGACCCATGCCCTGCGCAAGCGGGAGCTACGTGCACCGGGCTGCCTCAATAATTGGCTGCACAGCGTACTACCAGTTTAAGCTTTGCACATTTGTTGCAGTTATGGCCGGCTAAATAGTAATCTTCCTCTGGTTTCTGGTGAGGGAACAAATCAGAACAAGAGAGCTACTACTACTCAGAGAATGAATTGATAATGACTAAAGTACATCTCCTTGTTATGTAGTCGGCCGCATGGCCTGTTGCATACTAGGGTTTACCTTCATGAACTCCTGAACCTTCATCAGGCAAGCAAAGTAAGGGAACTTTCTCAAACAGATTTCCCCAACTTCTGTCAGGTGCCACACAGCAGCTACAGCGATCACCTGGAATATCTGGAAGCGCCCGAACAACCAGGTTTTCCTAGGAAATGCTGAGAAGTCCGTACATCCTAAGCTGTTCAATTGAACTGCTTTGGATCTGTCGATGTGCCAGCACAGATAGATAGCTACCAAAGCCGTCTAGTTTCCAAAGTCAGGCTTATCAACTGGCCTAAAGGACGATGTTGCAAGATGCATTTTGTATAGTACAAAGAATGGATATGCACGGAGGATTTTTTTTTTTGTGTGGTAAAGTTGAGGATATCCTTGGCAACATTTGGTTTCCTATAAATGCTAGATTTTAACTCTGAAAGCCTTATGCCAGATATATTAAAATCTATGCACACAATCAGAGAGGAAAATTGACTGAGAATATTACGAGTTCTTCTATATGTTGAAAGCAAACCATTTTGAGTAAAAAGGGAAAGAAGTTGAGCTGCTTTTCTTTCAAAAAGTACTTAAAAGTAACTAGACACTAAATGGTTATGGAACTTTTGAACAAATTAGAGAAAATATGTTTTATTACTACATGCAGCACTAAAACCAAGTTATGTATATCATATAGGGATGGCAAAATCCTATAGAATTTTACAGAGGTGCAGAGCAACATGAGAATTAGATACAAATCTTTTTTATTTGCAAGAGTTTCTAGAGTTCATTTAGATTTCACCAAAGTGATTATTCTTGAAATGGAGTTCAGAAGATAGCTGAGCTTAGCTTGTCAGAAGATGTTAAGCACAGACTTCAACTACTTTGCAATCAATCACTTGACTATTGTCTTGACAATGTAACATGAGCTAAAATTTAACCGAATTTGGAGGGTTTTTCATTATATGGGTGCCCTTCACAAGGTAAACTCATTCACACAATGAAACACTGCAACTGCACGGTTAGCTTTTGCCATCATGCAATGAGAACGATCACGCGCAAACACAAGAAATCAAGACGCAGAAAAGGAAGACAATGATCAAAGCATGCATGAGGCGACTGTAGCATGTAGGTTGCAATCAGTAGCATAGAAAAATACAGTGCCCTTAGAACTAACACTAGACAACTAGGAAGCTGAATAGGTTGTTGAATTCCCAGATAACAAGTTAACAAGCACGCACTACCTCGCAAGCAGCATCGTAGGAAAATCTAGACGATGATCGTTTCTGCTGTCACCAACAAATTGGGCTACCTTTAGGGCTTTCCAGGATCAGATAATTAAGGAAGACCAAGTGGAGCCGGTTACCTTTACGCGTTACGATGAAGATGCTAGTGTAAAGGGATCCAGCTTATAAAGCCTTAGAGCACTTAAGCTCAGGTAAATAAATCCCTGTTAATCTAAAAGTTAAGTTGGTGAGGCATCCGTTAACCAAGCCCTTATTAGGATTTAGTATATTTTTTCCCTCTTGAGGATCTGAATTAAGTTCTTGAAAACATTCTACTGGTGACATAAAGGCTACACCCCCACCCGAAGAATGGGCTAGTTGGCAGACAAAATGGGCAGGGGAACACAGAAGTGTAGGCTAGCACACCCATAGTGTGCATAGCCACCGCCAAAAGTCTCGTAGGCATTCGGTCGAACACCTGGTGGGCGCATGGCGGTCCTTGTCGAGCGGAGAGCCCGCACCGATCCAGCGAGTTCCGATGATCCAATCACGCCGGCACAACTGTCCCCCTCAGCCAGTGAGAAGCAGTTTCCATCCAATGGAAACAAGAAATGCACGTCGTGCCGCTGAACCCCAGGGGGACAGACACCTTGACTGATCTCAAATTAAGAATAGGAGATCAGCCTGACCTGAGCATGGCGATTGGCCGGGTAATCAGAGAGAGGATGGGGATGGCGACGCGCCCTAAAATCCATTTGGACAAAGGGGAATTTTTTGTTTGACCTTATAAAGATGAGGTTTAGGAGGAAGAAGATAATGTCAGTTGGATGCTGGACTTGGAAGCCCGCCACTGATCCAGGTATCTGATATCTCCCTCTCTCCCACCACCAAGAAGGGGGAAAAAGCGACGCTTCCGAAGCTCCCACCGCCGCAAGGGGAGGAGAGAAGTCGCCGGGATGGCAAGACCGCGGGCGCCGCGACGGGGACGCGCGCGCACTTGCCCTGGCCCGGAGGCCAATGATCACATCACGGTGGTGGAAAGGTGGCCAACGCGACAAGGACAAGAAAAAAAAATGGGGGTCTCCACCAAGAAACCCGCCATCATTCCGCTCCACCGCCGTCGATCCCCGGCGCCAGATGAGATGAGTGCACTCCTCGCGAGTCCTCCACGGAGAAAGCAGTCCGGGGGGAGAGAGGAGTGAGCGCAACGCAACTGACCGCGGTCGAGGTCAAAGACAGAGACAGAAGACGTTGGAATCCAGCCACCACTACACTCCAACTCGAGTGCGCCCCGCCCCGCTCTGCCTTTTCTTCTCTCCCCCCACGCACACACACATCATCAACAACAACAACAACAACAACAACAACAACAACAACAACAACAACAACAACAACAACAAAGCCTTTAGTCCCAAGCAAGTTGGGGTAGGCTAGAGGTGAAACCCATAAGATCTCGCAACCAACTCATGGCTCTGGCACATGGATAGCAAGCTTCCACGCACCCCTGTCCATAGCTAGCTCTTTGTCGATATTCCAATCCTTCAGGTCTCTCTTAACGGACTCCTCCCATGTCAAAATCGGTCGACCCCGCCCTCTCTTGACATTCTCCGCACGCTTTAGCCGTCCGCTATGCACTGGAACTTCTGGAGGTCTGCGCTGAATATGCCCAAACCATCTCAAACGATGTTGGACAAGCTTCTCCTCAATTGGTGCTACTCCAACTCTATCTCGTATATCATCATTCCGGACCACGCACACACATCAAAAATGAAAAATCCCCCGGAAATATTACGTAAATGATAAATTCAGGGGAGGGGAGGAGAATTCGCCCATGGCCTTCTTAAAGGAGACGACGTTGGTGTGAAGGATGCTGATAGGGAAACCGCCTGCCGGAATTGAACTGCTCAGTGGTATCTTTCTTCTTCTTTTCCCCTTTTGATTGAAACGCGCGATAAATAGAGACAGGGATGTGCTCCACTTGAGGCCTTCCTCTGAGGTTCCCCATTCTGCGTAGCTTTCAGGGGGTAGAAATCTGCACCTTCTCTCCCCTTGCTTGTTCCTTGTCTGGCCTGGTTTCAGAAGAAGAAAATTAGGTTTCATGTTCTTGGTGAGACAGAGAAAGAGGCTGAGTTTGTTCCTTGGGAAATTTTGTGTTGTCATGGGTAACTGCTGGTTTAAAGGGAGTCCGTACTTCAACAGGGTTTCTTCCAATGCGACAAAGTCAGGTACTGCTCATGTTCTTCCTGGTATGGCTCATGTGACTACGAAGTACTACAATACTTTCTGCTATTTCTTTGATCCCCCAATACTGTTAGCTTTCTAGGTATATACTGATTCTTTATTACCTTTTAATAACAATTCGATGGCATCTCCGAGCAATTATTTCTCAATCTAAAAAGTGCATACCTTCATGCTTCCTAGGTTTCAGTCTGATCCACTCCATTCACCATGTATTTTTTTCAACTTGTTTTTATCCAATCAAACCAGTGATATGAACTTCAGTGATCTGTCAAAGTATTCTGAACCATTTGCAAGTTAATTTTGGAACTTCTGGATTTTTTTTTTCCATTTGCAATCTTGTAGGCATACATTACATGACTTCCCCTTTTATCTGTTGCAGAATCTCCAAAATTGCAGAGCCCGTCGGAGAGGATCGAGAAGGACGATAGCCTGCTGCCGTCCAACCCACATGAGGTGGAGGCTCTGCGCAACGATTCGGCTCGGAAGAACCCTCTGATAGCATTCACGTTCGAGGAGCTCAAGAGGATGACCAAGAACTTCAGGCAGGACTCGGTGCTAGGGGGAGGTGGCTTTGGCCGGGTCTACAAAGGGTGCGTCACCAGTGATCTTCGCGAAGGGCTAACGATCCAGGAGCCGCTGCGAGTTGCGGTCAAGGTCCATGATGGAGACAACAGCTTCCAAGGCCACAGGGAGTGGCTGGTGATTACCATTTCTCAGTGATATATGTATTTTCGGTATGCTCTGGTTTACTGTTTGTTGCATATGAAGTTGATTTTTTGTTGTGTGTATGTTTTCAGGCTGAGGTCATTTTCCTTGGGCAGCTCTCACACCCAAATCTCGTGAAGTTGGTCGGTTATTGTTGCGAAGACAATCACCGGGTTCTCGTTTACGAGTTGATGCCCCTAGGGAGTGTCGAATCGCATCTGTTTTCGAGTAAGGCACCTATTGTTTCTTGTTTTGCTAGAAATTATCTCTTGATTATGACGCCAACCGGTTTCATTCACATGAACCATTTTATCATTCAATTATGTGGATTTGGAACCAAATTTGTTAACTGCCTAAAATCAAACTTTTTGTTCATATGGTATCACACGCTACATTATGTAGATTTGTTCAAATACTTGTGATTTACTAATGCAGGGGTAATGCTGCCACTGCCATGGTCCACCAGAATGAAGATCGCACTCGGTGCGGCAAGGGGGCTTGCATTCCTGCACGAAGCTGAGAAGCCAGTCATTTACAGGGATTTCAAAACATCCAACATATTGCTCGATGAGGTATACAAACCGTGTTCAATCGCTTCGATATTTGCTTCCATTCACATAAATTCAGAACTCCTTACACATGGAAAACAGTAGAATCGTTCACATAAATGGTTCAGCAAACAGAATGAACACCTGTCATTTTTCTCTTCTCTGAATCCCTCCGGCAACGTTCATCATCAGGAGTACAACGCGAAGCTCTCTGACTTCGGGCTGGCGAAGGACGGGCCGGTCGGGGACAAATCACACGTCTCGACCCGCATCATGGGCACCTACGGCTACGCCGCCCCAGAGTACATCATGACAGGTAGGTAGCCATCACCATGTCACTGAACGTGAGCAGAGCGATGAGAATTTGGTATCTGAATTTTGAACTGTTGTGCTGTTGTGTCTTGCAGGGCACCTGACGGCGATGAGCGACGTGTACAGCTACGGGGTGGTGCTGCTGGAGCTGCTGACGGGGCGCAAGTCGCTGGACAGGTCAAGACCGGTGAGGGAGCAGACGCTGACGGACTGGGCCTTCCCGCTGCTGGCGCACAGGAAGAAGGTGCTGGGCATCGTCGACCCCAGGCTCACCGCCGACGACTACCCCGTGAAGGCCGTGCACAAGACGGCCATGCTCGCCTACCACTGCCTCAGCCGCAACCCCAAGGCCAGGCCGCTCATGCGCGACATCGTCGCCACCCTCGAGCCCCTGCAGCAGCAGCAGCAGCCGCAGCCGGAGCTGGTGGTGGAGGTGAGCCCGGCCAACGGCTCCGGTGGCAATGACGGCGTGGGTGTTCGTTGATCAGACATATGTATGCTGACGTGTACGTTCTTTTCTGCATATAGTGATGCTTGTGCGAATTGTATTTTAGCAGCTGCTACATAGCTACTGACAGTGTTCTCTTGGTCGGCACACAATGCTAAGGGTCTTTCTCTCTCTCTCTCTCTCTGCTTCCCATGAATTCTTCCGGAATTTCACAACTTGCAGGATCGAGAGACTCTTGCGGATCAAAATGGGCCTCAAGACTTCAGAGACAGAGAGATATGATGCATTACAGGATTTTATATCTTTATATGTATGCAGTTCTCCTGCATGTTTCGAAAAAAGAAAAGAGTTCTCTTAAGTACTCCTTCGGTTCACAAATATAGTTTTTGGATACTTTAATATGGACTACATACGCACTGAAATGGATGAACAAACATAGCAAAGCATATCTATGTACATCAGATTCAAAAAAAATTAGAACAACTTATATTTGTGAACGGAGCGAGTAACTAGGATGCGGGTTTTTTGGATTAAAAGTCTCACACCATGTTGCATTTTCACTGAAAAAGAAACACGGAGTAACAAGCATCGTCAGGCTCCTGGATACATTACTTGCTAATATGCTCTCTTCGTTCCAAAATAATTAAAGTGATGAGTTTGTTCTAAATCAAATTCATTTTAGTTTAACTAAGTTATATAAAATATATGAACATCTACAGCATCAATTTTTATTTGATTCATTATGAAATATATTTCATATTTGTAAGTACGATATTACAGGTATTAGCACATTTTTCTATGGACTGTCAGACTTTAGAAAGTTTAACTTAATGCAACCTGTAACTTCAATTATTTTAAAAATGAGGGAGTAGTTACTAAAATGTAAAGGCTACTTAAAAACTAAAGCACCATAAGCTACTATGCAATTTTTTTATTGTTTTAAAAAACATATTCATACCATTATTGTCAAAGAAGGTTAGAAAGAAACTGACAAAAGGTACTCCCTCCGTCTTATAATATAAAATGTTATTACAACTGATGTATTCATATTGGTCATAATAACATCTTATATTATGAGACGGAGGAAGTACAAAACAAGCAACCTAGGGCATGTATCGGAATCGGGACTCCGCAGACCCAAACAAGGTTTGAACTCTGGTGCATGTGCGAAGATCTACCTAGCATGTGTCGGAATCGGGGCTCCGCGGACCCAAACAAGGCAATCTCCCATATTCATCACGGCTCACCGGGTCTGGACATTACGTATCTACATGACCTAGCCGTCCACATGAAAAGCAAAAATACGGCAAATTCTCATGTTGGATGTCATAGAAATTGTGTTTCTTTTTTTTTCGCCGATTCAAATTGAACCCACCACATCAATGGCTCCTTCACATTAATCCAGATCCTTGCCCTTAGCGATCCGCCATACTCAAAACCCTTGGCATCAATATCCAGCTTGGTAACATCACCTAACATAACAACAATCTTTTTTGGCCATGGTGGGTATCTTCTGAGATTAAATGGGAGATTTATTGCCATGGTCGAGCTCGATCACCACTGCATGCTTGCCCACCATCCAAGGACTTCCTTCCAAGATGCGATCCCGACCTCTATGTCCTTCTAGGATGTCGACGAAACTGTTGTCTCTCACTGAGTTAAACCTCAACCCTCTTGGGTTGCCCCAAGCAGGGTATTGACATGAAGCATCCTGCGGTGCAGGACCTTGCCAACCAGCGCCAAAGATGGCACTGATCCTTCCTCTTCTTGATCATCATCAATCACAAGTTTTGCAGACTCTTTCTCCGACAGTCTTATCCTCTCCAACTGCTCCTCTACTGATTCTTCCCTGATTCGTGATCCATAACTTGCCATGTCCGCTAGTTACCCACGAGCCCTAACCTAGCCGGCCTTTGCGCCACCTCGAGAACAACAGAAGGACCGGCCGAAGGTTAGAGATCAACGCAGGGCGCCGTGGAAGACGATGAATTGCTCCTTTGCGCCACAGAGATCGGAGTTCGCTTGTGCGTCGTGGAAAACGTTTCTAGGCATATACTCCTGATTTGTACTCCTCATCTAAACGTTGTACAAGGACTAAAAAGGTAAATAAAAGCAGAACACTCTCTTCTCCGACGCCCCGAATCGAATCCCATCCCCCAAATTCCAAATTGCGCCGCGATCCCTAGCGAGCGATGAAGAAACCTAACCCTCCCCCCTCCAAGCCCTCCGCCTCCGCCAAGCCCGCCGCCGGCATGGCGCCGCGCAAGTCTCGCTGGGGCCCGCCGCCCGCAGGCGCCGCCGGAGACAAGGCCGCGTCCACCTCCCGCCGCACCCCGACCCCCACCCGTTCCTCCAACGCCAGGCGGCACCCCGCTCCTACCGCCCCCGCCCCGCAAGCCGCGTCCCCGGCGGCCGCCACCCGCCCGCCGCCCCACCAGCAGCCGCGGGTGGAGACGCCTCCCCCGCCGCCCTACGGCTTCCACAACCTCGACCGCCGCACCATCCACCTGGCCGACGGCACCGTGCGCACCTACTTCGCCCTGCCCCCCGACTACCCGTTCGAGCCCGCCCCCCTGCCCCAGCTCCCGCACTTCCAGCGTGCCGGCCCCGAGGCCTGGCCGCCGCACCAGCCACCGCCGCAGCAGCAGTTCCCGCCGCACGACAAGCGCAGGCACCCCGCCGATCCCGACGAGGGCTTCTCCAGGCACCCGAAGCAGTCCCGTTTCGAGCCGCCGCCGCATCAACCGTCGCAGATGCAGCAGCCCCCGGTGGACCGGCAAGCGCTCAGGAAGGCGTTCCTCAAGTACTCCAAGATGCTCAACGAGAATTCCGCCCAGAAGCGGATCTACCTTGAAGGTGGACGCGTCCAATGTCTCCCCTGCGGCAGGTTTGTTGATCCCGCCTTGCTTGTCACTTCCTTACTAGGAAGCATTCTTGTACAGATTGTACTCAGTTTTTTGTGCTGGCTTCTTTCCATTGTGGAGCTCGCTCTTACGTTTTGACTTCATATGACTTTACTATGTCTTCCTTATCGTCGTAAATCAATACTGATAATATTATGTGCATGTCTAGCTGGAGAGACACACATTGCGCCCTAGGTTTTTATGCCGCTCAATCAACATAGATTATATATGTGGCCTACTTGGCGATGTGTGACAAGTCTGTTCATTCCTCTAGATGTCGTGTCACTTGGCATAAGTAATTAAGTAGGAATAGTTTCAGGTGAATCGTAGCTTTGCTATTGCTTCATTTTATCTGATACAGGCATGAAATTGAACTGCACTTGATGCAGCGCCATTGTGGTCCCTGAAATTAGTTTCTGTTATTGAATTTTTTATTTCCTCGCCTGAGAACAACGGTATCATCATATTCTACCAGGCCCTTTGTTTGTTTCTGTGAGCTTGCCTCTGTGGCTAGCACATATCATATGTGATCCATGCTGTCTCTTTTCCGCCCACTGAAGCTTGGAGCCAAGTGGTATATTACTTTCGTGATAACTGAGAGAACTGCGAGGCTTTCTTTTCTACTTTGGCATATAATATTAGAATTAATACTGTTTTTATTTGAAATTTGTTATTAGGCTATTAGTGTGAAACTTCCAAGTTATAACTATCCCTGCATTTTTCTTCCAAGTTATAACTATCCCTGCATTTTTTTCAGAGCTACTTTTTGTGTAATATTTCTGATCCAGCTTTCTAGTACAATATTCTGGAACAATATATGTACTGCATATTCTGTTTCACTTCTTTTAGCTGAGTAATTAACATATTGGCTGATATTGCTCAGACAGATATGCTACTATCATATTTTTTCGTTGGCTATAAATAGTACTAGTATTTGTTTGAGTAAATTTACATTGTACTCCCTCCGTTTCTAAATATAAGCTCTTTTAAAGATTTCAATACGAACCACATACGGATGTATATAGACATATTTTAGAGTGTAGATTCACTCATTTTGCTCCGTATGCAGTCCATATTGGAATCTCTAAAAAGTCCTATATTTAGAACCGGGGGGGGGGGGGGGGGGGGGAGTATGTAAATCAATCGTACAGATTTGGATCCTGTACCAGTTGGAATGTACAATTCCACTGCCCAAAGAGGCTCCGTGGAGGCTGTGTTATTTACTAGCCTCAGCTTCGTCTGACTCTAGCCATGCTTGTCAACTATGGTTCGAGCGATTCGCAAGTAGGAGCGAACCTTGTCGCACCAGTCCACATCACGCCCCTGATGTGGCACTTGCCTCACAACTGTGCATGAATTGTGCCAAACTTGTACTGGTTCACTGCAGCATGCACAGCTTCATGTTACCATGTCATGCCTCTCGTAGATCAGCTTGCGCTGTCCTGGAGCTGGATTGTGCCATGTCAGGAGCATAGTTTTTAAAATGAACTAGACCAGCGGTACGACTAAAAAACCATGGAACCGGTGACCTGTCCTGCCTAGTATGGTCAGACTACCATTTAAGCACATGAACCAGAGAACTCCCACTCTGATTGTCTGTTTCAGTGCCGAATTTGGAGGAAACCAGGAGCAGTCAAACCACCCAAGTGCGCCAGGGGACTCCTCTTCTGATATTCTCCCCAAAACCACCCAAGTGTGTCAACGGACTCCTCTTTTGATATTCCGCCAAAAGTAATGCGTGGGAGGGGTTTGAAACCACGACCTCACCTAGTGAGGTCTGAATTTCATCGCCACTAACCAACTAGACCTGATTACTTTGGTGTATAACACCCAAATCTCGAATATTTGGAATTCTGAGGGTTGTGAGGAAGATGTGAGTGAGGGAGAAATGGGTACATTAGTGGGTGACAAAGACAAAGTATAACTTCGTTTTGAGGAGTTTGCCGCTGTCCAGCCTGCGGCTACTCTGGGATGGATTGAGGTTTAGGCCAACAGAGGGGCTTGCTCCCTTTCTTCTGGAGTTAAGAAAGGAACCTACTCTTTGATCTTTGGTGGGCCAGTATGTCTCATTTGAATGGGCTTCCAGTGACAATGTTTTTGAATGCTTGCCTATTGATTCACATGTTACAGCTACAATGCATGTCGGAGAGGTCTGTCCGTCTGTGAGGGTGAGCTCACGTGCGTGTAATAGAGCTATGGGCTAATGAATTGTATTATTGCTATTGTATATCCTGAAATGGCAAATCCTAATGGGCTGGTACTATATGGTCCAATCCTAGAGGCAACTCGGATGCAATTAGCAATAATTTTGGTATTGGAATATTTACCTTGTATTTTTTAGGTTTATTTATGGATAGTTTGGTAACCTGTGACATGGTGGTTTTGCAGCAGATGAGGCAGTAGAGAAATAGCTGGCATTATTCTATCGAAATATCATTTGTGTTTTGAACAACCCAAGATTGTTCTAAAAATTTCTCATCCGAAAGGGGACTTGGAGATATCACCCTCATAGAGGCACCATTATTACTTATCATACCTAGACCGGACCAACGCGACTGCAAAAAACGTAGACCTGATAGCTTGTTGGATCTAGGTCTATCAGTCTATGTGCCACGATATCATCCCTCTGAAATTTGAACCTACAAGCCCCTGCGGTTTATAATCAACTTGCAAGTAAGAACATAGTATAATATTCGTCAAAATTAACACATACTAGTTTTCTTGTTGCTTGTACTTTTAGCTATATATTCCATCTACATATTATTAGTGTTTTAGGGAAAGCATGGGACACCAGTGACCAGGTGATGTGAGGCCTTTGTAGGGGTGGTTATAATAATATTGCCAAGAGAGTGATAAGATCCTAGAAGATGGCTACAAGGGTCGGTCACCATTTCATATGGCAACTTGAATTATGCCTTCGTTCAAAGGGCATTAGGGCAGTAAATAGTTCTACATAGATGCCATCTTATCTCCACTTTGATAACTACATCTAGTATGTCTCTACCGTGGGAAAAAATATCGAGAGAAAGTACAGAAGGTAGATGCTGCCAAAATGGTAGATTAAATTAGATTGGACATTTCACATTTGTCCATCCATCCTATCCCCTTGAGGCTTGTTGCTTGTCATTGTTATTGCAAATTTCCTTTTGCATAACCTCATTCTTTGACGTGTGTGATACTCAGGCTGGGCAATCAGTTACACCGAACCGAATGGTTCGGTTTATCGGTCTATTACAAAATTTGGCTTTCACAAAACGATGACCGGTCAGTTTATTGCTAAGTCACTAACCAAGGCATTTGGTCATGGAGATTCCGGTTCGGTGCTCGGATTTAATCGAGTAAACCGAACAGAGTTAAATGAAGTCAAAAGAAGACGAACACAGAGCAACTGCACCAATGAGAACGCAAACATATCAAATTATCAATTGAAGGGAAGGGAGTAAGAAATGTAGTTGGATGCGCTAATCGGGACAAAGGGGACGCGGCGGCAGTGCTTCTTACAGATCACCAGACGCACCGCTGTTGACTGGAATGACACCGGCGAGATGTCGAGTTGGGGGCGCAGCACGGCCGCATGCCACAAGTCGTAGAAAAAGACGGCGGCGGTCCATGTCCAGCGCGTGGCTGGATCCAGCTTCACCCGGGATGCGATCTGTAGGACACCGATGTTCGCCTGCACTGGCCGCTAAGGCGGATAGTTGTGGTCTTGGAGTCCTGCTAGGGAGGAGAGTTTGAGTTCTTGGAGATGTCGAGTTGGGGGCGCAGCACGGCCGCATGCCACAAGTCGGAGAAAAAGACGGTGGCGGTCCATGTCCAGCCACGTCCAGCTTCACCCGGGATGCGATCTGTAGGACACCGATGTTCGCCTGCACTGGCCGCTAAGGCGGATAGTTGTGGTCTTGGAGTCCTGCTAGGGAGGAGAGTTTGAGTTCTTGGAGAGGTCACGAACTCATGATGGATGGTAGGGCTAGTTGGCGGCTAGGGAGTGATGTGACTTGTGACTTGTGAGGCTGCGACGGGATAAGGATAGGAAGCAACTTGGGAATTTGCGCAAGTGTACGAGCCTTTCGTTAGTTTTCTTGCTTTCTCGGTTCTTTTGGTCAACTCGTGTGTGAAACTGAATTTACCGAAGCAAAATCGGTTCGCTGTAGTTGTTGACCGAATGTACTACCGATTTTTTTGGTTTCGGTGACTTCGGGTTCGGTCCGGGTTTTTCAGCTCGGTTTTTCGGTCAACGGTTTTTATGCCCACCCCTATGTGATGTCCCAATTATAGTTTATTCAGACTCATCATATCTATATTTTCCTCATATGGTATATCTTATTTCCTTTCCGTAGTTGATCCAAATGCATCTCGTGTCGAGAACACATCTTGTTTCACAAGCCTATTGTCAGTATGGTTACCTCCTAACATATGCTTACAAAGATTGGCATACACACAGGTGCCATTAAAAAGCCCTTTAATAGAACTTCTTTCCTTTGATGCCCCTTGTTTCCGATCAGCAGTCAAAATTTAACGCGCTTGCCTGTGTATGGCAAACTTTTATTGGTTGGTAAGTGTAGGGGGTAAATGGACGAGTTAATGACATGCTGGGACTAAAACTAAACATTAGCCATCAGCCTTAGACTTAGTGGTTGTGATTATCTGTGCATGGTAAGGAGAGCTCTGGTGTGGCCTAGACAACTTCATGCAGTCAGTACCAGCTGAAGCATGTTATTTTACTGGTGAACAAATATTACACTGTTTTCTTGTTGTGGGCTCTTCTTCGACATTGAAATTATGTTTTCATGCTTTCTTATCTCACATGTGTGATAGATATGCTTGGGGGCTAGTGCAATATATTTGACATTCTTTTTCATTTGTAGACCATGTCATGTGACAGATTTGCTGGTTACATTTATTTTAGTAGATATCAGCTCTTGTTGAACATGCCTTAATTTGTTTGCATTATGTCTGGTCAATGTGCACAATTCCAGGTCTTCTAAGGACTTTGCTGATGTGCACGGGCTTGTCATGCATGCTTACAACCCACCAAATGCAGATTCATTTGTTGATCATCTTGGTTTACACAAGGCATTGTGTGTCCTTAAGGGATGGGATTATACAAAAGTCCCTGATAACTCTAAGGCATACCAGTCATTACCTCCTGACCTTGTTCGAGCAAATAGGGAGGACCTTATTATATGGCCTCCAACTGTTATCATTCGTAACACTACCACTGGGAGGAAGAAAGATGGACGCTCTGAGGGTCTGGGAAACAAAGAAATGGATAAGAAAATTGCAGGTATGTCTATAATGTAGTCTCCAACTTATAAAGTGAACAGTTGTTGCATACTTGGTTGGATAAGTGCACAGCAGTTTCTTATTTGCACCGTGTCCTTGATATCAATGTCACATTTATGCAAGAGACCTAAAAAACTTGTATGGTAACGCTTTAATGACCTTTCACCCTGGTCTTTCACTTTTTCTACTGAAGCATTATTAAAGCTATGCATTTATGTTAGGTCCATTATTCATTATACTGAACTAGGAACATTGTGGTCCCATAGGAATTGAACATACAAGACCATTGTATAGCTTGTCAAACTGATGGATTGAGAACACTGAATATTTCCCCTTTTTTTATGAGCTCAGTCCGTGTACTACTCTCAGGCACATTACTACCATGTGATATGGCTGACTCCGGTTGATTGTGTTGAGAGATTAGCTTTGCATGTTTTTAACTTCTGTTAGAGTCGGTGAGGATTGCGTGGTTATCCTATTTTGTTGGGTCATAGAGCAAACTGTGAAGAACAGGCCTGGCACAGTGGTGAAGTACTCCCCGCTTGTGCCAAGAGGTCCTGGGTTCGACACAGCCTCTCTGCATTGCACTGTGCAGGGGTAGGGCTTGCTTCGTATAATCCTTCCCCAGACCCCACCTGGGGTGGGAGTTTCTAGCACTTGGTCTGTCCTTTGTAGAGCAGAACTCTCTTGATTGATTGGAGCGGTGAGAATTGTGAGGTTATCCTATTTTGTTGGGCCATAGAGCAGAACTGTCTTGGCTGAGGCAGTAGCATGAGTGCTGTGAGTTCTTGCAAGGTTGATCTCTGCAGTAGTAGTGGGGGTATCTCCGGTGCATTATTTGGCTTAAGCGATCAGTGGCATCTAACACTATTAGATGAGTCATGTTGAGTATGCATTCCTCAAAAAGGAATTAATGCACAGAGTACACTGCCCCAGCAATATTAGTTTGCCCTGGCTTTGTTTTAATACCTGAAGTGCATATCCTGGTTTCAAATTCAAGGAGCTCCGTTAAGTTCTGATATTTGAGTCTGGAAAGCACACATTTACTTCCAGTGCGCTATGTATCTTAGTCAGACCTGGGTGTATTTTCTCATCTCTGCCTAATGTTTTGGCTGGCTATATATTTTTGTTAGAGGAAGACTTTAGCATTATCTTTGGGGTTCAGATTCTTTGCTCAAACGGAATATCAAATCTACTGTTGGTGTCGAGTGTGCAATTTAGATTTGAATGTAGCCACATTAGACTCCAAGAAAATAAAACCATATGAGAAATGCCGTTCCCACTTATGCAACTACTGCTCTGTTGAGCACATGTTTATGAAATAATACCATATATAGCACAGTAATATTTGCTGTGTTGTCATCTATCTTTGTTTTCAGAACTAGGGTTTGCTGGTGGCAAGTCGAAGTCCTTGTATGGAAAGGAAGGGCATCTGGGTCTGACACTTATCAAGTTCGCGAACAACCCATCTGGCTTGAAGGAGGCTGAGCGCCTTGCTGAGTTTTTTGAGAGGCAAGATCATGGACGTGTAGGTTGGTCACGTGCACAGGCTACTCACAACTTAGACCCTGATACAAACCCTATGCTGGTTGAGACTGATAGCAGGGGTGAGAAAAAGAGAATACTTTATGGGTGCCTAGCAATTTCCTCTGATCTGGATGAATTAGACTCAGATTCAAGAAAAAGGGCTACTGTCAAGAGCATAAAAGAATTTGACCCATCTGACTAGTCTCCTCAGAAAGGCCCACCATCCCGCCAGTTTGTTTAATTTAGACTGAAACATCTGTATCTCCTGTCAGTTCCGATTTCCTAGATACATGCTACTGCTGTGCTCCGGATATCTTAGTATGGATATAATACCTGCCCTTAGGATGCTTATGGTCATTATAATTATTCCTGGGATTTATTTTGTATCAAGTCTTTTCTGCCAGTCATCGCTCACTGATTGAATGATTATCTGGAAGACCTAATTATTCTTCCAAATCGGTAGTTATTTATTGCATTATCAACTGCCCGCAGTATGAACTGTGATATTTATCTTGCCTGTAGTGCATTTGGTAGATAAATTCGTGGCACAGTTCATGGTAATCTGGAAGGCTCATTATTCTTCCAAATCGATGGTTATCTATAGCGCTTGAATGTTGAAAGTGATGACGGGATACATTCTTTTGTAAGGATTAATGGTCAGATCAGTCTATATATCGTTGCATTAGGTCAGTACTACTATATTGCCTAGGGAACTGCCATAATCTTTGGATGGCCCCTCATGTTTGTATTGGTCTTTACATTCAGGGTACTTCTTCCAGCAATCTGTTGCATGGAACAAGATGGTGGTAAAACCACTTAAATGTCAGGTGGCGCTTCTTAGTACATTTTTGTTCAGTTTGTGTTTGCATCAGGGGCAGCTGTGATTTAGGTGCCAACACTTTGAAAATTAGGTTCAGAAGAAGATGAGGTTCGTAGATAGTAGTGGAGGAATAATATATTGTGCATATAGCACTTTCTCCTACTCTCTCTGTCACATAACATAAGATGTTATTACAGGCAATATGTGGGTATATTGGTTGTAATAGCATCTTATATTATGGAACGGAGGGAGTAGTAAAGAAGCATTCAACTTTGAATATGCATTGGAATGATAGAGATTTAGTTGGAAGTACCAGATGCTATAGTTAGTTCTCAAAACAGTACCATTTCAATTAATAGGTACGTCATTATTGGAAGGAACAGGTAAACTGAAATTTGGTTCGTGTGATGTATTCTGCCATTGAAATACTCTTGTCATAGATATGGATGTTTCTCAACAACATGGTGCTGGCACATTATCAGTTGCTAACGTTGCAGTGTTTGTTTCTTCCATAAAAAGCTGCACCTATCCTGTGGAGTCTAGTGCATCCCTTCTCTCCATCAGGGTGCCGAAAATGCTTTTAGCGTGTTTTTTGTTGGTGGGAGTGCAACAGTGCTCCTTTTGCTGCCTTTTTCCCGGCGGCTGTGCTCGTGGCCACAAGACCTGGATAGGACCTTTGAGCTGCACAGTGCTGGGCTGTGCCGGGCTCGGAATGCCGCTGTCTGTTGCATCATTATTAGTGCAGGTTGCTGCTCCATCCGATTATGTTCTGATCTTGCTGTGATCGCGGCAATGTCTCTGTCGCCCCTGTGTAGTGGTCGCCTTTCTTCGGTTTCCAGTTAGCCACGCAGGCCTGAAATAATCAGGGAACAAACGTTGAATATTTCAAAAAAAAGGGGAATAAACGCTGAACCCTACTGCAGGGCCCACCTGACGATTGAGGTCAGTGAAGCCACAAATGATCGATGAGATTTTTCAGCTCATGTGTCAAACTGTTGAGAGAAAAGTGAATCCTATATCCCTTTCATTAGATGATTGTAGGCATTTATATAAGGAGAAGGGATGCGATGAAGAGGCATCCGTTCGGGAGAGATGGCAGTTACAAGGGGAGATTTACCCCATAATTAACACACGTTAATTAAACTCTAACACCCCCCCCCCCCTAATCTACACTTGTCTGTCGAGAATCATCATCTTGATTAGAGGCTCCTTTGAAAACCCTGTGGGAAAAATATGAGGAGTATAGTGTTTGATATATTGTCAAAACTCCTTCAAACCTAGTGAAAATAAGGAGAAAATGATGCAACATATAATGGTTATTGTCTCTTTTAACTCAATACGAGAAAACTCATAGAGTTTAGAGGATAATAAATATGCCGCATATACTTCCCTAAAAAACCCTGTGGGGAAAACAGAAAGTATGGCATATGATCTTGTGTTGATATTACCTTATTAAAAACCTTTATGAGAACCTATAAAGTAAACTCATGAAAGGAAAAAGAGTATAATATGATGCATTGAAGAGGAACAATTCGGGAAGATACTCCCCTTGATTCTTGCATATTCTGAAGCCGTCACATATCAACTCCATGAACATATTTCTGGAATGTAGATGTTGATAGAGACTTTGTGAACAAATCAGTCGCATGATTTGACTTGCACGATATGCAATATATCGACATTGCTTATTACGTAACCTGTTTGCATCCGGGCAACACAAGAGACATTATCGTTGAGATAATGGTTGGTGGATGTAGCCATGAGGTCTGTTTCGAAAACTATTCATGAGGGGGCTATCACACCTAGTAGGAACACTAAGCTTGTCCACGATCTGACATAGTGGGGATCTGATCGATGTATCCAATGATATCGGTGTTCACATTCCTGTGAAACTGAAAAGCAGGACAAGATGTTTGATGCCTTGGAGATATCGAAAGACATTCTTGAGTACCAATCAATTGTGTTTGGTGGATCCAATGGCATTATGGAACGTTGAGTTTCAATATCTCATTTCCATCATCTCTTGGTTTAAATAGATCTTTCTCTACGTCTAGAGAATGAACTACCATGAGAATTATGGATGGATAAGATTTGTCCACAATAAATTTCTCCAATATATTTTGGATATAGACAACATGGTGTATCATAATGTATGAATGAAGGTGCTCAAGTTGTAGTAACGAGCGGTATTTTGGTTTACCCAAATCCTTCATTTTTAACCCCGTCATTTAGATGATTACATGTGTCTTCATTACAGACACACAAACATGGATAATCATCATTTTAGGAGTAATCCTTGTGTATAAGGAACTCACTACGTTGGTTGTATCATATGTACTGACAACAATAAGTCGTATGGTGACTTACTGATTTTTACACAATGTATGTTGCATTTTGCATTTCGATTCAGAAGTGAGATTCCATCGGGAATCAATCATATATGTCTGAATCTAGTGATCCACATGAATATGTAATCACTACATCTATCAACTGCAGAGATAGATGATTTTGTACTGCCAATGATATAAGTTATCGGAAAGAGATTCCACCTCTGGAGAATAGTTGGGTATCTGCGTGAACCCTTGTGCTACAATACTTGCTCTTTGTTTCACCACCTCGTTATTCTCAATTCTGTTTCCAGAAGAAAACTGGTGTAGGTATTGCTTATGCATACCTTTCCATTTTTGAGCAAGATCATTTCTACCTAGATTATACCCTTTGCTTGAGTTCAGTCCGAGTGTTGTTCACACTTTGCCATGGCCATGGTCTTTGGATCTGAATCACTTGAAAGGTTTTTCAATCTAGTTGAGAAATATATGTCGACAATTGTAGACTTCCGGTTATATGTTTCTCCAGAATCTATATATCAATATATAGTTAATGAAAATATCGTTACCCATGGTGACTGCTCGCGATTTCCCAATGCGATTGAGTCGGGTATTCCGATATCCCGGTCATTGTGTGCACTGTGACCTGGGTTGGTGGAGGTTTCCCGTCCACTGGGTGTATAATGCCCATCAGGTGTCTGTCAACGTGAAGTTGACTTGCATTTACTGATTCATACGCCTTGATATCCTTGCTTGCGAGAAGCTAAATCCCGATGTACTTCTGCCATACATCTCCCCATGTTGCTTTGAACGGGGAGTGGAGTGGATTTTGTTGGTATCTCCACTCTTTCAGGCGTACTTTTGCAGGATTGTAGGATTGTGTGACACCTTTATAGTCAGTAAATGAATCTGGCAGGTTATTTGCAATGTATTGCAAATCTTCTGAACGCAGCTCTTTGAGTACGTGGATTTGAGGCAGAAATGTGTTGAACATTCCACTAATTTCCTGGCATTCTTTATGGTACTTGAAGTCTCCCCCTAATGCCAATGTGTTGAACATTCCACTAATTTCCTGGCATTCTTTATGGTACTTGAAGTCTCCCCCTAATGTCTGGAAATATTCCTCGTTGAATCAACATACTGGCCTTGAATAACTCCCCATGTGAGGGGCTTGAGGTATTGACGGTAATACAGTTATTCCTCACATAGATCCCAACTATATGTTGAGGAGCCAATGATGTATGCCGGGTGGTGATATCGGTATGCAACCGAATTACCGCAGATAGGAAATACTTGGTAGATATCCACATATCAAAGATAGAGGGGAATACTATTATGCAGTTCTGTCATGAGCGTGTCAAACTGCATGACTCCAACGTAAAGTTAGTAAGTTGCAATTTCAAAGTAAAGATAATGCAATGAGCTTAACTCTTTCAATAGGATTCTACCAAACCATTTTGAGTCTAGACATTAGGACAAATTGCTAAACTTCGATCCAAAAGCCATAAAGAAGGCCCTCAAGGAGAATTCTGCAATGTTATCCATTCGATTTGCTTGAAATCGATGTCAGGATAATGAGCCAATGGTTTCGTGTGAATAAAGTACACACTTAAGACCATCATGTAGATATGTCTTTTAGAACCATGGAATACCTGAATAGTCTAGTCAATGGATGGGAAGAGCCACTTACCTCAACTTGATGCATTCAAGGAGTCTGAGTGGTTCAACGTAGACTTTAAGGTGTGCGAGCCTTAAAATTAGCTTCCCTATGTCACTTGTAGTGCACATAAAATCCAAATGGTGTTAGAATTTAGCATCATAATAATCATAAACTATCGGAATTGCTGATAGTTTCGGTTTCAACCCAATGTCTCGATGACAAAGGCGAGTATGCCAAGTTTTTCATGTACAAGACATTTTGGAAAACTATCTTGGGTGCAACATGTGCTACGGGTTTTGTAGTATGTGTAGTACAATCCAGATGATACATAGAGAATGTGCTTGCCATATCCGTTGCATATGGTAAAGAGAATGTATTTCTCTTTCTTGTCAGCATAAGTTTTGCTATGGAAACCATTTTGACGAATATCTCTATAGCCTAGTAGGGTACGAGTTAAACCTGGGAAGCAATGAAGCATCCCGACGTTACTCGAGTACCCACGGGGATAGTAAATATGACTCGAGTTGAGCCAACAAATACCTCATCGCGTCTAGCGATTGTAAAATATCTCCTTTCTCTCAATGAGAGTGGAAAACATTGCACTTCCCTGAATATAGAGTTTGTGGTGCATATGTCCACAAGGCACATATCATTTTTCATCGAATTGACTCCCATAGAAATCTATATATAGACATGAAGATTCTCAAGAAAATCACTGTCGGATATATAGAATACATACAAATGAATTTGTATGAAAATGCTGATACAATATATTGTGATATACAATATATGATGACAATAATAATCATGTTCTTATTAGAACATCATAAATGGACAGATATAAATAGATCACTAAGGAGACTAAGGGACTAAATGTATAGTCTCCAAACATGTCGGTTGATGCATATTCAACCACCATGCTCTCCATGCTCATAGGGTCTCGTGACAGCTTGATGGTGTCAGGTTGAGGGTTTGAAGTGAGTTTCAAACCATTACCCTTGAGGTCCTTTGCGTCCTGGTGGTGTGGCTTGGATTGCACGCACTATTGTCGTGGTTCTAAGTCTGACAGTAATGTAGGGGGGTAAGTACGGAGAGGCGAGATCTTAGCTATGGAGAAGTTGTAAGGACGCAAGGTTTACGAGTTCAGGCCCTTCTCGGAAGAAGTAAAAACCCTATGTCTCGGAGCCCGGAGGCGGTCGACTGGATTATGTGAGTATGAGTTACAGAGGTGCGAACCCTTGTCTCGGAGGAGGGGGTGGCTTATATAGAGTGCGCCAGGACCCCGGCCAGCCCACGTTACGAAGGGTTCAATGTACATTAAGGCAGGGCGTTACTGGTACCGCTAGTAATAAAGTGCTATGATGACCATAAAAGCTATTTAATAACCGACCGTTAGCGTGCGGGGTGACTTTAGGTCTCCTGGCCGTCGAGTGGTTGGATCTTGGTCGAGTGATCGCTTCTTGTTCGAGTGACTTCGAGTCTGTCGAGTGGAACACCTTCAAGTCGATTGAAAGGTGATTTCTTCTAGAGATGTCCCTGGGTAGGGCAGTTAGGACAGGTCCATGACCCTACCCTAGGTACATAGCTTCATCATTAGACCCCGAATGGATCGAGGTTTGAGTGGGGAAGGAGTTGAGGACCTCTCCGACTCGTTTTTCATGCCGTGAGCATATCTTGCTCCGGATCAATGGACCTGAGTGATGACAGCAGCTTCCTTTTCATTCGCCTTGATCCATTCTTAATTCTTCGTCGAGTGAGTTTCTTTACTTGTAAGGCTCCGAGTGACGGTGCGGAGGAGATCTTTTAGTTTGACAAGTTTGTTTGCTGCCGCAGATTTCGTGGGATCCGAATTTTGGGAAGCGCGCGGGACGGGGGAGGCCGCAGTAATCGGATGGGATAGAGCGGAGACGCCTCGATCCTCGCGCTGCCTTTTTCACCACGTACCGCGCGCGCGATCATTACGGGATTTGACAGAGTCACCTGGGCCTACCCGTCAGCCACTCGGAAGCGGCCTCATATAAGGCGTTGGACCGGAGTCTCCCGAACAGTGCATCTCATTTCCCCTTCTCTTCCTCACGCCTCTCCGCTGCGCTCGCTCTCGTCCCAGCGCCACCGCACCATACGTGTCTCGCCGGTAACAATGGGGAAGGAGAAGACAACGGCTCTGGAGCGGGCAAAGAAGGCGACAACGAGGTCGAAGGGGAAGGTGACCAGCCGGGGCGGATCTTCCTCGCGGTCCGGCCTGCCGAGGGGCTAGATCCAGGGCGACTGGATCCACTCGAGGATCTCCCAAGAAGACCTCAACAACTTGGCCGAAGGGGGGCTGATCCCCTACGACTCGGCACGGCTTCCGGGGAAGGAATCTGAGCCGCAGCCTCGGGAGGGTGAGCGTGTCCTTCTTGCCACCCACGTCGACCGCGGATTTTCCTTGCCCCCTCACCCCTTCTTCCGAGGGTTTCTGAACTTCTTTGGGGCACAACTCCATCATTTTACCCCCAACTCAATCGTTTATCTTGCCGCTTTCATTTCTTTGTGTGAGAACTTCCTGGGTTGTCGGCCTCACTGGGGTCTCTTCAAGCATATTTTCACTTGTCGCTCCCAGACAGTGAAAAAGGCTAATCCGAGTGACGAGAGGACCCAAGTGATCCAGATGTGTGGGGGTCTTGGCATCCAGACGAGAGGGAAAAGCTCCTTCCCGGCCATGATTCTTCCCCACTCAGTTCGCGGATGGCAGTCGACCTGGTTTTACTGTAAAGACCAGTCGACGCCAGGGTAATCGACTGGCCTCCCTCCCTTTACCATGGACCGAGTGGAAAAACCCTCCCCTTTGAAGGTGCTCCCGGAGGAGAAGGCGCACGTGAAGGTGTTGGTCGACCGAGTGGTCCAGCTTATTCGTGATGGGGTCACTGGTATGGATCTCTTGGAGGTCTTCCTTCAGCGGCACATCCAGCCTCTCCAAGCCCGAGACCATCCGATGTGGATGTATTCGGGTCTTGAAGACTCCACTCGGATCCACCCGGAGGAGGTCAACGACGACACATTGGAGAAGTGGCTGTCTGGCATTACCGGGAATAAGGACAATCCCAGGGGAGCCAGGAGAGTCCCTCCATTCGACCAGTCCCACGCACCAGAGCAGGTCTGATTCTGAGTTTTTGCTTGTAATCTGAATTCACTCGCGTAGCTGCCTATATTGCGTCGACTGACTTTGCTCTCCCTGCTTCCTTTCAGGCCATTATTGAAATGTATTCAATGCCCAACGGGGAGCAAGACCAAGTATTGGAAGGCGAGGCGAGTGGTGGCGACAGTGGCGAGTGGACTTCCGATGGTGAAGGGATGGAGGAAGCGACGACTCAAGTGATGGAGAAGAAGTCGAGTCGCCCCCTCGCAGGGAGAGGCGATCCAAGCTCGACCAAGAACGGCCGAGTGCCCGCGACAAGGCAACTACTCAGGTTGGTCAGTCTTCGAAGCGTCCTCGGATCTCTTCACCAACCCCGACTGAGAAGGCGCCAAAGCACCCCAAAGTTGTAGAGCCGAGGACTCGGAAGGCGTTGCCGAAGATCAAGATTGATATCCTCGTTGCCTCCGCGTGAGTGTCTCTCTTTGTATTCACTCGACGCTCCGTGCTGTTTGTTTTTCTTGTTTTAATTAGGCGAACTTTGGAATTGTCAGCGCTGCCACTTCCGGGACCTCAGCTTACAGGGATATGAAGAGGTGATGGAGGATGCGGTCACTTCTAATTCGGGTATGATTTCTGCCATACTATCTCTATTCGGTCGATTCAACTGCAATGTGCCTCATTGGGTGACGTGATTTTGGCAATTGAACTTTGCACAGCTCCCAACATTATCGACCTCCCTGATGATGATGAAGAGTCCGAGAGGCCTTTGACGAGGAAGAATAGGCGAGCTCCTGTAAGTGAGTCGACGCCGAGGGCGGAGCCAGTCGTTCAGGACACTGGCGACATCAATCGGGGTTCTATTACCTTCGCCGAGCCACTGTCGAGTGCCTTGCCTTCTTCGTCGACTGCTCGAGCCCCTGTCGACCCGCCTTCACTTTTTGCAACCCATCATGTCCCGGAGGACGAGGTGAATGTTGCTAGGGAAGCCATACTCTAGGCGGGCATTATGATGGAGGAGATGAAGACGGTGCGGGACGCCAGCCAAGCCGCCTATGATGCCAGCTCGGCTCTCTAGAGCAATGTTCAGGTTAGTTGGTCACCGCTTGTTCTGTTAGGATATGCTATCTGAAGATTCTTTCCGAAAATCTTTTCATCTGTACACCCACTGGGTGTGTCGATTAAATTTTTTGGACTAGTGGGGGCACGCTGAGTGCACCCACTGGGTGTAGTCCCCGAGACTACCGTGGACTGCTGGCAGTCGACTGTAGTCTTTGTATTTTGTCGAGTAAAACCAAACTGGCAGTTTGTTTCTTCCGCTCGACTCCGGTGGGCCAGTCAAGTGGGATCAGAACCGGTGGGGGCACGCAAACTGGGTGTAGTCCCCGAGACTACGGTGGACTGCTGGCAGTCGACTGTAGTCTTTGTATTTTGTCGAGTAAAACCGAACTGGTAGTTTGTTTCTTCCGCTCGACTCCGGTGGGCCGGTCAAGTGGGATCAGAACCGGTGGGGGCACGCAAAGTGCACCCACTGGGTGTAGTCCCCGAGACTATGGTGGACTGCGGGCAGTCGACCGTAGTCTTAGTACTTAATGTCTTCGTCGTTTTTTGCCGTGGAATAATTTCTCCCCTTTGACTTCAGAAATCTTGTGATCTTGGAGCTCGCTTCGCTGATTTGGAAAGTCAGCAGATTCAACTGAAACTTGACTTGGAGCTAGCCAGGATAGAACTGCAGACGGTCAGAGACGGCGCCGCTGGTAAGACAAGTCTGTCGACTGGTCAGTTTTAGGCTCGAGCACCCTTCTGCTATTTCTGAATCAATCATCATTTCTTTGCAGAAAAACTGAGAGAAGCTTTGGTGAAAAAGGATCAGGATTTGTTTGCTGCCTAGAAGGAGGCTGATGACAGGACCGCTCTGGCCGAACAGAAGCTGGCTTCAGTCGGCCAGTTGGAAGAAGAGAATACCAGGCTGAAGACTGCTCTGAATGAAGCCAACAGGGAGTGCACACGTTGGAAGAAGGAGAACCTCAATCTGAACGAAAAGATGGAAGGCGTCGCTCATAGGAGGGACGATCTGGAGAGCTACCTGAGGAGCCTTGCCAAGAAGTTGTATATCAAGCTTGAAGGTGCACATTTAGTTCCGACTGATTTTTTTGTGTCGACTCAGTGTATGAAAATTGACTTATCCTTGGATCGTGAATGCAGAGTTTTGCCAGAACTTTGAAGAGGAGACTGGGCGGATCGAACCAGGTCTGGATCCAATCAACTCTCCCGTGAAAGATGAAACTGCCATGAATCTGCTTCGACTGGAATCTCGCATCGATGGTGCCGTGGACTACTTGGCGCGACTGAAGGTCGCCATGTCACGGATCGACCCGTCACTTTGGCCAAAGGCTACGCTCCAAAACGATCTTGAGTCTCTGATGACTCGACTTAACGGAATCCTGGACCGAGTGCAGGAGTGGAAGAAGTCTTCTGCTTGTTGTGGCGCTGACGTGGCTCTGTCCTTGGTTCGTGTCCACTGCAAGGAGGTGCGACAAGACAAGCTGGCCGCAATCAAGGTCGCAAACACCCAGAAGCACGACTTCCGAACTTTTATGGAAACCTTCATAGCTACCGCCACTCGGATTGCCGATGGCGTCGACCTGGATGAGTTCGTCGAGCCTGCCAGCCCTCCTCCCGTGGAGTGAAAAAACTCTTATGTCCTACCTTAAATTTGCCTCGGAATGCCGAGTGGTTTTTGTAACCGTTAAACTTTTTCGGGCTGCGTGCCTAAGTACTTCGATCTGTGATCCGAAACCTTTAGAATTTATTTGAACTTGGTTTATCGTTGAATATCTTTATGAATCTCCTGATGAGTGAACCCAATCTTTATTCGAGAGAACTTTCTGTATTCGCAGCGCATCTCCGAAGGAGGGGGAAGCAGTCGACCCATGTCTTGTATTTGTGGCGAAGCTCCCCAGGGGCGGGCGGCGGTCGACCCACACCCTGATACTGCAGAGTGGGACGGAGTGCACATTGTATTTGTGGCAAAGCTCTCCAGGAGAAGGTGGCGGTCGACCCACACCCTATTACTGCAGAGTGGGACGGAGCGCACATTGTATTTGTGGCGAAGCTCTCCAGGAGAAGGTGGCAGTCGACCCGTACTTCGTTACTGTAGAGCGGGATGAATTGCGCACTGTATTTGTGAAGAAGCTCTCCAGGAGAAGGTGGCAGTCGACCTGCCCCTCGTCGTCCTTGAGGATTGAGATGTGTTTGAGAGAACTTAGGCAAGTACTGGACTGTAGCTAAGCCCCCGAGTGAGAGGATCGCTCTCCACTTGGTAGGATTTTTTCAAACTTAGGCGAGTGCCGGACTGCAGCTAAGTCTCCTAGTGAGAGAACCTAGGCGAGTACCGGACTGCAGCTAAGCCTCCGAGTGGGAGGATTGCTCTCCACTCGGTAGGATTTTTCCAAACTTAGGCGAGTGCCTGACTGCAGCTAAGTCTCTAAGTGGGAGAACTTAGGCGAGTACTGGACTGCAGCTAAGCCCCCGAGTGGGAGGATTGCTCTCCACTCGGTAGGATTTTTCAAACTTAGGCGAGTGTCTGACTGCAGCTAAGTCTCTAAGAGGGAGAACTTAGGTGAGTACTGGACTGCAGCTAAGCCCCCGAGTGGGAGGATTGCTCTCCACTCGGTAGGAATTTTCAAACTTAGGCGAGTGCCGGACTGCAGCTAAGTCTTTAGTGAGAGAACTTAGGCGAGTACTGGACTGCAGCTAAGCCCCCGAGTGGGAGGATTGCTCTCCTCTCGGTAGGATTTTTTCAAACTTAGGCGAGTGCCTGACTGCAGCTAAGTCTCTAAGTGGGAGAACTTAGGCGAGTACTGGACTGCAGCTAAGCCCCCGAGTGGGAGGATTGCTCTCCACTCGGTAGGATTTTTCCAAACTTAGGCGAGTGCCGGACTGTAGCTAAGTCTCTAAGTGGGAGAACTTAGGCGAGTACTGGACTGCAGCTAAGCCCCCGAGTGGGAGGATTGCTCTCCACTCGGTAGGATCTTTCAAACTTAGGCGAGTGCCTAACTGCAGCTAAGTCTCTAAGTGGGAGAACTTAGGCGAGTACTGGACTGCAGCTAAGCCCCCGAGTGGGAGGATTGCTCTCCACTCGGTAGGATTTTTCAAACATAGGCGAGTGCCGGACTGCAGCTAAGTCTTCAGTGAGAGAACTTAGGCGAGTACTGGACTGCAGCTAAGCCCCCGAGTGGGAGGATTGCTCTCCACTCGGTAGGATTTTTCCAAACTTAGGCGAGTGCCGGACTGCAGCTAAGTCTCTAAGTGGGAGAACTTAGGCGAGTACTGGACTGCAGCTAAGCGCCCGAGTGGGAGGATTGCTCTCCACTCGGTAGGATTTTTTCAAACTTAGGCGAAGCGGATTCGTGGCTAAGCCACCCACTGGGGGATTTCTTACGCAAACAAAAACAATAATAATCACTGGGAAAATTATAACGCTATTATCTTTTGATAAATAAACTACAGGAGTTTTTCTTATTACATCTCATCCGAGTGAGAATTCAAGTATAAAAGGGGCGGAGTAGCTCCACATTCCAGGCTCGTGGCTCATCAATCTGGCGATTGACATTGTAGAGGTGGTATGCTCCATTGTGGAGGACTCTGGTGACTATGAAGGGGCCTTCCCAAGTAGGAGCGAGCTTGTGTGGTTTCTGCTGATCCACTCGAAGGACTAAGTCTCCTTCTTGGAAGGCTCGGCTCTTCACGTTTCTGGCATGGAATCGACGCAAGTCTTACTGATAGATGGTCGATCGAATTAAGGCCATTTCTCTTTTGGAACCTATTTTTGCCAAATCGTCAGCTGCTTGATTTTTCAGTCGGGGTATTAAAGGAAATATGCCCTAGAGGCAATAATAAAGTTATTATTTATTTCCTTATATCATGATAAATGTTTATTATTCATGCTAGAATTGTATTAACCGGAAACATAATACATGTGTGAATACATAGACAAACAAAGTGTCACTAGTATGCCTCTACTTGACTAGCTCGTTAATCAAAGATGGTTATGTTTCCTAACCATTGACAAAGAGTTGTTATTTGATTAACGAGATCACATCATTAGTTGAATGATCTGATTGACATGACCCATTCCATTAGCTTAGCACCCGATCGTTTAGTATGTTGCTATTGCTTTCTTCATGACTTATACATGTTCCTATGACTATGAGATTATGCAACTCCCGTTTGCCGGAGGAACACTTTGTGTGCTACCAAACGTCACAACGTAAATGGGTGATTATAAAGGAGCTCTACAGGTGTCTCCAAAGATAGATGTTGGGTTGGCGTATTTCGAGATTAGGATTTGTCACTCCGATTGTCGGAGAGGTATCTCTGGGCCCTCTCGGTAATGCACATCACATAAGCCTTGCAAGCATTGCAACTAATGAGTTAGTTGAGAGATGATGTATTACGGAACGAGTAAAGAGACTTGCCGGTAACGAGATTGAACTAGGTATTGGATACCGACGATCGAATCTCGGGCAAGTAACATACCGATGACAAAGGGAACGACGTATGTTGTTATGCGGTCTGACCGATAAAGATCTTCGTAGAATATGTAGGAGCCAATATGGGCATCCAGGTCCCGCTATTGGTTATTGACCGGAGACGTGTCTCGGTCATGTCTACATTGTTCTCGAACTCGTAGGGTCCGCACGCTTAAGGTTTCGATGACAGTTATATTATGAGTTTATGAGTCTTGATGTACCAAAGGAGTTCGGAGTCCCGGATGAGATCGGGAACATGACGAGGAGTCTCGAAATGGTCGATACGTAAAGATTGATATATTGGAAGCCTATGTTTAGATATCGGAAGTGTTCCGAGTGAAATCGGGATTTTACCGGAGTACCGGGAGGTTACCGGAACCCCCCGGGAGCTATATGGGCATTAGTGGGCTTTAGTGGAAAGGAGAAAGGGGCAGCATAAGGTGGCTGTGCACCTCCCCCCTTCCCCTAGTCCTATTAGGACTAGGAGAGGTGGCCGGCCCCCTCTCTCTCTTTCCCCCCTCAAGGAGTCCTATTCCAACTAGGATTGGGGGGGGGGGAACCCTACTCCTAGAGGGAGTAGGACTCTCCTGGCGCGCCCTATGTGGCCGGTCAGCCTCCCCCCTTTGATCCTTTATATACTGAGGCAGAGGCACCCCATAGACACACAAGTTGATCCACATGATCGTCCCTTAGCCGTGTGCGGTGCCCCCTGCCACCATATTCCACCTCGGTCATACCGTTGTAGTGCTTAGGCGAAGCCCTGCGTCGGTAGAACATCATCATGTCACCATGCCGTCGTGCTGACGGAACTCATCCCCGAAGCTTTGCTGGATCAGAGCCCGGGGAGCGTCATCGAGCTGTACGTGTGCTAAGAACTCGGAGGTGCCAGAGTAACGGTGCTTGGATCGGTCGGATCGGGAAGACGTACGACTACTTCCTCTACGTTGTGTCAACGCTTCCGCAGTCGGTCTGCGTGGGTATGTAGACAACACTCTCCCCTCTAGTTGCTGTGCATCACCATGATCTTGCGTGTGCGTAGGAATTTTTTTGAAATTACTACGAAACCCAACAGTGGCATCAGAGCCTAGGTTTTTATGGTTTGATGTTATTTGCACGAGTAGAACACAAGTGAGTTGTGGGCGATATAAGTCATACTGCCTACCAGCATGTCATACTTTGGTTCGGCGGTATTGTTGGATGAAGCGGCCCGGACCGACATTACGCGTACGCTTACGCGAGACCGGTTCTCCCGACGTGCTTTGCACAAAGGTGGCTAGCGGGTGACACTTTCTCCAACTTTAGTTGAACCAAGTGTGGCTACGCCCGGTCCTTGCGAAGGTTAAAACGGAGTCTATTTGACAAACTATCGTTGTGGTTTTGATGCGTAGGTGAGATGAGTTCTTGCTTAAGCCCGTAACAGCCATGTAAAACTTGCAACAACAAAGTAGAGGACGTCTAACTTGTTTTTGCAGGGCATGTTGTGATGTGATATGGTCAAGACATGATGCTAAATTTTATTGTATGAGATGATCATGTTTTGTAACCGAGTTATCGGCAACTGGCAGGAGCCATATGGTTGTCGCTTTATTGTATGCAATGCAATCGCGATGTAATGCTTTACTTTATCACTAAGCGTTAGCGATAGTCATGGAAGCATAAGATTGGCGAGATGACAATGATGCTACGATGGAGATCAAGGTGTCGCGCCGATGACGATGGTGATCATGACGGTGCTTCGGAGATGGAGATCACAAGCACAAGATGATGATGGCCATATCATATCACTTATATTGATTACATTTGATGTTTATCTTTTTATGCATCTTATCTTGCTTTGATTGACGATAGCATTATAAGATGATCTCTCACTAAATTATCTAGAAGTGTTCTCCCTGAGTATGCACCGTTGCCAAAGTTCGTCGTGCCCAGACACCATGTGATGATCGGGTGTGATAAGCTCTACGTCCATCTACAACGGGTACAAGCCAGTTTTGCACATGCAGAATACTCAGGTTAAACTTGACGAGCCTAGCATATGCAGATATGGCCTCGGAACACGGAGACCGAAAGGTCGAGTGTGAATCATATAGTAGATATGATCAACATAATGATGTTCACCACTGAAAACTACTCCATCTCACGTGATGATCGGTTATGGTTTAGTTGATTTGGATCACGTGATCACTTAGAGGATTAGAGGGATGTCTATCTAAGTGGGAGTTCTTTAAGTAATTTGATTAATTGAACTTAAATTTATCATGAACTTAGTCCTGATAGTATTAGCATATCTATGTTATAGATCAATAGCTCGCGTTGTTGCTTTCATATGTTTATTTTGATATGTTCCTAGAGAAAATTGTGTTGAAAGATGTTAGTAGCAATGATGCGGATTGGATCCGTGATCTGAGGTTTATCCTCATTGCTACACAGAAGAATTATGTCCTTGATGCACCACTAGATGACAGACCTATTGCAGGAACAGATGCAGACGTTATGAACGTTTGGCTAGCTCAATATGATGACTACTTGATAGTTTAAGTGCACCATGCTTAACGGCTTAGAATCGGGACTTCAAAGACGTTTTGAACGTCATGGACCATATGAGATGTTCCAGGAGTTGAAGTTAATATTTCAAGCAAATACCCGAGTTGAGAGATATGAAGTCTCCAACAAGTTCTATAGCTAAAAGATGGAGGAGAATCGCTCAACTAGTGAGCATGTGCTCAGATTGTCAGAGTACTACAATCGCTTGAATCAAGTGGGAGTTAATCTTCCAGATAAGATAGTGATTGACAGAACTCTCTAGTCACCATCACCAAGTTAGTAGAACTTCGTGATGAACTATAATATGCAAGGGATAACGGAAACAACTCCCAAGCTCTTCGTGATGCTGAAATCAACGAAGGTAGAAATCAAGAAAAACATCAAGTGTTGATGGTTGACAAGACCACTAGTTTCAAGAAAAGGGCAGAGGGAAGAAGGGGAACTTCAAGAAGAACAGCAAGCAAGTTGCTGCTCAAGTGAAGAAGCCCAAATCTGGTCCTAAGCCTGAGACTAAGTGCTTTTACTGCAAAGGGACTGGTCACTGGAAGCAGAACTACCCCAAGTGATTGGCGGATAAGAAGGATGGCAAAGTGAACATAAGTATATTTGATATACATGTTATTGATGTGTACTTTACTAGTGTTTATAGCAAACCCTCAGTATTTGATACTAGTTCAGTTGCTAAGATTAGTAACTCGAAACGGGAGTTGCAGAATAAACAGAGACTAGTTAAGGGTGAAGTGACGATGTGTGTTGGAAGTGGTTCCAAGATTGATATGATCATCATCGCACACTCCCTATAATTTCGGGATTAGTGTTGAACCTAAATAAGTGTTATTTGGTGTTTGCGTTGAGCATGAATATGATTTGATCATGTTTATTGTAATACGGTTATTCATTTAAGTAAGAGAATAAATTGTTGTTCTGTTTACATGAATAAAACCTTATATGGTTACACACCCAATGAAAATAGTTCGTTGGATCTCGATCGTAGTGATACACATAATCATAATATTGAAACCAAAAGATGCAAAGTTAATAATGATAGTGCAACTTATTTGTAGCACTGCCGTTTAGGTCATATTGGTGTAAAGCGCATGAAGAAACTCCATGATGATGGGCTTTTGGAATCACTTGATTATGAATCAGTTGATGCTTGCGAACCATGCCTCATGGGCAAGATGACTAAGACTCTGTTCTTCGGAACAATGGAGCGAGCAACAGATTTGTTGGAAAATCATACATACTGATGTATGTGGTCCGATGAATATTGAGGCTCGCGACAGGTATCATTATTTTCTGATCTTCACAGATGATTTGAGCAGACATGAGTATATCTACTTGATGAAACATAAGTCTGAAACATTTGAAAAGTTCAAAGAATTTCAGAGTGAAGTGAAAAATCATCGTAACAAGAAAATAAAGTTTCTACGATCTGATCGTAGAGAAGAGTATTTGAGTTACGAGTTTGGTCTTCAGTTAAAACAATGTGGAATAGTTTCACAAACTCATGCCACATGGAACACCACAGCATAATGGTGTGTCCGAACGTCATAACCGTACTTTATTGGATATAGTGCAATCTATGATGTCTCTTACCGATCTACCACTATCATTTTGGGGTTATGCATTAGAGACAGCTGCATTCACGTTAAAAGGGCACCATCTAAATCCGTTGAGACGACGCCTTATGAACTGTGGTTTGGCAAGAAACCAAAGTTGTCGTTTCTTAAAGTTTTGGGTTGTGGTGCTTATGTGAAAAAGTTTCATCCTGATAAGCTCAAACCCAAATCGGAGAAATATGTCTTCATAGGATACCCAAAGGAGAATGTTGGGTACACCTTCTATCACAGATCCGAAGGCAAGACATTCGTTGCTAAGAATGGATCCTTTCTAGAGAAGGAGTTTCTCTCGAAAGAAGTGAGTGGGAGGAAAGTAGAAAACTTGATAAGGTAATTGTACCTTCTCCCTTATTGGAAAGTAGTTCATCACAAAAATCTGTTCTTGTGACTACTACACCAATTAGTGAGGAAGCTAATGATGATGATCATGTAACTTCAGATCAAGTTACTACCGAATCTCGTAGGTAAACTAGAGTGAGATCCGCACCAGAGTGGTACGGTAATCCTGTTCTGGAGGTCATGTTACTTGACCATGACGAACCTACGAACTATGAGGAAGCGATGATGAGCCCAGATTCCGCGAAATGGTTTGAGTCCATGAAATCTGAGATGGGATCCATGTATGAGAACAAAGTATGGACTTTGGTTGACTTGCCCGATGATCGACAAGCAATTGAGAATAAATGGATCTTCAAGAAGAAGACTGACGCTGATGGTAATGGTACTATCTACAAAGCTAGAATTGTCGCAAAAGGTTTTCGACAAGTTCAAGGTGTTGACTACGATGAGAGCTTCTCACTCGTATCTATGCTTGAGTCTGTCTGAATCTGTTAGTAATTGCCGCATTTTATGAAATCTGGCAAATGGATAAACAAAACTGCCTTCCTTAATGGATTTATTAAAGAAGAGTTGTATATGATGCAACCAGAAGGTTTTGTCAAACCGAAAGGTGCTAACAAAATGTGCAAGCTCCAGCGATCCATCTGTGGACTGGTGCAAGCATCTCGGAGTTGGAATATACACTTTGATGAGATGATCAAAGCATATAGTTTTATACAGACTTGCGGTGAAGCCTGTATTTACAAGAAAGTGAGTGGGAGCACTACAACATTTCTGATAAGTATATGTGAATGACATATTGTTGATCGGAGATAATGTAGAATTATTCTGTAAAGCATAATGGAGTGTTTGAAAGGAGTTTTTCAAAGAAAGACTTCGGTGAAGCTGCTTACATATTTAGCTCCAAGATCTATAGAGATAGATAAGGACGCTTGATAAGTTTTTTCAATGAGTACATACCTTGACAAGATTTTGAAGTAGTTCAAAATGGAGCAGTCAAAGAAAGAGTTCTTACCTGTATTACAAGGTGTGAAGTTGAGTAAGACTCAAAGCCCGACCACGGCAGAAGATAGAAAGAGAATGAAAGTCATTCCCTATGCCTTGGCCATAGGTTCTATAAAGTATGTCATGCTGTATACCAGATCTATTGTATACCCTGCACTGATTTGGCAAGGGAGTACAATAGTGATCTAGGAGTAGATCACTGGACAGCGGTCAGAATTATCCTTAGTGAAATAAGGATATGTTTCTCGATTATGGACGTCACAAAAAGGTTCGTCGTAAAGGGTTACGTCGATGCAAGTTTTTGATACTGATCCAGATGATTCTAAGTCTCAATCTGGATACATATTGAAAGTGGGAGAAATTAGCTAGATTAGAGCATTGTAGACATAGAATTTTGCAAAATACATACAGATCTGAATATGGCAGGCCCGTTGACTAAATTTCTCTCACAAGCAAAACATGATCACTCTTTGGGTGTTAATCACATAGCGATGTGCACTAGATTATTGAATCTAGTAAACCCTTTAGGTGTTAGTCACATGGAGATGTGAACCAATCACATAAAGATGTGAACTATTGGTGTTAATCACATAGCGATGTGATCTAGATTATTGACTCTAGTGCAAGTGGGAGACTGAAGGAAATATGCCCTAGAGGCAATAATAAAGTTATTATTTATTTCCTTATATCATGATAAATGTTTATTATTCATGCTAGAATTGTATTAACCGGAAACATAATACTGTTGGGGAACGTAGCAGAAATTCAAAATTTTCCTACGCGTCACCAAGATCTATCTATGGAGAGACCAGCAACGAGTAGAAAGGAGAGAGAGTTTGCATCTACATACCCTTGTAGATCGCTAAGCGGAAGCGTTCAAGTGAACGGGGTTGATGGAGTCGTACTCGTCGTGATTCAGATCACCGATGATCAAGTGCCGAACGGACGGCACCTCCGCGTTCAACACACGTACAGCCCGGTGACGTCTCCCACGCCTTGATCCAGAAAGGGGAGAGGGAGAGGTTGAGGAAGACTCCATCCAACAGCAGCACAACGGCGTGGTGGTGGTGGAGGAGCGTGGCAATCCCGCAGGGCTTCGCCGAGCACCTACGGGAGAGGAGATGTGTCACGGGAGGGAGAGGGAGGCAACCAAAGGCCTTAGGTATGATTGCTCCTCCTTTTCCCCACTATATATAGGGCCAAGGGAGAGGGGAAGGGCGCAGCCTTGCCCCCTCCTCCAAGGAAGGGGTGCGGCTAAGGATGGGGAGGAGTCCATCCTCCCCAAGGCACCTCGGAGGTGCCTTCCCCTTTGAGGACTCTTCCCTCCCCAAGTTTCCTTGCGCATGGGCCTCTTGGGGCTGGTGCCCTTGGCCCATGTAGGCCAAGGCGCACCCCCTACAGCCCATGTGGCCCCCCGGGGCAGGTGGCCCCACCCGGTGGGCCCCCGGGACCCTTCCGGTGGTCCCGGTACAATACCGATGACCCCGAAACTTGTCCCGATGGCCGAAACAGGACTTCCTATATATAAATCTTTACCTCCGGACCATTCCGGAACTCCTCGTGACGTCCGGGATCTCATCCGGGACTCCGAACAACATTCGGTAACCACATACAAGCTTCCTTTATAACCCTAGCGTCATCGAACCTTAAGTGTGTAGACCCTACGGGTTCGGGAGACATGCAGACATGACCGAGATGTTCTCCGGTCAATAACCAACAGCGGGATCTGGATACCCATGATGGCTCCCACATGTTCCACGATGATCTCATCGGATGAACCACGATGTCAAGGACTCAATCGATCCCGTATTCAATTCCCTTTGTCTAGCGGTATTTTACTTGCCCGAGATTCGATCGTCGGTATACCGATACCTTGTTCAATCTCGTTACCGGCAAGTCACTTTACTCGTTCCGTAACACATCATCCCGTGATCAACTCCTTGGTCACATTGCGCATATGATGATGTCCTACCGAGTGGGCCCAGAGATACCTCTCCGTTTACACGGAGTGACAAATCCCAGTCTCGATCCGCATAAAACAATAGATACTTTCGGAGATACCTGTAGTGCACCTTTATAGTCACCCAGTTACGTTGTGACGTTTGATGCACCCAAAGCACTCCTACGGTATCCAGGAGTTACACGATCTCATGGTCAAAGGAAGAGATACTTGACATTAGCAAAGCTCTAGCAAACGAACTACACGATCCTTGTGTTATGCTTAGGATTGGGTCTTGTCCATCACATCATTCTCCTAATGATGTGATCCCGTTATCAACGACATCCAATGTCCATAGCCAGGAAACCATGACTATCTGTTGATCACAACGAGCTAGTCAACTAGAGGCTCACTAGGGACATATTGTGGTCTGTGTATTCACACATGTATTACGATTTCCGGATAATACAGTTATAGCATGAATAAAAGACAATTATCATGAACAAGGAAATATAATAATAATACTTTTATTATTGCCTCTAGGGCATATTTCCAACAGTCTCCCACTTGCACTAGAGTCAATAATCTAGTTCACATCGCCATGTGATTAACACTCACAGGTCACATCGCCATGTGATTAACACTCACAGGTCACATCGCCATGTGACTAATACCCAAGAGTTTACTAGAGTCAGTAGTCACATCACTATGTGATTAACACTCAATGAGTTTTATGTTTGATCATGTTGCTTGTGAGAGAGGTTTTAGTCAACGGGTCTGAACCTTTCAGATCCGTGTGTGCTTTACAAATCTCTATGTCATCTCCTAGATGCAGCTACCACGCTCTATTTGGAGCTATTCCAAATAACTGTTCTACTTGGAGCTATTCTAAATTGTTGCTCCATCATACGTATCCGGTATCTCTTCTTAGAGCTATCCGGATAGGTGTTAAGCTTGCATCGACGTAACCCTTTACGACGAACTCTTTTACCACCTCCATAATCGAGAAAATTCCTTAGTCCACTAGTTACTAAGGATAACTTTGACCGCTGTCCTGTGAGCCATTCTTGGATCACTCTTGTACCCCTTGACTGACTCATGGCAAGGCACACTTCAGGTGCGGTACACAGCATAGCATACTGAGGAGCCTACGTCTTAAGCATAGGGGACGACCTTCGTCCTTTCTCTCTATTCTGCCGTGGTCGAGCTTTAAGTCTTAACTTCGTACCTTACAATTCAGGCAAGAACTCCTTCTTTGACTGGTCCATCTTGAACACCTTCAAGATCATGTCAAGGTATGTGCTCATTTGAAAGTACCATTAAGCGTTTTGATCTATCCTTATAGATCTTGATGCTCAATGTTCAAGTAACTTAATCCAGGCTTTCCATTGAAAAACACTTTCAAAACAACCCTATATGCTTTCCAGAAATTCTACGTCATTTCTGATCAACATATACTCATCAGAAATTCTATAGTGCTCCCACTCACTTCTTTGGAAATACAAGTTTCTCATAAACTTTGTACAAACCCAAAATCTTTGATTATCATCAAAGCATACATTCCAACTCCGAGATGCTTACTCCAGTCCTTAGAAGGATCGCTGGAGCTAGCATACCTTTTAGCATCCTTAGGATCGACAAAACTTTTCTGATTGTATTGCATACAACCTTTCCTTACGAAAACTAGTAAGGAAACTTGTCTTGACATCCATCTGCCAGATTTCATAAATGCAGCTAATGCTAACATGATTCCGACGGACTTTAAGCATCGCTACGAGTGAGAAAATCTCATCGTAGTCAACTCCTTGAACTTGTCGGAAAACATCTTAACGATAAGTCGAGCTTTCTTAATGGTGACATTTACCATCATTGTCCGTCTTCCTTTTGAAATCCATCTGTACTCATTAGCCTTACGACCATCGAGCCGTTCTGCCAAAGTCTACACTTTGTTTTCATACATGGATCCTCTCTCGGATTTTATGGCCTCAAGCCATTTATCGGAATCCGGGCCCACCATCGCTTCTCCATAGCTCGTAGGTTCATTGTTGTCTAGCAACATGACTTCCAAGACAGGATTACGTACCACTCTGAAGTAGTACGCATCCTTGTCATCCCACGAGGTTTGGTAGTGACTTGATCCGAAGTTTCATGATCAATATCATAAGCTTCCACTTCAATTGGTGTAGGTGCCACAGGAACAACTTCCTGTGCCCTGCTACACACTTGTTGAAGAGACGGTTCAATAACCTCATCAAGTCTCCACCATCCTCCCACTCAATTCTTTCGAGAGAAACTTTTCCTCGAGAAAGGACCCGATTCTAGAAACAATCCATATTGCTTTCGGATCTGAATTAGGAGGTATACCCAACTGTTTTGGGTTTCCTATGAAGATGCATTTTATCCGCTTTGGGTTCGAGCTTATCAACCTGAAACTTTTTCATATAAGCGTCGCAGCCCCAAACTTTTAAGAAACGACCACTTAGGTTTCTCTAAACCATAATTCATACGGTGTCATCTCAACGGAATTACGCGGTGCCCTATTTAAAGTGAATGTGGTTGTCTCTAATGCCTAACCCATGAACGATAGTGGTAATTCGATAAGAGACATCATGGTACGCACCATATCCAATAGGGTGCAACTATGATGTTCGGACACACCATCACACTATGGTGTTCCAGGCGGTATTAATTGCGAAACAATTTCCACAATGTCTTAATTGTGTGCCAAAACTCGTAACTCAGATATTCATCTCTATGATCATATCATAGACATTTTATCCTCTTGTCACAATGATCTTCTACTTCACTCTGAAATTACTTGAACCATTCAATAATTCAGACTTGTGTTTCATCAAGTAAATATTCTCAACATCTACTCGAATCATCTGTGAAGTAAGAACATAACGATATTCACTGCATGCCTCAGCACTCATTGGACTGCACACATCAAAATGTGTTACTTCCAACAAGTTGCTATCTTGTTCCATCTTATTGAAACCGAGGCTTTTCAGTCATCTTGCCTATGTGGTATGATTTGCATATCTCAAGTGATTCAAAATCAAGTGAGTCCGAATGGTCCATTTGCATGGAGTTTCTTCATGCATATATACCAATAGACATGGTTCGCATGTCTCAAACTTTTCAAAAATGAGTGAGTCCAAAGATCCATCAACATGGAGCTTCTTCATGCGTTTTATACCATTATGACTTACATGGCAGTGCCACAAGTAAGTGATACTATCATTACTATCTTATATCTTTTGGCATGAAAATGTGTATCACTACGATCGAGATTCAATAAACCATTTATTTAGGTGCAAGACCATCGAAGGTATTATTCAAATAAATAGAGTAACCATTATTCTCCTTAAATGAATAACTGTATTGCGATAGACATAATCCAATCATGTCTATGCTCAACGCAAACACCAATCTCGGTGGTAGAGGGAGCATGCGATGCTTGATCATATCAAACTTGGAAACACTTCCAACACATATCGTCAGCTCACCTTTAGCTAGTCTCCGTTTATTCCGTAGCCTTTTATTTCGAGTTACTAACACTTAGCAACCGAACCGGTATCTTATACCCTGGTGCTACTAGGAGTACTAGTAAAGTACACATTAACATAATGTATATCCAATATACTTCTATCGACCTTGCCAGCCTTCTCATCTACCAAGTATCTAGGGTAATGCTGCTCTAGTGGTTGTTCCCCTTATTACAGAAGCACTTAGTCTCGGGTTTGGGTTCAACCTCGGGTTTCTTCACTGGTGCAGCAGCTGAGTTGCCGTTTCATGAAGTATCCCTTCTTGCCCTTGCCCTTCTTGAAACTAGTGGTTTCACCAACCATCAACAATTGATGCTTCTTCTTGATTTCTACTTTCGCGGTGTCAAACATCGCGAATACCTCAAGGATCATCATCTCTATCCTTGATATGTTATAGTTCATCACGAAGCTCTAGCAGCTTGGTGGTAATGACTTCGAAGAAACTATCACTATTTCATCTGGAAGATCAACTCCCACTTGATTCAAGTGATTGTTGCACTCAGACAATCTGAGCACAAGCTCAACAATTGAGCTTCTCTCCTTAGTTTGCAGGCTAAGAAAATCGTCGGAGGTCTTATACCTCTTGACGTGGGCACGAGCCTGAAATCCCAATTTCAGCCCTCGAAACATCTCATATGTTCCGTGATGTTTTCGAAAACGTCTTTGGTGCCTCTACTTAAACCATTTAACTGAACTATCATGTAGTTATCAAAACGTGTATGTCCGATGTTCGCAACATCCACAAACGACGTTTGGGGTTCAGCACACTAAGCAGTGCATTAAGGACATAAGCTTTCTACTGATCGCATAATCGCTACTATCAACTTTCAACTATATTTTCTCTAGGAACATATCTAAACAGTAGAACTAAAGCGCGAGCTACGACATAATTTGCAAAAGGTCTTTTTGACTATGTTCAAGATAATTAAGTTCATCTTATGAACTCCCACTCAGATAGACATCCCTCTGGTCATCTAAGTGATCACATGATCCGAGTCAACTAGCCCGTGTCCGATCATCACGTGAGACGGACTAGTTAACGTCGGTGAACATCTTCATGTTGATCGTATCTACTATACGACTCATGCTCGACCTTTCGGTCTCCGTGTTCCGAGGCCATGTCTGCACATGCTAGGCTCGTCAAGTTAACCCTAAGTGTTTTCGCTGTGTAAAACTGTCTTACACCCGTTGTATGTGAACGTAAGAATCCATCACACCCGATCATCACGTGGTGCTTAGAAGCGACGAACTGTAGCAACGGTGCACAGTTAGGGGAGAACACTTCTTGAAATTTTGTAAGGGATCATCTTATTTACTACCGTCGTCCTAAGTAAACAAGATGCATAAACATGATAAACATCACATGCAATCAAATAGTGACATGATATGGCCAATATCATTTTGCTCCTTTTGATCTTCATCTTCGGGGCTCCATGATCATCATCGTCACCGGCATGACACCATGATCTCCATCATCATGATCTCCATCATCGTGTCTTCATGAAGTTGTCACGCCAACGACTACTTCTACTTCTATGACTAACGCGTTTAGCAATAAAGTAAAGTAGTTTACATGGCGTTCTTCAATGACACGCAGGTCATACAATAAATAAAGACAACTCCTATGGCTCCTGCCGGTTGTCATACTCATCGACATGCAAGTCGTGAATCCTATTACAAGAACATGATCAATCTCATACATCACATATATCATTCATCACATCCTTTTGGCCATATCACATCACATAGCATACCCTGCAAAAACAAGTTAGACGTCCTCTAATTGTTGTTTGCATGTTTTACGTGGCTGCTATGGGTTTCTAGCAAGAACGTTTCTTACCTACGCAAAACCACAACGTGATATGCCAATTGCTATTTACCCTTCATAAGGACCCTTTTCATCGAATCCGATCCGACTAAGGTAGGAGAGACAGACACCCGCTAGCCACCTTATGCATCTAGTGCATGTCAGTCGGTGGAACCAGTCTCACGTAAGAGTACGTGTAAGGTCGGTCCGGGCCGCTTCATCCCATGATGCCGCCCAATCAAGATAAGACTAGTAACGGCAAGCATATTGAACAAAATCGACGCCCACAACTACTTTGTGTTCTACTCGTGCAAAGAATCTACGCAATAGACCTAGCTCATGATGCCACTGTTGGGGAACGTAGCAGAAATTCAAAATTTTCCTACGCGTCACCAAGATCTATCTATGGAGAGACCAGCAACGAGTAGAAAGGAGAGAGAGTTTGCATCTACATACCCTTGTAGATCGCTAAGCGGAAGCGTTCAAGTGAACGGGGTTGATGGAGTCGTACTCGTCGTGATTCAGATCACCGATGATCAAGTGCCGAACGGACGGCACCTCCGCGTTCAACACATGTACAGCCCGGTAACGTCTCCCACGCCTTGATCCAGCAAGGGGAGAGGGAGAGGTTGAGGAAGACTCCATCCACCAGCAGCACAACGGCGTGGTGGTGGTGGAGGAGCGTGGCAATCCCGCAGGGCTTCGCCGAGCACCTACGGGAGAGGAGATGTGTCACGGGAGGGAGAGGGAGGCAACCAAAGGCCTTAGGTATGATTGCTCCTCCTTTTCCCCACTATATATAGGGCCAAGGGAGAGGGGAAGGGCGCAGCCTTGCCCCCTCCTCCAAGGAAGGGGTGCGGCTAAGGATGGGGAGGAGTCCATCCTCCCCAAGGCACCTCGGAGGTGCCTTCCCCTTTGAGGACTCTTCCCTCCCCAAGTTTCCTTGCGCATGGGCCTCTTGGGGCTGGTGCCCTTGGCCCATGTAGGCCAAGGCGCACCCCCTACAGCCCATGTGGCCCCCCGGGGCAGGTGGCCCCACCCGGTGGGCCCCCGGGACCCTTCCGGTGGTCCCGGTACAATACCGATGACCCCGAAACTTGTCCCGATGGCCGAAACAGGACTTCCTATATATAAATCTTTACCTCCGGACCATTCCGGAACTCCTCGTGACGTCCGGGATCTCATCCGGGACTCCGAACAACATTCGGTAACCACATACAAGCTTCCTTTATAACCCTAGCGTCATCGAACCTTAAGTGTGTAGACCCTACGGGTTCGGGAGACATGCAGACATGACCGAGATGTTCTCCGGTCAATAACCAACAGCGGGATCTGTATACCCATGATGGCTCCCACATGTTCCACGATGATCTCATCGGATGAACCACGATGTCAAGGACTCAATCGATCCCGTATTCAATTCCCTTTGTCTAGCGGTATTTTACTTGCCCGAGATTCGATCGTCGGTATACCGATACCTTGTTCAATCTCGTTACCGGCAAGTCACTTTACTCGTTCTGTAACACATCATCCCGTGATCAACTCCTTGGTCACATTGCGCATATGATGATGTCCTACCGAGTGGGCCCAGAGATACCTCTCCGTTTACACGGAGTGACAAATCCCAGTCTCGATCCGCATAAAACAATAGATACTTTCGGAGATACCTGTAGTGCACCTTTATAGTCACCCAGTTACGTTGTGACGTTTGATGCACCCAAAGCACTCCTACGGTATCCAGGAGTTACACGATCTCATGGTCAAAGGAAGAGATACTTGACATTAGCAAAGCTCTAGCAAACGAACTACACGATCCTTGTGTTATGCTTAGGATTGGGTCTTGTCCATCACATCATTCTCCTAATGATGTGATCCCGTTATCAACGACATCCAATGTCCATAGCCAGGAAACCATGACTATCTGTTGATCACAACGAGCTAGTCAACTAGAGGCTCACTAGGGACATATTGTGGTCTGTGTATTCACACATGTATTACGATTTCCGGATAATACAGTTATAGCATGAATAAAAGACAATTATCATGAACAAGGAAATATAATAATAATACTTTTATTATTGCCTCTAGGGCATATTTCCAACAAATACATGTGTGAATACATAGACAAACAGAGTGTCACTAGTATGCCTCTACTTGACTAGCTCGTTAATCAAAGATGGTTATGTTTCCTAACCATTGACAAAGAGTTGTTATTTGATTAATGGGATCACATCATTAGTTGAATGATCTGATTGACATGACCCATTCCATTAGCTTAGCACCCGATTGTTTAGTATGTTGCTATTGCTTTCTTCATGACTTATACATGTTCCTATGACTATGAGATTATGCAACTCCCGTTTGCCGGAGGAACACTTTGTGTGCTACCAAACGTCACAACGTAAATGGGTGATTATAAAGGAGCTCTACAGGTGTCTCCAAAGATAGATGTTGGGTTGGCGTATTTCGAGATTAGGATTTGTCACTCCGATTGTCGGAGAGGTATCTCTGGGCCCTCTCGGTAATGCACATCACATAAGCCTTGCAAGCATTGCAACTAATGCGTTAGTTGCGAGATGATGTATTACGGAACGAGTAAAGAGACTTGCCGGTAACGAGATTGAACTAGGTATTGGATACCGACGATCGAATCTCGGGCAAGTAACATACCGATGACAAAGGGAATGACGTATGTTGTTATGCGGTCTGACCGATAAAGATCTTCGTAGAATATGTAGGAGCCAATATGGGCATCCAGGTCCCGCTATTGGTTATTGACCGGAGACGTGTCTCGGTCATGTCTACATTGTTTTCGAACCCGTAGGGTCCGCACGCTTAAGGTTTCGATGATAGTTATATTATGAGTTTATGAGTTTTGATGTACCGAAGGAGTTCGGAGTCCCGGATGAGATCGGGGACATGACGAGGAGTCTCGAAATGGTCGAGACATAAAGATTGATATATTGGAAGCCTATGTTTGGATATCGGAAGTGTTCCGAGTGAAATCGGGATTTTACCGGAGTACCGGGAGGTTACCGGAACCCCCCGAGAGCTATATGGGCCTTAGTGGGCTTTAGTGGAAAGGAGAAAGGGGCAGCACAAGGTGGCTGTGCGCCTCCCCCCTTCCCCTAGTCCTATTAGGACTAGGAGAGGTGGCCGGCCCCCTCTCTCTCTTTCCCCCCTCAAGGAGTCCTATTCCAACTAGGATTGGGGGGGGGGATCCTACTCCCAGAGGGAGTAGGACTCTCCTGGCGCGCCCTATGTGGCCGGCCAGCCTCCCCCCTTTGGTCCTTTATATACTGAGGTAGAGGCACCCCATAGACACACAAGTTGATCCACGTGATCGTCCCTTAGCCGTGTGCGGTGCCCCCTGCCACCATATTCCACCTCGGTCATACCGTTGTAGTGCTTAGGCGAAGTCCTGCGTCGGTAGAACATCATCATTGTCACCACGCCGTCGTGCTGACGGAACTCATCCCCGAAGCTTTGCTGGATCGGAGCCCGGGGAGCGTCATCGAGCTGTACGTGTGCTAAGAACTCGGAGGTGCCGGAGTAACGGTGCTTGGATCGGTCGGATCGGGAAGACGTACGACTACTTCCTCTACGTTGTGTCAACGCTTCCGCAGTCGGTCTGCGTGGGTACGTAGACAACACTCTCCCCTCTCGTTGCTGTGCATCACCATGATCTTGTGTGTGCGTAGGAAATTTTTTGAAATTACTACGATACCCAATAGGTATGTGGTGAAGCTCTAACCCCTCGAATTTCTTCTCCAGCTTTCTCACTGCATTGCAATAGCCAGTCATGGCTGGACTTCTGACATCCCATTCCTTCATCACCTGATTAACCACCAAATCTGAGTCGCCGTAGACCATGAGGCAACGGACGCCGAGCGAGATGGCCATGCGTAACCCATATAAAAGTGCTTCGTATTCTGCCTCGTTATTGGAGGAATCGAAGTGGATTTGAAGAACATATCTGAGTTTATCTCCTCTGGGGGAGACCAACACCACTCCGGCACCGGAACCACTCAGCATCTTGGAGCCGTCGAAGAACATAGTCCAATGCTCCGAATGAATCTGAGTCGGAAGCTGCTGTTCAATCCACTCGGCAACGAAATCTGCGATTGCCTGGGACTTGATAGCTTTCTTTGCCTCAAACTTGATATCTAGGGGTAGGAGTTCAATCGCCCATTTTGCCACTCGACCGCTTGCATCCCTGTTATGCAGGATCTCTGACAATGGAGCATCGCTGACGACTGTAATGGAATGATCAGAGAAGTAGTGAGCAACTTTCTTGGTGGTCATATAAATCCCATATACAAGCTTCTGATAGTGAGGATATCTTTGCTTTGATGGGGTCAAGACTTCAGAAATATAATATACTGGGCGCTGAACTTTGAAGGTTTTCCCTTCCTCTTCCCGCTCGACCGTAAGTACCGTACTGACGACTTGTCCTGTGGCTGCAATGTAAAGGAGCAAAGGCTCCTTGCTGATTGGGGCAGCAAGCACCAGCTGGGTGGAGAGCAGAGCTTTGAGCTCTGCAAATGCTGCATCAGCTTCAGGAGTCCACTCGAACTTGTCGGACTTCTTCATCAATCGGTAAAGAGGCAATGCCTTTTCACCGAGACGAGATATGAATCGACTTAGGGAGGCCAAGCAACCAGTAAGCTTCTGGACGTCGTGCACTCGCACAGGGCTTTTCATTCGGAGTATAGTACCAACTTTTTCTGGATTGGCGTTGATTCCCCGTTCGAAAACGAGAAAACCGAGTAACTTTCCGCCAGGGACCCCGAATGTGCACTTTGATGGGTTAAGCTTGATATCATACCTCCTGAGGTTGGCAAAGGTTTCAGCAAGGTCAGTCAGCAGGTCAGAACCCTTCCGTGACTTGACCATGATATCATCCATGTATGCTTCTACATTTTGGCTGATTTGAGTGAGTAAACACTTCTGAATCATCCTCATGAATGTAGCTCCGGCATTCTTGAGGCCGAACAGCATGGTAACATAACAGAAGCACCTGAATGGAGTGATGAAAGCTGTCTTGATCTTATCAGGTCCGTACAAATGGATCTGATGGTACCCGGAATAGGCGTCCAAGAAAGACAGTCGCTCACATCTCGCGGTCGAGTCGACTATCTGGTCGATGCGGGGGAGAGGAAAATGATCTTTCGGGCAGGCCCGATTGATATGTTTAAAATCAATGCACATGCGAAGTGGCTTGTCCTTCTTGGGGACCATGACAACGTTGGCGAGCCACTCGGAGTGGTAGATTTCTCGGATAAACTCCGCTGCTAAGAGCCGAGCCACCTCCTCGCCAATAGCCTTTCTCTTTTGGATGGCGGACCGTCGGAGATGTTCCTTGACAGGTTTTACTTTTGAGTCGACTCTCAGGCGATGCTCAGCCAGCTCCCTGGGAACACCTGGCATGTCAGAAGGCTTCCATGCGAAAATGTCCCAGTTCTCACGGAGGAACTGGATGAGCGCTTCTTCCTATTTGGAGTCGAGTGTTGTCGAGATATGAGTCGGAACGGCGCTAGGGTCGGTCGGGTGGATGTGAGCTATCTTCGTATCACCAGTCGATTGGAAAGCTAACTCTGTAGCGGGCTTCTTGGCTCGCAACAGATCACTCGGGTCTGCAGTCTTCTGGTATTCCTGCAACTCCACCACTGCCATCTGCGCGTCGGCGATCTTCGAACCTTTCTGAAAACATTCTTTCGCTTTCTTCCGATTTCCCGTAATGGTGATCACACCTTTGGGGCCAGGCATCTTCAATTTGAGACATACATAACATGGTCGGGCCATGAAGCGTGCATAAGCCGGCCTGCCCAAAATAGCGTGATAGGCACTCTGGAAGTCTACAACTTCAAATGTCAACTTTTCTTTGCGGTAATTCTTGGAATCACCGAAAACCACATCAAGAGCAATCTGGCCGAGTGATTCAGCCTTCTTCCCAGGAATGACTCCATGGAAACTCATGTTGCTGGCACTAAGTCTGGACATCGGAATGCCCATCCCTTTCAACGTCTCAGCGTATAATATGTTCAAACCACTGCCACCATCCATCAGGACTTTGGTCAGTCGAGTGCCTTCAACAACTGGGCCGACCACCAAAGCTTGCCTCCCAGGGGTGGCGATGTGTGTTGGGTGGTCGGACTGGTCGAATGCTATGGCAGTCTGAGACCATTTCAGGTAACTAGGTGTCGCCGGAGCGACCATATTCACCTCTCGGTTAATAACTTTCAGTCGACTTTTGCTCTCAACATCAGCAAAAATCATCAGGATGTAATTGACTTGAGGGTATCCGTCATCACTGTCCTCTTTGTCCTTGACCTTGTCTGACTCCTTTTCCTTACCCTTGGGCTGCTTGCCCTGGAACTGCTGGATCAAGAGTCGACACTGCCGAGTGGTATGTTTCGGGTAAATAAAATTACCCTCTTCATCTTTCTTTGTGTGGACGAGACATGGTAAGTCCAACACATCATTTCCCTCCTGGTCTTTAACCTTTTTGGGGTTCCAAGGCCCTTTAGGTTTCCCTTTAGACTTTCCTTGGGCCAAAGCTAAAGCTTCCCCGGGAGCCGTTGGCTCGGCCTTCCGCTTCTGCTTCCGGTTGGAATTGCCTCCGGTTTCTTGGACAACTGACTTGAGCTTGCCACTCCTGAGTCGATCCTCATCTTCACCATTAGCGTACTTGGTGGCAATCTCCATCATCCGATTCAGGGACATATCTCCGGTTCGACCGAATTTCAAATTCAGTTCTCTGTACTTGACGCCTTCCTTGAAGGCACAAACTGCTTGGTGGTCAGGCACGTTCTCCACCGAGTGATGTAACATAATCCATCTCTGGATGTAATCCCTCAAAGTTTCATTCGGCCTTTGCACACAAGACCGCAGTTCCGTCAGTCCTGCTGGTCGCTTGCATGTGCCTTCAAATGTGGTGATGAACACTCGGGAGAGATCTTCCCAAGTGTAAATGCTGCTAGGCGCTAACTGGTTTAGCCACGCTCTGGCCGAGCCCTCCAACATGAGAGGCAGGTGCCTCATGGCTGGCGTCCCGTCGACCATGAGAACATCCGCCGCCGGATCGCTGCTGTCGCACTCGGATGCAGTCTCTTCAGAGCCAGTCGACAGGTCGAACAAGCCGTAGAGGGATTCGTCGGGCTCGATCGCCGCGACTTGAGGGATGGCCGACTGATGGGCCACCGCGTGTCTCACCCACCGCTGAAGTCTCGATCGACCGGAGCGCTTGCACCGGCGGGAAACGGGGAGGGAGGACAACACAAGAGCCGACCGGTTGGGGGTCGACGGTTGCCGCAGGAGAACGCCGCGGATGCACGTGCTAAAGTGTGTTGCCCCGCGGACAGGGAGCACGTCCACGTCGAGCGGAGCCTCCTGAAGCCAGGCGGAGTCGTCGGCGATGAACGTGAGCGCGCCGAGACGGATCTTGCGGCCCTCCACCAAAACTCAGTCGAAAACCATGATGATTCGGGTCGGAAAAGACCGCAACTCCCCCGACAAAACGCTAAAATACCTGCCCCACGGTGGGCACCAACTGTCGTGGTTCTAAGTCTGACAGTAATGTAGCGGGGTAAGTATGGAGAGGCGAGATCTTAGCTATGGAGAAGTTGTAAGGACGCAAGGTTTATGAGTTCAGGCCCTTCTCGGAAGAAGTAAAAACCCTACGTCTCGGAGCCCGGAGGCGGTCGACTGGATTATGTGAGTATGAGTTACAGAGGTGCGAACCCTTGTCTCGGAGGAGGGGGTGGCTTATATAGAGTGCGCCAGGACCCCGGCCAGCCCATGTTATGAAGGGTTTAATGTACATTAAGGCAGGGCATTACTGGTAACGCTAGTAATAAAGTGCTATGATGACCATAAAAGCTATTTAATAACCGACCGTTAGCGTGCGGGGTGACTTTAGGTCTCCTGGCCGTCGAGTGGTTGGATCTTGGTCGAGTGATCGCTTCTTGGTCGAGTGACTTCGAGTCTGTCGAGTGGAACACCTTCAAGTCGATTGAAAGGTGATTTCTTCTAGAGATGTCCTTGGGTAGGGCAGTTAGGACAGGTCCATGACCCTACCCTAGGTACATAGCTTCATCAACTATCTCATGGGATGCAAGACTGATCTTGATGTCCATGACCCGCTTAAGTTAGTTGTGGTTGTATGCATCTCCTGAAGGAAATATGCCCTAGAGGCAATAATAAAGTTATTATTTATTTCCTTATATCATGATAAAAGTTTATTATTCATGCTAGAATTGTATTAACCGGAAACATAATACATGTGTGAATACATAGACAAACAGAGTGTCACTAGTATGCCCCTACTAGACTAGCTTCTTAATCAAAGATGGTTATGTTTCCTAACCATGGACAAAGAGTTGTCATTTGATTAACAGGATCACATCATTAGTTGAATGATCTGATTGACATGACCCATTCCATTAGCTTAGCACCTGATCGTTTAGTATGTTGCTATTGCTTTCTTCATGACTTATACATGTTCCTATGACTATGAGATTATGCAACTCCCATTTGCCAAAGGAACACTTTGTGTGCTACCAAATGTCACAACGTAACTGGGTGATTATAAAGGAGCTCTACAGGTATCTCCAAAGGTACATGTTGGGTTGGCATATTTCGAGATTAGGATTTGTCACTCCGATTGTCGGAGAGGTATCTCTGGGCCCTCTCGGTAATGCACATCACTTAAGCCTTGCAAGCATTGCAACTAATGAGTTAGTTGCGGGATGATGTATTACAGAACGAGTAAAGAGACTTGCCGGTAACGAGATTGAACTAGGTATAGGATACCGACGATCGAATCTCGGGCAAGTAACATACCGATGACAAAGGGAACAACGTATGTTGTTATGCGGTCTGACCGATAAAAGATCTTCGTAGAATATGTAGGAGCCAATATGAGCATCCAGGTTCCGCTATTGGTTATTGACCGGAGACGTGTCTTGGTCATGTCTACATTGTTCTCGAACCCGTAGGGTCCGCATGCTTAAGGTTACAATGACAGTTATATTATGAGTTTATGCATTTTGATGTACCGAAGGTTGTTCGGAGTCCCGGATGTGATCACGGACATGACGAGGAGTCTCGAAATGGTCGAGACATAAAGATTGATATATTGGAAGCCTATGTTTGGATATCGGAAGTGTTCCGGGTGAAATCGGAATTTTACCGGAGTACCGGGAGGTTACCGGAACCCCCCGGGAGGTATATGGGCCTTAGTGGGACTTAGTGGAAGAAGAGAAGAGGCAGCCAGGGCTGGGCCGCACGCCTCTCACCCCTAGTCCGAATAGGACAAGGAGAGAGGGGGTCGGCGCCCCCTCCTTCTCTCTCTCTCTCTTTTCCCACCCCACGAATCATATTCCAACTAGGAAACGGGGGAGTCCTACTCCCAGAGGGAGTAGGACTCCTCCTGGCGCACCACACCTTGGCCGGCCGGCCCCCTCCCTTGAACCTTTATATACGGAGGCAGGGGCACCCCTAGAGACACAAGTTGATCCACGTGATCATAATCTTAGCCGTGTGCGGTGCCCCCTTCCACCATAGTCCTCGATAATATTGTAGCGGTGCTTAGGCGAAGCCCTGCGACGGTAGTACATCAAGATCATCACCAAGCCATTGTGCTGACGGAACTCTTCTCCGACACTTTGCTGGATCAGAGTCCGGGGATCGTCATCGAGCTGAACGTGTGCTAGAACTCGGAGGCCGTAGTTTCGGTGCTTGATCAGTCGGGCCGTGGAGACGTACGACTTCATCAACCAAACACTTCCGTTGTCGATCTACAAGGGTACGTAGATCATACTCTCCCCTCTCGTTGCTATGCATCACCATGATCTTGCGTGAGCGTAGGAATTTTTTTGAAATTACTACGAAACCCAACAGTGGCATCCGAGCCTAGGTTTTATATGTTGATGTTATATGCACGAGTAGAACACAAGTGAGTTGTGGGCGATATAAGTCATACTGCTTACCAGCATGTCATTCTTTGGTTCGGCGGTATTGTTGGACGAAGCGGCCCAGACCGACATTACGCGTACGCTTACGCGAGACCGGTTCTCCTGACGTGCTCTGCACATAGGTGGCTTGCGGGTGACAGTTTCTCCAACTTTAGTTGAACCAAGTGTGGCTATGCCCGGTCCTTGCGAAGGTTAAAACAGCACCAACTTGACAAACTATCGTTGTGGTTTTGATGCGTAGGTAAGATTGGTTCTTGCTTAAGCCCGTAGCAGCCACGAAAACATGCAACAACAAAGTAGAGGACGTCTAACTTGTTTTTGCAGGGCATGTTGTGATGTGATATGGTCAAGACATGATGCTAAATTTTATTGTATGAGATGATCATGTTTTGTAACCGAGTTATCGGCAACTGGAAGGAGCCATATGGTTGTCGCTTTATTGTATGCAATGCTATCGCGCTGTAATGCTTTACTTTATCACTAAGCGGTAGCGATAGTCGTGGAAGCATAAGATTGGCGAGACGACAACGATGCTACAATGGTGATCAAGGTGTCGCGCCGAGGACGATGGCGATCATGACGGTGCTTTGGAGATGGAGATCACAAGCACAAGATGATGATGGCCGTATCATATCACTTATATTGATTGCATGTGATGGTTATCTTTTATGCATCTTATCTTGCTTTGATTGACGGTAGCATTATAAGATGATCTCTCACTAATTATCAAGAAGTGTTCTCCCTGAGTATGCACCGTTGCGAAAGTTCTTCGTGCTGAGACACCACGTGATGATCGGGTGTGATAGGCTCTACGTTCAAATACAACGGGTGCAAAACAGTTGCACACGCGGAATACTCAGGTTATACTTGACGAGCCAAGCATATACAGATATGGCCTCGGAACACGGAGACCGAAAGGTCGAGCGTGAATCATATAGTAGATATGATCAACATAGTGATGTTCACCAATGAAACTACTCCATCTCACGTGATGATCGGACATGGTTTAGTTGATTTGGATCACGTAATCACTTAGAGGATTAGAGGGATGTCTATCTAAGTGGGAGTTCTTTAGTAATATGATTAATTGAATTTAAATTTATCATGAACTTAGTCCTGGTAGTATTTTGCAAATCATGGTGTAGATCAAAAGACGTTTTGAACGTCATGGACCATTTGAGATGTTCCAGGAGTTGAAGTTAATATTTCAAGCAAATACCCGAGTTGAGAGATATGAAGTCTCCAACAAGTTCTATAGCCAAAAGATGGAGGAGAATCGCTCAACTAGTGAGCATGTGCTCAGATTGTCTGGGTACTACAATTGCTTGAATCAAGTGGGAGTTAATCTTCCAGATAAGATAGTGATTGACAGAATTCTCTAGTCACCATCACCAAGTTAGTAGAACTTCGTGATGAACTATAGTATGCAAGGGATGACGAAAACGACTCCCGAGCTTTTCATGATGATGAAATCGATGAAGGTAGAAATCAAGAAAGAGCATCTAGTGTTGATGGTAGACAAGACCACTAGTTTCAATAAAAGGGCAAAGGGAAGAAGGGGAACTTCAAGAAGAACGGCAAGCAAGTTGCTGCTCAAGTGAAGAAGCCCAAGTCTGGTCCTAAGCCTGAGACTAAGTGCTTTTACTGCAAAGGGACTGGTCACTGGAAGTGGAACTGCCCCAAGTATTTGGCGGATAAGAAGGATGGCAAAGTGAACAAAGATATATTTGATATACATATTATTAATGTGTATTTTACTAGTGTTCGTAGCAACCCCTCGGTATTTGATACTGGTACAGTTGCTAAGAGTAGTAACTCGAAACGGGAGTTGCAGAATGAACAGAAACTAGTTAAGGGTGAAGTGACGATGTGTGTTGGAAGTAGTTCCAAGATTGATATGATCATCATCGCACACTCCCTATATTTTCGGGATTAGTGTTGAACCTAAATAAGTGTTATTTGGTGTTTGCGTTGAGCATGAATATGATTTGATCATGTTTATTGCAATATGGTTATTCGTTTAAGTTAGAGAATAATTGTTGTTCTGTTTACATGAATAAAACCTTATATGGTTACACACCCAATGAAAATGGTTCATTGGATCTCGATCGTAGTAATACACATATTCATAATATTGAAGACAAAAGATGCAAAGTTAATAATGTTAGTGCAACTTATTTGTCGCACTGCCGTTTAGGTCATATTGGTGTAAAGCGCATGAAGAAACTCCATGCTGATGGGCTTTTGGGATCACTTGATTATGAATTAGTTGATGCTTGCGAACCATGCCTCATGGGCAAGATGACTAAGACTGTTCTTCGGAACAATGGAGCAAGCAACAGATTTGTTGGAAATCATACATACTGATGTATGTGGTCCGATGAATATTGAGGCTCGCGACAGGTATCATTATTTTCTGATCTTCACAGATGATTTGAGCAGATATGAGCATAACTGCTTGATGAAACACAAGTCTGAAACATTTGAAAAGTTCAAAGAATTTCAGAGTGAAGTGGAGAATCATCGTAAACAAAAATAAAAGTTTCTACGATATGATCGCAGAAGTAAAATATTTGAGTTACGAGTTTGGCCTTCAGTTAAAACAATGTGAAATAGTTTCACTACTCACGCCACCTGGAACACCACAGTGTAATGGTGTGTTCGAACATCGTAATCGTACTTTATTTGATATGGTGCGATCTATGATTTCTCTTACAGATTTACCGCTATTGTTTTGGGGTTATGCATTAGAGACAGCTACATTCACGTTAAATAGGGCACCATCTAAATCCGTTTGAGATGACACCGTATGAACTATAGTTTAGCAAGAAACCTAAGCTGTCGTTTCTTAAAGTTTGAGGTTGCAATGCTTATGTGAAAAAGTTTCAACTTGATAAGCTCAAACCTAGATCAGAGAAGTGCGTCTTCATAGGATATCCAAAGGAAATTATTGGATACACCTTCTATCACAGATCCGAAGGCAAGACTTTTGTTGCTAAATTCGGAAACTTTCTAGAGAAGGAGTTTTCTCTCGAAAGAAGTGAGTGGGAGGAAAGTAGAAAACTTGATAAGGTAATTGTACCTGCTCCCTTATTGGAAAGTAGTTCATCACAGAAATCTGTTCCTGTGACTACTACACCAATTAGTGAGGAAGCCAATGATGATGATCATGTAACTTCAGATCAAGTTACTACCGAATCTCGTAGGTAAATCAGAGTGAGATCCGCACCAGAGTGGTACGGTAATCCTGTTCTGGAAGTCATGTTACTAGACCATGACGAACTTGCGAACTATGAGGAAGCGATGATGAGCCCAGATTCCGCGAAATGGTTTGAGGCCATAAAATCTGAGATATGATCCATGTATGAGAACAAAGTATGGACTTTGATGGATTTGCCCGATGATCGGCAAGCCATAGAAAATAAATGGATCTTCAAGAGGAAGACGGACGCTGATAATGTTACTATCTACAAAGCTAGAATTGTTGCAAAAGGTTTTCGACAAGTTCAAGGTGTTGACTACGATGAGATTTTCTCACTCGTATATATGCTTAAGTCTGTCCGAATCATGTTAGCAATTGCCGCATTTTATGAAATCTGGCAAATGGATAAACAAAACTGCATTCCTTAATGGATTTCTTAAAGAAGAGTTGTATATGATGCAACCAGAAGGTTTTGTCAATCCTAAAGGTGTTAACAAAATATGCAAGCTCCAACGATCCATCTATGGACTGGTGCAAGCATCTCGGAGTTGGAATATACGCTTTGATAAGTTGATCAAAGCATATAGTTTTATACAGACTTACGGTGAAGCCTGTATTTACAAAAAGGTGAGTGGGAGCACTACAACATTTCTGAAAAGTATATGTGAACAACATATTGTTGATCGGAAATAATGTATAATTTTCTGGAAAGCATAAAGGAATATTTGAAAGGAGTTTTTCAAATAAAGACCTCGGTAAAGCTGCTTACATATTAAGCATCAAGATCTATAGAGATAGATCAAGACGCTTGATAAGTTTTTTCAATGAGTACATACCTTGACAAGATTTTGAAGTAGTTCAAAATGGAACAGTCAAAGAAAGAGTTCTTGCCTGTGTTGCAAGGTGTGAAATTGAGTAAGACTCAAAGCCCGACCACGACAGAAGATAGAAATAGAATGAAAGTCATTCCCTATGCCTCAGCCATAGGTTCTATAAAGTATGCCATGCTGTGTACCAGATCTATTGTATACCCTACACTGATTTTGGCAAGGGAGTACAATAGTGATCTAGGAGTAGATCACTGGACAACGGTCAAAATTATCCTTAGTGGAATAAGGATATGTTTCTCGGTTATGGAGGTGACAAAAGGTTCATCGTAAAGAGTTACGTCGATGCAAGTTTTGACACTGATCTAGATAACTTTAAGTCTCAATCTAGATACATATTGAAAGTGGGAGCAATTAGCTGGAGTAGCTCAGTGCAGAGCATTGTTGACATAGATATTTGCAAAATACATACGGATCTGAATGTGACAGACCCGTTGACTAAAATTATCTCATAAGCAAAACATGATCACACCTTAGTACTCTTTGGGTGTTAATCACATAGCTACGTGAACTAGATTACTGACTCTAGTAAACCCTTTGGGTATTGATCACATATCGATATGAACTATGGGTGTTAATCACATGGTGATGTGAACTATTGCTGTTAAATCACATGGCAATGTGAACTAGATTATTGACTCTAGTGCAAGTGGGAGACTGAAGGAAATATGCCCTAGAGGCAATAATAAAGTTATTATTTATTTCCTTATATCATGATAAAAGTTTATTATTCATGCTAGAATTGTATTAACCGGAAACATAATACATGTGTGAATACATAGACAAACAGAGTGTCACTAGTATGCCTCTACTAGACTAGCTTGTTAATCAAAGATGGTTATGTTTCCTAACCATGGACAAAGAGTTGTCATTTGATTAACAGGATCACATCATTAGTTGAATGATCTGATTGACATGACCCATTCCATTAGCTTAGCACCCGATCGTTTAGTATGTTGCTATTGCTTTCTTCATGACTTATACATGTTCCTATGACTATGAGATTATGCAACTCCCGTTTGCCAGAGGAACACTTTGTGTGCTACCAAACGTCACAACGTAACTGGGTGATTATAAAGGAGCTCTACAGGTGTCTCCAAATGTACATGTTGGGTTGGCGTATTTCGAGATTAGGATTTGTCACTTCGATTGTCGGAGAGGTATCTCTGGGCCCTCTCGGTAATGCACATCACTTAAGCCTTGCAAGCATTGCAACTAATGAGTTAGTTGCGGGATGATGTATTACATAATGAGTAAAGAGACTTGCCGGTAACGAGATTGAACTAGGTATAGGATACCGACGATCGAATCTCGGGCAAGTAACATACCGATGACAAAGGGAACAACGTATGTTGTTATGCGGTCTGACCGATAAAAGATCTTCGTAGAATATGTAGGAGCCAATATGAGCATCCAGGTTCCGCTATTGGTTATTGACCGGAGACGTGTCTCGGTCATGTCTACATTGTTCTCGAACCCGTAGGGTCCGCACGCTTAAGGTTACGATGACAATTATATTATGAGTTTATGCATTTTGATGTACCGAAGGTTGTTCGGAGTCCCGGATGTGATCAGGACATGACGAGGAGTCTCGAAATGGTCGAGACATAAAGATTGATATATTAGAAGCCTATGTTTGGATATCGGAAGTGTTCCGGGTGAAATCGGGATTTTACCGGAGTACCGGGAGGTTACCGGAACCCCCCGGGAGGTATATGGGCCTTAGTGGGCCTTAGTGGAAGAAGAGAAGAGGCAGCCAGGGCTGGGCCGCTCGCCCCTCACCCCTAGTCCGAATAGGACAAGGAGAGAGGGGGTCGGCGCCCCCCTCCTTCTCTCTCTTTCTCTCTTTTCCCACCCCACGAAACCTATTCCAACTAGGAAAGGGGGGGAGTCCTACTCCCCTCCTACTCCCAGAGGGAGTAGGACTCCTCCTGGCGCGCCACACCTTGGTCGGCCGGCCCCCCTCCCTTGAACCTTTATATACAGAGGCAGGGGCACCCCTAGAGACACAAGTTGATCCACGTGATCATAATCTTAGCCGTGTGCGGTGCCCCCTTCCACCATAGTCCTCGATAATATTGTAGCGGTGCTTAGGCGAAGCCCTGGGACGGTAGTACATCAAGATCATCACCACGCCGTCGTGCTGACGGAACTCTTCCCCGACACTTTGCTGGATCAGAGTCCGGGGATCGTCATCGAGCTGAACGTGTGCTAGAACTCGGAGGTGCCGTAGTTTCGGTGCTTGATCGGTCGGGCCGTGGAGACGTACGACTACATCAACCAAACGCTTCCGTTCTCGATCTACAAGGGTACGTAGATCATACTCTCCCCTCTCGTTGCTATGCATCACCATGATCTTGCGTGAGCGTAGGAAATTTTTTGAAATTACTACGAAACCCAACATCTCCCAGATGCAGAGGTCGGGGGTCATCTTCCTTTTCTAAAAAAAGTAAGTTGTGGCCATTCAGGACATGTGCCTCAAATTGTTAGCCATCGATTATTTATAGGGGCAAACCGGAGATAATTAATTTACAAGAAGTAAATTAAAAACCATCATGGTTTTGTAATAAAAATGCAAAAATTTGACTCAAGTGTATAACTTGAAAATGCTCAACCTCAATTGTGGGAACATAACACATTGAAGATCATACAGATCTAATAGTAATATAGTCTGCACATGGGCAATAGATGCAACTCATTACCTTGTGTTTTCCTAATATAATGAGGGAGATGTTATTGTCAAAAATTTACAAGTTTGTTGTGCGGGAGAAATCAATCTCGACCGATGTGACATGTTCATGAAGGATGACAATGTGGTAAACACATAGAACATATCATCTCCGATGAAAAACTGGTAATTTATTTATATTACATATTGCGTAATATAAATACATCTCAATGTTGCAAAATTAATATATTTCAAGAAGATGGCTCGAAATCATTAGTGTGAATCTCAAATTGCTAAGGATGACACTTTGAATTTTGCATATGTATTTACAAGAAATTGAAAATCTCAATTGCAAATGGACGTATTAATCTCAACATGTGGTTAACATGAAAATAAATACATCATAGAAATATTTCGGAATACCTTGTATTCAACGGAGAAACAGTACTACAGAGGTACTGAATTTATCTTTGCAAGAGATAAAGAAAATCTCAATTGCAAATAATAGATGTAATTAATCTCAACATGTAAGAAACTTGGAGATATATTACATCAACATATTATATGGAATACATAGTACTCAACATATTTACAATACTGAAATTTAAGTACTGTAATTAACAGTGTCTAAAACAGAGTTAAACCACTGTTAATAGAACAAAATGCGAATTAATCAAGAAAATATAGGATTAATTCAGCAGGATTTAAAATGGACCGAGAACACAAGGGCCTGCCGGCCCATACGGCCTTACAGGCGGCCCAGCCCCACCGCCTGGAGTGGATAAGGCAGGGGGAGACCTCGGGAGCAACCGCTCCTCCGATCCCCGCTGCCGGCGGCCGTCTCATCAGCGAGGAGCGGGAAAACCCGGCGAGTCGTCATCTCCGCTGCAGGGAACCACGCCGGAGGGCCAGCCGAGGGCTGTTCCTCGGGCGCCGCCTGCGCGGATGCGAGCCGAGGGCCGCGTCGCCGTCGCCGCTGCGGGGAGCCACGCCGGAGGGCGCCGCCGCGTTGCCCAGCCACAGTTCGGAAGACCAAGAGCGTGCTAGAGGGCGCGTGGCCTGGCGGCAGGGCGGCCGGCGTAGCGCGGCGCACGGCCGGGCGCGGGGCTCGGCATGGCGGCCGGGATTGGGGTGCGGCGTGGCGCGGTGCAGGCGCCACGGGCGGGGCGCGGCCACAGCCTGGAGCGGGAGTGGGCGGGCTTGACCGCGGAGGCCGGGACGCGGCGTAGAGGCCGGTGAGCGGCGCGGGGGCCGGGCGGCAAGACGAGGCGGAGCAGGCACGGCCAGGCTCGGCCGCGGAGGCCGGTGAGCGGCGCGGGGGCATTTATACAAGGAGAAGGGATGCGATGAAGAGGCATCCGTTCGGGACAGATGGCAGTTTTTTTTTTTGAAAGTGGGAGAGATGGCAGTTACAAGGGGAGATTTACCCCATAATTAACACACGTTAATTAAACTCTAACACAAACCACACAGCGGACCTTAACAGATGAAAAGGTCCAGTGTGTCATATGTTGCTTATTTCTGGTTGGCTGCTGCTCGCTGGCAGTTGAGTAAATGTGTAGCAATCAACGTTTTACCGTGGTTCAGACGTCTGGTCCAGGAGAGCTCATTGCTCATCCAGTATTACACTCGCGCGCCCACTGCGTGTTCATTTCCTTTGGTTTTCCCACTTCATTCTCCACGCAAAGCAGACGACACGTCGAGCAGGAAGACGGACGCCCAGGGCGCGATCGACTCGCTGCTGGGCCGCCTCACCACGGTCCTTGTCAGCGAGGCGCAGCTGCTGGGGGGCCTCCGCGGCGACGTCGAGTTCATCAGCGACGAGATGGAGAGCATGAACGGCCTGCTCATGCACCTTGCCGAGTCCCACAACCGCGACAGCCAGGTCCGGGCATGGATGAAGCAAGTGGCTGGCCTCAGCCGCGACTGCGAGGGCAACGTCGAGCTCTACGCCCAGTACGTCGGAGGTGCTGGCCCTGGCGCCAGAAAGGGCGTCCTGGGCTCCTTGCTCCGGATGCTCCGCTTTGTGCACGGAAGGTGTACGAGCACCCGTACGTGGTGAGCAAGTTCGACCACATGATCTGGGTCAACAATGGAGGGCTCAACAGAGAATATCACGAGGTATGTAAGGAGATACTAGAACAACTACAACACAAGTTCCCTAGATCATACGAAAGCATTATTGGCAGTTTTAACCAAGTGCTACCACAGCACCCTTGCAGCGAAGCTCTTCCTTCATCTACTCTATGTCAATCCCCACAGGGCTACAGCGGAACTGGAAACCCTATGCCGTGTCCTAGAGGAGAACAGAAACAATACTGCTAAGACGATGCTTATGGTCTGCTACAACGAGCTCCCTAGTCGTCACAAGAGCTGCTTGATGTACCTTCAATCTTTCCTCAAGGCCACATAACCATGAGAGCTGATCTGCTGAGGAGGTGGGTCTGTGAAGGACTGATAACCAAAAGAAGCGCAGGGACGAGCACGCTGCATGATCAGGCCGAGCGCATCTTCGACTCACTGGTCACTCGAGGGTTCATATGTCCAGGAGAAATCAGTGATGCAGGAAAGATCCAGAGCTTTACATTGAATCCTGTTGTTCATGAGTTCATCACTACAGATGTAGGCTTCGTCGATACATCATCACGGCCTGAGCTAGCTCACCGCTTCTCCACCAACAGTGGGGTAGCAATACAGGAAGAATCTCCTTCTGAATCCGATCCATCCGGCCATGGCATCTTAACTACCATTGAGTCTCTGTCTGAATCTGCTCAATGGCAGTTTCTGAAGGTGCTGGATCTTCGAGGCTGCAAAGGGCTGCAGAAGAAGCATCTAAACAGTGTTTGCAATTGCAAGATACTGCTGCTCAAGTACCTGAGCCTCAGGAACACAGATGTCGTTGAACTGCCGAAGGACATTGAGAAGTTGCAGTGCCTGCAGACATTGGATATCCGGCAGACAGCGGTACGGGTACTTGCCACAAAATCTGTTATGCTTCCAATGCTAAAGCATCTGCTTGCTGGGAAGAGAGACTCTCCGACTCCAAGCAACGACTCTGATACTGATAGGTTCGAAGAGTCGTTTGCGGCGGTGCACCTTCCCAGGAGCATCCGAAGAATGGAAAAACTCGAGGTGCTCTCCCATGTTGAAGTTGCCCACAGTGATGATCTGACTGATGTTGGCAAGCTGCTACGTCTCAGAAAGCTTGGGGTGATTCTCCAGGGTAAGAAAGAAGAACTGGAACTTCTGATCCAGCAGGTTGAAAAATTGTGTGGTTGCCTCCGCTCCCTGTCAATCCAGATGGACCAGCAGACGAAAAGCGAGGGCGAATTGCCCTCACCAGTCACCTCCAAGAAATCTCCAGAGCCTGAACATCCACGGCATCACAGGTGGGCTTTACCTGTGGATTGCAGGGCATGATCAACTCACTAAGATAACACTGAGTGAGACCGGCCTTGGGGAAGAGGCGCTAAGCATCCTTGGCCAGCTTAGCATCTTGCGCTGCCTCAGGCTTCGACGCAAGTCTTACATCGAGAGCCAACTCAAGTTCAAGGTAGGAGAGTTTAAGAGCCTCAAGTCTCTAGTTGTCGAGGGCAGCAACATCACCAGCATCACCTTTGAGGTTGGGGCAGCTCCTAAGCTTGAGCTGATCGTCTGCTCATTTGTCTCCATGGAAATTCCTTCTGGACTTAATCGCCTTCCCAAGTTGAAGAAGCTTTTACTCAAAGGTGACATCTGCGACATAGACTCAGTCAAAGAAGAAATTAAAGAGCATCCCAACCATCCTGAACTGAAGTACAATGGACAGCTGCAACGCTATGAAGCTGGAACTGCATCTGCAAGTGCTGCCTCAACTCCGTGAGCAATCGATCAACCACTATCCATCACACAAAGCTCAAGCCGATACATCTGGTTCATTTATCCCTGAATAAAGGTGCAGCTGAAGAAGATTGTGGACCTCTTCTTCCGGCTGCCATGTATGTTTGTTTGCCGTTCTTCTGCATGTGTGTTTGTTTGCTTTGATTTTCTATTATCGCTGGACCTGGATTTTGTTATGTGCATGCCTTAGCCGTATCGCATGGTTTATTTATGGCTTGGTATATGATTTGTGTGGAACTCTGCTACTACTATCTTTGATCATGCTTGTCATGAGTCAGCAACTCTGCTACTGCTATCTTTGATCATGCTTGCCTGGTTATCTGGTGATGGAATCTGTGTGCCGTGTACAAGTTGGTGGGAGAAAACACCAAGGATTGGTTATCTGAAATTATTGCAGGTCCTGAATGGACATCTCACTGTTTCTCACTGCTGCCTCGTGGCTAGAATTATGGTCATACTCTGCATCCTTTTGCTCTGTGCGTTTCCTTTTCAGCACACCAGTGTGGCCTCAGTGGTAAGATCAACCTCACCTTTGTCTTTTTGATTGAATTGAGACAAGGGGCTTCCCATTGGTTTCCACTAGAGAAACTACAGCACCACATTGTCAGTACTATGGAAGTGGCAAAGGTGCAGGCAAGACAGGGGAGACGCAAAGAAGGCGCGGCGAAAGCGTAAAGTCATCGCGGGAGCGTTTGAATTCGAATGTGTGCGTGACGAGCCGTGAGCCTTGTAATGGTGTGGGCCGTGGGCCGTGTGGGTGCGGGCGTCACTCGCGAGTATATAAGCGAGGTGTGTCGTTGTGGATAGGTATCGAATATTTGAAATGAAATATCCTGAGCCACAGGCTCCTCTTCCTTCTCTCGCTGTCTTCTCCTAGCTTCTCACCTCTCTGCTAGCCTCTGAGATCCTACCCTACCCTTCCTCGCCGCCGGCGAACTCTTACCACCCCTAGGTCGTGACACACATGTTCTTTGGAACAAGTTGACACCAGACAATCTGCACAAAAGGAACAGGGCGGCGCAGCTCGAGCTGAGTTCTGAGTGCGAAACTGTTTTCTAGGTGTCCAATGCCGCTGGCCACGGCGTCAACGGCAGAGATGGACCGAGTTTGCGACGGCACGGCCACGACGGCGCCGGCGGCAGGTCATCCAGGAGGGTGCGGACGATTTGGAGCAGAGAATAGGAGGACTTGTGGCTGCCTACGCCCTAAGCTGAGTTCTTTTTTTTAGGGTTTTTTTTAGCGGTGGACCGGCCGTTCCCGGGCCGCATCAACGAGAAGGCTTTCCTCGAGGTGAAATGTGAGCGATGTCCAGAAGCCCAGCTCAGGCCAGAAAAATATAAAGAAGAAAGTATACTTTCCCCCCTCAAATCTGCTTCGATGGATCAAATTTCCCCTGAACTCTAAAACCGGATCAATCGCCCCCTGAACTTTGCAAAACCGGATAAATATCATCCGGAGCGGTTTTGAAAGGAATTGAAGGTGGTTTTCTTACCAATGATCGTTAATGATGCTGACCGGGCAGCGGCAAGGGACAGTTTGGGGTTAAATTTCCCCATTTTCTTGACCTTCTTTTTTGCCTCTGTTGGCCATCCGCCGGCGTCAAATTCCTAACCACCGTTGCTTCCCAACCGCCCTGACTTCGCCTACGAGCTCTCGATGAGCGTGCGCCCCTCTTACCTTCTTCCCCGTCCGATTCCCTCAGTCGTAGCGTCGCCCCGCTCGAGCTGGAGCTCGGCCGGCATGGCCATGGCCGAGATCGGCCGTGCCTGCGCCCGCCCAGCCACACCGCGCGCCTAGCCTACAACCGCCCTTGGCCGCGACCCCGTAGCTTCGCAAACGCGCGCGCCCTCCCCTTGCCAGCCGTGCTCGGGCGAGCGTTGCTTTCCTGGCATCTCGTATGGTGCCGGACGGAAAGGAACAAGGACGACTACATAGTGAATAAGTGGGGCTCTGCATGTAGTAATAGCGCTTGGAATTGGTTGGGATCAAAATCGCATGACGAAAATTACGTGAATCCTAACGCATCACATGAACAACAAAATTGACAGGGAAGCAAAGACCGAATTAATAGAACAAAATCGCATGATGCAAGTAGCGGCCGAAAGCACGACCGGGGTGGGCGTCGTACGAGTTCCTTCCGGCAGTGTGCCACCTCTGCCGCCGCTGTCGTGTGTGAGAAGATTTACACGGAAGCAAGACAGCGGCAGGAGTGACGACAACGACGACGTCTGCATCGGCGAGATCACGATGGGACTTGCAGCATTGATCTGAACCTGTACGACGTGGTGGAGCTTGATGGATTGCTCAAGGACCGGATTTCATGGCGAATCTTTCACCGCCACGTCAACATCATTACTTGTCTAGTTAGTGATTACCAGGCCAGTCAACATCCTTAATAAGAAAACCACCTTCAATTCTTTCCAAAACCGCTCAGGGGTGAAATTTATCTGGTTTTACAAAGTTCAGGGGGAAGTTCAGGGTGGATTTGATCCATTGAGGCAGATTTGAGAGGGAAAAGTATACTTTCTTCAAATATAAATGGGCCACAGTACTTTCTTTCTACTAAAAAATACTGTGGCCTATTTATTTATTTTTTTGCAAGAAAATTTTCGATCTATTCATCTTTAATCATGACAGTACAACGAATACCAGAAATAATAAAAATTACATCCAGCTTCATAGACCACCTAGCGACGACTACCAGCACTGAAGCGAACCGAAGGCGCGCTGCCGTCATCGCCCCTCCATCGCCGGAGTCGGGCACAACTTGTTGTAGTAGATAGTCGGAAAGTCATCGTGCTAAGGCCTCGTAGGACCAGCGCACCAGGACAGCAACCGCCGCAGATGAAGAATAACGTAGATCAAAAAGATCCAATCCGAAGACACGCGAACGTAGACGAACAACGACGAGATCCGAGCAAATCCACCAAAGATAGATCCGCCGTAGACACACCTTCACACGCCCACCAACGGTGTTAGACGCACCGCCGGAACGGGGGCTAGGCGGGAGACCTTTATTCCATCTTCAGGGAGCCGCCGCCGTCTCGTCTTCCTGAACAGGATACAAACCCTAACAAAACTGAAAGAAACGACTAAAAACAGAGCCCTCCCGCCGGCCCTTGCCGAGATCCACCGTGCCCCGATGGCCCTAGGGCCACCGGAGAGGAGGCGGACCTGCGGCGGCGGCGGCGGGAGGCAGAAACCCTAGCTTTTTTGTGAAGGAAGGAGGAGGCGGCAGATCCTGTGTTACGACCCTGGGTAGGGGCAAGAAGGGCGACACCCTAGGGCCCCAGCCTGATGGGGGGCCCGACCCTGTGCATCTATATTTAAGAAAAAGGGTTTCCCCCGCTTTGTATTACAAAGCAACCACCGATACATCCAACGATAGGTGCTGGGGCCGCAACACAAACAAGCCCAAAGAAAAAACAAAGACAAAAGGAAGAGAAACAAATGCCAACAACGGCAGATCGACGAAAAAATGACCGGCGACCGCTGCACCCTCAGGAGAAGTACCACCACGTTCCCAACACCTGAAGCGTCGCGTACCAAGCAACACCTTCAAGAAGGAGGCGACGACGACGCCGCCGCTGCCCGGACTAGTCCTAGGGTTTCCCCCGATACACGGGGGGCAGTGAGGGGAGGGGTGTACCCGACACCCTTCAGGAAGGTCCGGCGGCACCCAATGGCATCGCCGCGTCGGGGCCGGACGAGCCGCCAGAGATTTCTCCCAACCCAAACCCCCACCACCACCCCAGACGAATCATAGTGGACCGCCCATCGCGCGGCCCACCAACATGTGCCACCACGGTCACCGAGTAAACTTCACCGTCTCCCTGAGGTCACCGACACGAGACCTGGAAGATGGGAGAAGGGAGAGTGGCCTTGGGGGCATCTGCAACATCGCCGACGTGAGGGGACAACCGCCACCGCCACCGCGAAGCCGACCGGAAGCGCGGACAAGGGGACCGCCAAGCACCGAGGCCCGGCCGGACCCAAAGGGTCCAGACAGCCCCTGCCACACGCTGCAGCACTGGCCGACGAAGCCGCCACCGCCCGCAGATGTAGGATCAAAAGTATGTCTAGAGGGGGGGGGGTGTGATTAGACTACTTGACCAAATAAAAACTTATCCTTTTCCCAATTTTAGTTCTTGGCAGATTTTAGCTACTTTGGACAAGTCAAGCAATCTTAACACAATTTAAGCAAGCATGTAAAGAGTATATGAGCAGCGGAAAGTAAAGCATGCAACTTGCAAGAACGTAAAGGGAAGGGTTTGGAAGATTCAAACGCAATAGGAGACACGAATGTTTTTGTCGTAGTTCCGATAGGTGGTGCTATCATACATCCATGTTGATGGAGACTTCAACCCATGAAGGGTAACGGTTGCGCGAGTCCACGAAGGGCTCCACCCACGAAGGGTCCACGAAGAAGCAACCTTGTCTATCCCACCATGGCCATCGCCCACGAAGTGTTGGGGATCGTAGCAGAAATTAAAAAATTTCTACGCATCACCAAGATCAATCTATGGAGTATTCTAGCAATGAGGGGAATAGGAGTGCATCTACATACCCTTGTAGATCGCGAGCGGAAGCATTCAAGTGAACGGGGATGATGGAGTCGTACTCGCCGTGATCCAAATCACCGATGACCAAGTGCCGAACGGACAACACCTCCGCGTTCAACACACGTACGGTTGGGAAGACGTCTCCTCCTTCTTGATCCAGCAAGGGGGGAGGAGAGGTTGATGAAGATCCAGCAGCACGACGGCGTGGTGGTGGATGCAGCAGGATCCCGGCAGGGCTTCACCAAGCACAAGCGGGGAGGAGAGGTGTTACGGAGGAAGAGGGAGGCGCCAAGAGCAAGGTGCCGCTGCCCTCCCTCCCTTCCACTATATATAGGGGCTAGGGGGGGCGCATGCCCCCTTGGAGATCCCATCTAAAAGGGGGGGCGGCGGCCCCTGGGGGCAACGGCCCCCTTAGGGTTTCCAACCAGGGGGGCGCATGCCCCCTCGGGGGGCAACGCCCCCTAGGGTTTCCAACCCTAGGCGCCTTGGGCCCTTGGGTGGGGCGCACCAGCCCATCAGGGGCTGGTTCCCAGGCCACTTCATCCCATGTGGCCCTCCGGGATAGGTGGGCCCATCCGGTGGACCCCCGGGACCCTTCCGGTGGTCCTGGTACAATACCGGTAACCCCCGAAACCTTCCCGCTGGCCGAAACTGGACTTCCTATATATAAATCTTTACCTCCGGACCATTCCGGAACTCCTTGTGACGTCCGGGATCTCATCCGGGACTCCGAACAACTTTCATGTTACTGCATACTAATATCTCTACAACCCTAGTGTCACCGAACCTTAAGTGTGTAGACCCTACGGGTTCGGGAGACACGCAGACATGACCAAGAAGCCTCTCTGGTCAATAACCAACAGCGGGATCTGGATAGCCATGTTGGCTCCCACATGCTCCTCGATGATCTCATCGGATGAACCACGATGTCGAGGACTTAATCAATCCCGTATTCAATTCCCTTTGTCAATCGGTACGTTACTTGCCCGAGACTCGATCGTCGGTATCCCAATACCTTGTTCAGTCTCATTACCGGCAAGTCACTTTACTCGTACCGTAATGCATGATCCCACGATCAACCACTTGATCACATTGAGCTCATTATGATGATGCATTACCGAGTGGGCCCAGAGATACCTCTCCGTCATACGGAGTGACAAATCCCAGTCTCGATTCGTGCCAACCCAACAGACACTTTCGGAGATACCTGTAATGTACCTTTATAGTCACCCAGTTGCATTGTGACGTTTGGCACACCCAAGGCACTCCTACGGTATCCGGGAGTTGCACAATCTCATGGTCTAAGGAAATGATACTTGACATTCAGAAAAGCTACAGCAAACGAACTACACGATCTTTGAGCTAAGCTTAGGATTGGGTCTTGTCCATCACATCATTCTCCTAATGATGTGATCCCGTTATCAATGACATCTAATGTCCATAGTCAGGAAACTATGACTATCCTTTGATCAACGAGCCAGTCAACTAGAGGCTCACTAGGGACGTGTTGTGGTCTATGTATTCACACATGTATTACGATTTCCGGATAATACAATTATAGCATGAATAATAGACAATTATCATGAACAAGGAAATATAATAATCATTTTATTATTGCCTCTAGGGAATATTTCCAACAGTCTCCCACTTGCACTAGAGTCAATCATCTAGTTACATTGTGATGAATCGAACACCCATGGAATTCTGGTGTTGATCATGTTTTGCTCTAGGGAGAGATTTAGTTAACAGATCTGCTACATTCAGGTCCGTATGTACTTTACAAATTTCTATGTCTCCATTTTGAACACTTCCACGAATGGAGTTGAAGCGACGCTTGATATGCCTGGTCTTCCTGTGAAACCTGGGCTCCTTGGCAAGGACAATAGCTCCAGTGTTGTCACAGAAGAGAGTCATCGGCCCCGACACATTGGGTATGACTCCTAGGTCAGTGATGAACTCCTTCACCCAGATTGCTTCTTGTGCTACCTCCGAGGCTGCCATGTATTCTGCTTCACATGTAGATCCCGCCACGATGCTTTGCTTGCAACTGCACCAGCTTACTGCCTCACCATTCAAAATATACACGTATCCGGTTTGTGACTTAGAGTCATCCAGATCTGTGTCGAAGCTAGCGTCGACGTAACCCTTTATGACGAGCTCTTCGCCACCTCCATAAACGAGAAACATATCCTTGGTCCTATTCAGGTACTTCAGGATGTTTTTGACCGCTGTCCAGTGTTCCTTGCCGGGATTACTTTGGTACCTTCCTACCAAACTTACGGCAAGGTTTACATCAGGTCTGGTACACAGCATAGCATACATGATAGACCCTATGGCCGAGGCATAGGGGACGACACTCATATTTTCTCTATCTTCTGCCGTGGTCGGGCATTGAGCCATGCTCAATCTCGTACCTTGCAATACAGGCAAGAACCCCTTCTTTGACTGATCCATTTTGAACTTCTTCAATATCTTGTCAAGGTACATACTCTGTGAAAGACCAATGAGGCGTCTCGATCTATCTCTATAGATCTTGATGCCTAATATATAAGCAGCTTCTCCAAGGTCCTTCATTGAAAAACACTTGTTCAAGTAGGCCTTTATGCTTTCCAAGAATTATATATCATTTCCCATCAACAGTATGTCATCCACATACAATATGAGAAATGCTACAGAGCTCCCACTCACTTTCTTGTAAATGCAGGCTTCTCCATAAGTTTGCATAAACCCAAACGCTTTGATCATCTCATCAAAGCGAATGTTCCAACTCCGAGATGCTTGCACCAGCCCATAAATCGAGCATTGGAGCTTGCACACCTTGTCAGCATTCTTAGGATCGACAAAACCTTCCGGTTGCATCATATACAATTCTTCCTTAAGGAAACCATTAAGGAATGCCGTTTTGACGTCCATTTGCCATATCTCATAATCATAGAATGCGGCAATTGCTAACATGATTCGGACGGACTTCAGCTTCGCTAAGGGTGAGAAAGTCTCATCGTAGTCAACCCCTTGAACTTGTCGATAACCCTTAGCGACAAGCCGAGCTGTATAGATGGTCACATTACCATCCGCGTCTGTCTTCTTCTTAAAGATCCATTTATTTTCTATGGCTCGCCGATCAACGGGCAAGTCAGTCAAAGTCCATACTTCGTTTTCATACATGGATCCTATCTCGGATTTCATGGCTTCCAGCCATTTGTCGGAATCCGGGCCCGCCACTGCTTCTTCATAGTTCGAAGGTTCACCGTTGTCTAACAACATGATTTCCAAGTCAGGGTTGCCGTACCACTCTGGTGCGGAACGTGTCCTTGTGGACCTACGAAGTTCAGTAGCAACTTGATCTGAAGTTTCATGATCATCATCAACAACTTCCTCTCTAGTCGGTGCAGGCACCTCAGGAACATTTTCTTGAGCTGCGCCACTTACCGGTTCAAGAGGTAATACTTCATCAAGTTCTACCTTCCTCCCACTTATTTCTTTCGAGAGAAACTCTTTCTCTAGAAAGGACTCATTCTTGGCAACAAAGATCTTGCCTTCGGATCTGAGGTAGAAGGTATACCCAACAGTTTCTTTAGGGTATCCTATGAAGACGCATTTTTCCGACTTGGGTTCGAGCTTTTCAGGTTGAAGTTTCTTGACATAAGCATCGCATCCCCAAACTTTTAGAAATGACAGCTTAGGTTTCTTCCCAAACCATAATTCATACGGTGTCGTCTCAGCGGATTTCGACGGAGCCCTATTTAAAGTGAATGCGGCAGTCTCTAAAGCATAGCCCCAAAATGATAGCGGTAAATCGGTAAGAGACATCATAGATCGCACCATATCTAATAGAGTGCGATTACGACGTTCGGACACACCATTACACTGAGGTGTTCCAGGCGGCGTTAGTTGTGAAACTATTCCACATTTTCTTAAGTGTGTGCCAAATTCGTGACTCAAGTATTCTCCCCCACGATCTGATCACAAGAACTTGATTTTCCTGTCACGTTGATTCTCAACCTCACTCTGAAATTCCTTGAACTTTTCAAAGGTCTCAGACTTGTGTTTCATTAAGTAGACATACCCATATCTACTCAAGTCATCAGTGAGGGTGAGAACATAACGATAGCCACCGCGAGCCTCAACGCTCATTGGACCGCACACATCAGTATGTATGATTTCCAATAAGTTGGTTGCTCGCTCCATTGTTCCTGAGAACGGAGTCTTGGTCATTTTACCCATGAGGCATGGTTCGCACGTGTCAAATGATTCATAATCAAGAGACTCTAAAAGTCCATCTGCATGGAGCTTCTTCATGCGTTTGACACCTATGTGACCAAGGCGGCAGTGCCACAAGTATGTGGGACTATCATTATCAACCTTACATCTTTTGGTATTCACACTATGAATATGTGTAGCATTACGCTCGAGATTCATTAAGAATAAACCATTCACCATCGGAGCATGACCATAAAACATACCTCTCATATAAATAGAACAACCATTATTCTCGGATTTAAATGAGTAGCCATCTCGAATTAAACGAGATCCTGATACAATGTTCATCCTCAAAGCTGGCACTAAATAACAATTATTGAGGTTTAAAACTAATCCCGTAGGTAAATGTAGAGGTAGCGTGCCGACGGCGATCACATCGACCTTGGAACCATTCCCGACGCGCATCGTCACCTCGTCCTTTGCCAGTCTCCGCTTATTCCGCAGCTCCTGCTTTGAGTTACAAATGTGAGCAACCGCACCGGTATCAAATACCCAGGAGCTACTACGAGTACTGGTAAGGTACACATCAATTACAGGTATATCACATATACCTTTAGTGTTGCCGGCCTTTTTATCCGCTAAGTATTTGGGGCAGTTCCGCTTCCAGTGACCACTTCCCTTGCAATAAAAACACTCAGTCTCAGGCTTGGGTCCATTCTTTGGCTTCTTCCCGGCAGCTTGCTTACCGAGCGCGGCAACTCCCTTGCCGTCCTTCTTGAAGTTCTTCTTACCCTTGCTTTTCTTGAACTTAGTGGTTTTATTCACCATCAACACTTGATCTTTCTTTTTGACTTCTACCTCTGCTGATTTCAGCATTGCAAATACTTCAGGAATGGTCTTTTCCATCCCCTGCATATTGAAGTTCATCACAAAGCTCTTGTAGCTCGGTGGAAGCAACTGAAGGATTCTGTCAATGACCGCGTCATCCAGGAGATTAACTCCCAATTGAGTCAAGCGGTTATGCAACCCAGACATTTTGAGTATGTGCTCACTGACAGAACTATTTTCCTCCATCTTACAGCTGAAGAACTTGTCGGAGACTTCATATCTCTCGACCCGGGCATGAGCTTGAAAAACCATTTTCAGCTCTTCGAACATCTCATATGCTCCGTATCTCTCAAAACGCTTTTGGAGCCCCGGTTCCAAGCTGTAAAGCATGCCGCACTGAACGAGGGAGTAATCATCAGCACGTGTCTGCCAAGCATTCATAACGTCTTGGTTCTGTGGGACAGGTGCGTCACCTAGCGGTGCTTCTAGGACATAATCTTTCTTGGCAGCTATGAGGATGATCCTCAGGTTTCGGACCCAGTCCGTATAGTTGCTGCCATCGTCTTCCAGCTTGGTTTTCTCTAGGAACGCGTTGAAGTTGAGGAAAACGTTGGCCATTTGATCTACAAGACATATTGTAAAGATTTTAGACTAAGTTCATGATAATTAAGTTCATCTAATCAAATTATTCAATGAACTCCCACTCATATAGACATCCCTCCAGTCATCTAAGTAAAACAATATCCGAGTTAACTAGGCCGTGTCCGATCATCACGTGAGACGGACTAGTCAACATCGGTGAACATCTTCATGTTGATCGTATCTTCTATACGACTCATGCTCGACCTTTCGGTCTTCTGTGTTCCGAGGCCATGTCTGTACATGCTAGGCTCGTCAAGTCAACCTAAGTGTATTGCGTGTGTAAATCTGTCTTACACCCGTTGTATTCGAACGTTAGAATCTATCACACCCGATCATCACGTGGTGCTCCGAAACAACGAACCTTCGCAACGGTGCACAGTTAGGGGGAACACTTTCTTGAAATTTTACGAGGGATCATCTTATTTAAGCTACCGTCGTTCTAAGCAAATAAGATGTAAAACATGATAAACATCACATGCAATCAAATAGTGACATGATATGGCCAATATCATTTGCTCCTTTGATCTCCATCTTCGGGGCTCCATGATCATCGTTGTCACCGGCATGACACCATGATCTCCATCATCGTGTCTTCTTGAAGTTGTCATGTCAACTATTACTTCTACTACTATGGCTAACGCTTTAGCAATAAAGTAAAGTAATTACATGACGTTTATGTTGACACGCAGGTCATAAATAAATAAAGACAACTCCTATGGCTCCTGCTGGTTGTCATACTCATCGACATGCAAGTCGTGATTCCTATTACAAGAACATGATCATCTCATACATCACATATATCATTCATCACATCCTTTGGCCATATCACATCACAAAACACTTGCTGCAAAAACAAGTTAGACGTCCTCTAATTGTTGTTGCAAGTTTTTACGTGGCTGCTATAGGTTTCTAGCAAGAACGTTTCTTACCTACGCCAAAACCACAATGTGAATTACCAATTTCTATTTACCCTTCATAAGGACCCTGTTCATCGAATCCGATCCGACTAAAGTGGGAGAGACAGACACCCGCTAACCACCTTATGCAACTAGTGCATGTCAGTCGGTGGAACCGGTCTCACGTAAGCGTACGTGTAAGGTTGGTCCGGGCCGCTTCATCCCACGATGCCGCCGAATCAAGATAAGACTAGTAATGGCAAGATAATTGACAATATCGACGCCCACAACTACTTTGTGTTCTACTCGTGCATAGTAACTACGCATAGACCTAGCTCATGATGCCACCGTTGGGGATCATAGCAGAAATTAAAAAAAAAATTACGCATCACCAAAATCAATCTATGGAGTATTCTAGCAACGAGGGGAATAGGAGTGCATCTACATACCCTTGTAGATCGCGAGCGGAAGCGTTCAAGTGAACGGGGATGATGGAGTCGTACTCGTCGTGATCCAAATCACCGATGACCAAGTGCCGAACGAACAGCACCTCCGTGTTCAACACACGTACGGTTGGGAAGACGTCTCCTCCTTCTTGATCCAGCAAGGGGGAAGGAGAGGTTGATGAAGATCCAGCAGCACAGCAGCGTGGTGGTGGATGCAGCAGGATCCCGGCAGGGCTTCGCCAAGCACAAGCGGGGAGGAGAGGTGTTACGGAGGGAGAGGGAGGCGCCAAGAGCAAGGTGCCACTGCCCTCCCTCCCTTCCACTATATATAGGGGCTAGGGAGGGCGCATGCCCCCTTGGAGATCCCATCTAAAAGGGTGGGGGGCGGCCCCTGGGGGCAACGGCCCCCTCAGGGTTTCCAACCAGGGGGCGCATGCCCCCTCGGGGGGCAACGCCCCCCTAGGGTTTCCAACCCTAGGCTCCTTGGGCCCTTGGGTGGGGCACTCCAGCCCATCAGGGGCTGGTTCCCACGCCACTTCAGCCCATGGGGCCCTCCGGGATAGGTGGCCCCATCCGGTGGACCCCTGGGACCCTTCCGGTAGTCCCGGTACAATACCGGTAACCCCCGAAACCTTCCCGCTGGTCGAAACTGGACTTCCTATATATAAATCTTTACCTCCGGACCATTTCGGAACACCTCATGATGTCCGGGATCTCATCCGGGACTCTGAACAACTTTCGGGTTACTGCATACTAATATCTCTACAACCCTAGCGTCACCGAACCTTAAGTGTGTAGACCCTACGGGTTCGGGAGACACACAGACATGACCGAGAAGCCTCTCCGGTCAATAACCAACAGCGGGATCTGGATACCCATGTTGGCTCCCACATGCTCCTCGATGATCTCATCGGATGAACCACGATGTCGAGGACTTAATCAATCCCGTATTCAATTCCCTTTGTCAATCGGTACGTTACTTGCCCGAGACTCGATCGTCGGTGTCCCAATACCTTGTTCAGTCTCGTTACCGGCAAGTCACTTTACTCGTACCGTAATGCATGATCCCGCGATCAACCACTTGATCACATTGAGCTCATTATGATGATGCATTACCGAGTGGGCCCAGAGATACCTCTCCGTCATACAGAGTGACAAATCCCAGTCGCGATTCGCGCCAACCCAACAGACACTTTCGGAGATACCTGTAATGTACCTTTATAGTCACCTAGTTACGTTGTGACATTTGGCACACCCAAGGCACTCCTACGGTATTCGGGAGTTGCACAATCTCATGGTCTAAGGAAATGATACTTGACATTCAGAAAAGCTACAGCAAATGAACTACACGATCTTTGAGCTAAGCTTAGGATTGGGTCTTGTCCATCACATCATTCTCCTAATGATGTGATCCCGTTATCAATGACATCTAATGTCCATAGTCAGGAAACCATGACTATCCTTTGATCAACGAGCCAGTCAACTAGAGGCTCACTAGGGACGTGTTGTGGTCTATGTATTCATACATGTATTATGATTTCCGGATAATACAATTATAGCATGAATAATAGACAATTATCATGAACAAGGAAATATAATAATCATTTTATTATTGCCTCTAGGGCATATTTCCAACACGAAGGACTTGCCTCACTAGCGGTAGATCTTCCCGAAGTAGGCGATCTCCTTGCCCTTACAAACTCCTTGGTTCAACTCCACAATCTTGTCAGAGGCTCCCAAGTGACACCTAGCCAATCTAGGAGACACCACTCTCCGAGAAGTAACAAATGGTGTGTTGATGATGAACTCCTTGCTCTTGTGCTTCAAATGATAGTCTCCCCAACACTCAACTCTCTCTCACAGGATATGGATTTGGTGGAAAGAAGATTTGAGTGGAAAGCAACTTGGGAAGGCTAGAGATCAAGATTCATATGGCAAGAATGGAATATCTTGGCCTCAACACAAGTGTAGGTTGTTCTCTCTCAGAAAAAGGTAAGTTGGAAGTGTATGTTTGTTCTGATGGCTCTCTCCACGAATGAAGAGGTGGTGGAGGGGTATATATAGCCTCCACACAAAATCTAACTGTTACACAACTTGCCAATCTCGGTGGGACCGAATTGATAAACTCGATCGGACCAATTCAGCAAAGCTAGTGACCGTTAGGGTTTTCGATGGGACCGACATGCAACTCGGTAGGACCGATATGGTTAGGATTAGGGCATAACGAAATCTCAGTGAGACCGATTACACAAACTCAGTGAGACCGATTTTGGTAATAAGCTAACAAGAGAGTTGGTCTGGTAAACTCGGTGGGACCGATCGCTCATTTCGGTGAGACCGAAATGTTACGAAGGGAAAACAGAGAGTTTACATTGCAATCTCGGTGGGACCGATTGCTCATCTCGGCGGGACTGAAACGTTACGAAGGGAAACCGAGAGATTACAATCCCATCTCGGTGAGACCGAGATCCCTATCGGTGAGACCGATTTGCCTAGGGTTTGTGGCAGTGGCTATGACATTTGAAACTCGATGGCGCCGGATAGAAAGAATCGGTGGGGCCGAGTTTGACTTTTGGTTTAGGTCATATGTGAATGTGAGAAAGTAGTTGAGGGTTTTGGAGCATATCACTAAGCATTTTGAGCAAGAGCCTCATTAAGCAACACCTCATCCCTCCTTGATAGTATTCGCTTTTCCTATAGACTCAATGTGATCTTGGATCACTAAAATAGAAAATGTAGAGTCTTGAGCTTTGAGCTTGATCCAATCCTTTGTTCTTAGCATTTTGAGGCGTCCACTTTTCTCATCCATGTCATGCCAAACATTGAGCTTTCCTGAGATATTAATCTTAAAATAGCATTAGCTCCATGAGCTATATGCTGTTAGGAATTACCAAAACCACCTAGGGATAGTTGCACTTTCAATCTCCCCTTTTTTGCTAATTGATGACAACATATAGATCAAAACTTCGACAAATGATAATAAGAGTGAAAAACATTGTCGCTTTGAGAAGTATGTGAAAAGCAAGAGCTCCCCCTAAATTTGTGCATATTTTAAGATTTTCTTTGAACTGCAAATGCACAATGAGTTAGGAATATGGGTTACTCTTCCACGTCACATACATCTTGGTGGAGCGCTCAAAATGATAATAATGAAATACATGCACTCATCACCAAGCAAAGTGAATGATCATATATGGGGATATAAAAGGATAATGTCATCCAACAAGCATTAATGTAGCATATGATCAAACACATGATCATCCAAGTATCACACACAAGCATAAAGTATCGCAAACAAGCAAATAAACAAAGTTCAACCACCAAACAAAAAGAGAGAATAAAAAGCAACACTCTCTCTCGAAGCCTATGATCTATACATTTTCTCCCTCTTTGGCAACAAGTTACCAAAAAATTCATAAAAATGCATAGTGCTAGATCGACTCTCAGGCTTGGTCTTCAGGTAGTGGTGTAGATAAAACTCCAAGGACGAAGGCATCAGTTGATGTAGATGGAGCTGGTGGAGTGGGTGCTGGAGCTGGTGGCACTGAAGCTGTAGCTGGTGCAGATGAAGTTGCTCTGGTGTCTGTAACAGGCATTGCAGCAGATCTCTGTCCTTTAGGCACTTTAGCAAAAGCATCAGTGGTAGACTTGCCCTTCTTCTCCTACACTTCATCCTGAAGTTGCTCAACAACTGACTGGATCTCAGTGACCTTCACATCTAAGTCATAGAACTTCTGCTCCATGATCCTCTCCAAGCTCTCCTGGTTTTGAGTCAGGGTAGCCAATCCCTTCTCAATCCTCAGAGTGGGGGCAATCAAGTAGCCAAGATGATCTTGCTTGCTCTTCAGAAGGTATTGAGATGCCTCATCAGTGGTTGGCATCTTTGCAGCCTTTTTAGCCCTTGCCTTCTCCCTCTTTGCTTGTGCTTGCACAGAAGATGGTTCATTTTCATCCATCACCACGGTGTTGTCCTCAAAGTCTGGGTAGATGGGTATGTGTTCCTTGTCCTGGAGATATGTGCCAGTGCCCATCTTGTAGTTGATTAGCTCCTGGATCTGTGGGGCATACCCACAACTCCTCTTCTGATCTGCAGCTGTTCTCTTAATGGTTTCCATAATTAGGCTCATGACTTTGAACTTTTGAGGCACATCAAATATGTGAAGCAAGTTAATTGCATGGCCTCTGATCATCTTGTGATCACCTGACTTTGGCAAGAGAGTGTGCCTGAGGATCCAGTTGATTGTTGGCAAGCCTGACACAAGGTAATGTACTGATCCAAACTTGTGTGTCTCAAGAGCAGCATCTGTGATTTCTTTGTACATATGTGCCATGGTGTTGTGATCCTTCTTCTTCTTGGCATAGACATCCAAGTCATCTTCACTCTCCTCAGGAGCATTGATTAATTTTGCCCATTCTTCAACCGTTGACTGGTACCTTGTACCTTCAGACATCCAGACAATCCTTCCATCTGGGTAGAAATGAGCTGTGGAGTAGAACTGCATAATGAGCTCATCATTCCACTTTGTGAGCTTCTAAGCCACAAACTCATCGACCCTCCACACGCCTTAAAGCAGTCATATACACCAGGGAAGTGATCTTCATTTTCCTCAATGAATTTCCAGTCTACCCATCTCATGTCACACACTATGGGCTTCTTGTCAAGTAAGATAGTCTCATAGAAGTCCTGCTGTTCCTTTGTATGGAACATGTAGTCCACAACAATCCTTCTCCTGGTGGCATATGGATCAGACTCTCTCCATAGCCTTAAACCTGAATCCTTCCTGATTTTCATGTTCTCTGCAACTGGGTGAGCATCATTGTGATCTGGAATTTTGGGCTTCAACTTCCTCAGAACAACAGAATCATCTTCTTGTTCAACAGCTTGAGGCACTGGGCCTTGTTCTTCTCCTCAGCAGGGATGTTCCTGGTGCTCCTCTTGGGTTTTGGCTTTGGAGCTGGAGCAGCAGTATTAGGAGCAGTCTTAGGCTTAGATGGAACAGCCCCTGCCCTTATAGCATCTCCCATAAGCTTTTGACCTTTGGGTGCTGGTGCTGCATCCTCTTCCTCTTCTTCAGAATCTCTCATTATAGAAGATCTGCCAAGCACTCTGGCAGTGATTTTCTTGACCCTTTCCTTCCTTTTCTTTTCTGCCACAACCTGTTCGTTGGGTGCAGATCCCAAATTCTCTTGAGTGGATGTTCTGGCTTTTGACATGGGAACTCTCTTGGCAGGAACCTTTTGCTTCATTCCTGGCTTAGTGGCAGCAGTTGTGCCATATTCCTTTTTCAGGACTTTCCTTTTTGAGGTGGTGAAAGATCATGGATGTCGCCTACAGGGGGGGTGAATAGGCGTTTTAAAATAATTACGGTTTAGGCTTGAACAAATGCGGAATAAACCTAGCGGTTAATTTGTCAAGCACAAAACCTACAACAACTAGGCTCACCTATGTGCACCAACAACTTATGCTAAGCAAGATAGACTACTAGGTGATAGCAAGATATATGATAAGAAACAATATGGCTATCACAAGGTAAAGCGCATAAGTAAAGAGCTCAGGTAAGAGATAACCGAGGCACGCGAAGACGACGATGTATCCCGAAGTTCACACCCTTGCGGATGCTAATGTCCGTTTGGAGCGGTGTGGAGGCACAATGCTCCCCAAGAAGCCACTAGGGCCACCGTAATCTCCTCACGCCCTCGCACAATGCAAGATGCCGTGATTTCACTAAGGGACCCTTGAGGGCGGTCACCGAACCCGTACAAATGGCAACCCTTGGGGGCGGTCACCAAACCCGTACACTTTGGAAACCCTTGGGGCGGTCACCGGTACCCGCCAAATTGCTCGGGGCGATCTCCACAACCTAATTGGAGACCCCGACGCTTGCCTGGAGCTTTACACCACAATGATTGAGCTCCGAACACCACCAGCCGTCTAGGGCACCAAGGCACCCAAGAGGAACAAGCTCTAGGGTGCCCAAACACCCAAGAGTAATAAGCTTCTCAAACTTCACTTCCACGTATCACCGTGGAGAACTCAAACCGATGCACCAAATGCAATGGCAAGGCCACACGAAGTGCCCAAGTCCTTCTCTCCCAATCCCACCAAAGCAAGTAATGCTAGGGAAGAGAATGAGAGGAAGAACGAAAGAAGAACACGAAGAACTTCAAGATCTAGATCCAAGGGGTTCCCCTCACCTAGAGGAGAAAGTGATTGGTGGAAACGTGGATCTAGATCTCCTCTCTCTTTTCCCTCAAGAACTAGCAAGAATCATTGGAGGGATTGAGAGTTAGCAAGCTCGAAGAAGGTCAACAATGGGGGAAGAACACGAGCTGAAAAGGATAAGGATCATTGGGGAAGAAGACCCCCTTTTATAGGTGGGGAAAAAATCCAACCGTTACCCACCAACCAGCCCGCGGCCAGCGATACTACCGCGCCTGGCCAGCGGTACTACCGCAAGGCCGCGCGGTACTACTGCTTGCAACCAAGCGGTACTACCGCACGGCTGTGCGGTACTACCGTACCGACCCACGGTACTGCCGCAACCCCAGCACAGAATCGATAAACAGACGCACAGGAGCTGGGGGCGGAACTTCCGCACGCGCGGTACTACCGCGCCCCCCCATGTGGTACTACCGCGAGGCAAAAGTCCCAGCCAGGGGAAAAGGGAAACTTTCGTGCCTACTTCCGCAAAGAAACGGAAGTAGCAAAAACCCGACACAGTAGTACTGCCGAGGGGCGGTACTACTGTCTGACCGCATAGCGCGGTACTACCGCACGGCGAAAGCGGTACTACCGCGGTAGGTGCGGATGTAAAAAATTACATCCGCTCCTACTACCGCAAAGGGGCGGCACTAGCCTGGTGGGCAGCGGTAGTGCGGCTCCAGGGGAGCGGTACTACCGTGGGCACCTGCGGTACTACCGTGTCACTGCACGGTACTACCGCTAATGCCTACGGTACTACCGCTTTCCTGGGAGCAGTACTACCGCAACCAACAATGGCAGCCACACAAGGGAGGCAAGAAAACGGAGGAAGCTCCAAGGAAGAAGGAGGGGAAAAGAAGGAGACGTGTACGTGATGAATCCATCCAAACCTTTCCAACACGGGCCCTGACAAAACCACACTCAAGAGAACAAGAACTGCCATAACTTCTGCATATGAGCTCCGAATTGAGCAAACTCCAGCTTGTTGGAAACAAGACGACGAGTAGCATCAAAACGGCGAAAACCTCCAACAACGAAAACATCATAGAAGATGCATGCGAACTCCGTTTTCGATGAACTCAAGCTTGTCATCAAGATGACCAAAAGCTCTAAGACTCTCAAAGAGAACCAAACAAGAACCAAGAAAGATGATGCAAGGATGCAATGGTTTGAGCTCTCAGCGAACGATATGATCAAGCTACTCATCGAGAGCCCCCCTTGATAGTACGACAATCGATCCTATAACCCAGTCTCCCAACTACCATCATGAGACCGGTAAAATAGAAAACCTATCAAGGGCAAACCTTTGCCTTGCACATGGTCCACTTGAGCTAGATGAAGACGATCTTGACTCCCTCAAGTTGGACCACCTTTCTTGATTGGGTTGACTTGATGAAGACTAGTTGATTGCTCCCCCATACTCCACTATGGGTGAGCCACTCTTCCGCACATCTTCACAAGTCCATTGTCATCACAAAGGACGACAAGCTTCAAGCATTTGATCTCTTCGTGATGCTCCACTTGAACTTGCACACTGCAACCTAACCCCACAAAGAACCCTCACGAAGACCATGGGTTAGTACACGAAGCGTAATTGACAATGCTTACCATACCATGGGATCACTTGATCCCTCTCGGTACATCTTCTACGCTTTGTGGGTTGGTCAACTTGATTCACTCTTTGACTTAGTCTTGATCAACCTCTCACAAGACCAATCTTTAGGTAATTCCTTGAATAGCACCTTGGTCGACACAAACTCTCCTTGAAACCAACACATGTACTCCAAGAAAAGCCTATGGACAAAAACCTTCAAATATAACTCAAGGCAACCATTAGTCCATAGAGATTGTCATCAATTACCAAAACCAAACATGGGGGCACCGCATGTTCTTTCAGGTGGTCTCTTCCTCAACAGCCACACAGTCCTAATCCTCAAAATCTAAGGTTCTCTTCTTTCTGGTCCTGGTGGCTGCCTTAGGCAAGTTGCTGGGTGTACTCCTGCTTCCTTCATCAAAGCTGCTAGAGGGACTAGTGCCCTCACTCATGTTCACTTGCTCCTCAGACTTGTTTTGACTGTCTCTCTGATCTGACATGATGCAAACACTGACAGCAGACCCTGTGAATAGATTATAAATGAGGTAGATTTGATAAGCATCACAAAGTATAGAGGTTCTTGCAAAAGAATGAGTTAAAAACTTAGTTTTAGTTTTCCATAGAAAGCATTTCGAATCTACCAATTTGCAAACTCGGTGATACCGAAGCAGCTTTTGGAACCTAAACTAGTGAACTCAGTCGGACCGAGTCACAGTTCGGTGGCACCGAGACTGCTAGGGTTTCACAAAGTATTGAACTCACCGATTGCAATTCTCGGTCAGATCGAGAATCACATGTGCAATGGCCTTAGCCAAATCGGTGGAACCGATTTCAACAACTCGATCGGTCCGAGATGGTTTTGGCGGAAACCTAACCCTAAATTTCCAATCCAGGACTAAACTACGGAGTGATTTCGCTGGATAGAATGATCTCCATTGTGGCATGATACATGGTAAAACAATGTGCTAAGAATCGGAGGGGGAATAGCACAAGGATCAAGTCCATACCCTAGTGCGGTGATGGACTTGCTGCGGTGACAACGGTGGAGATGATTCCCGTTGACGGCGACGGAGACCAGCGGCGGGAGGCAGCTGGCGATGAGGAGGACGATCCGGAGACCGAGGTAGAGCAGGCTGAGGGCGGGCGAAGGGATTCGGAAAATTTTCCAAATTTTGGCCCGGGGATATATATAGCCTGACCCTGTCGGTGTGACCGAGTGGAACAACTCGGTGGCACCGAGATTCATAACTGCAAGTAGTTACTAAAACTCGGTGTGACCGAAAAGTTCAAATCGGTTGCACCGAGATTAAAAACCTAGATCGACTTAGTGATCTCGGTATGACCGAAATGGATGAATCGGTCAGACCGAGACGCACAAAGAAGTTTTGGATTTTTAAGTCTATGACAAATCGGGGACTCCGAGTGCTCCTCACACAGAGTGGTTTGAATCTGACTTGATCAAACTTTGTGATGTAGCATGAATAGAGTTTGAGACGAGAAAGACATAGATAGCTAGAGAGGGTTCTTAGGCATTCTTGTCCATCCACTTGGCAAAAGAAAAAGGAACCAAACAATCAAAACAATAAAATGAGTAAATTATGCAACCAACATGCTCACACAATAAAATGGCAAATAAAATATGTGGCAAAGCATGCACAACCAATTCTAGCATCTATCAAGCAATTGGCGATGACTAGGTCATCTATATATATTAGTATATTGACTTAGGAGTCAAATGAGAACATTTGATCATAGGTCATACTCATCGTTTAAGCACAAATGGGGTTACCACTTTTACATAAAGCGTTGTTGTGTTCACACCATTAGAGTTGCTTTAGCTCAATTCTTAGAGTAAAGCTCCCGCTGATGGGGTCATGTACCTAGGGTAGGATCACGGACCTGGTCTAAGTACCTTGCCTGAGGACGCCCTTAGAAGAGGTCGCCTTCCAGTCGACCAACGAGGGACTCACTCGGCTGACTTGAAGGACTCGACCACGAAGACTCACTAGACCACCAGAAGGTCAAGAGGCACTCTGCACTGCAACGGCCTGTAATTAAGTAGACTTTATGATAGTAAAGACACTTTATGTGGGGCGTTACCAGTAACGCCCCGGACTTAACTCACCTTAAACCCTCTCCTACGTGGGCTGGCTGGGGTCCTGGCGCACTCTATATAAGCCACCCCCCTCCACAGGTAGAGGGGTTCGGCACCTTGTAACTCATATACTCATAATCCACTCGACCGCCTCTGGGCTTCGAGACGTAGGGCCATTACTTCTTCCGAGAAGGGCCTGAACTCGTACATCTCTTGTGTTTACAACTTCTCTATAGCTAGGACCTTGCCTCTCCATACCTACCCCCCACTCTACTGTCAGGCTTAGAACCACGACAGTTGGCGCCCATCGTGGGGCCGGTGTTTTAGCAATTTTGTGGAGAAGTTGCGATTCTTCCGAGTACTTTCATGATGGTGGCTGCTGGAGTTTTGGTCGAGGGTCGAGAGATCCGTCTCGGTGCTCTCACCTTCATCGCCGACGACTCCGCCTGGCTCCAGGAGGCTCCACTCGACCTTGATGCGCTCCCCGTCCACGGTGCGACGCATTTTCGCGCATGTGTCCGCGGCGTTCTGCTGCGGCAACCGTCGACCCCGTATCGGTCGACTCCTCCATCGTCCACCCTCTCGGTCTCCCGCCAGCGCAAGCGCTCGGGCCGGTCGAGGCTTCAGCGGTGGGTGAGGCATGCGGTGGCTCGCCAGACGGCCACCTCTCATGTTGCGGCAATCGAGCCCGACGAATCTCTCTACGGCCTGTTCGATCTGTCGACTGGCTCCGTAGAGACTGCATCCGAGTGCGATAGCAGTGATCCAGTGGCGGAAATCCTGATGGTCGACGGGCCCCGTAGTCCCCCTGGCTTCGCCCGTGATGGTGGGGCAGGCGACGGAGGCGACCCCGCACGAGACCACAAAGAGTACCAGCCCGAGCCACTCGACTCTCTGCAAAGAGAGGAACTTCGCCGCAGGAACGTGGATGCCCTGCGTACGCCCATCGCAGGAGAAACCCCCGAGGCTCGCGCCTTGGAGGAGGCACGTTTGGCCAACTTGGCCGAACGCACTTGACTGGAGAATCTTCAGCGAGCACTCGACGAGCGCGCGCGGCAACGAGTTCCCGACAACAGTCGACGTCAACTCTTCCCGCCGACTCAGGTATATCGAACCCCAATCCAGAATTTAGCAGCTGCGACCCGTATAGCAGAGTCTATCCAGCCTTCTCAGTCGGAAGCTGGCAGAGGCTTGATGCAGATCAGGGATCTGCTCCGGGCAGCAGGAGATCAGAATTCGGCCGTGTCGCAGTCGCGCAACAGAATTCACAGTCGATCCGTCGCTGCAAATACGGTTCAGTCGGCTCACAGCCCCAGATCGCCTCCGCGGCGTGAAGGGCGCGAGAATCGGCGAGACCAATATGGTGACCGACTCGACCGAGATGATAGGCGTCGAGTGCCCAATTCCCCTCCGAGGGGTGGGTCTTACACTCCTCGGCGGCAAGATGACAGGCGTCAGCTCAGTGCGGGGCGAAGAGTTCCAGTCGACCCCAGAGAACCAGGCTTCGACGCGCGGTCCATTATCGTGCAAGGTTTGGTCGACCGGAACAGAGCCCATCGAGGTGGACTCGACAGAGATGCGCCCACAAGCAGTCGAGTGCATGTTTCTGGTCCTGAATGTTTCAGCAGAGCTATCAGAGCCGCATTTATCCCTCCCAATTTCAGGTTGGCAACAGGAGTCAGCAAGTTCACTGGTGAGTCTAAGCCTGAAACTTGGCTCGAGGACTACCGAGTGGCGGTTCAGATTGGTGGTGGAAACGACGAGGTGGCCATGAAGCATTTGCCCCTCATGCTAGAAGGTTCTGCCAGGGCATGGTTGACTCAATTACCTCCTAGCAGCATTTACACTTGGGAAGATCTGTCCCGAGTGTTCATCAGAACATTTGAAGGAACTTGCAAGCGACCAGCTGGACTGACAGAGTTGCAAGTCTGCGTGCAGAAGACCAATGAGACTCTCAGAGAGTATATTCAGAGATGGATCACTTTGCACCATACTGTGGAGAATGTGTCTGATCACCAGGCAGTCTGCGCCTTCAAGGATGGCGTCAAGAACAGAGAATTAAGTTTGAAATTTGGTCGAACCGGTGACATGACCTTGAGTCGGATGACGGAGATTGCTACCAAGTACGCCAATGGCGAAGAAGAAGACCGACTCCGAAGCGGCAAGCACAAGCCGACCCAGTCGGAAAAGGGAAACACCAGTCGGAAACAAAAGCGGAAGGCTGAACCAGCAGCTCCTGGAGAGGCTCTGGCCGTGACTCAGGGAAAGTTTAAGGGGAAACCAAAAGGATCCTGGAACCCTAAAACAGTCTAAGGACAAGGAGAAGGAGTCGGACAAGGCCGAAGACAAGGAGGACAGTGAGGAAGGATATCCGCATATCAACTCCACTCTGATGATCTTTGCAGATGTGGAAAGCAAGAGTCGATTGAAAGTCATTAACCGAGAGGTGAACATGATTGCCCCAGCAAAAGCAAATTATCTAAAATGGTCCCAAATACCCATCACATTCGACCAATCTGATCACCCGACTCATATTGCCACCCCTGGGAGGCAAGCTTTGGTGGTCGATCCAGTTGTCGAAGGCACTCGACTGACAAAATTGCTGATGGACGGTGGAAGCGGGCTGAATTTGTTGTATGCAGACACACTGAAAGGAATGGGCATTCCGATGTCCCGACTGAGCACTAGTAACATGAGCTTTCATGGAGTTATACCAGGGAAGAAAGCCGAGTCACTCGGCCAAATAGCTTTGGACGTGGTGTTTGGTGATTCGAAACATTTTCGCAAAGAAAAGTTGACGTTTGAGGTCGTGGATTTTCAGAGTGCATATCATGCCATTTGGGGAGACCAGCTTACGCACGGTTCATGGCTCGACCATGTTACGTGTACCTCAAATTGAAGATGCCCGGCCCCAAAGGAGTGATCACTGTCACCGATGATCGGAAAAAGGCAGAAGAGTGCTTTCAGAAGGGCTCAAAGATTGCCGATTCCCAGGTGACAGCGGTCGAGTTCGAGGAATACAAGCAAAACGCAGATCCGAGTGACTTTCTGCGATCCAAGAAACCCGCCACAGAGTCTGCATTTCAGTCGTCCGGTGAGACGAAGCCTGTTCACATTCACCCGACCGACCCCGATGCAGCTCCGACCCGCATCTCCACAACACTCGACCCAAAATAGGAAGAAGCGCTCATCCAGTTCCTCCGTGAGAACTGGGACATTTTTGCATGGAAGCCCGCTGACATGCCAGGTGTTCCCAGGGGACTGGCTGAGCATCACCTAAGAGTCGACTCATCTGCAAAACCAGTTAAAGAGCATCTTCGGCGGTCCGCCGTCCAGAAGAGAAAAGCCATTGGTGAGGAAGTGGCTCGATTGTTGGCGGCAGGATTTATCCGAGAGATATACCACTCCGAGTGGCTCGCTAATGTCGTCATGGTTCCTAAGAAGGACAAGTCGCTCCGAATGTGCATTGATTTCAAGCACATCAACCGGGCCTGCCCGAAAGATCATTTTCCTCTCCCTCGCATAGATCAAATTGTTGACTCGACCGCGGGATGCGAGAGATTATCTTTTCTAGATGCCTATTCCGGGTACCACCAGATTCGTCTGTACGGACCCGACGAGGTAAAAACAGCTTTCATCACTCCATTCGGGTGCTTCTGCTATATCACCATGCCGTTCGGCCTCAAGAATGCCGGAGCCACATTTATGCGAATGATTCAGAAGTGTCTACTCACTCAAATCAGTCGGAATGTGGAAGCGTATAGGGATGATATCGTTGTCAAGTCACGAAAAGGTTCCGACCTGCTCGCTGATCTCGCCGAAACATTTGCCAACCTCAGAAGGTATGATATCAAGCTCAATCCACCAAAGTGCACATTTGGAGTTCCTGGTGGCAAGTTACTCGGTTTTCTCGTTTCCGAACGGGGAATCGACGCTAATCCAGAGAAGATCGGCACTATTCTCCGAATGAAACGCCCTGTGCGAGTGCACGATGTCCAGAAGCTTACTGGATGCTTGGCCGCATTAAGTCGATTCATCTCACGACTCGGTGAAAAGGCATTGCCTCTTTACCGACTGATGAAGAAGGCAGACAAGTTCGAGTGGACTCCAGAAGCTGATGCAGCGTTTGCCGAGCTAAAAGCTCTGCTCTCCACCCAGCCGGTGCTTGCTGCTCCAATCAGCAAAGAGCCTCTGTTGCTCTATATCGCAGCCACAGGACAAGTCGTCAGTACTGTGCTTACGGTCGAGCGGGAAGAAGAAGGAAAAGCTCTCAAAGTTCAGCGCCCAGTGTATTATTTGTCTGAAGTCTTGACTCCATCCAAGCAGAAATATCCTCATTATCAGAAGCTTGTGTATGGAATATACATGACCACAAAGAAGGTTGCTCATTACTTCTCTGATCATTCCATCACAGTCGTCAGCGACGCTCCACTATCAGAGATTTTGCACAACAGAGATGCAACTGGTCGAGTGGCCAAATGGGCGATTGAACTTCTTCCCCTTGATATCAAGTTTGAGGCAAAGAAAGCCATTAAGTCCCAGGCAATAGCAGATTTCCTCGCCGAGTGGATTGATCAGCAGCAGCCGACTGAAGTTCACTCGGAGCATTGGACCATGTTCTTTGATGGCTCTAAGATGTTGAATGGTTCCGGTGCTGGGCTCGTCCTGGTTTCCCCCAGAGGAGATAAGCTCAGATATGTGCTCTAGATTCACTTTGATTCCTCTAACAATGAGGCAGAATATGAGGCCCTCTTATACGGGTTGCGCATGGCCATTTCACTCGGCGTCCGTCGCCTGATGGTCTATGGCGACTCGGATTTAGTGGTCAACCAGGTGATGAAGGAGTGGGACGTGAGAAGCCCAGCCATGACTGGATACTGCAGTGCAGTAAGGAAGCTGGAAAAGAAGTTTGAAGGGTTGGAGCTCCATCATATACCCCGACTGAAAAATCAAGCAGCTGATGATCTAGCAAAGATAGGATCCAAGAGAGAAGCCATTCCGAGTGGTGTGTTCTTGGAACATATACACACTCCGTCAGTCAAAGAAGATCCTTTCACCGAAGAAGCTCCACAGCCCAAGAGTGCCACAGATCCGACCGAGGTTGAAGTCCCAGCAGTGGTCGACTTGATCATGGAGGTCTTGGTGGTCATTCCCGACTGGACAGTTCCATATATCGCGTATATCCTGAGAAAAGAGCTCCCGGAGGATGAGGAAGAGGCTCGACAGATCGTCCGCCGATCCAAGGCCTTTACCGTAATCAAAGGGCAGTTATACAGAGAAAGCGCGACTGGAGTCGGTCAGAAGTGCATAACGCCGGAAGAAGGTCGAATCATCCTTAATGATATTCACTCGGGGACTTGCGGTCATCACGCGTCCTCTCGGACAATTGTGGCCAAAGCGTACCGAGCCGGATTTTACTGGCCAAAGGCGAATGAGATGGCAAAGGAGATAGTGGATAAGTGCGAGGGATGTCAGTTTTACTCAAATATGTCGCACAAGCCTGCATCAGCCCTGAAGACCATTCCACTCGTCTGGCCTTTCGCAGTATGGGGGCTGGATATGGTCGATCCTTTGAGAACAGGGCGAAGTGGCTTCACGCATGTACTGGTGGCAGTCGACAAGTTCACCAAGTGGATTGAGGCTAAACCAATCAAGAACCTTGACGCCGGTACTGCTGTTAGCTTCATCAGGGAACTAATATTCAGATATGGAGTCCCGCATAGCATCATTACGGATAATGGGTCGAACTTTGACTCGGAGGAATTCAGAGATTTCTGTAGCTCTCAAGGCACACGAGTCGACTACGCTTCAGTCGCCCATCCGCAGTCGAATGGACAAGCAGAGCGAGCCAATGGCCTGATTCTCAAGGGATTGAAACCCCGACTGATGCGTGATCTCAAGCATGCAGCTGGAGCTTGGGTCGACGAACTTCCCTCAGTGCTTTGGGGACTGCGGACCACACCTAATCGGTCGCCCGGAAGAACTCCATTCTTCTTGGTCTACGGAGCTGAAGCGGTTTTGCCGAGTGATCTTCTCCACAATGCTCCTCGAGTTGAAATCTACAACGAAGCAGAAGCTGAACAAGCGCGGCAGGACGCAGTCGACCTTTTAGAGGAAGAAAGAGAGATGGCTCTGATCCGGTCAACCATCTACCAATAAGATTTGCGTCGTTTCCACGCCAGAAATGTGAGAGGTCGAGCCTTCCAGGAAGGAGATTTGGTTCTCCGAGTGGATCAGCACAAACCACACAAGCTTGCTCCTTCTTGGGAAGGTCCTTTCATCGTCACCAAGGTTCTCCACAACGGGGCGTACCGTCTTTACAACGTCGAGCATAATATCGACGAGCCCCGAGCTTGGAACGCGGAACTACTCCGCCCATTTTACACTTAAGGTTTATCACTCGGTTGAGTTGCATTAAAGTACTTCTGTAGTTCATGGACCTCAAAATAATAGTGTCATAGTTCCTCCATAATTTTTGTCACTTTTTATTTTTGTCCAATAAAATTCCCCCTCAGTGGGTGACTTAGCCGCGAATCCGTTTCGCCTAAGTTCGTAAAAATCCTACCGAGTGGTGAGCCAGACTCCCACTCGGAGGCTTAGCTGCGAATCCGTTTCGCCTAAGTTATCGAAATCCTACCGAGTGGTGAGCCAGACTCCCACTCGGAGGCTTAGCTGCAGTCCAAGCACTCGCCTAAGTTATAAAAATCCTACCGAGTGAAGAGCAAACCTCTCACTCGGAGGCTTAGCTGTAGTCCAAGTACTCGCCTAAGTTATAAAAATCCTACCGAGTAAAGAGCAAACCTCTCACTCGGGGGCTTAGCTGCAGTCCAAGTACTCGCCTAAGTTATCAAAATCCTACCGAGTGAACAGCAAACCTCTCACTCGGGGGCTTAGCTGCAGTCCAAGCACTCGCCTAAGTTTGTAAAAATCCTGCCGAGTGAAGAGCAAACCTCTCACTCGGGGGCTTAGCTGCAGTCCAAGTACTCGCCTAAGTTATAAAAATCCTACCGAGTGAAGAGCAAACCTCTCACTCGGAGGCTTAGCTGCAGCCCAGTGCTAGCCTAAGTTATCAAAATCCTACCGAGTGAAGAGCAAACCTCTCACTCGGGGGCTTAGCTGCAGTCCAAGCACTCGCCTAAGTTTGTAAAAATCCTACCGAGTGAAGAGCAAACCTCTCACTCGGGGCCTTAGCTGCAGTCCAAGCACTCGTCTAAGATATAAAAATCCTACCGAGTGGTAAGCCGGACTTTCACTCGGGGGCTTAGCTGCAGTCCAAGCACTCGCCTAAGATATAAAAATCCTACCGAGTGGTAAGCCGAACTTTCACTCGGGGGCTTAGCTGTAGTCCAAGTACTCGCCTAAGTTATCAAAACCCTACCGAGTGAAGAGCAAACCTCTCACTCGGGGGCTTAGCCGCAGTCCAAGCACTCGCCTAAGTTATAAAAATCCTACCGAGTGGTAAACTGGACTTCCACTCGGAGGCTTAGCCGCAGCCCAGTGCTCGCCTAAGTGGACTAATGAATAAGTCGATTGCAGTAAAGGCACCTTGCTTTGAACCCGCAAAAGACATTTCGAGCCAAAAGCAATCGTATTCAAGCACCAAATTCAAGTTTGAATCGATATCTAAAGGAACCGAAAGTGCTCAGGCGTTAAGCCCGTTAAGGTTATCGGTTACAATTCCACTCGGCATACCGAGGCAAATTTAAAGCGTCGAGCTAGAAGTAGTTTTTTACCCCTCCTGTGGAGGGCTGGAAGGTGCAACAAACTCATCAAGGTCAATTCCGTCGGCGATCTGAGTGGCAGCCGCAAGGAAAGTTTCCATAAAGGACCTGAAGTCGTGTTTCTTGGTGTTGGCCACCCGGAGGGCCGCCAGCTTCTCTTCTCGCGCATCTTTGCAGTGGACTCGGGCCAGACACAGAGCAACATCTGCACCGCACCGAGCCGAGGACTTCTTCCATTCCTGCACTCGACCAGGATCGTGTTCAAGCGAGCCATCAGCGACTCAAGGTCATTCTGAAGTGTCTCCCCAGGCCAGAGCGTCGATTCGATGCGAGATGTGGCGGTCTTCAGCCTTGCGAGATAGTCCACGACAGCTGCAACACGAGACTCCAGTCGGAAAACATCCATGGCAACTTCGTCGTTCACTGGAGAATTGACGGGGTCGAGGTTTGGCTCCAGCCGGCTAGTTTCTTCTTCAAAGTTTTGGCAAAATTCTGCAAGGATGATCACTGAGTCAAGGGGATGCTCGAATGGAAAAAGCACGATTGGAAATGTTTGCCGAGCATAGAGGTTTACCTTCAAGCATAAGAAACAGCTTCTTGGCAAGACCACTCAGGAAGGCCTCCAGATCGTTTTTCTTCCCAGTCAACTTACTGACTTGGTCGGTCAGGGCAGCTTTATCAGTTTTCAGTCGACTGACCTCCTTGTTGGCGATCCCAAGAGCAGCTTTCAGATTGGTATTGTCTTGTTCAAGCTTGGTGACTGAAGCCAACTTCTCGTCAGCGAGCTTGATCTTCTCAGCTAGTTCGAGGTCTTTCTTCTGTTGGGCCTCCCTTACCTTACCTGCAAGTTACAGCAAGATCAGATTTTGAAACAAGCAAGGGGAAAAGCAGTCGTCAGGGTCTCACCAAACATACCTTCGGTCTCCTCCTTTGCCTTCGTCAGCTTCTCCTGAACCAGCTTCAAGCTCAGCTCGAGTTGAGTGTGCTTGTTTTCCAGCTCAGAGTAGCGAGCCACAAGATCACAGGAGTTCTGCGAAGAACCAATCGACTAAATGTCAAATATAATTCACTTCCGAGTGAAAAAGGGAAAATCACACGTTTCTAAGACTACAGCCGAATACAAGCATTCGACCGTAGTCTCGGGGGCTACACCCAGTGGGTGCACTCAGCGTGCCCCCACTAATCTTGTTGAAGACAGAGTCGACCAGTCGACCGGATTGCGAAATCCAGTCGACTTGGTCGAATGACAGAAAGGCTGAAATTATAAAGCCTAAGGCCGACTGCCAGCAGTCGACCTTAGCCTTGGGGACTACACCGAGCGGGTGCACTCAGCGTGCCCCCGCTAACACGGAGTTTAATCGACACACCCAGCGGGTGACTATTATAAATTCTGGAAAGGAAAAGTTTTTGGTAGCATATCCTAACAGAACAAACGGTGGTCGACTGACCTGAACATTGCTTTGGAGGGCAGAACTGGCGTCATAAGCCGCTTGGCTCGCATCCCGGATGGTCTTCAACTGCTCCATCATGATTCCTGCCTGACGTATCGCCTCCTTCGCCGCGCCAGCTTGGTCCTCTGGGACGTGGTGCGTCGTGAAGAGGGAGGGCTGCTGAGCACTCGTTAGTGGATTTGCGAAGGACACCGTGTGTCGAGTGGTGTTCTCCTCCTCCGCAATCAGAATCTCAGGCGCCGTCACATCCTGGGGCACCCTGCTGGCGGACGCTTTCCTACTCCTTCTGCGCTTCAGCGGTTCCTCATCCTCATCATCATCAGGGAGATTGATAACAACATTGGGTGGAGCTACAGAGAAGAATCAGGATCAGAGATCGTGAGTCAGTCGACTAAAAACGGCGTTAAGAATATAGTACCTGGTTTTGAAGTTGTTGCGTCCTCCATCTCATGGTCATCAGCCCGGGCTGAGGTCTCAGAAGTAGCAGCACTGCAACTCCAAAGAATCAGTCGACTAACTTCAGCGTCAACCAGAGACAAAGTTCACACAAAATAAGAAGACTTAAGCAGCACGATTACCCTGATATGGTGGGGATGGACACCTTCATCTTCGGCAGGAGCTTGGTCGGCTTCGACGGGGCCGCCCTGGGCTGCTTCGGCGCCTTTTCAGTCGGCACTGGAGAGGTGGTCCGAGGGCGCTTGGTCGACTGAGCAACGGTCGCAACCCCCTTGCCACGTTCAGTCGAAGGGTCGTGGACAAGTTTCGACCGCCTTTCTGAGCGCGGTGGTACGACCTCCTCCTCCTCTTCTTCCTCGTCTTCAACGTCATCTTCATCACCGTCATCATCATCGTCGTCATCATCATCCAGTCCCATTCCTCCTCCTCCTGGCTCTCGCCCCCACTCGCCTCACCCTCCTCAGTTGGAGCTTATGCCCCATTGGGCATCGAGTACAGCTCGGTGAGGGCCTGATAGACATCAAGACAAGGGTCAATCGACCAATCGGCAGAATAAACAGAAATGAGTATGACAAGAACACAGTGGAGAGCAGAAGCAGACATACCTTGTCTGGATAACTGTTGTGGTCGAGTGGAGGAATCCTTCTGGCTCCGCGTGGGTTATCCTTGTTTCCGGTAACGGCGGCCATCCATCTTTCCAGAGTGACATCGTCGACTGCTTCTGGATGGACTCGAGTCTCGTCTTCAGTCCCACAATACAACCACATCCAGTGGCTCCGGAACTGAAGGGGCTGGATACGACGCCTAAGGAAGACCTCCAGGAGATCCATGCCCGTCACTCCCTCCCGGACCAACTGCACCACGCGCTCCATCAACATCTTCACGTCAGCTTTCTCCTCCGGGATCAACTTCAGAGAGGAGGGCTTGTTCACTCGGTCCATGGTAAACTGAGGGAGTCCACTCGACTGCCCCGGCGTCGAATGGTCCTGGCAATAGAACCAGGTCGACTGCCAGCCTCTGACTGACTCGGGAAAGGTCATGGGCGGGAAGGTGCTCTTATTCCTCACCTGGATCCCTAGGCCCCCACACATTTGGACGACTCGGGTTCTTTCGTCGCCTGGGCTCGCCTTCTTCACGGTCTGAGAGCGACACGTGAATATATGCTTGAACAAGCCCCAGTGCGGTCGACAGCCCAGAAAACCCTCACACATGGACACGAACGCAGCAAGATAGGCGATAGAATTTGGGGTAAAGTGGTGGAGTTGCGCTCCAAAGAAGTTCAAGAAGCCACAGAAGAAAATACTCGGCGGCAAAGAAAATCCACGATCAACATGGGTGGCCAAGAGCACGCACTCACCCTCTCCTGGCTGGGGCTGCCACTCCTTCCCCGGAAGCCTCGCAGCTCCATGGGGGATCAAGCCCTCGTTGGCCATGTCGAGGAGATCTTTCTCTGTGATGGTCGACTGGATCCAGTCTCCTTGGACCCAGCCCTTCGGCAGGCGGGATCTGGACGAAGACCCGCCGCGGCTGGTAGATCTCCCCTTCGCCTTCTCCGACGCCGACGCCTTCTTCGCGCGTTCCAGCGCTGCCGTCTTCTCCTTGGCCATGGTTGCCGGCGAGACACGCGAGGGGAAGTTGTGCGGGGGCGAGAGCGAGCGCGCTGGACGGGGACGAAGGGAGCAGAGAGAGAGAGAATGCCGAGGCACAGTACAAAAAATCCTCGCCGGGCGCATTTATAAGGTCCCTTCCGAGTGGATGACAGGTGGGCCCGGTCGATCTAATCATATCCAGGAACAGTTATGCAGACGGGATACGTGGCGAAGAAAGCGGCGCGGAGATCGAGGCATCTATGTACCGTCCCATCCGAACGCCGCGGCCCGCTCCGCTTCGCGCGCGTCCCCAAATTTCGCATCCCGCGGAATCCGCGAACGACAGATCGGTCTGTCAGACGCGGGGTTTCCTGCGATCCGTCGCTCGGAGATCGTCGAAGCCCGAAAGATCACTCAACGAAAGAAGAGAATGGATCGAGTCGACTGAAGACAAGTTGCTCGCTGTCGACGAAGAGATTCTTTGGTCCAGAACAATGCACGACCAGTGTGCAAAGGTTAATCGGAAACAACATCAACTCCTTCCTCACTCGAAGCCTCAATCCATTCGGGGGCTAATGATGGGGTCATGTACCTAGGGTAGGATCACGGACCTTGTCTAAGTACCTTGCCCGAGGACGCCCTTAGAAGAGGTCGCCTTCCAGTCGACCAACGAGGGACTCACTCGGCTGACTTGAAGGACTCGACCACGAAGACTCACTCGACCACCAGAAGGTCAAGAGGCACTCTGCACTGCAACGGCCTGTAATTAAGTAGACTTTATGATAGTAAAGACACTTTATGTGGGGCGTTACCAGTAACGCCCCGGACTTAACTCACCTTAAACCCTCTCCTACGTGGGCTGGCTGGGGTCCTGGCGCACTCTATATAAGCCACCCCCCTCCACAGGTAGAGGGGTTCGGCACCTTGTAACTCATATACTCATAATCCACTCGACCGCCTCTGGGCTCCGAGACGTAGGGCTATTACTTCTTCCGAGAAGGGCCTGAACTCGTACATCTCTTGTGTTTACAACTTCTCTATAGCTAGGGCCTTGCCTCTCCATACCTACCCCCACTCTACTATCAGGCTTAGAACCACGACACCCGCTAGATGTGAGATCCCCCTTAAGAGGGATGAACTAACCTTGGGTTTTGTCGATGATGACTTCATGTAGGTGTTGAAGATGTGGATGCTCAATGTTGATGTAGATCATTTGGAGCAATCCTTTGGAGTGAGTTACACTTTCAATACCTACATGGGTTAGTCCCGCAAGGAACAAACAAAGATATCGAAAGACATAGAGTAATGCACACACAAGATGATGTCTATGAAAGCATTGGGTTACCTTGTCCCTTGTCTTACCAACAAGAGGGTTTGTGACTCCTTGAACTAGTGCAAGATGTGGAAGTTGATTGCACTTGTTCTTGCCAAGATGATAAGAGTGAGGTATGTTGGCGGAGTCACCCTCAAGAACTCTCTAGTTCTTCTTCTTCGGGATCCACATCATCTTGATGGGAATCCTTGGAGTTGTAGTCGTACTTGATGAGGTAGAACTTGATGTAGTCTTGGGAACCCACTTGACCAAGGCCTTGGGTGCTTCTTCAAATACATCAATTTCCTCTTGAATCTTATCCTTGCCTTTTTGCTTGTGGTCTTGTGGTGGAAGATTATCTTGAGCTTGTGTCCCTTTGAAGGAAGTAGGATCATACTTCTCTTGTTGAGGAACAAACTTCGTCTTGGGGTATTGATCTTCTTCTCACTCAACTCCATTGGCATTGAACTTTCGTTCAAAACCAACACCTTGGTTCTTCCGGTGTCTTCCTTGCTTGCGTACAATTTCCTCGAATTGCTTACTCCCGACAAGGCGTTTGTAAACACCTTTCTCTATAATTTCCTTAAATAAGCTATTTTCTTGCTCAAGTGTAACTTGTCTAAGAGAATCATTAGTGGAATCAAGAGAACTACTAGAAGCAACAACATTAGATTTAGCATGATTATTGTTACTACTAGAGGAAGAATCTTTCTTGTTCTTGTTACTAGACTTGACTTGAGGCATGTAAGTGGATAAGAGTAAACGCTTGGCAATGTAAGAACTTTTCTTGCAAAGATCATCATTGATTGCCTTTAAGAACTCATGCTCTTGCTCAAGGTTGAGCTTTTCAAAACGTAATTTCTCATGAGTCCTTAAAAGTTCTCGATGATCTCCTAAGATAGTTTCATGAGCTAACTTAAGAGTGTTTAGTTCTTTAGTTAGAAACTCAATCTTCTCCTTATCATTGTCATTCGTTTTATCTTGATTAGCATGATTAATTGACATTTCATCATAATATTCATCACTAGAGTTGTCAACAAGTAAATCATCATCACCTAACAAGTCATCTTCATCATTATTGAAATCAACACACTCGGGGTGTGATACCTTTGGGCCTTTAGCCATGAAGCATCTTCCAAGTCCTTCATTTGGTGAATCAAATATGTCGTAGGAGTTGGTTGACACAAGTGCTAGACCGGCAACACCTTCATCTTGAGTATAATCGGAGTCGGAGTGATAGCTTCTCTCGGAGTGATTATCGGAGTCGGAGCCGGATACCCATTCACCAATATGATCTTGATGTCTTAATTTTGTGTAGCTCCTTGATGACTTGTCCTTCCTTTCTGAATCTTTGCTTCTCTGGGATGTTCTTCGTTCATAACGATCATCTCTACTCCTTCTCTCTCTTGATGGTGATTCTTCTCTTCTACTTCTTCTTTTTGGAGAATCTTCTCTTCTTTTGTAGGGTGTCGTACACTCATTGGAATAGTGTCCGGGTCTTCCACAATTGTAGCAATTTCGCTCTCGACTAGAAGATCTTTTGTCATTGTAGGACCTTGACTTGGAACTTCTCTCTTTGCTTCTACTCTTGTAGAACTTGTTGAAGTTCTTCACCATTAGGCTCAATTCATCATTGAAGGTTTGTTTCTCACTTGATGATGTGGGAGCTTCACATGAGGCTTTGTAAGCACCACTTGACTTGTTATGGAGCTCCTCCTTATCCTTGAGTGACATCTCATGAGCAACAATTCTTCCAATGACTTCCGTTGGCTTGAGATCTTTGTAATTGGGCATCATTTGAATCAATGTGCAAACGGTATAATATTTTCCGTCCAAAGCTCTTAGGATCTTCTTGATGATGAATTTGTCGGTCATCTCTTCACTTCCTAAGCTGGCGATCTCATTTGTGATAAGAGCAAGCCTAGAGTACATTTCAGCGACACCTTCACCATCCTTCATTTTGAACTTGTCAAGCTGACTTTGAAGCACATCCAATTTGGATTCCTTGACGGAGTCGGTACCTTCATGCATATCAATCAAAGTATCCCAAATTTCCTTTGCATTCTCAAGACGGCTGATTTTGTTGAATTCTTCGGGGCACAATCCGTTGAAGAGGATACCACAAGCTTGAGCATTGTATTGCAGCATCTTCAACTCTTCCGCGGTAGCTTCAGATTCGGTTCTCTCCCATCAAAGAATTCACCTTGCAAGCTAATACACACAATAGCCCATACGGCAGGGTTATGTCCAAGAATATGCATTTTCATCTTATGCTTCCAACTAACAAAATTAGTACCATCAAAGTAAGGACCTCTATGGTGGTAATTTCCCTCACTAGACGCCATACTCTCCTAGGTTGTGAAACCAACGCTATGACTTCCAAAAGCTATGAACATCAAGACAAATGGAGACCAAAGCTCTGATACCACTTGTAGGATCGAAAGTATGTCTAGAGGGGGGGTGATTAGACCACTTGACCAAATAAAAACTTATCCCTTTCCCAGTTTTAGTTCTTGGCAGATTTTAGCTACTTTGGACAAGTCAAGCAATCTTAACACAATTCAAGCAAGCATGCAAAGAGTATATGAGCAACGGAAAGTAAAGCATGCAACTTGCAAGAATGTAAAGGGAAGGGTTTGGAAGATTCAAACGCAATAGGAGACACGGATGTTTTTGTCGTGGTTCTGATAGGTGGTGCTATCGTACATCCACGTTGATGGAGACTTCAACCCACGAAGGGTAACTGTTGGGCGAGTCCACGCAGGGCTCCACCCACGAAGGGTCCACGAAGAAGCAACCTTGTCTATCCCACCATGGCCATCGCCCACGAAGGACTTGCCTCACTAGCGGTAGATCTTCACCGTAATGCATGATCTCGCGATCAACCACTTGATCACATTGAGCTCATTATTATGATGCATTACCGAGTGGGCCCAGAGATATCTCTCTGTCATACGGAGTGACAAATCCCAGTCTAGATTCGTGCCAACCCAACAGACACTTTCGGAGATACCTATAATGTACCTTTATAGTCACCCAGTTACGTTGTGACGTTTGGCACACCCAAGGCACTCCTACGGTATCCGGGAGTTGCACAATCTCATGGTCTAAGGAAATGATACTTGACATTCAGAAAAGCTACAGCAAACGAACTACACGATCTTTGAGCTAAGCTTAGGATTGGGTCTTGTCCATCACATCATTCTCCTAATGATGTGATTCCGTTATCAATGACATCTAATGTCCATAGTCAGGAAACCATGACTATCCTTTGATCAACGAGCCAGTCAACTAGAGGCTCACTAGGGACGTGTTGTGGTCTATGTATTCACACATGTATTATGATTTCTGGGTAATACAATTATAGCATGAATAATAGACAATTATCATGAACAAGGAAATATAATAATCATTTTATTATTGCCTCTAGGGCATATTTCCAACACGAAGGACTTGCCTCACTAGCGGTAGATCTTCCCGAAGTAGGCGATCTCCTAGCCCTTACAAACTCCTTGGTTTAACTCCACAATCTTGTCGGAGGCTCCCAAGTGACACCTAGCCAATCTAGGAGACACCACTCTCCGAGAAGTAACAAATGGTGTGTTGATGATGAACTCCTTGCTCTTGTGCTTAAAATGATAGTCTCCCCAACACTCAACTCTCTCTCACAGGATATGGATTTGGTGGAAAGAAGATTTGAGTGGAAAGCAACTTGGGAAGGCTAGAGATCAAGATTCATATGGTAAGAATGGAATATCCTGGCTTCAACACAAATGTAGGTGGTTCTCTCTCAGAAGAAGGTAAGTTGGAAGTGTAGGTTTGTTCTGATGGCTCTCTCCATGAATGAAGAGGTGGTGGAGGGGTATATATAGCCTCCACACAAAATCTAACTGTTACACAACTTGCCAGTCTTGGTGGGACCGAATTGATAAACTCGGTCGGACCGATTCAGCAAGCTAGTGACCGTTAGGGTTTTCGGTGGGACCGACATGCAACTCGGTAGGACCGATATGGTTAGGGTTAGGGCATAACGTAATCTCGATGAGACCGATTACACAAACTCGGTGAGACTGATTTTGGTAAAAAGCTAACAAGAGAGTTGGTCTGGTAAACTTGGTGGGACCGATCGCTCATTTCTGTGAGACCGAAACGTTACGAAGGGAAAATAGAGAGTTTACATTGCAATCTCGGTGGGACCGATCGCTCATCTCGGTGGGACCGAAACATTACGAAGGAAAACAGAGAGATTACAATCCCATCTCGGTGAGACCGAGATCCCTATCGGTGAGACCGATTTGCCTAAGGTTTGTGGCAGTGGCTATGCCATTTGAAACTCGGTGGCGCCGGATAGAAAGAATCGGTGGGGCCGAGTTTGTCTTTTGGTTTAGGTCATATGTGGATGTGAGAAAGTAGTTGAGGGTTTTGGAGCATATCACTAAGCATTTTGAGCAAGAGCCTCATTAAGCAACACCTCATCCCTCTTTGATAGTATTGGCTTTTTCTATAGACTCAATGTGATCTTGGATCACTAAAATAGAAAATGTAGAGTCTTGAGCTTTGAGCTTGAGCCAATCCTTTGTCCTTAGCATTTTGAGGGGTCCACTTTTCTCATCCATGCCATGCCAAACATTGAGCTTTCCTGAGATATTAATCTTGAAATAGCATTAGCTCAATGAGCTATATGTTGTTAGGAATTACCAAAACCACCTAAGGATAGTTGCACTTTCAGCAGACCACCGCCACTTCACCAGCAACCAGGGAACGGCGTCGCCACGCACCGAGCGCCAGCCCGCCCAAGCCCAGATGGAGCCCGAAAGGGCCCAGATCTGGGCCGCGCGGATGCCGCCGGCCACAAGCACCGCCACGCCGCCCCGCCGCCCCGCCGCACCGAGTACCTCGGGGCTCGCCGAAATCCCGCCGCCGAACCCCACCGCAGCGACCGAGCTGCACGGTCACCATCGGGAGGCCCCCGCGCCCCCCATGAGCGTGCGGGGAAGGGACGGCCCGCCGCCGCCAGCGCCGCGCGGACAAGGCCCGACGGACCCGGCCGGTGGCGGCGGGGAGGGAGATGGATAGTGAGGAGGCCGAAGGAGCGGAGGTAAGGGGCCGCCCGTCGCCCGCGGGGGGAGGGGGGGAAGGGGGGGCGAGCGAGAGGATGGGAGTTCGAGGAGGGAGGAGGGGGAGAGGGAGGCGGGGAGCGCGCGGCCGGCGGCGGCGGGGGGAACGGGGGGAAACCCTAGTCGTGGGAGCCGCCGCGGGGGCGAGGTGGTGAGGTTTCCCGAGATTTAAGTATTTCAGATCCCTGTGCATCTATATACACTAGGTATACTAGACAGCCCAACATTTGTTAAACAAATGCACCGAGCAAGCCACCAGAGTAACAGAAGAAGGCTATCATTCTTAAAGCCTATAGCCTAATCTAACTTACTAATGTTAGGTTCGTGAATCGTGAGGAGGCAGCCAGCTTCTGTTCCAGCTAGCCGCCACCGCCGTTTCTTCTCTCCAGACTGAATTCTCTGTCTGTCTTCTCGTTCCCAATCCCGCTCCAGCGCTCTTACTCCCAAAGCACACATCATGGCTAGTAAATAAGTAGCCGATTTCTTTGACCCACTATTAATTTCTCTATCTCAATTCCCATCGAGTGTGCGGCATCAGGCAACACTTCATCCGCTAGTCTCTTTGCAAATTGTAATTTTCTTAGATCAACAGCTCACAAAGTTCTTGCAATTTCCCAGTCCTTTTGCGCTTCATCTTTGTACTGTTTTTTTGGGTTTTCTAGCGATTCCCTGACCGATCTTCTATTCATTTGAGGATATGAGGACTATACCAAGATCTAATATGATTGGGATTGGATAGCTGGATCTCTTCCATTTCACCTCTGACAAATTCAGGTGTTCCCGCTTCTTTCCTGTAAAATTGTTGCCTCAAAAGTATTTATCTTGTTTTCTCCGGTGTTAGGAATCCTATCCTCATTGGTATATAAGAATTAAGACTTTGTTGGTTGTTGCCAAGACAAGCATGTGCATTCCTGTTTACCCATGGTGTATTATGAGACGTTATTTGGTAATGCAATTTCCTAGAACTTTCAATCCAAAAGAAAATGTATGCTTTATATCAATATATAATTGATTTTTCCCATCAGTGGACCCACTTTTTAAGTTCGCCCCGGGCCTCTGAAAAGTCAGGACCGGCCCTGCCTGTGTATCTCACAAAAAAGGTGATCTTGTATTTAGACTAAAAAGAAATAGGACAAAATCTCTAGAAAGCACAAAGTTACTAAAAAACCATCTTCGGTTCATAAACAGCGACTGGTTCCTACAGCCACTGTTAACACCCAGCGCCCTAAGACTACCCATAATGGAAAGTAACATAGAGTAGTAACATGTATATGTTATTAGTCTAAGTTACTACCTTCATAGTGGATAGTAACATAGAGGTTTTCATTTATTAGCTTATAGAAGAGTCATCTTATCTTGATATGTGTGATGTTACTCATACTACTAGTAACTAGCAATGTTATTCAATTTATCTCTCTCCTTATTAATTAACTGCCACATCATTTTTTTCGCTTAGGTGACATCGATGTTACTATCTATGTGGATAGTCAAAGCCCCGCCATCGAGACACACAAAAATTCACATCGATGCAGCCCATCGCAAAAGAATTGTGGGCACCGCTGTTGCTGTGTGTAGAGACGCGGCTGGGACGTTTCTGGGCAGCTCAACCATTGTTATTGGAGGTGTTGATGATCCTGCGATTCTAGAGACGATTGCATGCAGGAGGCCCTTACGTTGGCACAAGACCTCTGCCAACGCTTCAACCTCTATGACCTAGTGATTGCATTGGACGCAAAGGAAGTGGCTGGAGCTATCAATAAAGTTTGTCAAGGAAATGATGGTGCAATTATCAGTGAGATTAATAATTTAGCAAGTCATTTTAATTGTAGTTTCAGTTTTAAGGGTCGTGCCGTGAATGTTGAGGCACATAGTTTAGTCAGTTTGCACTCCTATTGAGTTTGGGACGTCACGTTTGGTTTGGCCAATCACATGACCAGATTTGTATCCCGCATTCTATGGTTTTTACTAAATAAAACTTGGTTTATCGCGAGCATCTTCAACAGCCGCGTCAAAATATGCGCGCGCGGTAAACTGGCATTTTAGCGCGTGTGTGACATTTTCGCGCGCTCCAGTGAAGACGGGAAACTAGCGCGTGGAAAAAAGCGGCAGCTCGCGCGCTAGATTTGGCGCACCGCGTCCGACACGCCTATAAAATTGCAGCGCCCTATGCTGCTCTCTCGTCGCTCCATCTACCGCTTTCTCTCCTCGCCGCCGACACGCCACCACCGCGCCACCATGCTGCCGCGCTGCCGGGGAGCTTCGGGCTACCGCGGCGGTCGCTAAATTCAACATCGCGCTAGGAGATGCGTCGTCCTGAGACTCCAACGACGAGCGGTTTCTTGACGCCTGCGCTTAGACGTCGGAGAAGGACATCACCGAGGCAGAGTCCGAGTCGGAGAATGACGAGTAGTAGTAGTTTTTCGTTTTATCTATCTATCGTAGAAGAAGACTATGAACTATCTATGCACTATTTTGTACCGTAGAAGCAGGCTATGTGACCAACTATCTCATATTTGTACTATCGGAACCGAGTGTATATCGAATCGTAGTTCACATAATAGGCGTCAAGGAAAAAAGATGAAATATAGTGCGCCTGTTGGACCGGCTCGGGCGCGCTTTATTTTACGGTGGCCGCTGGAGTCAGCGCACCGCCGCGCGCAAAAACTGGCTCACCCGGTGCTGTATTCTAATTTTTAGCGTGCCGCGCATTGAGCGACTGTTGAAAATGCTCTAAAGAAAGATCGTGTGCCCTCATCTAAAAAAATAAGGAAGCTTTCTTGCCCGTAGAGCATGGTTTTTTGCTTTGCTGAGTGAAAAGTGGTCACGGGCCCTGCTTGATGGTGGTCGTCGGTGGCGATGCTTCGTGGCGGAGTTGTGTTGTCAGTGCTCCGTGATGTCTAACATGTGGTCTTAACATGTTGGTACGTATATGGAAATAAAAAGCGACATGTCTTGGTGTTTGGTTGGGCTTATTCTTTTGTTTTGCACTCTGGCTCAAAAGCCACATATATGTAGGCTCCCTACATCAGCCTTCATCGACATACGATCCAGTCTCAGCGAGCCTGGCGTTGACACTGTGTCGGGGGCTGGGGGGAGGGGGGGGGTACTGAGATGACTCGGTCAACCGCACTTGCACCATGACCTCCACTGCGATTAGGCTGACCCTACATATGTACCCCTCCCGAGAAGCGGTTCTTTTCCTCGGGGACATGGAAATCTTGCAAATACAACAACCAATCCACGGAGTTGGCGGAGCTCTTGGCGTGCCCGTTTATGGGGGCGGAGCGGTAGGCCGATGCACTGGACACAGTTCTGGAGTTGTGCACCTTGGAGAAGTCGAGGGACCTGTCGGTAAACCAAGCAACACGCCACGACAACCTGATATGTGTGTCCCAACTGACAGACATGCCTCCCGTCGGCGCCGCCGCGGATCCACCCTGCCTCTGATGGCCTTTTGGCCTATGGAGGTGCGGAGGATCTCGGCCCCCCGCCGGCGGGTGGGACCCTGTTCTTGTTTTTGCTAGGTTGAACGTCTTGGTTGGGACTGTGTGGCGGCGACTATGTCCTTCTGTAGCAATAATGTCTCCCACATACTATCTCCGCCCCGATGGTGCGAATAGCGTTGTCGGAGGATGTGTGGAGGTGTGTCTCCGTCGTATCTCATGGGATTCGGTCGGTGCTGGTCTTTGGTGGATCTCTTTGGATCCAGTTTTTGTCCGTCTTCGTTCGTGTGGTTCCAGGTTTGATTTTTCCAATCTACAACTCTCTTCATCAGCGATGGTTGCTGCTCTGGTGTGTTGGTCCTTTGTGGCCTTAGCACGACGACTTCCCGACTGTCTACTACAACAAGGTTTGCCCGACTCCGGTGATGGAGGGGCGATGACGGCGGCGAGCCTTCGGCTCGCTCCAGTGCTTCGTCGCTAGGTGGTCCATAGACCTAGTTGTAATTTTTATTACCTCTTGTGTTCTTTGTACTGTCATGATTGATGAATAGATTGAAAATTTCTCTCGAAAAAAAAGCCCAAAGTTTAATAAATGGTGTAATCATGAGAGTTTTTATTTGTTAAATGCGGTAATTGGCTTCTCAAATGCACAATTAGGAGGATAAAAAGTGAAATTCACTTGTATATCCTTTTTCAGTTGCAACTTCTGTACTGTACGTATTAAATTTGTCCTGCACATTTAACGGTCAATGGATGGACCAAGTAAACTGAAATGAGCCATATGAATACTTTGTGCCACTGAATAACTCGTCATAGATATGGATTATTCTGCTCTCTGTACATGCCTTTAGTCCTTGCCATATGGCATATCACCCGCCTCACAGTTGTTCCATTTTCATCCCGATTTGTGGTTCCAGAGCAAAAAAAATGTGTGTGTGAAAATTATCATCGGCGCATAACCTCTTTCGTCGTCCCGGGACTAGGGCACGTTGGCGGCAGATTTTGGGCACTCGCGGAGGCAGACGATGAGGACGACGACGACGGGGACATCACCGGAGACTCGCCGGAGCTGTACTCGCCAACGCCATCGGATGTGATCTGCGAGGCCTTTAATCCCGGATATTCGAAGGAGGAAATTGCTACGATTGTAGATGACGTCGTTTCACTTGACGATCCGGCTCGACAAGGAGTACATTCTAAGGACAAGGTGGAGGTGGTTCGCTGGATAGTCCACCGGAGGACGGCGGCATCCGCGATCTGGTCATGGAAAGGTCCTTTACCCAAGGTATGTATTAAGCCAATTACTTTCTCAGATTTCTTATTGCTAGATTCGTGGACTAGAGTGACCAGAAAGAAAAAGAAAAAGGCTAGGCCGGTGACACGGTCGCCGGCGCCGGTGGCTGTCGCGGCGGCTGAGATCCGGGAAGCTAGGGCATCTTGTTTGAATCAGCTCTTGGGCCAGGTTGGGCCTGAGGCTGAACGGGCCGACGGGTACCATGCACAGCTGGGCTTGTTTCGAGGCCGCCAGGTCAGGGCGAGCTGGCTGCGTTTGGGCTGGAATTAGCGGGGCCGATGGCCCAGGCAAAACCAGGTCCAGGCGTTTTGCCAGAGGGGGCCGACGTGCATGACTTTGTTTCGCGTGAGGCACATGCAAGTTCCTCTACCCTTCGCTGTAGCGGCGCTGCGGTTAGGGTTCGTCGTCGCGGGAAACTAGGTTTTCCCGCTGCTGTTGGGCGCGCGAAGAGAGCTCCAGGCTCGTCCGGCGTGTTCGCGGCGCCGGCGGCTTGCAGGATCGCGATGCCGCCGAAGGGTCCGCCGCCATGAAGATGGGGTCGGGGGCTGCTGGAGATGCTCCGGCACAGGATGCGGGATCAGCCGCGCCGGTGCCCGCACTGGCAGTGGCACCGCCGCCTGCCAGGTCTACGCAGCCGCCGCCCAAGGCTGTACCCCCGCCGCCGCAACGACCTTGGCCTAAGCAGATGGCTGGCGGGCGTGGGGGTTCTGTTCAGGGTGCGGGTGGCCGTGGCTCGGGCAGTTTCGCGGGAGACGGCCGCTTCCCCCCTCGTGGTCAGTGGGGTGACGACGGTTTCAATGCATACGGAGAAGGGCTTCATCGAGTTTCATCGTCGACCGGAGGTGGGCGTGGCTATGCTGGGACTGATCACGCAACTAATGATAGAGGTTTTCAAGGGCCACCCGACAACTTTGTGGAGGGTGCGGTTGGCCCCAATAACCGGCCCTTCCGAGGCTGTTTCCGTGGAGGTCGAGGCAGCTACCGGCGTCCTCCTCCACCACGCTATGCGCCCGTTGCCACGGGTTCGACCACGAGCCTTGAGGAGGGGATCACCGACGGTGCGGTTCTGCCTCAGGTTGCGGTGGAGACTGTTTGGGCCTTCACAGATGTGACGGTGCTGGAGGCTTCTCAGTCTAGTGATGTTGTGTCCGACAAAGGCACGTAGAAGTCCGAGGGTGACAAGCCGTCCAAGTGGGTGATTAAAAATAAGAAGTTGACCTATTTTCGGTGCGGTGAACCGGGTCACATTATGGCTGAATGCTCTGCCGAGTTATGTGATTTATACCGGAAACGGAAGCATACGGCGGCGGAGTGTCCACTTCTTCTGGGGCCTAAGCCTACGGTTAACATCTATGGAGTCTGTTGCGCTGAGTTAATGTTCTTCGAGTCACCAAGTGTGGCACCGATGGCTCTCGTGATTGAAACCTCCTTCCCAGGCGTGGTTAAGGTGGTTCATGGCCCTCTCACTGAAGCTCAGATTATTCAGCAGTTGCGGGAGTTGGCATCGGGTAATTTTCAGTGGTCTTTGTTGAAGTTATCAGATCAGACTTACAAAGTGGAGTTTCCTTCTAAGGAGGATCAGATGAGAATTCTGAAGTTTGGCATGTGTCGAGTTACTGGTACAAGTTTTGTGTTGCAGTTTGATGAGTGGAAAAAGAAGGAGCCTCGGGGTACGCCGCTGACTCAGATTTGGGTTTGTTTTTTGGGGGCACCATCTGAACCCTTGGATAGCTTCCTGGTCACTTGGAGCCTGGGATCCATGCTCGGCAAGATGGAGCAAGTGGATATGCCCTTCACGCGTGCTCATGGTGTGGCACGTTTGCTGGTTAGTGTGGCTAACATTCAATTCTTGCCGGATGTGGTAAGATGGACTCACGAGGGCATTGCGTATATGTTGGATGTCGAGTATGAGGATCCTGATCTGTTCCAGGAATTTGAGGAGATACATCATATGGACACTTCTGAGGGGGGAGATGCTTCTGGGAACCAAGATGGCAGTACACACAATAACGGGGACAAGGCTACAGGGCCTACGGATTCTACTAAGGCAGGAGAGACTGCCAAGGAGAAGTCGTTGGGTTCTGTTCCGACTAATATGTTGCAGCTTGGATCCTTAGGAGCTTTCTCAGGGCCTCCTCGTCTTTGGAGTGACCGAGTGGATTTGGATGATCTGTCGGAACATTTTCCGCCAGTGATTGCGGGGTCAGATTCTTTGTTGGTGATGGATGGACTCGGAGGAGCCGGTGGGCAGGAGGTCTCCGTTACTCCCCCTTCATCACCGTTTCTTAGGCTGGAGGTGGCAAACATTCTGGACAGTTCAGTGGACGGTGGCGGGCAGGTGACCGGACCTTCGTACGCCGCTTCTTCACCTGCTTCGGGGGGGAGCTTGGCTCGGAGGCATTGGGCGTCCTGGAGGCTGGGGAGGACCTAGGAGGGGCATGTGGGCAGGAGGCCTGCGCACCCCCTTCTCCTTCCCTGGTGTCGCGTCCCCCGATGCCCTCTACAGAGCCATCTCCGGTGACGTCTTCCCTGGCGGAAGGGTCAGGTGGTGTGGGGGGGGGGCAGGAGCCTCCCGTTGCTTCGTTGCGCCGCCTTACTCTGGCGGCATCGCCTGTCTCAGGTGCTTTCACAGGCCCTGTTGCTGCGCCACTAGGTGTTTCTGAGGTGCATTCGGGATCCGGACTCAGGCCAAGGTCGCGAGAGGCCTTGAGGACTCTTGGTGATCTATCGGTTGATCCAGTTCAGTTGAGCTCTGTTGGGGGTCAGGCAGGCGGCCTTACTCCTAACAGGGCGATGAGGGAGGAGGTCATAGCTTTTGGTGGGATCCCGGATCCTGTTTCTGAGGGGCGGCGGATAAGCAGCCGTCTCCAGGAGCAACTGGATGTGGATGACATGCAGCTGAGGTGCGCTATGCGGGCGGCCAAGCTTCGTGACATTGAGGTCACTACTGGTATGTCTGTCAGTTTGTCTAATTCGATTTTGCATTTTTCCAATGATGAGATTGTTCACAATGCAAATCAATTAGGGGTCTCACTAGGTAGTAATGGTTCTGAAATCAATAAATCCGTTAATGATATTCTCGATCTCAAAGCGGAGCGCGCTTTGGAATTGATTCGTAACATAGCAGTTGTTAAACCCATAACTGATTTCGACATAGATGCGTTGGGCGTTAGGGCTCTTGATAGTTTTTGTTCGGATCTGACCCCTGAGTTAGAGGAGGCTGAGGGACTCGAGTCCCCTTTGGTTTCGAGTCATGTAGATGTTCCAGAGGCTAGATCCTGAGAGACTAGTTGTGAGGACCGGCAGGAGGATCCGTATAAGCCTAAGCGGAAGTGGAAACGGAAGGTTTATCCAGCTTCGGCTGTGCGTAGAAGTGCTAGGATCCGTACCTCTAAAAATATTCATGATGAAATATGAGTGGAATTTTTTGGAATAGCAGAGGTCTTAAAGACTTGGCTAAAAGAAGGTTTCTAGCGGAAGCATCTGTTGACTACCAGTTGGATTTTATTGCCCTGTCCGAGACTAGAAGGGGTAATTTTACCCCCAATTCCTTAGTACTTTATCCGGGGGTGTTGATTTTGACTGGCATTGCCTACCTCCAAGAGGAAGGTCCGGAGGGGTCCTACTCGGAGTTAGGTGTGATTCGCTGGAAGTGCGGAGTGTGGTCATGGGAGATTTTGCGGTAAAATTTTGGGTCAGATCTAAGGCCGATGGATTCAATTGGGCTTTGGTGGCGGTATATGGGGCCACGCAGCCATAACTTAAACCAGACTTTCTGGCTGATCTGGTTCGTATTTGTGGTAGCGAACAACTCCCAATCCTAGTTGGGGGAGATTTTAACATTATTCGAAGAAGGAAGGAGAAGAATAATGATAATTTTGACGGCAGGTGGTCGTTTATGTTCAACACCATAATCGAAAGCTTGGATCTTAGAGAGATGGAGCTATCTGGTAGGAAATTTACTTGGGATAATTCGCTACCTAACCCGACTTTTGAGAAGCTGGACCGTGTCCTTACGAGTGTCGAATGGGAACAGAAGTTCCCTCTCGTAACTGTCCAGGCGTTATCGCGCGGAATTTCGGATCACACTCCGTTGCTAGTTGACTCTGGCGATCCATCTCATGTGGGGAATAAGAACACCTTTTCTTTTGAGCTCTCGTGGTTTGATAGAGAAGGGTTCTTTGAGATGGTCACTAGAGAATGGGCTAAAGACGCAGGAGGAAGGTCTCCTATCGAGAGATGGCAGAACAAGATTAGGCATCTGCGAAGATTCTTTCGTGGATGGGCTAAACATACGCATGGGATTTATAAGGCTAAGAAGGAGATACTCCTTTTACTTATTCAGTCCCTAGACTTAAAAGCCGAATCTACTATTTTAGATACCAGAGAGTTGGAAACTAAGATAGAGGCGGAATTGAGACTGAAACATCTCCTTTGGGAGGAGGAATTTAAGTGGGCTTTGCGAGCTAAGGTTCGCAAAATCGTCCAAGGGGATGATAACACTCAGTTCTTTCACATGATTGCAAATGGCAAGCACCGCAAGAAGCGGATATTTCATCTTGAGCAGGAAGAGGGGACGATTTTAGGTCAAGATAATCTGAAAGTCTATATCACCAATTACTATAAGCAGCTGTTTGGGCCGCCGGAAGATAACTTTGTGTCCTTAGATGAGTCCAGGGTTGAGGATGTTCCTCAACTTGCGTCGGACGAGAATGAGGTCTTAGCTGCCCCATTTACGGAGAAAGAGGTCTTTGAGGCTATTTCACAAATGAAGAACAATAAGGCTCCCGGGCCGGATGGATTCCCGGTGGAGTTTTATAAAAAATGTTGGTATATCATCAAACGGGATTTACTTCCTTTGTTCCATGATCTTTTCTCTGGACAGCTTCAGTTGTTTCAACTTAATTTTGGAATGGTTACTTTGCTTCCCAAGAAGACAGAGGCCCTTCATATTGAGCAGTTCAGGCCGATCTGTCTTCTTAATGTAAGTTTCAAAATATCCACCAAGGTCGGGACTAATAGGCTTACGCAAATTGCGCACTCTGTCGTGTAGCGTCCCAAACTGCTTTTATGCCAGACAGAAACATCCTGGAAGGGGTTGTAGTTCTGCATCAAACACTCCATGAAATCCACTCAAAAAAACTAGATGGTGTAGTTTTCAAAGTGGACTTTGAGAAAGCATACGATAAGGTCAAATGGCCCTTCCTTCAACAGGCTTTGCATATGAAAGGCTTTGATCAGGCCTGGAGACACCAGGTAGACTCCTTCACGCAAAAAGGGAGTGTTGGAATTAAAGTAAATGATGACATAGGTCACTATTTCCAAACACACAAAGGACTGAGGCAAGGGGATCTGATGTCTCCTATTCTCTTCAACATAGTGGCCGATATGTTGGCAATTCTTATAGGAAGGGCTAAGGACGTGGGTCAGGTAGGAGGCCTCATCCCACACTTAGTAGATGGGGGTGTTTCCATTCTACAGTATGCCGATGATACTATCATTTTCATGGAGCATGACTTGGCAAAAGCACGAAACATGAAGCTAGTGTTATGCTTGTTCGAACAATTGTCCGGATTAAAGATTAACTTCCACAAGAGTGAGTTGTTCTGTTTCGGAAGAGCTATTGATGAACAAGATGCATACAAGCAATTGTTTGGGTGTGAATTGGGGGCTTTACCTTTTACATATTTAGGTATACCAATTCACCATCGTAAGCTAACCAATAGAGAATGGAAGTGCATTGAGGATCGGTTTGAGAAGAAATTGAGCTGCTGGAAAGGCAAGCTGATGTCATACGGAGGACGGTTAATTCTCATTAATTCGGTCCTCACAAGTATGCCCATGTTTCTTCTCTCGTTTTTCAAGGTTCCTGTGGGAGTCCGGAAGAGGCTAGACTTCTATCGATCACGTTTCTTTTGGTAGAGTGATGAACTTAAGTGAAAATACAGACTTGCTAAATGGGATATCATCTGTAGGCCGAAAGACCAAGGGGGTCTAGGTATTGAGAATCTGGAAGTGAAGAACAGATGTCTCCTTAGCAAGTGGTTGTTTAAGCTTTCTGTCGAGACGAAAGCCACTTGGGCTCAAATTTTGCGGAACAAGTACCTTCATTCAAGAACTTTGTCCCAGGTGACAGTAAGGCCGACTGATTTGCCATTTTGGAAAGGACTGATGAGAGTTAAACCACTCTTCTTCAATAGGACAAAATTCATACTTGGAAACGGTACTGCTACGAGGTTCTGGGAGGATACATGGCTAGGGGAGACGCCCCTCGCGCTCCAATATCCTTTTCTGTATAACATTGTTCAGCGTAGAGATGCTTACGTTGCAACAGTTATGCAGTCCATTCCGCTTAATATTCAATTTAGGAGGACGCTAGCGGGAGCCCGTTGGGAAGTTTGGCTCAATCTTGTTCGAAGATTAATGGATATTCAGCTGTCCCAACAGCCCGACCAGTTATGTTGGAAACTAATTAAGAATGGTGAATTCTCGGTGAGATTCATGTATTTGAATGTTATCAACTCTAGTGTGCTTCCTAGATCGAAACATGTTTGCAAAGTTAAAGTTCCTTTGAAAATCAAAGTGTTTATGTGGTTCGTGCATAAGCAATTTATTTTAACTAAGGATAATTTGGCAAAACGTAATTGGACAGGATCTACCAGATGTAGTTTCTGCGACCAACACGAATCAATCAAATATCTATTTCTGGATTGTCCTATGGCAAAAATTATGTGGCGGTCGGTCCATATAGCTTTTAACATTACTCCACCGAATTTTATCAATACGTTATTTGGGACGTGGCTTGATGGGATAAATTATGATATAGCGAGACACATTCGTGTAGGAGTGTGTGCTTTATTATGGGCTGTCTGGAATTGCAGAAATGATTTGGTTTTTAAGAGAACAACAAATACCAACTTTTTGCAGGTTATGTTTAGAGCCACTGCATTGATCCGTATGTGGTCGTTACTCACTCCGACGAAGGCCAGGGAGTGTTTGGTTACTGGGTCTATCCGATGGGAGACGGTAGCACGGGATATTTTCAACCGGTTTGGATGACGATCATGTAATAGGATAGTCATGTAATGGGATATTTTCAACCTGACATTATCTTTTTATGCCAGCCGGTTGTGGCTTTGTCTTTTTTTATTTTAGCTCTTTTGGAGCCTTTTTTTCTTTCGTTGTCTGAGACTTGGAGACTTCTGTTGGATATTTTGCTTATTAATAATATTGGCCGTATGCATCATTCAGATGCAGAGGCTGTGGCATACCCTCTTTTTGAAAAAAAATAACCTCTTTCTATTTTAACACAGTATTTCGTGGAGTCTACTGCATCTGCACCCTCCACCAGAGGCACCAAATCTGCCTTTTTAGCAGTATCCCTGGCGCTGGTGCCAGCGAAGCCCTTCTGCCGCCTGTCGTGTGCGCGGTGCGCCGCTCTCCCCACCACGCGTGGCCGGCCGGCGACCACCGGAGGTGATTCACTGATTCGGTCGGCGTCGCTGCCGGCCAGGACGGGAGGATCAAAATGATCAGACCAGGAGACCGGCAGCGCCGGCCGGTGGTGGAGTCGGATCTTTATCCTCATCTTTATCACACTCTTCCTGGGTGCTCTGCTCTGCTCTATCTGTTGCTGCAGGGATCGCAACATGTCTTCCTTCCATGCCATGCCGCTGCTGCGTCGAGGTCGCCTGCTTTGCTTTGCTTTGCTTTCCGGTTAGTTACGCCACGCATCATGAGCACTCAGCAGGGTAATCACGCAGGCCCCGGCTGGAGCACACACATTTTGCCTGCCTGCGTCTGCATGTGATCCGATTCATGAGCAAAGCGGCCACGATCTGCGCGGATCTCCGCTCGCGGTTGCGCTGTCAGCGTCGCCCCCTCACGCTCACCGGCTTGATCGCTTCGCCTTTCGCCATCGCGGCCGGCTCTTTTTGGATGGGTTCGCGAGGAAGGCACGGGGGAGAGAGTGACAGACGGTCCATGATAGATCTCAATCCTCTTAATTTCGGCCGGCCGCGTGATCTCGAACCAGAGGAAAAAGATTGGCGCGTGATGGTTACTGGTTTACCACGCGTCCGCGATCTATCCGTCGACGGAATAGTTGAGTACAGCGGCCATGTGTGAGTGACAGAGTGAGCCTATGCGCGTACGGCGGCGGTTGGTTTTGCACGGCGTCTGTTTATTATTGCGTCCCGCTGCTGGATCCGAAGACCCCCCCCCCCTCTCGCCCGTCTCAAGGTGTGTGGCGATCCCAAAATTACTCGGTCCAAGAGAGTAAAATGACAGAATTGCATTCACATTTACTACGTGTCTACGTACAAAGCAATGGTCACGGCATAACCATGCCTGACATGTACCAAACTAGCCTTCAGATGCCCCAACACAAAGCTAAAGGTGAAAGCGCGGGGAGGTGGCTGAAAAGACAAACGCAATTACACAAAGAAACAAAGCGGTGCAATTGTGGAAGCTAAGATATTCCCCGTCTTCGCTAGCACGCTCACGCCTTTCATAAAGGGCAAAAGCAGCCAACGCCCACACAAAGGTACAAAGCGGCTTTTTTTGCCGCGAAATTGCACACGAACAATTCTTTTTACAGTCAGATCAGATGCATGGCCTGTCTGCTGGGAACTGAGCACACAGCACCAGCATCTTGCACCCGAAAAAATATGAGAAATAATGGACGAAAGTGTTGAGCTCTGCAGGCAGGCAGGCAGGCAGGCACGTCGGCGCGGCTGCTACATGCTGCTGTGCTGCTCGTCGTCGGCGTCGAGGTCGTCGGTGGCGGTGAGGCGGAGGAGGAGGTCGGTGAAGGCGCTGACGACGTACCGGTGCGCGCGCTTGTCGTTGAGCGCCAGGTAGCAGAGCAGCAGCTCGTGGAGGCGCGCCCGGTCGCCGCGCCGCCGCGCGTCCAGCCGCAGCGCCGCCGACATCTCCTCCATGGACCGCAGGAAGTCGGCGTGCGGGTCCGGGGAGTAGGTCGGCACCGCCACCCCGGCCGCGCCCACGCCCAGCACGGCGGCCGCGTGCGCCGCCGACGAGTCCACGATGGAGTTGGACCGGCCCGGGGAGGCGAGGAAGAACCGCCGGGACGCGATGGCCGACGACAGCCCGGAGTCCACGGCGAGCATGGACGACAGCGGCGGGCACTCCTTCGCGACGGTCACATCCACGTCCCCGCCCCTGCCGCCGTCCCGGAGGCACGCGCTCTTGAAGCGGGCGGAGGAGGAGGACGAGCGCGGGGAGGTCTCCGGTGTGGAGGCCGACGTGGACGCCTCGTCGGGCGGCTGCACGGGAGCCGGCGCCCCGGCCGCGGCGGAGGCCGGCCGCCGGAGCCGGGAGAAGCAGCCCAGCATGGCGCTTTGAATTCTTGCCTCGAAGCGGGCTCAGCTAGCTCCCTGGGCTCGCTCTCTAGCCAGCTTGGCTGGAGAGAGTGGGGGAGGTGGTTGTGCGCGGTGAATGGAGGGAGAGCGTGGTGGATGCTGCGGGGAGTTTATAGGGGAAGTGGAGTGAAGTGAGTGGCGCCTCGTCAGGTTGGTAGGAGGGGCTCACCTATAATTGGACGTATTGAGTTCAGTGCAGAGCTGACAAAGGGACACTAGTTTGTCCGAGAAGAGAAGGGGTAGTTACTCCCCGGCCTAATTAACAGGCGGAGTAGATGCGGCTTCCTCATGCAGGGATTATTCGCAGGTTCCTAGATTAGTTGCTCTCTAGGTGAGCCAGTGCATCTCTTTAAATATCCTCCTACAAGAATATAGGGGAAAATATCAAGTGCTACCAGCACTTAGATGATACCGTGATACGGGCTTCTGAGACGTTGGATTTAAGATCCGACGGCTCTTTGAAATCTGTGAAATTTGAAGACTTTCGGATGACATTTTTGCAAAATGTTCAAGAGCTCCCGGGAGCCATTGGATCAGAGATCCAATGGCTTTCGGGAGCCGGTATCACCTAACGCCCGGTATCACCTGCTATCTTCCCATCCATATAGCCCAAGAAGGCAGGATGATGATCTCCAGAGAGGATGGAACACAAAGGAGGGCTTTTAAGTTGTTGATCTCGTGTTGGATGCCCGGGGATGTAGGAGTCCATGTAGGACATAAATAAGTCCAACAACATTTGGTAAATGGGCAATGTAGGAAAAGGTGATCCCTAGTTTCAAGCACCTGTAGGCCGCATAAAAGACAAGTATAATCAGGAATGAAGAAGTTTTCCCGCTGTAGCATGGGTCTTGTGTTTTTCATGTTATGAAGAAGCAATCAGAAGAAAATCTTGTCTTTGAGTTGACAACAAGTTTTCCAGATCCATGCCAGTCCTGGAATGAAATCCCGATGACCAGTGATAATTTTGTATGCTTGAGAAACCTAAAATCTTACAGCCCCATATGGTTGCCATGTATCTTCTGTCTGTGTTAGATGGGTATTCTGTAGAAGCTTCATCAGTTTCTGATATTGATCAAAAGCCTCTTGTGACAAAGGTAGATGGAAGTGCCATAAAATGTTTGTCAAGGAACCCATAGCATGTAAGAAGATCCATTTGTTCGTAGAGAACGAGAATAGATGTGGCCAGAGTTGCGTTTTAGTAATATCGTCCCATCTATCACTCCAGAAAGCAACTGAACTGCCATCCTCAATCAAACATGTTGCATTTTCCTTGTACGGGGCAGAAGCTTTTAGCAATCTCTCCACCAAAAGGAGCAGTGAGAAGGAGTTGCAGAGGTGACGCCATGTGGATAGTAGAATTCCCAAATTAGATGAATCCAAGGAAGGTCACAATGATTTAGGAATTTGTGCACCATCTTTACTGAAAGGCCAATGTTTTGAGTGTGTAGGTTTAGCACTCTCAATCCACCTTCATTCTTGGGCTTGCATACTAACTCCCAGGTAGCAAGGGGTGGAGACTTTAAGTTCCAAGTCTTTGCCCCTCCAAAAGCAATGTCTCCTATATTTGTCTACTTGATGTATGATTCCTTTGTAGAGAAGCAGACAACTCATAACAAAATTTGGAAGTGATGAAAGTACTGCATTAACTATCAATAGTCTGCCATCATAGCTCAAGAATTGTGGACGAGAGTTCATTCTCTTCTAAATCCTCTCAATAATGTACATAAATAACTCCATACATACCTACATATGTGAATGGAAAAGTCCCAATTTGACGCTCTAAAATGCTGCAAAGGTTCGGTATCTCTTCTTGTGGGATGTTGATAGGCAGCAGGTTTGATTTCTGAAAGTTGACCCTTAAGCCAGATGCATGTGAAAAGAGATCCAACAGCCTCTCCAAGTGTTGCAGTTGATTAGGGAAAGCTTGCATGATTATTAGGGTACCATAGGCATACTGTGGGATTGGAAAATCAAGGCAAGATGTAGGGGATATTGGTGGCTCAGTAAACTGTTTTTGCATGACATTATTGAGAATAGTTTGAAGAAAATCTGCAGCAATAACAAAAGGCAGGGGAGAGAGGGGGTCACACTGCCTTACTCCTCTCTTGCACACAAATTGTTTTCCTGGAACACTATTAAGGAGTACAACAGAAGTACCAATTGATAGAATTTGGCTGATCCAATTGCATCATTTATTGCCAAACCCGTTCTGCTTGAGAATAGCCATGTTCATTCCATGCTCAACCTTGTCAAAGGTCTTATCAAAGTCCAGTTTGAGCACCATAGTGGGTTTCTTATTGAGTAACATTGAAAAAGGTATTCCTATGCCCAAGCAATGCAACCTGAATAATTCTTGTTCTCATGAAGCCATGCTGATTAATATGGATTAGCCGAAGAATGATGGATTGAAGCCTATTTTCCAATAACTTGGTCAACAACTTAATTGTGCAGTCGAGGAGTGAAATATGCATGTATTCATTGACTCCTGAAGCCCCTGGATTTTTTTGGAATTAGAGTGATGAAACAGATGTTGATGCTTTGCAAACAAAGTTCCCCTATGTAGAATTGATCATAGAGATCATAGAAATATCTTCTTATAATGTGCCAGCATTGAAACAACTCCCGCCTTTTCTTGTCCTACAAAAAATTTTAAAAGATAACCATGCATAAAAAACCATGTTTGTTAATTCTCACTCAACCAACAATGCCCTAAATCTCACTCGGTACTAAGTATTGTCCATTTAAATTTTAGATCTGCGCTACTACATTTGTTGTTCATTAAGTTGGGAGTCCCATGGTATGTATGGCACATGAATGGATTACATAAGAATTTGGCAACCCCAATCTTATGGCACAAAGTGAAGGAAATATGCCCTAGAGGCAATAATAAAGTTATTATTTATTTCTTTATTTCATGATAAATGTTTATTATTCATGCTAGAATTGTCTTAACCGGAAACATAATACTTGTGTGAATACATAGACAAACTAAACGTCACTAGTATGCCTCTACTTGACTAGCTCGTTAATCGAAGATGGTTATGTTTCCTAACCATGAACAAAAGAGTTGTTATTTGATTAACGGGATCACATCATTAGAAGAATGATGTGATTGACATGACCCATTCCATTAGCTTAGCACCCGATCATTTAGTATGTTGCAATTGCTTTCTTCATGACTTATACATGTTCCTATGACTATGAGATTATGCAACTCCCGTTTGCCGGAGGAACACTTTGTGTGCTACCAAATGTCACAACGTAACTGGGTGATTATAAAGGAGCTCTACAGGTGTCTCCAAAGGTACATGTTGGGTTGGCGTATTTCGAGATTAGGATTTATCACTCCGATTGTTAGAGAGGTATCTCTGGGCCCTCTCGGTAATGCACATCACTTAAGCCTTGCAAGCAATGCAACTAATGAGTTAGTTGCGAGATGATGTATTACGAAACGAGTAAACAGACTTGCCGGTAACGAGATTGAACTAGGTATTGAGATATCGATGATCAAATCTCGGGCAAGTAACATACCGATGACAAAGAGAACAACGTATGTTGTTATGCGATCTGACCGATAAAGATCTTTGCAGAATATGTAGGAGCCAATATGAGCATCCAGGTTCCGCTATTGGTCTCGGTCATGTCTACATTGTTCTCGAACCCGTAGGGTCCGCACGCTTAAGGTTTCGATGACAGTTATATTATGAATTTATGATTTTTGATGTACCGAAGGAGTTCAGAGTCCCGGATGAGATCGGGGACATGACGAGGAGTCTCGAAATGGTCGAGACGTAAAAATCGATATATTGGACGACTATATTCGGACATCGAAAAGGTTCCGAGTGATTCGGGTATTTTCGTGGGTACCGGGAAGTTACGGGAATACGAGAAAGAAGTAACGGGCCTCATGGGCCAAGTGGTGGAAGAGAGGAGGCAGGGCGCGCGGCCCCCCTAGCCCAAACCGAATTGGATTAGAGGGCCGGCCCCCCTTTCCTCCTTTTCCTCCCTCTCCTTCCTTCTCCTTCTCCTTCCCTTCCTTCCCCTTTCCTACTTGGACTAGGAAAGAGGGGGGAATCCTACTTGGAGTAGGATTGCCCCCCTTGGGCGCGCCTCCTCCCATTGGCCGCCTCTCCCTCCTTGCTCCTTTATATATGGGGGCAGCGGGCACCCCATAGACACAACAATTGATCCTTAAGATCTATTAGCCGTGTGCGGTGCCCTCCTCCACCACAATCCTCGATAATATTGTAGCGGTGCTTAGGTGAAGCCTGCGACGGTAGAACATCAAGATCGTCACCACGCCGTCGTGCTGACGGAACTCTTCCCCGATACTTTGCTGGATCGGAGTCCGGGGATCGTCATCGAGCTGAACGTGTGCTAAAACTCGGAGATACTATAGTTTCGGTGCTTGATCGGTCGGGCCGTGAAGACGTACGACTACATCAACCACGTTGTTATAACGCTTTCGCTTTCGGTCTACGAGGGTACGTGGACAACACTCTCCCCTCTCGTTGCTATGCATCACCATGATCTTGCGTGTGCGTAGGAAAATTTTGAAATTACTACGTTCCCCAACACAAAGAGCCTTACAATGATGATCCAAAATATGTATAAATACCACACAAATGCATGCATGAAGACTTATCATTATACCAGACATTGGGTATTGTCTTTGGGCCTCTTTTGTGCAATTATTCTTTTTGCAAATTTGCAAATAGGTTTTTTGTGTGCAGTTGCATCTTTTTGTGAACTTTTGGGTCAAATATTGGGGGCCTTTATTTCATTGCTGTAGCATTCTTTTGTACTAAAAAGAGTATGTGCATGCCAGAACCGACCAGACTTAATAAACTTTTAAACACGCTAGATTATCCCCTATTTTAACTATGTACACATATACATGCAGATTGATATTGTGAAAAGAGGAGGTATATACTAGATTAGATGATACCTCATGCGATGTCACAAAATAGGATATTTTATTTCTAAATATCATATATACTATACATTAATTATTAAAGATGCTTAAAAGTGAAAAATTTCTACAGACGCAAAAAAATCTTAAAATAAAAGAGAAACCTTCAAACAATTAAATGTGATAAGATTTCAAACTCCCTTAGAATTAAGAATTCATGTGTAAATCAGACGACTATTGATGGACCAAGCTCTCAAATCCGATGTCTATATTGTTTGACGAAAGATTCTAGGATCATACCACAAGATGCTAGCCTCTTGGATGACGAAAGCAAGAAGTGGCTTGAAATGAAGAAGAAGAACAAGAAGAAGAAGAAGAAGATCAACGAGAAAGATATTGAGGCTTGCAAGGGACACGAAAGATTCTAGGATCATACTGCAAGATGCTAGAAGAAGAAGAAGAAGAAGAAGAAGAAGAAGAAGAAGAAGAAGAAGAAGAAGAAGAATAAGAAGAAGAAGAAGAAGAAGAAGATCAATGAGAAAGAGATTGAGGCTTGCAAGGGACACGAAAGATTCTAGGATCATACTGCAAGATGCTAGCCTCTTGGATGACGAAAGCAATAAGTGGCTTGAAATGAAGAAGAAGAAGAAGAAGAAGAAGAAGAAGAAGAAGAAGAAGATCAACGAGAAAGATATTGAGGCTTGCAAGGGACACGAAAGATTCTAGGATCATACTACAAGATGCTAGAAGAAGAAGAAGAAGAAGAAGAAGAAGAAGATCAATGAGAAAGAGATTGAGGCTTGCAAGGGACACGAAAGATTCTAGGATCATACCGCAAGATGCTAGCCTCTCGGATGACGAAAGCAAGAAGTGGCTCTAAATGAAGAAGAAGAAGAAGAAGAAGAAGAAGAAGAAGATCAACGAGAAATAGATTGAGGCTTGCAAGATACACGAAAGATTCTTGGATCATACTGCAAGATGCTAGCCTTTTGGATGACTAAAGCAAGAAGTGGCTCGAAATGAAGAAGAAGAAGATCATCGAGCATAACACAAGACTCGATTGATTCATTCGTGTATCGTCTATCTTGATATGAATTTTTGATTTTTTATGTTCGCATGTGTTTGTGTTTTTTTTGTGTCTGTGAAATTGTTGAATTTGTTATGAATTGATTTCATACGAGATGGACGTGCATGGCTTTGCATGAACATGGAGGGTCGAAAGTGGGCTTATGGTTGTCCGGAGGACATTTCAAAGGCAGGTTAATGCTTTCCATGGACATTTAAGGGAGCAGATTTGATCAGCCCGGGTGTAAATGCTTTTACTATGCAACTACATTTTAGTTAAATAAATTGTACATTATTAATTGATGTGAGTTGGCCTATTAGCTCAGTTGGTTAGAGCGTGGTCCTAATAAGGCCAAGGTCGCAGGTTGAAGACCTGCATGGGCCAACCTATTTTACTTTTCAATTTTTGTAATCGCTTTTACTATGGAATTACGGCAGATTTGATCAGCCCGGGTGTAAATGCTTTTACTGTGCAATTACATTTTAGTTAAATAAATTGTACATTATTAATTGATGTGAGTTGGCCTATTAGCTCAGTTGGTTAGAGCGTGGTCCTAATAAAGCCAAGGTCGCAGGTTGAAGACCTGGGCCAACCTATTTTACTTTTCAATTTTTGTAATCGCTTTTACTATGGAATTACGTTTTACTTAAAAATTATACATTATTTAGGTAAGTGAATTGGCCTATTAGCTCAGCTGGTTAGAGCGTGGTCCTAATAAGGCCAAGGTCGCAGGTTCGAGACCTGCATGGCCCAACGTCCTTTTTTCTTTTCAATTATTTTTCCTTGGGAGTAGTTTCTCGTGCCGATCTTAAAAATTGCACTACTAGCTACGTACATATCCTTGTAACCTATCACTGTTGCGCCCCGATCAGGCGGATATCTCTACAGTCTACAATACATCGGTACATGCATGAGTGTGTGTCGACATATGTTACCCGTCCGGCCGCCTTCCGTTTCCCCCCTTCCTTCCCCTCGGACAGCTACGTGGCTAGCTTCACATTGTTATCCAAAGAGAAGGATGCCACAGGGCGCCCTGTTGTCCTACAACATGGTTGCTCCAATGATTTGCCATATGCGTGCGTTGTCGTACTGCATGGTGATGTCGCCCGGTGTACTGCTGCGGCTGCATGCAACGTCGTCTTCCAGCATCGGTGGTACACAAGCACCTTGAAGGAAAAAATGTAGGAAGGCATACCTTCAATTCTGAAGCCAGCAAACCTGCACCCCTCTATTCCTAAGGGCATCTCCAGCCGTTGCCCCCCCCCCCCCTCCCCCCTCCCCCCAGCACGCATAAAAATCGTCCCCTGAGGGCGAGCCGGCGATACAATCGGCGCTGAGACGGTTTTGCGCCCAGTCGTCGTCCCTGGGCGCCGAAATTGGCCCACTTTGCAGCCCAATTTCGACGAGAATAGGCCCATATTCGGCGTGGTTTCGCCGTGTCTTGGCGTTCAATTATCAACACAATTATTTCTTATTACATATTTCATCACAGAAAAATCAAATACTTCAACAAAATAATACAACAACAAATAGTTCAATACAAATTATATAGTTCAACAAATAAAAACTCGTATTTCATCACACGGCGTCCCCCTTGAGCCTTCATAGGTGCTCAATCAGATCTTTCTGCAGTTGGTGATGCACCTGTGGGTCTCGGATCTCCTGACGCATACTGAGATAGGCAGTCCAAGTTGCCGGTAGATGGCGATCAACTTCGGCTAGAGGACCCTGCCTGTAGTATGGTTCAGTGTCAAACACTGGGTCTTCTTGCTCGCTCTCGATGATCATGTTGTGCAAGATGACACAGCAAGTCATAATCTCCCACATTTGATCTTTAGACCAGGTCTGAGCGGGGTACCGAACAACAGCGAATCGAGATTGGATCACACCAAATGCCCGCTTGACATCCTTCCTGCAAGCCTCCTGAACTTTCGCAAACCAGGCGTTCTTGCCTCCTGCCGCAGGGTTTGAGATCGTCTTCACAAATGTCGACCATCTCGGATAGATGCCATCTGTTAGGTAGTACCCCTTGTTGCATTGGTGCCCATTGATCTCGAAGTTCACCGGAGGAGAATGGCCCTCAACGAGCTTGGCAAAAACAGGAGAGCACTGCAGCACGTTGATGTCATTGTGAGTTCCTGGCATACCAAAGAAGGAGTGCCAAATCCAGAGGTCATGTGTGGCTACCGCCTCAAGCACCACACTACAACCACCTTTGGCGCCTTTGTACATCCCCTGCCAACCAAATGGGCAATTCTTCCATTTCCAATGCATGCAGTCGATGCTTCCAAGCATCCCAGGAAATCCTCTTGCTGCATTCTGGGCTAGGATCCGAGCAGTGTCTTCCGCATTGGGTGTTCTCACGTATTGTGGCCCAAACACTGCCACCACTGCCCGATAGAACTTGTAGAAACACTCTATGCTGGTGGACTCGGCCATGCGCCCATAGTCGTCGAGTGAATCACTGGGAGCTCCATATGCAAGCATCCTCATCGCTGTCGTGCACTTCTAAATGGAGGTGAATCCAAGAGCGCCAGTGCAATCCATCTTGCACTTGAAGTAGTTGTCGAACTCCTGGATGGAATTCACAATCCTGAGGAAGAGCTTTCGGCTCATCCGATAACGGCGCCGAAATGTTTCCTCACCATGAAGTGGAGCATCGGCGAAGTAGTCGGAGTAGAGCATGCAGTAGCCTTCGAGACGATCCCAGTTCTTTGCTTTCACCCGCCCCGGCGCCGAGCCACCTCGCCGCGGCTTTTCATTGCTCGCCAGCAGCTGGGCGAGGGCGGCGAGCACCATGAGATGCTCTTCTTCCTGGACGTCGACCGCGGCTTCCTCCTCCAGCAGCGCGGCGAGCTCTTCCTCGTCATCCGTGTCCATCGCCGAGACAGGCAAAACGCCGAACACCTTGCGCTCGGTGGGCGTGTACCCGCCGCTAAACCGTGCCTCCGCGGCCGGAAACGGCGGCCGGAAACGCCCAGCTGCTGTGGGAGGGGCTGCCGCGGCGAAGCGCTGCTATTTTCCGGCGGGGAATGGCTATCTAGCGGAGTAGGGCGGCGGCCGTCGCCGGGATATAGCTAGTGGTGGCCGAGGGGAAGAAAACCAGGCGTGCGAGGGCGCGGGAGGGTGCGAGGCGAGTCGGGGGAAGAAAACCTTGACATTTCCCCTGTCGGTGTGGGCCAGGCGTGCTTTTCCCTAGCGCCGGAGCCCCCAACTGCTCCCCAGCGCGTCGGGTTCGGCCTGTGACCGCCGGGCGGAAAAAAGGTCCTAACCGGCGATTTTCGACGTCCTGGGGGCGCGACTGGGCCGTTTTTTCGGCGTCGACGCCGAAAAAGTGGCCTGGGGGCCTGTTGGGGGCGCGGCTGGAGATGCCCTAAGATGGACAAGGAGGCTGATGACCCCCTGCACCTGCCGCACCTTTAAGATAGACCGACAGCTGCTCCTTCCTTCCTTCCCTCCCTCCGACGAGCTTGCTTATTCTTACCAAATTCGACTGACCCAATTTCATTGGTAAATTCATGCGACTTACATGTAGCTATTGTCGTTGGGTGCACACGTACGTAGCTCGCGGTTGGTGGTGCATATGCATGCGTGGTTGAGCATGGTTCACATGATCGACTGTGCAACCCAGATGTAACAACATACATCGAGGATCTAGGAGCACGTGTTGCAGCTGGGTATGAATCTGTAGCCTGGTTCTCTTCTCTTTGCTCCAATTCAGCTTCTCTTCTCTTTGCTCCAACTCAGTAAAAATATATTATTTAAATCCTTATAGCCCCCTTACATCACCTTAGAGCATAGTTAATAGTGTAGCCAACAATCGGCTATATGAAGTTGTCATATCACGTATAGCCAACCTAATAACCAACATTTAAACTACCTGTATCCTGATTTATTAGTCCCCATCATATTTTGAGTCAAAGTTCAACCACATATTTTACTGGAAAATGTTAATGCTTGTCACAAAAAAAATTATTGGATACATATTTGATTGTAGTTTTTAATAATATTATTTTTTATTATGTATAACATATATTTATTGATTAAAATTATGATAAAAGTGATCCAAAATACGAGAAGAACTAGTTAACCAGGACGGAGGTAGTAGCAACTAGGAGTAGTTAGTATGAAGTACTAATTTACTAATACATGGCTCAACCTTACACTCTCACATTATTTCTTGAAGTCCATATTGCAGCTGAGTGCCTGTGACGATTGATTATTATATCATTAGAAACTCCTTTCACATTTGAATTTAGCGATGTGTTTTGTGTAGCATGCATGTTGTATATTATTACTACAACCCATGGTCAAAGGCAATCTCGAAAAGCACATTAGGCCTTATATATTCGAATGGAGTAGTCATTTATTTATTATTTGTTATTTATTTTTGAGAAATATTTAATAAGGAATCCATTAATTATGTAATTAAACTGGCCTATTAGCTCAGCTGGTCAGAGCGTGGTCCTAATATAAGGCCAAGGTCGCAGGTTCGAGACCTGCATGGGCCAACTTTTTCATATTCTGCATTTTTTTCTCAGAGTAATTTCACGTCGCGACTCACGAGCTAAAAGAATTGCTCCTGCCGTCGCCGTCCTCCTTCCGCTCCTGCCAATCCCTACATCTCGGAGCACCGGATCCTAAAAAAAAAAAAACTGAGAGCACCGCTCGACGTGCTCCCCTCCAGCTCTCATCATGCTCCGTGGACCTGCTGCTGCTCTTGTCATTGTCTCATTGAGCACAACTTATGTGACTAGCTAGCTTCACGTTGTTATCTAAGAGAAAGATGCCACAGGCCGGCTGCCGGGTTACGCCATGGCTCCAATGATTTGCCATGCGTTGTCCTACTGCATGGTGATGTCGCTCGGCTTACTGCTGCATGCAACGTCGTCTTCTAGTACCAGTGGTACGCAGGCACCTTGAAGGAAGAAGTGGAGGGAAAGGCGTACGTCTAGTAAGAAAAATCAGAGAGCCCGAGACCAGACATATGTGTGGTGTGGTGTTGGGTGCACACGTACGTTATAGCCCGGTTGGCGGTGCGTATGCATGCGCGGTCGATCATGGTTCACATGATCCACCGTGCAACCCGGACGCAACAGCACACATTGAAGATCTAAAGTACCACTGCCGGTAGTGCACACATTGCATGTGGAGTACATAAATGCCAACCAGAAATGTGTCCCTACACGCGGTGATTGTACATTTGGCTGGCCATGCACTAGCTAGCTAGCGTCCATTGTTTCAAACTTTGACCTAGACATTTTACTCTACTTCTAAGTCGATGTTCTCTTGAGCGGTCGTCTCACGCACACGTACATGCATCTTCCTTTCACGGTCATGGGGTACGCAGATCACATTGTCACCAACAGCTACAGAAGTAAAAACACACTGTACGGCCAGCAGTGAACAGTGTCTTCCGGCTTTGTACACAAGTACATTTCGCTGTCGCCGGGTGTAAGACAATAAGTTTTGGGGAACCAGCACAACCCTCTAGGGGTGGCTTATCTCATTATATATAATGGTTGTGTTACAATATGTACCATATACGTACATAGGTACAGAAGCTATACATAGTCTAACACCCTCCCTCAATCTTAGCCACTTTCTAAAGAACTGAGAAGGGTAAGATTGCGCCTATAAGCCTCAAACTGTGGCAGCGGTAAAGACTTAGTGAAGATGTCTGCAAGTTGATCCTTAGATGAGATAAACTTGATCTGGAGTTGCTTCTGTGATACACGTTCCCGTACAAAGTGATAGTCAACTTCAATGTGTTTCATTCGGGCATGAAATACTGGATTTGCAGAAAGGTATGTAGCACCGATGTTATCACACCAAAGAATAGGAGGCTGTGGTTGAGACAAACCCAACTCCTGAAGCAAAGACTGCACCCAAATAATCTCTGCAGTAGCATTAGCCACAGCCTTGTACTCAGCTTCAGTACTGCTACGTGACACAGTAGCCTGTTTCCGAGCACTCCAGGCGATCAAATTAGAGCCAAAGAATACTGCATAACCCCCCGTGGATCGCCTGTCATCTGGGCTACCAGCCCAATCTGCATCAGAGAAGGCCGAAAGGACCCGAGAGGAAGTCGGCCGAATATGCATACCAAATGTCAGGGTGAACTGAACATAACGAAGAATGCGTTTAACAGCAGCCCAATGAGTATCTCTGGGAGCCTGAAGATACTGACAAACCCTGTTAACAGCATAAGAGATATCTGGTCTCGTGATCGTCAAGTACTGAAGTCCACCAACAATGCTCCTGTACTCTGTGGCATCCGCAGGAGACAAAAGCTCACCATCAACAGCTGTTATCTTGTCGGTAGACGACATGGGTGTGGTGGTCGGTTTGCACTTCAGCATGCCAGCTCTCTGTAACAACTCCAAGGAGTACTTCTTCTGCGTAAGGACAAGACCAGTAGCACGAGAAGTGACCTCAACTCCAAGAAAGTAGTGAAGCTTCCCAAGATCTTTGACCGCAAAATCAGCACCAAGAGAGCAGACAAGAGCATCAGCAGCATACTGAGAAGAGCTGACAAGGATAATATCATCGACATATACCAAAAGATACATAGTGACTTCTGGCTTCTGTAGAAGAAATAACGAAGTGTCAGCAGTAGACGGCACAAACCCATGAGCACGAAGGGCAGAGGCAAGGCGGGCATGCCAGGCACGAGGAGCTTGCTTCAAACCATATAGTGCTTTGGAAAGACGACAGATATAGTCAGGACGATCAGGATCAGAGAAACCAGGCGGCTGTTTCATATAAACCTCTTCCTCCAAAAATCCATGTAGAAAAGCATTCTGCACATCAAGTTGACGAAGTGACCAACCACGAGAAACAGCAATGGAGAGAAGAAGCCGAATAGTGGTAGGCTTGACGACAGGACTGAAGGTGTCCTCATAGTCAAGACCATGACGCTGCCGAAAACCGCGAGCAACAAGTCGCGCTTTGTAACGCTCAATAGATCCATCCGAATGCTTCTTCACTTTGAATACCCATTTTGAGTCAATAACATTTACCCGTGGTGGTGGAGGAACGAGAGTCCATGTCTTGTTACGAAGAAGAGCATGAAACTCCTGCTCCATAGCCTCTCGCCAATGTGGAATGCGCAGGGCAGCCTGATATGAGCGAGGCTCAGAAGATGGATCCGCAACAGCAGCAGCCAAACAAGCAGCCAACCAAGCAACCGTACCATCCTTACGTTCCTTAGGTTTGAAAATGCCACTGCGACTGCGTGTATGTGGTCGGGACACAGGAACCACCGAGGTCGACGGAGCAGCCTGCAACGGGCTGGAGGACGGCGACGTTGACGAGTCAGCCGGTGACGAGGAGCCAGTCACGGTAGCCTCGGACTCGGTTGGCGAAGAAGGCCGACCCACCGGCGAAACCGGCAGAGCAGACGAAGCAGCTGGCGACTCCGGCATCACAGACCGGGCCGATGGCGAGCTCGGCATAGTGGGCCGTGGCGCGGCCGGTGTCGCGGGCCGATCCGCTGATGAAGGCGACGTGAGGACCCGAGCCGCGGGCGAAGACGGCGTGACGGGCCGAGCCGCAGGCGAAGACGGCGTGACGGGCCGAGCCGCGGGCGACTCGGCGGCCGCTGGCGAAACGGACCGAGCAGTGGAGATGCTCGGCGCGACGGGCTCGTCGGGTGACCATGCATGGGCACGCGAATCGATGCCATGCAACATAGGGCGATCGACGTGCCCACCAGAAGACGACGATGATGATGGTGAATCCTCCAACAGCTCCAAACGAGCTCCACGTCCGGTTCCTGCACCATGGTTAGGTAACAGCAAAGGAGAGTATGCAACATCATCAAATTGGTCAGAAGCAACAGAGGATGAATGCAGGGATGGTGGTTCGACAGTGGACACAGGAAGGTTGGCAAAGGGAAAAACATGCTCATCAAACACGACGTCCCGAGATATATAGACACGATTAGTGGGAACATGAAGACATTTGTAACCTTTATGAAGAGAGCTATAGCCAAGAAAAACACACTTCTTAGAACGAAACTCAAGCTTGCGCTTGTTATATGGACGAAGATGCGGCCAGCAAGCACACCCAAATACCTTGAGAAAGGTATAATCAGGTTGTTCATTAAGGAGAACCTCAATGGGAGTCTTCATGTTTAAAACACGAGTAGGAGTACGGTTGATGAGAAAGCATGCAGTGGTGAAAGCATCACTCCAAAACCGAAACGGAACAGATGCATGGGCCAAAAGAGTAAGACCAGCTTCAACAATATGACGATGCTTACGTTCGACTGAACCATTCTGCTGATGTGTATGTGGACATGCTAAACGATGAGCTATCCCAAGCGACTGAAAGAAAGAGTTGAGGTTGCGATACTCGCCCCCCCAGTCTGACTGGACATGAACAATTTTGTGCTTGAGAAGACGTTCAACATGTTTTTGAAACTGAACAAAAATATCAAACACATCAGATTTGCGTTTAATAAGGTAAAGCCAGGTAAAGCGACTATAAGCATCAACGAAACTGATATAGTAATTATGACCACTGACAGAAGTCTGAGCAGGACCCCATACATCTGAAAACACAAGTTCTAAAGGATGTTTCACCTCACGACTGGACTCCGAAAAAGGAAGTTGATGACTCTTCCCCTGCTGACAAGCATCACACACTGCTACATCTTTATGACTAGACAAACTAGGAAGCTCATGACGACGCAAAATATGACGGACAATAGGTGTGGCCGGGTGACCAAGACGAGCATGCCACTGTGACGGAGAGACCCGAACTCCACTGAAAACACGAGCGACACCAGGATGCTCCAGACGGTAGAGGCCCTGGCACAACCGCCCACTAAGAAGAATGTCCCTCGTGCCCCGATCCTTAATAAAAAGATCAAAAGGGTGAAATTCACAAAGCACATTATTATCACGTGTGAGTTTAGGAACTGAAAGAAGATTACGGGTCACAGATGGAACTCGAAGAACATTGCGAAGCTGAAGACTCCTATTGGCATGTCTAGTGAGAAGAGATGCTTGACCAATATGAGAGATGTGCATACCTGCTCCATTGGCGGTGTGGATCTTGTCGGAGCCATGATAGGGTTCACGAGTGTGAAGCTTCCCCATCTCGCTGGTTAGATGCTCTGTCGCCCCAGAGTCCATGTACCAGTGTGGATCGATGGAGTAGGACTGAGTGTGTCCCTGTTGCTTCTGCGGCGCGGGACGATCAGCCATGGCGACCTGACGGGCATTGTTGCGTGTATCTTTGCCGTCATTGCCAAGACCAAGGAAGCTTCGCTGGAAGCGCTTATGACACTTGGAGGCCCAGTGCCCATCGCGGCCACAAAGCTGACACACACGTGGACCGCCAGCCCCCGGTAAGGTCGCAGTAGGTGGGGGGGCCGAGGCGGGCGACGGTGGCAGCCCCAAGGGAGACCGGGGTGATGAAGAAGAGCGGCCACCCTTGGTGGCGGCGTTGGCCGAGAGGGAGCCAGTGCCCCTGGTGCGGCGAGTCTCGACCCGTTGCTCAGTGAGAAGGAGCCGAGAGAAAACCTCGTGTGCCAGCATGGGTGTCGAGTTGCCCCGCTCGTTGATGATCTCGACTAAGGCATCATACTCCTCATCAAGACCATTGACAATAAACGAGTTGAACTCGGAGTCGGTGAGGGGCTGTCCAATGGAGGCCAATGTGTCGGCGAGGCCCTTGACCTTGTTGTAGAACTCAGTGGCAGTGGAGTCAAGCTTCTGACACTCTCCAAGCTGACGACGGAGTGCAGAGACACGAGCCTGGGACTGCGCTGCAAAGGTGCGCTCAAGGATGGTCCAGGCCTCATGAGACGTCTTCGCGAAGACAACAAGGCCGGCAACTGCCGGCGAGAGCGACCCCTGGATGGAGGAGAGGTTCGCCTGGTCCTGCCCCGTCCAGACGCGATGGGCCGGATTGTAGACCGGACCGTGCACGCTGTCTACCAGCGCGGGTGGGCAGGGAAGCGATCCGTCGACGTAGCCTAGCAGGTAGTGACTCCCCAAGAGCGGGAGAACCTGCGCACGCCAGAAGATGTAGTTGTCGGCGGAGAGCTTGATGGTGATGAGATGACCGAAGTGAAACGGCGGCGGCGAAGACAATCCCATCGAGGAGGCTGCCTGGGGTGCAAACACCATGGAGGCAGCCGGAGGCACCGAAGCCGATGCGGGAGGAGGCGGGACCGCAGCCAGGGCGGGCGCCGCAAAGCTCGCGGCCGGTGCGGACGCCGCAAGGCCCGCGGCCGGGGCGGACGCCGCCAACCCCGCCAGCGGGGCAGTGTGATCCGCTTGCGGCAGGAGCGGCGGGACGACGCCTGCGGAGTCCGCAGCGGACGGCGGCGCCGCGGTGTGGACCACGAGGTCACGCCCAAGCGAGGGCGCCGGCGGCGTGGAGAAGACGGAGCCGATGCTCCTTGTCCCGATCGGAGCCGGAACAGAGACGGCATCGAGCGGGAGGTTGAGCAGAGCCGCAAGAGAGGCCGGGAGGAAGCCCGCAGCAGTGGAACCGGTGGTGGCGGCGCTCGACATGGCGGCGGCGCGATCGGTGGCGCGGCGGCGGCGGTGAAGGCGGCGGCGGCTGCGGCGGCGGTGCGGGTATTAGGGTTTAGAAGCGGAAGCGATCGTAACCTAGCGTGATACCATGTAAGACAATAAGTTTTGGGGAACCAGCACAACCCTTTAAGGATGGCTTATCTCATTATATATAATGGTTGTGTTACAATATGTACCATATACGTATATAGGTACAGAAGCTATACATAGTCTAACACCGGGGCACAATGCTATAGCAACGGACCGGCGGATTCGACAGCAAACATGCAACGATCTTTCTTTTCTTCTCTCAAAGCGGATTAGGTCGAGCACCGCTATGATCCGCCTCCCCGGCTCCCCAAAAGCAGCCGGCCGGGAGATGGATCGTTGTCTCACGGGACCATTTGTTGGCTCCATCACGATCATCAATAGCCGAAACAGATAGCTGAGATCGAGATGGAGATGGGGAGAGGTACGCAGCAGAGGCACGTCACGTAGCTGTATTGGTTGTGTACGCGCGCACGGATGCGTAACATGCATGGAGCCGACGCCCGGTCCCCGTCCACGCACACGTGATGCCGTCTATCTCCCTTCCGCTCGCACATCTCCATCCACCATTGTAGCTGGTGAAGTTACTGCCACACTGTAGACTGTACCGCTAGCTAGCGCTTGATCACTTAGCTAGCTGCGTGGATTGGCTAGGAGATGGACGCAGTCAGTGTGCCAGGTACGGTGGCTAGTAGTAAGGCCAGCGTGTTGCCTGCATTGGTACAAGGTGTAGATCTGGCCCGTGGATGAATGAGTAGCTGCAGCTAGCAGTAACGTACGCAGCATTGTTGGTTGTTGCATGGGCAACTGTGGCCTGCGGTCGTGGGCATGCAACGCAAGCAACTGAGGTCTTGTTTGGTTTATAAGTTCTAAGACTTTTTTTAGTCCGAACTTATAAGTCTCAAGTTCCTAAAAAGTCTTTATCTGTTTGGTTTCCGGGACTTATAAGTCTCTATAAGACTATATTACAACTATAAGTCTCTATAAATCTCTTTTTGAGAGTTTTATTTTATATATCTCAAATGCCCACTTTAAGTTCCTATAAGTCCCTTCTGTTTAGTTTAGATGGTATTTATAGAGACTTATTTAAGTCGCTAGACCAATAAATCTATGAAAACAAACACCCTGTGCATGCATGCGTACGTGCTTCCATCAGCTAGCCTAGCTGCTGGACCGGGGGGCCAAGGTGTGCATGCATGTGATATGATCAGTATTGTACCATCTGTTCAATAATAAGTCGCTCCTAGCGTAGCTGCTAGATTGATTGGATTGGATTGAATCGGAGGATCTGGCGACCAGATCGGTCGATCCTGCCGCCGCCTTCCACGCACAAGCGTCTTGGCCGGCCGGCCGGAATCGAACTTAATCGTGTTTTGTTTTCTTTATTCCCTGTCCGTCCCGTTTCATCGGTGCATCGCTGACGATAATATTTTGCACAGTGGTATACGGCTGCAGAGTAATGGACCTCACGACTTCAGCCGGCCGGGTGTTTTTTTTTTAAATGGAGGCAGAAGCTTTGCCTCATCCATTATAAATAAAAGAGAATAAAGTTTGTTACAATTCACCGATGACACCATATGAATTATTACTCTTGTAATATGAAAGATTCTATTTTTTTTGTTTTTGCACCGGCGGTAACCCAAAGGTTGGCTTCGAGATGGTGTTAAGCAAAATAGTCGATGGAGCGCTTTAAAACCTAAACACTCTTGCATTTCACTCATTTCAAATTGTCCACGTCACAAGCATGATGAGGAAGGCTTTGGCTTGACGGTTTAACGTGCCGGCGTCACAAGTGCTTGTCCACCAAGCGTCAACGGAGTCCAACCAGCGCCACGAAGAGGTGTCCAACTGTGCTTTTTGAGATTTGAAGCGAGTGAATTCGCAGCAGCAGCTAGCAAGCAGGACTTCACTCCCACTGACAGAGTCCCCAGGATTGTGCAAGCCGGCCGGGTTAAATATAAATTTGATCGTTGTCGCTGCAGGCTGGCTGGTGGACGCCGGATCCATGGAAATCGGGGAGGGCACAGGATGAGCGGCCGTACGTATCTTGGGCGAACGGGGCAGAAGAGACAGGATCCGCATCCCGTGTAGCCGTGCTATGTCTGCCCCGCCCGCCGCCATAAATTGTTTTGGCGTCATGTCAAAAATAATTATTTTTTGGCGTTTCGTCCTGTCTGGTGGATGGATGTGTTGGGCCAGCGGCACGGCCCATACAACGCGCCGTGGGCCTGGAACCGACCGAGCGGATCACGGCCGCGCCCATGATAAAAGGCTAACACGAGCCAACAACAAACAAACGTACGTCCTGTTCGAGGCCTCTGACCCGACGCACGCGCGCCGCCCTCCGCCCGCCTCAACGTCTGCTCGGGCTTGCGCAGATCACTGACTGTCGGCGTTATGAGAATGGGGTTTCAAACTTGTCTGTCTGCGGCCCACGGCATGGTTGAGTCAGCAGGCCGTACGGTCCATCTTAACCAGCAAAGCATCAAAGACCCTCACGAGGGTCCAAGCCTCGCGAGACGGACGATGCAAGACCTCCTCGGAAATGGCCTAGCCGGGCAGGCTCACGAGGAGCGGAGATATCAAGGCGGGCCAAACCTCACGAGACCCTCGTGACGTGAGCCATGACGCACGACACCAGGCGGGCGCCAGCATGCGCAGCGTCCTTATTTTCTTTTTGGTGCTAAGGAGGCCAGCGCAGGCGAAAAGTACCGAGGCATAAGGCAAAAGTTGTCATATTGGTGCAACGAGACCAAGACTAGAAGGACGGCAAGACGGAGGTCATCGTGAAGCCGAAGACGACGTCACCACAAAGCTTTTCGCAGGCGAAGACCACTTTTATCAGAATAGCTTGTACTAGCTGTCCCCCTTCGAATTATCCCGCCATTGTTGGCTCCCTTCCCGCTCGATATTTGGGAAGAAGACCAGGGCCAATATAAATAGGACTAGCCACCACCTTAGTGAGAAAGGGATCATTTATGAGGGATCATTCGGACCATCCACACACACAAGCTCACCAAACTCAAGAACACCTCAACCTCAGGAGGTTGTTCTTCTCTTGTACTGTTCATCATCTGCCCTAGAGGCAATCCACCACCATCATACTGGAGTAGGGTATTACACCACAACGGTGGCCTGAACCAGTATAAATCTTGTGTCTTCATGTGTTACGAGTTCGTCGAGTTCGTCCGCGAGATCTTAGCGAGTTAGGGTGCGGATTGGTAGGAGGGAAAGACTTTGTGCGCACCCCAGTGTTCGAACCTTAAGGGTTTGCCGGAACCCCACATCCGATATTTGGCGCGCCAGGTAGTGGTGCACCGTAGCCTCTCTTCCATCAGTTCGTCACTCCGTCGTCTCCATGGCGGACGCTCGCCGTGCTCGAGCTGAGCGTCGGGCTGCCCTCACCACCTGCGTCGCTCAGACGGCACTCGTCGGCGGGCCACATCGCCGTTCTCCGTCCCCCGCCGACAACGCTGTCACCGGCCCAGCAGGGAACAAGCAGCAGGCGTCCTCGCTGCATCCTTCGGTGCGGCAGGACGGCCGCACCGCCACTCCATCGCTGACCCCTGCCGGTTCTTCGTCTCACGCACACCGCGCTCCCATGGAGGCACGGGCCACGCTCCTCGCACTGAACGAGCTCCTGCGCTACCGCCCCATCGACGACCTCTATGAGGAGTGGCTTGAACCCGTCGCCGAGCTCGTCCGCGCCGTGGGGGGCTCTCCGGCGTCGTCTGATGCGACCCAGTGTAATATAAATTCTGAGGTCTTTGATGTTTCGCCTGAAGTCGGTAATGTTCAAAAATACACTGCATGTACACCCGATTACATACGGCCAAGTCACGAAGATGAACATGCACTAGTAAATGGTATGGTCATGCAAACTGATGTGTTGGAGACCACGTGCATAGATGAGGAAAAGAAGGGTGTTCAGTTTGAGATTAAATGCCACCGTATCAGACGTGCATGTGGAGGAAACCAAGGAAAAGAGCATCCTAATTATTTTGGTAAGCCACGATTAGAAGATGGCATGAAGGAGTCCACGAGCCATTGTGAATGTTTCCTTGGCAGAATTATCTACTACGCCAGAATTAAAACAAGAAGATTATTTACGTTTATTTTTCTATCCCGCAAGGAAAAGATAAACATGAGGATTCTTTTTATTTGGGAATTATTCAGCTTAAAGGACGTCGGCTGGGGTCCACCACAGACAGGGAAAAAGCCACATCAGAACTAGCAGTTTTTGTTTTCTTAGATAGATCAAGTCGGTTTAGCATATACGTAGGAGTTCTTTTCTTTTAAATATGTAGCAAATGCTTGCTTTCCAAGCTACTTATGGTGTGCGTGCGTGAGGTCTTTGGACCAAGTCAGGGTGCGGCTATTATATAAAGCCTATCTAGTCCTTTGTAAAGGGGAGGTTATATTTCGATAATAAACACGATGTATTTTTAGGGTAGACATCCGTATCGAGTTTTGGGGAAGCTGTCTAAAAATCTCTAAGTTTTGGAGGAAGCTTTAGAAAACCTCTTTGTTGCGATTTCTCTTCGTGGAAATTGTTTTGCGCGTGAGTGCCGTCGTCGAGATTGGTTTTCTCGTGCTGGACCGTAAGGTTCAATTCCTCTATTTCGCGTACATCGCGTGCGCGGGCGAGAGGTTACTACTGCTGAAGGTGGAGTGTCGTGAAAGGTCGAGCCGCAACAACGGATCGGATCTCGCCACGAGGTCCGGTCTACATCAGGTGGTATTCAGAGCAAGGTTGTTCACGACATTGTGCAAGAGATGACTGGATTATCATGGAAGCTAAGCTATGGATTTCAATTGGAAGAGGAAGGTCGATGGGATGGACTTTTTCATACTCATGTTGTGGTACAAGAGAGATCATGCGCCATGACAATCGACCACATGAGTTTGATCAACGCTGCAAACATCGAGATGGTGGAGAAGCTAGATCTACCAATGACACCACGAGCACAACCATACTTGTTTCGTTGGGGTCATGAAGAGCTCAGTGTCACACACCAAACAAAGGTACCGTTTTTGTTGGGAAATTTTCTTCGCACGGTTTTGTGTGACGTAATTCCGGTACCGATGGTTTCATGTCACTTATTGTTGGGCAAGCCATGGTACAAAGAGCACGATGTTGCTTATGATTGTCAAACACACGTATATACTGTCAAGAAGGGTAAGAAGTATGACCTTATGCCCATGGGTCAGAATTATTTTATTGCTTGGAGAAGAGAACATCAGAAGAAGATAAAAGAAGAGGAAGATGCAAAAAAGAATATGGTCGAAGCTACTGAAATTTCTATGATCACCATTCAATCCGTACATGAAAATATTGTTATAAAGATTGAGTCGAAACCGAGGACGGTTTCTGTTCAAGGGGGAGAGAATGATGCGACCCAGTGTAATATAAATTCTGAGGTCTTTGATGTTTCGCCTGAAGCCGGTAATGTTCAAAAATACACTGCATGTACACCTGATTACATACGGCCAAGTCACGAAGATGAACATGCACTAGTAAATGGTATGGTCATGCAAACTGATGTGTTGGAGACCACGTGCATAGATGAGGAAAAGAAGGGCGTTCAGTTTGAGATTAAATGCCACCGTATCAGACGTGCATGTGGAGGAAACCAAGGAAAAGAGCATCCTAATTATTTTGGTAAGCCACGATTAGAAGATGGCATGAAGGAGTCCACGAGCCATCGTGAATGTTTCCTTGGCAGAATTATCTACTACGCCAGAATTAAAACAAGAAGATTATTTACGTTTATTTTTCTATCCCGCAAGGAAAAGATAAACATGAGGATTCTTTTTATTTGGGAATTATTCAGCTTAAAGGACGTCGGCTGGGGTCCACCACAGACAGGGAAAAAGCCACATCAGAACTAGCAGTTTTTGTTTTCTTAGATAGATCAAGCCGGTTTAGCATATACGTAGGAGTTATCTTTTCTTTTAAATATGTAGCAAATGCTTGCTTTCCAAGCTACTTATGGTGTGCGTGCGTGAGGTCTTTGGACCAAGTCAGGGTGCGGCTATTATATAAAGCCTATCTAGTCCTTTGTAAAGGGGAGGTTATATTTCGATAATAAACACGATGTATTTTTAGGGTAGACATCCGTATCGAGTTTTGGGGAAGCTGTCTAAAAATCTCTAAGTTTTGGAGGAAGCTTTAGAAAACCTCTTTGTTGCGATTTCTCTTCGTGGAAATTGTTTTGCGCGTGAGTGCCGTCGTCGAGATTGGTTTTCTCGTGCTGGACCGTAAGGTTCAATTCCTCTATTTCGCGTACATCGCGTGCGCGGGCGAGAGGTTACTACTGCTGAAGGTGGAGTGTCGTGAAAGGTCGAGCCGCAACAACGGATCGGATCTCGCCACGAGGTCCGGTCTACATCAGGTGGTATTCAGAGCAAGGTTGTTCACGACACTGTGCAAGAGATGACTGGATTATCATGGAAGCTAAGCTATGGATTTCAATTGGAAGAGGAAGGTCGATGGGATGGACTTTTTCATACTCGTGTTGTGGTAAAAGAGAGATCATGCGCCATGACAATCGACCACATGAGTTTGATCAACGCTGCAAACATCGAGATGGTGGAGAAGCTAGATCTACCAATGACACCACGAGCAAAATCATACTTGTTTCGTTGGGGTCATGAAGAGCTCAGTGTCACACACCAAACAAAGGTACCGTTTTTGTTGGGAAATTTTCTTTGCACGGTTTTGTGTGACGTAATTCCGGTACCGATTGTTTCATGTCACTTATTGTTGGGCAAGCCATGGTACAAAGAGCACGATGTTGCTTATGATTGTCAAACACACGTATATACTGTCAAGAAGGGTAAGAAGTACAACCTTATGCCCATGGGTCAGAATTATTTTATTGCTTGGAGAAGAGAACATCGGAAGAAGATAAAAGAAGAGGAAGATGCAAAAAAGAATATGGTCGAAGCTACTGAAATTTCTATGATCACCATTCAATCCGTACATGAAAATATTGTTATAAAGATTGAGTCGAAACCGAGGACGGTTTCTGTTCAAGGGGGAGAGGATGATGCGACCCAGTGTAATATAAATTCTGAGGTCTTTGATGTTTCGCCTGAAGCCGGTAATGTTCAAAATACACTGCATGTACACCTGATTACATACGGCCAAGTCACGAAGATGAACATGCACTAGTAAATGGTATGGTCATGCAAACTGATGTGTTGGAGACCACGTGCATAGATGAGGAAAAGAAGGGCGTTCAGTTTGAGATTAAATGCCACCGTATCAGACGTGCATGTGGAGGAAACCAAGGAAAAGAGCATCCTAATTATTTTGGTAAGCCACGATTAGAAGATGGCATGAAGGAGTCCACGAGCCATCGTGAATGTTTCCTTGGCAGAATTATCTACTACGCCAGAATTAAAACAAGAAGATTATTTACGCTTATTTTTCTACCCCGCAAGGAAAAGATAAACATGAGGATTCTTTTTATTTGGGAATTATTCAGCTTAAAGGACGTCGGCTGGGGTCCACCACAGACAGGGAAAAAGCCACATCAGAACTAGCAGTTTTTGTTTTCTTAGATAGATCAAGTCGGTTTAGCATATACGTAGGAGTTCTTTTCTTTTAAATATGTAGCAAATGCTTGCTTTCCAAGCTACTTATGGTGTGCGTGCGTGAGGTCTTTGGACCAAGTCAGGGTGCGGCTATTATATAAAGCCTATCTAGTCCTTTGTAAAGGGGAGGTTATATTTCGATAATAAACATGATGTGTTTTTAGGGTAGACATACGTATCGAGTTTTGGGGAAGCTGTCTAAAAATCCCTAAGTTTTGGAGGAAGCTTTAGAAAACCTCTTTGTTGCGATTTTTCTTCGTGGAAATTGTTTTGCGCGTGAGTGCCGTCGTCGAGATTGGTTTTCTCGTGCTGGACCGTAAGGTTCAATCCCTCTATTTCGCGTACATCGCGTGCGCGGGCGAGAGGTTACTACTGCTGAAGGTGGAGTGTCGTGAAAGGTCGGGCCGCAACAACGAATCGGATCTCGCCACGAGGTCCGGTCTACATCATCGTCCCACTCTCTGCCTCCCCCTCAACCAGCCGCGGGCGACGGGGCTCATGGCGCGCCTCCACCACCTCAGCCCCAAGACATCGCCTTGGCACCAAGGCGCGCGGCTCCGCGACGTGATCCGCCACGCCAGGCGCACGCGCGTGAAGAGAGAAGCTGCCAAGAAATTCCGCGGCCGCGAGAAGCTGCACCTGCGCTCCCCGCGCCACCTCGTCAAGACCGCGCACCGCCCGCGGCGGTGTAGCGCGGACCCCGTGAAGACCAAGCTCCACCTCCGAAGCGGGCCCCGCCAACTATGGTTGGCTGCCGCGCCTTCACTCCCGAGCTGCGTAGCGTCGCCTGGCCGGGCAAGTTCAAGTCGGATCTGCCTCCTCGCTACGATGGTGCCGCCGACCCCACGGAGTTCCTGCAGATCTATGAGCTGGGCATCGAAACGGACAACGGTGATGAAAAGGTCATGGCGAACTAGTTTCCCATGGCTCTCAAGGATGGAGCTCGCTCTTGGCTCCTGGACCTGCAGCACGGCTCGATCTCCTCCTGGGACGAGATGCGCGACCGCTTCGTCGCCAACTTCCAGGGCACTCGCGACCGCTCACCGGCCGCGGCCGCATCAGGCAGCAGCCAGGAGAGACCCTCCAGAAGTACATCCAGCACTTCAACAACACCCGCCTCAAGATTCCCAAGGTCATGAACGAGGTCATCGTCTCCGCGTTCTCCGACGGCGTCCATGACGTCAAGATGAAGGAAGAGCTCGCCATCCACGAGGAGCTCTGCACATCTCAGGAGCTTTTCAACCTGGCGACCAGGTGCGCAAGAGCTGAGGAGGGGCACCTCTCTCTTCTTGAGCCGCCAGCCATGGGCGTAGAGGAGAAGAAGGCCAAGGCCAAGGACGTGAAGCGCAAGGAGGTAGCTGTGCTCGCAGCGGAGCCCGACATCAAGCGGGGCAGGGATCAGCCCGAGTCATCCAAGAACGGTCGACCGTTTTGCGCCTTCCACAACCTGGACACCCACAACACCAGCGACTGTCAAGAGCTCAGAGCCATACGAGAAGGACGCTACGGTCGATGCCCCGAGCGCAATGACCGGGGCTACGGCCGCGGAGGAGGACGTGAAGGCGAACTCTGGGACGACCGTGGCCCGCGCCAGGAGTGACGCGACCGACCTCGTGAGGACCGCTGGTAGGACCAACCTTGCGAGGGCGCCTGGAGGGACCCGCCGCGAGGGGCTCGCCCCCAGGGTAACGCCGGTCTTCCCCCGCTGCTGCCACCAAGAAGGAACGATGACCACCACCAGGACGAGGGGGCTGCGGGCTTCCAGGAGTCGCGTGCGATCTCCTGCATCTTGGGTGGTGCTCATGCCCCAGCCTCTCAGCGTATCTTCAAGCAGTTTGCTCACGAGGTGAACGCGTCGCTCCCCAAGCTTGAGGCCACGCGCCCGCTCAGGTCACCAAGACCCTCATCGACGGTGGCGCAGGGCTCAACGTCCTGTCCGTCGACATGTTCGACAACCTCCAAGTGCCATATGAGTAGCTCCTACTCACCAAGCCTTTCTCAGGAGTGACCGACAACTCCACCACGCTGATAGGGCAGGTCCGCCTGCCGTCACCTTCGGGGAGCGCAAGAACTACCGCACCGAGCTCATCGACTTCGACGTCGCGCACATCCGCCTGCCGTACAATGCCATCCTCGGGTATCCGGCCCTGGCCAAGTTCATGGCAGTCACTCATCACGGCTACAACGTTCTCAAGATGCCAGGAAGCGGAGGAATCATCACGGTCCCGTGTGAAGAGAGAGATGCAGTGTGCTCCCTTGAGCGCGCCTTTCACGCCGCTGCAATCGATGACCCCGACAGTAGAAATGAAGGCCCTCTGGTGACCATCGCCAAGAAGAAGCAGCCTCGCCGTGCAGGACCTCAGGAGGACAGCATCGCGGCAGAAGCCACGTCAGGACCAGCGCCCGCTCCAGGGGCGCCTCCCTCTATCGCATAGGAAGGCGCGCCCAGCGCTCTCCTTAGGTAGGGCTTGGGGGCTCTCTTCTGGAGGGCCTCAAACCTTGCCAACCTCACGAGGGAGGCGCTTGGGCATCACTTGGAGGCGTGCTTCGCGGCACGCGACCCTCAGGAGAGCACAGGGCAAGGAATGTCCACCACTCAGGAGTTCATCACTAAGACCACCCAGGAACTACAAGAAGCAAGAGCCATGCACGGCGACGGTCGCCCACAAGGCGTAGCTCCGCATCCTGGCGAGGATGTTGGGCTGCGCGTCTGCATCGATGTCCCAGGGCTCAACATGGCCACATCTCAGGAGCGTTTCTGCCCTTCACGTGTGGGCCGCTGCGAGGGCCCGCCGCACAGCTACATTCGTATGCCCTTTGGCTTGCCGAGTGTGGCGTCGGCCTATCAGCGCAACATGCAACGTGTCCTGGCGGCTCAGGAAGCCAGGTACCACGCCGTTCTGAAGGAGATGGAGACGGTCTTCAGGGAACCTCCCGAACTGTCGGAGCCTCCCGAGGCTCAGGGTTCTGGCGGCTCATGAGGACTCATTTCTTCAACGCGCGCCTTCAGCTACACCAACTCTACTTCGTCTACAGAACCAGGTGACATCTTCCAAGCTCGTTTAGCTGGGAGCGCCCCACGGGCTGCATTATTCCCAGGCCGCGTGGGTCCGTCCCTGCAGCATGTATCCCTTTTGCTTATGTCTTCAGCTTACCTTGTTGGGGGCGCCCCTCGGGCTGTATCATCCCCTAGCCGCTCGGGCCGGACCCGGTGGCATGTATCTGCCTGCGTTTATCCAAGTTGACCTGCTCTCCATGCTCAACCTACCAACTGCTGTCACCTGCTCGATTGCTGCCCACCGCAGGTCTATTCATCCTATGCAATTCACTTGTGCGTTAAAAGGAGGGCTCCTGAGCATCGCAACTCAGGAGCTCTTACTGGCTCTCCAGCCCTCACCCCTGGCCTTGACCAGGGCATCACGACCTAGCATACCAGCGGCGGCTAAGCTCGCTCGAGGGCCGGGACCTAAGGACGTAGAGTGCTTGCATCTAACCGCCTTGCAGGGACATACAGTCACCAAGACTCAAGACCAAGCGCAACTGATACGTCTCCAACGTATCTATAATTTTTGATTGTTCCATGCTATTATATTATCAACCTTGGATGTTTTATATGCATTTATATGCTATTTTATAAGATTTTTGGGACTAACCTATTAACCCAGAGCCCAGTGCCAGTTTCTGTTTTCCTTGTTTTAGAGTATCACAGAAAAGGAAAATCAAACGGAGTCCAATTGACCGGAAACTTCACGGAACTTATTTTCGGAACGGAAGCAACCCAGAAGACTTGGAGTGTACGTAAGGGAAGCAATGAGGAAGCCATGAGGCAGGGGGGCGCCCACCCCCTGGGCGCACCATCCACCCTCGTGGGCCCCTCGTGGCTCCCCTGGTGTATTTCTTCCACCTATATATATCCATATACCCTAAAATGATCGGGGAACAGAATAGATCGGGAGTTCCGCCGCCAGAAGCCTCCGTAGCCACCGAAAGCCAATATAGAGCCGTTCCGGCACCCTGCCGGTGGGGGAATCCCTCTCCGGTGTCTATCTTCATCATCCCGGTGCTCTTCAATCTTCACCTGCAACTAACAACGCTATAAGAGGGGCTGAGCAAAGCGGTAACATAGCCAAACAATGGTTTGCTAGGACAAGGTGGGTTAGAGGCTTGGCTTCACAATATGGGAGGCATGATAAGCAAGTGGTAGGTATCGCAACATAGGCATAGCAAAAGAGCGAGCAACTAGCAAGCAAAGATAGAAGTTATTTTGAGGGTATGGTCATCTTGCCTGAGATCCCGCAAGGAAGAAGAACGAGTCCATGAAGAAGACAAACAGACGTAGTCGAACGAATCCTCACAACACGACGTTATCAGAACCAACCCGAAGAAGCAACACTGGAAAGAAGCACACAACATGGTAAACAAACAACACATGGACATGGCATGATGCACAACCAAGTATGATGCATGTCCGGTTTAATGATATATGGCATGGCATGGCAAAGTGCAACAAACAACACTACAACTTAAGTGGAGCTCAATATGTAACGGAGTTGCATATTGAAGAAAACACCACATGACTTATTTAGTTCGATCTCGTTTATGTACCCAACAATATTAAATGTTGATTAACATGGCAAGGGGTGAAGCAAATGAAAACTACCTATTTAGGCATGTTTAAATGAGGCTGGAACAACAAACAACAAGTCCGGAAACTCCTCATGTGCATATTTTGGTTATGGTAGTGTTCTGCCCTAAACACAATTTTAGAGTTGTTAAACATGCAAAGTGATGCCACCATGTTAAACTAGGCATTTTTCTACCCCATTTACATATAAAGTTTATTAAATTCCGAGTTACGGTTATTTAGTTATGAAATAAATCATTTTAGCAAGTTATTTAAGCAAATTTAAACCAACAACATTTTAAACATGGATGAAAGTTACATATTATTAAACTAGATGAAATTCTAAGCAATTTTCATATTAAGTTTGTTTTAATCCGATGCACGGTTGGAGAGTTATAAAATGCATGATGTTTTGGGGCTATACTGTAAATATGCAGTTTTCTGTAAATAGAGAAATTCGTCCTGTGAAAAAAAAACACATCACGGCCGAAACCGATGGAACTGGGCTGCTCACCACGGGCTTCGGCCCGGTCCAGTGGTGAGGTGAGGCCAGCAGGGGCGCACTGGGCCGGCCTGCTTACTTCGATCGTGGAAGGGTCAACGCGGTCGTCCGCATCTCTTGAAGGAAGCAGGGGATGCAGCGCCAGGGACTTGCAAGCGAGGCAGGGAAACATGGCGGCGCCAGGCGACTGGGTGTCGGAGCAGTGGGGCGGCGGCCATCCATGGCGTCGGGCAGGGGAGGCCCACGAGTAGCGAAGACGGTGACGTGGGTTACTCCGGGGGCGAAGACGATGAGAGGACGAGGCGCTGCTACTCTTGTTCCTTAAGAACTGAAATAGCAGCAGGTGTGTGGCGATGTAGAAGACGATGCGGTGGGGTTTCAGTGACGGGGTCGACGGACGCCGGCCGGAATGGGTGGAATGGAGCACGGGGAGACGCCTGAGTTCAGATCCGGGAAGGGGAGGCGCGGATCAAAGCTCGAAGCAGAGGTGCGGTGCAACCTATTCGAACAAGAGAGAGGGAGCTCGAGGTGAGGTGAGGAAGAGAGTAAACAAAGGGGAACGAGGGGGAGAGGGCCACATGGGGGCTTGCTCACCCGCGGACCATGGTGGCCGGCGCTCCTGCGGTCCCGTATGGTCGAGGTGCTCTCCGACGGGTTCCTGTAGGCGACGGGGAGAGAGTCAGGCCAGGCATGGCCAAGTAAAAAAAGAGAGGAGGAAGGGAACGAGAGAAGCAGGACAAGGTGCCGGTAGGAGAAGGAGCGCGAGGGCGGAGGTTCTGGTCCTGTGGGTCGCCGGGATGCACCGGACGAGTGGCGGCGGTTCTGCTTGCGGGCGAGCTCCGGCTCGAGGGACACATGCACGACAACATGAGCGCGGTGGGGGAACGGGGCTTGCTGGTTCGGTCGTGGCTGAACACTAGGAGGGAGATGGTTGGCTGCGGGAGGATTTGGATCTGGGAAGATCCCGAGGTGGAAGGAGAGACCAGGTGGAGTGGCGGCGCGGTGATGAAAAAGATGGGACATCTCCCTAAATTTTAGGGTTGTATGTATATATAGCAGACGGGGGAAGTTTTAGGTGCGTCTGATCGTCATCGGACGGCTCTGGGTCAATTGGATAGTCAAAAGAAGAAACGAAAGAAGTATTGTGGTATTTCAGGGTTGATCCGGACTCAACTGTTACGACTGAGGGGGTCGGGTTAGGGGGTATCTTGTCCCTCCGATCAAAATCGGACGGTCAGGAAAAATAGGATAGGGAGTCCAAATAAGAAAACAGTGATGTTTTGTAGATGTTTGGGGATGATCCGGACACAGCGGTAACGACTGTCCGGGTCGGGTCCGGGACAGATTTTGGACGCGCGCGGGAGGAGGTCCGCGGACTGACGAGAGAGGTTAGGTAGGGTCTGGCGGTGAGAGGTAGTGCAGAAGGCAAAAGGGCTGAGAAGAGAGAAGAGGAGAGGCCCGACGACTGTTTCCGGAGACCGAAAACGTCTGACGAAAAGACCGGCTATATTGCCGCTATAGTTAAACGTTGGGGCGTCAAACGAAATCCGATTGCGATGAAACTTGGCAGGCGGTCTACCTACACTATAACAAGACCACACGTCAACTCTCAACCCATTCCGAGAACATTTCCCAACCACTTATAAAATACTATTTCAGACATGCCGCGGGCGCGTGCAAGTGTGTTTGGGCTCAGAACGGACAACGGACGGAACTGGGGAACCCGGACGGATGCAAGTTTTGAAAACATGATGATGCAATGCGGATGATGACATGACAAGATGCAACACGCAAGCAAATGACAAGGCAACAACAGCGAATAACTGGACGACACCTGGCGCAACGGTCTCGGGGAGTTACAACACTCCACCACTACGAGAGGATCTCGTCCCGAGATCTAGGATGGCACCGGAGGGAAAACGGAAGAGAAAGAGAAGAGGTAAAACTAAGTTGCTTCTTTGACAAACGAGTGAAACCAAAGGACCTTGCAAGGTTGAACAAATTGAAAGAAAGAATACAACGAAGATGAACAAAGTTGAAAACAATCCGTTAGACAAGAGGAACAAGGAACATTACTAGAACCTTGTAGGTTAAAGACATAAGAAAAAGGTTGCAATGAACAAGAATTACATGCAAGCACTCCGGTTGAAACGAGAAGCACAAGGAACGATAAAGATCAATTACGACAATACTCCGGTTGGAAATGGAAGGAATTGAACATGATCTTGACAGGATGAGAGGATACTTGAAAAGAGGACATGACACTCCGGTTAAAAGGATGAGCATGAAAAGAACATGGTCCTGACAATCAGAGATGAAGAGTGAGAAGAGCAACACCACAATGCCTCCGGAATAGATAAAATAATGGAACCAAAAGAACGAAGGAGAAAACAACATCTTCTACCTCAATTGAGCTTGAAAAAGCATATTTAGGAGGAGGGTCGAACGGACTTGTTGGAAAAACCAACAAAAAAAAGAATAAGCTTGATATGGTCTTATGGAATACATCTCAAAATTATGAGGTGACAACCTGCCACTCACGGGAAAAGAATTGGATTGGTATGAACAAGGAGACGAGAAAGCTTATTTCACTGGAAGGATGAAAGAAGAACTTGGGTCCTATATGGGCACCATAAATAGCAACAATCCTTAGGGTGAGCTTTAGGTGGAACATAAGCCAAGATAACTCCAATGACGAGATTGATGGATTTAAATAACTCATTCTTGACAACATGTGAATCATGAGACATGAACTCAAATTATCAAAAATGACATAATACCACCTCCAATGATACGATAGAAAGAATTGCACTCCGGATAGCAAGATGAAGAATGCTTGAGCTCCTTAGAAAAGAATCTCAATGAACACTTGGAGAAGGGATATAAATCCTTGATGAACCAACATGTAGAACCTTCATGAAGAACTCCGGTAGACAAAAAATAATAATGAAAATAAAGAGAAGTCGGAAACACAAGGTGACACCTTGTAATGATTTAGATGGATCTCCGTGATAATTAGGGCTTGGAACTCCGGAAAGAAAGACGAGCACTTGAAACCAAGAATTTAATCATCGTGAACAAACTCCGGAAGAAAAGATTAACATATGGATGAAACAAGAATAAGAATTACATTATGCTTATCCTTCACCAATTTAAATTGATGACAAGCAATGGAATTGGCATACTACTTATTATCGTAAAAAGGATTAATATAGATATAGAGCAAACTTGAGGAAGGTCTTCAACGAACCACTGGTAGAATTGAAACCACGAATGAATTGATAAGGAAGAGAAATCTTGAATGAACCACCGTAAGAATTAAAAATGAACGAAGAGAAGATAAAGAAACACCGGGAGGAATTAGCAAATGAACGAAAATAATTGCTAGGATTTAGATACATGAGAACGAAGAGATCACGCATTGATTAAAGAATATTGAATGATGCAGCGGTGAGATTTGGGGAACGAGAGCTGAAAGCTGAGAATGAACAAGTCTTCTGAAATGATGGGCTCCGGATAATCGAACTGAAAATACCCTTGAATATCTCATGATGGGTGAAAAGGATTCTCACCATCAAAAATAATTATGAGAGGATGGCAACAAGCTAGCACCATGAATCTTGAAGAGAATGGAGCAATATTAAAGAGAAACTCTTCTTCGGTCTTCAATATCTGAGAATGACGATGAGAAACACCACCAAATTGTTGAGATACTCTGGGTTGAAAAATGGAAACGTTCAACCAACGATGAAAGAATTTGAAAGATCAAGGAGAAAGGCATATGACTGATGATGAATCATTCTTACATCAAGCTTTGAAAAGAATTTGGGAGTAACTCCGGGAAAAATTAGAAGAGCCAGGTAAGATCCTGGGAAAAGATCTGTGGGTTAGGGCCCACTAAAAAGAAACACCGTTGAAATGATTGCTTGAAAAGAGAGATTCCACCGGATAAGAATATTTAAAGAAAAGAAAGAAGAGACTTCACATGTATAAAATGGATATTTGATTAAGACATCGGGTTCCTTGAAGAAAAAGGGGTGGGAGGGTGGGAAAAACAAAGGCAACTTGGAGACAGAAGAAATGAACACTGTTGGGGATATTACTACTGGGCATAAACCGGCCCACCTGGGCCGGATTAACTCCATCAGTAGTTCAAAGGTGTTAAAGCCCAAAGAGGCAGATAAAGGCCCAGTGCCCGTAGTCAGTTTACAACCTGTAGCCGTACATCAGCTTTGTGCATATACTTGTAATATAAGTTAGGAACAAGGAGAGACCAACCCGGATACGAGTATGAACCGGTGTTGGGACTCTCTGAACCGGCAGGCGTCGCCCATGTATATAAGGGGACAACCCGACGGCAGTTCAAGAACAGACAACAACTCGAGACATAGGCGAAGCTTGTTTGCTCCCTAGTCATCGAAACCCCATCAATTCCATCACAACTAGACGTAGGCTTTACCTTCCTTGAAGGGGCTGAACTAGTATAAACTCTCTTGCGTCCTTGTGTCCGCTTTAACCCCTTCAAGCTAACCTGTCGCGATGGCTCCACGACTAAGTCCTTTCTCTAGGACATCTGCCGTGACAAAACCATGACAGTTGGCGCCCACCGTGGGGCTATCGCACGATGGTTTCCGGTTCTTGGAGGGCCGCTTTGAAGGACTCGAGGGCTATGCTGTAGGCCGGATGACTAAGAGTCGTCGCGGCAGGCTCTACATCGATGATGCAGGTTGGGGCCCCGAGGCCGGCTCAGTTGAGTGCGGGTACCGGGTCCCCTTTGGTAGCATTCACGTTTTCATTGGTAAGATCGATGAACCGGGCCCTGAGCCGGACATCTGCACCGACCTCATCGAGACGGCTCAGCGTGCGCAATCCGCCCGGGTTAAACCAGCCATGAAGCGTGCCTTCGTGGGAGTCATCCATGGAGGAAGTCATGAGGATGGATCGGGATTTCGCGGGGCGACTATCATTTGTTCCGGTGACGAATCTTCGACCGGAGAAACCGAATCTCTTTATCAACTACAAGATGGCCGGATTGGGAGCTGTTCCGATGGCGACAGTATTCTGGACCCCTCTGATCTGCCCAACCGGGTTGGAATATTCATGGCCGGAACACAAGCATCGCTTCATTCTTCGACAGCTGCGGCAACGATTTCCGGTTCAGCAGTAGCAACGGCCGCCGGGGCAGGAGGCCCTGTGCACCCGCTGGCTCAGGTTCTATCAGAGCTATTTGATGCGTTGGCTGTGCTTATGGCGGAAGTTAATCCGCCAGATCAGGACGTTCACAACACGGAGATTGCAAAGGTAAAGGAACAGATCACCCAGGCCAAGGCGGATCTGGCGGCTGAGGACACCAGGATGGCCGCAGAGCGGGCTGCTTTAGACGCACATGCCTACAGGCTTATGTTAGACCAGAGCGCCTAACATGAAGTCATGAGAAGGAAGCACCGATCCCGCTTACCTCCGATTTTCGAGGCCAGAGACCTTTTCAACACTCCAGGACCAAGAGCCCGTAATCTGCTGGAGGGGAACCGAGCAGAAGCCCCTGGGACCGGTGCACCGGTTCAGCCCCGTCAGATGGACCCGCCTCGTCAAAACACCGTTATACCTCGGGATGCTTTAACACCTCCGGGTCACTACTCCAACCCAATGGACAATCTTGTTGCCACTGCTGCACGACTGGAGGCCATTCCAGTTGAAGGTGACTCGCCGCAAGCAGTAGAGACATGACGGGTCAAGGAACTTCTGAGGACAGCTTTGGCCCAACAGGAGGCGTACTCGTACAGCCGCGACCGAGTCCACTCGACCTCCCGTCCAAGCCGGAGCTATAGCAGACATATGGATGAACCAGCAGTGTCGAGTAATGAACGACATGGAGCACTCCGTGGTAACAACCCGACGGGTGGTGCTGATGACGCTTAGGAAGTGGTGAACCGGGCCCGAGCGCGTAGGAAGGCCGAGTTAGCCGCACAGCATCAGGCTTGGCAGCTCACGCCGGTTCGTCCAACCATTTTGATTGAACCTGGTGTTACTTCTAGTTCTTTGGGGGTGCCTTGCCTCGTCCTCGCTTTACGCAACGTGCATTTGCCCAAGGATTTCAAGGGCCCACGCAAGGTACCAAATTATATGGTGGATCAACCACCATAGACATGGGTAGAGAGCTATGAGATGGCCATGGAGATGCTTGATGTGGATGATACAGCATGTGCGAAATACTTCACAATGATGCTTGAAGGAACGGCCCATACTTGGTTAAAAAGCTTGCCCGCTAATTCTATCAGTTCATGGGCCCAATTACGAGCCCGGTTTATCAACAATTTCAAGGATACCTGTAAACAGCCTATGTCGATAGTGGACTTAGCTTCATGCGTCCAGGAGGAAGGAGAGTCAACGACTCATTGGGTGCGCCGTGTTTCACAAGTGTTGCACTCCTTAGACCGCATCAACGCTGACACCGCAGTATTAACCCTAGAAGGCAACTGTCGGTTTGGGCCCCTGAAGTTGAAATTGGGACGGATGAAGCGTCATTGCACCGACATGGGGACCCTCATGGCCACTTTGGTAAAATATGCTGATTCTGATAGTACCAAGGATCCCGAATCTGATGAGGACAAGACAGGGAAGGGGAAGAAGAATAGCAGCTCCAAAGGTCAGCAACATCACTGGCTAGGCAGTGGCGGAGGAGGCAAGCGTAAAGCGGATGGTAACATGGATTTTGCGGCTAATACCAACGTACAGGACAATGGCCAACGACGCAAGGGTATGCCGAAAAATCGTAGTGGAGCGCCCAACCCCAACCCAAACCGCCTGAACTATCTACTAAGCCAGCCCTGTCCAAGACATGGGACGAAGGAGGAGCCAGCAAACCACCTTTGGAAGGATTGTTTTATTATGCAGGAGTTCAAGAATTCTAATAATTTCCGGTATGATCACGGATCTGGCGGTGGCTCAGGGTTCGGGCCGGGTTACGGTGGAGGAAGTTCCGGTTCAGGATTTAATGGTAATCCGGGCGGACATAATGGTCAAAATAGTCAGAACAACCAGGGTGGTTACAACCAACAGCAGCAACAGTCAGGTTACCAAAGCAACCCAAAGCAGTTGAGTAATGGGCAGTACCATGTCTTTACCACTAGCTTGGACAAGCAAGACCAGAAGGTTCAGAGGCGGGCAGTCAACTCTGTTGAACCGGCCACACCCCGTTATCTACGTTGGTCTGAATAGCCAATCATATGGAGCAGAGAGGATCACCCACTCCAGGTCGATAATCCGGGTCAGTTGGCTCTGGTGGTGGCGCCTCAGGTGGGAGGTTATAAGTTCACCAAGGTTCTCATGGATGGAGGGAGCAACATTAACATCCTATACTATGAGACCTTCCGTCGTATGGGACTTACAGATAAGAATCTCAAACCGTCCAATACAGTATTCCACGGTGTAGTGCCTGGCAGATCAGCCTATCCCATTGGTAAGATAGCTCTTGAAGTGGCCTTTGGGGTTGATCATGATTCCAGGTCGGAGACATTAACGTTTGAAGTGGTGAAAATCCAAAGTCCATATCATGCCCTGTTTGGGCGTCCGGCATACGCCAAGTTTATGGCTCGGCCCTGTTATGTGTATTTGCAGCTCAAGATGCCGGGTCACAAGGGGACAATAACGGTTCACGAAAGCCGCAAAATCGCTTTGGAATGCGAGGAAGGAGATGCGGCTTATGCAGAGTCGGTTTTTGCCACCGAGGAGTTGAAGTACTATAAAGACAATGTTGATCCGGCGGACATGACTCCGTTGAAGAAGCCAACTACGGAGCATGATCCGGCCCTGAAGTTCAAATCGGCAGCAGAAACTAAGCTTGTTGACTTCGTACCTGGCGATTCGTCCAAGCAGTTCAGCATTAGTGCCAACTTGGATCCGAAATAGGAAAGCGCACTCATCGAGTTCATCCGTGAGAATCGGAACATTTTTGCATGGAAGCCCTCTGACATGCCAGGTGTACCGAGGCAACTCGCTGAGCACACACTTAATGTGGATCCTAAATACAAACCGGTGAAACAGTTCCTCCGCCGGTTTAACGAAGAAAGACGCAAGGCGATTGGAGAAGAGGTAGCCAGGCTCTTAGCAGCTGGTTTTATTGTTGAAGTTTTTCACCCTGAGTGGCTTGCCAATCCGGTGCTAGTCCTTAAGAAAAATGGCACCTGGCGTATGTGTGTGGATTACACAGATCTTAATAAAGGTTGTCCAGCAGATCCTTTTGCCCTCCCCCATATTGATCAAATCATTGATGCTACGGCGGGTTGTGAGCGTTTAAGTTTTTTGGATGCATATTATGGCTATCATCAGATCAAAATGGCAGTTAAGTACCAGGAGAAGACGTCATTCATAACTCCCTTTGGAGCCTTCTGCTATGTGTCTATGCCCTTTGGGCTCAAAAGTGCCCAGGCAACTTATCAACGGTGTGTACAAAACTGTCTTCACAAGCAGATTGGCCGTAATGTACATGCTTACGTGGATGATATCGTGGTTAAATCCAAGGAGAAGGAGACTCTGGTTGATGATTTGAAGGAAACCTTTGATAACCTAAGGACGTACAAGATGATGCTTAATCCGGACAAGTGTGTCTTTGGTGTACCGGCGGGCAAGTTATTGGGTTTTCTGGTGTCCAACAGGGGAATTGAGGCTAATCCGGAGAAGATCACAACCATCACCTCCCTGGCTAAACCGAAGTGTATCAATGATGTTCAACGCTTGGCAGGCCGGATTGCCGCATTAAGCCGGTTTATCAGCCGCCTTGGTGAGAAGGCGATCCCTTTGTATCAGATGTTCAAGAAGACAGATCAGTTCGTCTGGAGTTCTGCTGCTGATGAAGCATTTGAGGACTTAAAGCGGCAATTGGCCAATCCGCCTGTGCTCGCCGCTCCCATTGACAAGGAGCCGTTACTGCTATATGTTGCTGCTAATGCTCGTGCGGTCAGCGTGGCTATTGTGGTGGAACGAAAGGAGGCAGATAAGGAGCATCCGGTTCAACGTCCGGTCTATTATATCAGCGAGGTACTCATTGAGTCCAAGCAAAGGTATCCGCATTGGTAGAAGCTGGTGTACGGAGTTTTTATGGCAAGCCGTAAGCTTAAGCAATACTTCCAAGGGCACCCAATTACGGTGGTCAGTTCTGCTCCTTTGGGAGATATCATCCAGAACTGGGAAGCAACTGGCCGGATTGCAAAGTGGGCTATAGAGTTGGGGCCGTACGGTTTGAAATATGTGCCTCGGACAGCGATTAAGTCTCAAGCACTTGTTGATTTCATCAATGATTGGACGGAAATGCAAGCACCTGAAGAAAAGCCGGATCATACATATTGGACCATCCATTTTGACGGATCCAAGCAGTTAGAAGGCTCGGGGGCTGGAGTTGTATTAACTTCCCCACGAGGTGATAAGTTTTGTTATGTTCTCCGTTTAATGTTCCCTTGTACTAACAATGCAGCTGAGTATGAAGCCTTGCTCCACGGTCTTCGGATGGCTAAGGAGATGAATCTAAGTCGAGTTAAGTGCTTCGGTGATTCGGACCTTGTGGCTCAGCAAGTGTCTGGCACTTGGGACTCCAAGGACCCACTCATGGCAGCATATCATCGTGAGGTGGATATTGTTGCAGGTTATTTCAGAGGCTATCAGGTGGACCACGTGGACCGGCGGAAAAATGAAGCGGCGGATGCTTTAAGCCGGTTGGGCTCTCAGCGCAAACCGGTCCCACCCAATGTTTTTCTGGATGTGCTGCACAACCCGTCGGTGAAGATCCCTGGTGAAGAGGATTTGGCAATTCCTGATCCGGAGGCTCAATTGGTGGCAGTTCTTCATGTTATTCCGGATTAGACGCTTCCTTATCTGGCGTACAAGAACCGGGGCGAGTTGCCAGAAGATGAGATTCTGGCCCGGCAGATAATCCAGCGATCCAAGTCCATGGCTGTCATCAACGGTGAGTTGCATCATTGCAGTGTATCAGGAGCTTTTCAACATTGCGTGTCTCCTGAAGAAGGCCGTGAAATTTTGTGGGATATCCACGAAGGAGATTGTGGTCACCACGCCGGTTCAAAGTCTCTGGTGGCTAAAGCGTTTCGCCATGGTTTCTATTGGTTAACTGCTCATGCTGATGCGAAGGATCTGGTCAGACGATGTGATGGTTGCCAAAGGTTTTCAAGACATGCTCATGTACCGGCTCAAGAATTGAGGATGATTCCAATTACTTGGCCGTTTGCGACTTGGGGGCTGGATATGGTTGGGCCTTTCAAAAGGTCCAAAGATAAGAAGACCCACCTCCTGGTGGCGGTGGACAAGTTTACAAAGTGGGTGGAGGCAGAACCTGAGCAAGTATGATGCGGCCACGGCGGTTCAGTTCATCAAAAAGGTGATTTTCCGGTTTGGCTTTCCGCACAGTATTATCACAAATAATGGTACCAATTTATCCAAAGGTGCTATGAAGGAGTTCTGTGAACGGGAGCACATCCGGCTCGACGTTTCATCAGTGGCACATCCACAGTCCAATGGTCAAGCAGAAAGAGCTAATCAAGAGATCTTGAGAGGCATCAAGCCCCGGCTCATGGTTCCTTTGCAGAGAACGCCGGGTTGTTGGGTAGAAGAATTACCATCTGTGTTATGGAGCATCAATAAAACACCCAACAGATCAACAGGATACACACCGTTCTTCATGGTTTATGGAGCGGAGGCGGTTCTCCCCAGCGATATCCGTCATGACTCACCTCGTGTCACGGCTTATGTTGAAGCGGACAACGAGACAGCATGACAAGATGCTTTGGACCGGTTGGATGAAGAGCGTGACATCGCAGCCGCCCGGTCGGCGATTTACCAGCAGGATCTTCGTCGTTATCATAGTCGCCGAGTCAGAACCAGAGCCTTCCAGGAAGGAGATTTGGTGCTTCGGCTCATCCAAGATCAGACTGATATGCATAAGCTATCCCCACCTTGGGAGGGGCCTTTCGTGGTCAGCAAGAATCTGCACAACGGGTCGTACTATCTGATCGATATTCGAGAGCATAAGGACTCACATACATCAGAGGAAGAGACTAACAGGCCGTGGAATATAGCTCATCTTCGGCCTTACTATACTTGAGCCATTGGCTATACTTATGTACATACAATGTATATATTATGATTAAGTATAATAAACCAGAACCTCAGCTAAAGCAGGGTATCTGTTCTTTTACATCATGTGAGGTTACACGGAGTTGCTCTAAAACGGCCTCCGGTTTACCCCTTGAGTTCGCTTTGCTAAAAGCATCGTGTTATATCACTTGGAGGATTGGTCGTGTCCGAACCAATACCATGCCTCTTGATAGGCGAAAGCCACCAGATCACTTGGGGACTTGGTCATGTCTGAACCAGTCATGCCTCTTAATCGGCCTAAGGCCACATAATCACTTGGGGGCTTGGTCGAACCCGAACCATGACCACGCCATTTGGTCAGCATAAATGCTACAAGAATCACTTGGGGACCTGGCTAACTAGAACCATAGTTACACCTAACGGGAGCTTGGTCGTGTTTGGCCATGGTTACGCCATTTGATCAGCTTAAATAAATCTTTTTTGGCAAACATTTTTGCCGTTGCTTTTGCTTCATACTTTTCTTTGAAGGTTTTTTTTGCTTTTTATTGTGTTCTTTAAACCGACAAAGTTTTTTTAACCAATCAATTGACGGAACACAGTTCACGTCAATCCGGAGACTATTTGTCCGGTTTGATCCTTGTTGTTAACATCCTCTTATGGAGTAACACGGTGTTTATCATAACCCGGCATGGTTTACATGGTAAACCAGCGTCATATAGATATACAGGAGCTGTTATCTCCTCCAAACAGTATGGGTTTGCAAAACTCCGCTTCAAGATTGGCCAAGCCAACTTCACGCTCAATGATGGCAGGTATTATGTATCTCAAAATTTGGTCATACTTAAAATTTTGTTTTGATTTCATATATGCAGACATCATATTCCGCCTGACGGTACAACCGCGGTGGCACTTGACGAATTTTTTATTTTAGAAAGTGTTTTGGAAAGTTCATTGCCACAGGAAGAACAAATTATGCATGAAGGCATATCAACATCAAAGGTATCAGCTAGCCTATTACAAGGCAACATGGTGCCCATAATAATATAATTGTTTTTCACGAAGAAGAGGCAGTTTTAAACCGATGTCCGGTTCAAGCTTGGTCACCAGCCTGGCCTGATGGTTGTGGGTCCTCCTGCGCCGCTTCAGCCTCGGTATCCCTACCCAGTGGCTGGAAATCCACAGTTGTCCAGTCGATTCCCATTAATGCTTGAAAAACATCTTCATCGTGGATCAGCAAGGACGGGTCAATATCGGGAGCGTAAGTATGCTTACGGATTGGAGGAATCAGATTTTCTGATTCATGGATTGGCGCAGCTATTCGCTTGTTCTGACTGTCATATTGTGCTTGATAACGAGACAAGTCTGCTTCCTCAGCCAACTGACAAGCGAGTGGACGCACCTCCCGGTTTATCGCTCGCAGATCCGCTTCACCGAATTCTGATCCGTCTTCCTTCAAGCTGGGATAGCCCTGGGCCGCTTCAACAGGATCAAAGTCCGGCACCCAGGCTTTTGCCCGGATTAAAGCATTGATTGCGCCGGTTCGAGCAGTAGATTTCTTTAGCTCTTCAATCCGGGCAGGAAGCACCGACAGTTTCATCAGAGTATCTTGAATCAAAGTAGGTGCCGGTTTGTTATGAGAGGCGGTACAGATGATCCGCTGGGCACCAGTATACAATTGTTCAACCAATGTATAGGCGGCTTTTAGCTTCTTCCGTACATCTGACCCCAAGCGACCAATGCGTGTCCCGGAAATACCATAAAGGGTTAATAAGTCGGCGACTTTGTCAGAAGGCAGAGCCAATTCAGTAGGAAAACTGGCTTACCAAAGATAGCAGCAGTCATGGCCTGCACGTGCCGCTTTATGCTGGTCAGTTCATCTGCCACTGGTTTTAGTGCAGCCTCAGCATCCTCTGCTCGTTTGATCAAAGCGGATTTCTCAGTGGCCCAGTCTGCCCGTTTCTTTTTGAAGTTTTCCTTAAGTTGTTCCATGGCGCTTAAAGCACTGGCCAATTCCTCTTTTGCTTTGGAGGTTTCAGCTTGTTGGGTTTTCAGGGCTTCTTGAAGATCGATGACTTGGTTCTCTTTCGTCTTCAGCTCCGCCTGCATGCATACAGATATATGCTTCAGCAAACTGGTAGAAGGATTCAAGTACCAACAACATAACAAGTTATGCGCTTAGTACTTGGGGGATAATGCATATTTGATCTAAAGCGGCCTCCGATTTACCCCTTCATCTTTCGATTGTTTACAAAGTCCCAAGATCAATACAAGTATTCAACTTGGCACTTGGGGGATAATGGCTATTTGATCATATGTATTCTGATGCGGCAGTTTCAATTACTTAAAGTACCGGTTTAACTACGCTAATTTGAACCAGCCCTTGGGGACTACATCAGCAAATTTCAAAGCATCAAGATTCATATTATTAAGTCCCAGTTTGAAAGAATATTTCAAATCGGCCCTTAGGGGCTAGGAGAGTCAGCAAGAATGAAAGCATACAAGCAGGAAGGAGCATATGGAAGTTACCTCATATTTATCCTTCATCATGTTAACCAGACCGGCTTCATAGTCACGGCTGGTATACAGCCGGTTCAGATAGCCGGAATGGATATCTTGGGTGTTCAAAGCAGCGTAAGCCGTCAGATCAGCATTCCACTTGCCTTTGCCAAAAGCAGCTAGTTCTTCCTTGGCAGAATGTTTGGATAAAGCGACAGGATTGCTTGGCTCAGTATGCCCAGTGCCAGTAATGACAACCTCATCATCATTGGTACCGCCGGTTTGCACTGGAGCTGTTGGCTTGTCAGTAGGTTTGGCAGGACCGGTGGAGCTTTCAACCCGGAGGGAACCTGTGGGCTGATGGATAGGACCTGAGGTATCAGTAGGTATTTCCTCGGCAGTAAGATCATCATCTGGCTGCGGTGGATCATTGGGAATATCCTTAGGAATAGCCGCTTCAAGATTGGGTGTGGTGCCTGGCTCAAGAATGACATCTTCTTCGACCGCTTTATCCAGGCGGGCCTTCTTGCTTGGCCTAGGTTTGGCCCTGAGAAGAATAACAAAATTAAATACAGCATATGTTCTAAGGCAATATACTACAAACATCACAATAAATATAGCTTACCCAAGCACCGTTTTGAGCGGTGGGAGCTGAGTAGCCAACGACTTGCCAGAAGATGAGTGGGAAATAACCTGATAATCGGAGTCAGACGGATTAAGAGGTTGATGAAAGCAGCGCGCTTTAGGACAAGCACTGACAAGCGAATTAGAGACCTCGGAATGACGTTTCTGAACCGGACTGTTCAGTAAACCGGCGGAGGTAACTACCTGGCCGCTGTGTTGGGTGGTGCGGCGAGCTTCGTGTTTTTGAGTCTTCATAAGAAGTTTAGGATCCAAATAAGCAAGAGGATGATAAAATTTAACTTTCCGGTTTGCCTGACGGATTTTTTGTGAAGGTAAAGTTTCTGAATCGGAAGAGAGAATAATTACCTCTGCAACATCTGCATGGCTGGCTTCGGCATCATCCTGACAAATATCATCATCAATAAGATGCATGAAAAATAAACCAAGTGAGTCAAGCTCTACCTCAAAGTCCGGATTATCCACCTCGTCATCAGGGGCCAGATTAGAAGATGCAGCGGTTCTTGGCCGGTTGGCAGTCTTCTTCACAGCTTTAGTTTTTTGCCGGGTTGCTCTTTCCGATTTATCTGTTTTCTCTGGTTTCTCCTGCGGCAGCTTTTTGCTCCAAAACGGATCATCGCCCTGGTTATGCAGACACTGATATTAAAAACAATGACTAGACATATCAATAACAGATTCAGCAAAGAGAAAAATCAAAGTCTTACAGCTGGCGGTTTGTTGGTAGCACAGAAGGGAAGCAGGCCGGTTCTAGCGCAGATGTGCTCCGGTTCATTCAGTATCTTACGCACAGCCTGTGTGATTTCTTCACCGGAGAGCTAGAGCCTTGAATGTCGCGGTGAGTCATCCACACTATCAGTATATTCGCACATCAAACCGGAGCGCTGACTAAGGGGCAGTATGCTCCATGATATCCAACAGCGAGCAAGGTCAACCCCTGTTAAACCATTGGCCATAAAGGCCCTGAGCTTTGACAGCTGAGGAGCATATTTGCTTCTCTCCTGGGCAGTCAATCGTTGAGGAAAAGGATGGGTATTGCTGAGCCGCTCCGGACGAAAGCCAGGCAAGGGATTCTCACCAGCAGGGGAGGTGTCTTTGCAGTAGAACCATGTCTGATTCCACTCCTTGGAGTGACTATGCATCTTGGCGTGAGGGTATGTGACCTCTTTCCTTTTTTGAATCGCCATGCCACCCAACTCCGTATTAGAGCCATCAGTAAACTCAGTACGGCGGTTTAGATGGAAAAGATCTCTGAATAATTCCACTGTGGGCTCCTCTTGAAAGAACACCTCACAGAGCACTTGGAAGTGGCACATATTCGTAACAGAGTTGGGGCCAGTATCTTGCGGATGGAGTTGGAAATCAGCTAGAACATCCCGGTAGAATTTAGAACCAGGCGGTTTAAAACCCTGGGCTAAGTGGTCTACGAAAACAACAACCTCTCCTTCACGAGGTGTGGGGGGCATTCTTTGCCAGGAGCCCTCCAATGGACGGTGTCTTTGCTGCCCAAGGCGCCAATCAGGACTAAATCGTCCAGTCGATCCTCTGTGACGCGAGAAGGGACCCAATTGCACTCATACACTTGCTTGGCCATGATGAAATCTACAAAGTACATTGATATGTGCAATGTTAAACCGGAAGCAGATCTATTTAAACTGGAGTTTCATGAAGCAACCAACATCTGGCGGTTCAACAAGGGGACTAATGGCATATACCGGTTTGGAAAATTTTCTATAAGGTTAAACCGCCTGACCTAAACATTGAAGCAATTGAGATTGCGGATGGTTAAGTATGCAGAAACAGGTTTCACAAGATCTTATTACGGCATTGGATCTGAAGCAAGTTCAGAAAATAAGGAAAATAGTCGAAGATCAAAGCAGAACAGTATTGAATCAATGAGCAGAAGTATATGTGAGATCTATGGTTTTGAGCAGGAAACTAGCGGCGGATACTGAAAGTTACCGCTACACAAAGCAAGGGTTTACATGTGCATCCAGGAGCTAGTACATGAGTATGAACAAGTGAGGAACACCGCAAGAACACGAAGCCCTAGATCAGATCTATGTTGAGAAGAACATAAGACCTACCAGAGCTGAGGAAAACGCGGAAGGTCGCCGCGGCTTTCTGGCGCGTTCAAGTTGATGCAGCGGCCAAGGGTGATGCAGAAGACGACGGCGGCGGCGGAGCTCTGAGACTGGTGACGCGAGGAAGACGAAGAGGAAGGGCACGAAAGGAAGAAAAGAAATGACCCTTCGGGCCTATTTATAAGGAAAAGGACATGTGTCAGGCGCGGGAATCAAGGGACCGCGGATTTTGGAAGTAGGGCGGTCACCTCGGTCATTGCGAATCTATTAAACAAGAAGATATCATGGGTGTTTTCTTTATGATAGATGATGTCACAACGGTTTACAGCAAACAGAGAAGATGATGTCACGGCGGTTCAACAACTACAAGAAGATGTTGAAGACGAAGATTGTTGCTAAGGATTGACATGAACCTGTTCAAATCAATCTGGGGCCTAATGTTGGGGATATTACTACTGGGCATAAACTGGCCCACCTGGGCCGGATTAACTCCATCAGTAGTTCAAAGGTGTTAAAGCCCAAAGAGGCAGATAAAGGCCCAGGGCCCGTAGTCGGTTTACAACCTGTAGCCGTACATCAGCTTTGTGCATATACTTGTAATATAAGTTAGGAACAAGGAGAGACCAACCCGGATACGAGTATGAACTGGTGTTGGGACTCTCTGAACCGGCAGGCGTCACCCATGTATATAAGGGGACGACCCGGCGGCGGTTCAAGAACAGACAACAACTCGAGACATAGGCGAAGCTTGTTTGCTCCCTAGTCATCGAAACCCCATCAATTCCATCACAACTAGACGTAGGCTTTACCTTCCTCGAAGGGGCTGAACTAGTATAAACTCTCTTGCGTCCTTATGTCCGCTTTAACCCCTTCAAGCTAACCCGTCGCGATGGCTCCACGACTAAGTCCTTTCTCTAGGACATCTGCCGTGATAAAACCACGACAAACACCATTTAGAAGAACTGATACTTGATCTTGCAGATGTTGAAATGAATGGATCCACTTGAAGAGAGACACGCCGGTTGAAAAGAATTGACATGACAATCTCGATTATCATGAAGGATTAGTACTCCCATAGGAATATGAGAACACCACTTAGGAAAGGTATGGAATCAATATTTGACTTCGAAGCAACTCGGATACCACAACTGAAAACAAACAAAGGATTGGCTTGCAAAATAAGCCGGAAGAAACATATGATAGAGATTTCGTCCGAAGTTTTCGTGGTGGGGCCTACAAGGGCTCGATCGTATAGCACCATCATGTACAAGGCAGTGCATATGACATACGAAGCGTCCCCGAGTCGGCATAGCCAAGGACTCTTTAAGACACAACGAGACCACTGTAAAACCAACCGTGAATAGGCGGACCACTAGACGTCGAACCCCAATTTCACATCATACATCTTTCGGAAAGATATCCTAAGAGCTACTTGAATTCCCACTTATAAACTCCCGAAACTTTCCGGTTATGCAATCAGGTGTTGGGGATACAGGGGAAGCATAATATCTCACCCAAAGCTAGCAAATCCTACATCCAGCTGTATCCATCCTTCAACACATAACCAAGAAACCTTCGGAAATCGTTTACCTCAACCTTCAAAAAGCATCCGTTATACGAGTTAAGGCAATACTCCCGAACTCCCGCCCCAGTACTGGGTGGCGTCGAGGTTATCTCACCAATAACTGCATAAAAGAGATTTTCGATGTCGGCGAAACTAATCTCAGGTATTCCAGAACTGCAACGATAAAATTGTGATGACAACACCTCGGAGCTCAACTCCCTGGGACACTGCCACAACCCCTAAATGACAGGAGGCACCAGGAACAATGTTCTCGTCACAAAACCATCGGAATGATTCCAAGATACCCGCGTGATCCTAATTTTTTTTAGTGAAATTTGATAAGAGAAGAGTCAAAACTCTACGTCAGGATGCCTCACCAGAGCGATGAAGGAACTAAGGAGTAAAAAGAAGTCCTAACTCTCCGATATATATAATTCCTAAATGACTCAAAACATTTTTTCTAGACTCAACAACGCCAGCTATTCGATCAAGCAGGGGGCTCCTAAGGTCGTGGAAGGCTCTGATTACCAACTTGTAACGCCCTCGATGCGGCTATATCTCTCACGTGTCGAAGCGCGACTTAGAGGCATAACCGCATTGAAAGCAATGTCGCAAGCGAGGTAATCTTCACACAACCCATGTAATACATAAGGGAAAAAGATACATAGCTGGCTTACAATCGCCACTTCACACAATTACATGAATAAATCATTACATCATCCAGATACAATCAAGGTCCGACTACGGAACCAAAATGAAAGAAGACTACCCCAAATGCTACACAGATTCCTGATCGACCCCAACTGGGCTCCACTACTGATCAACTAGAAACAACACCAAGGACAAGATCTTCATCGAGCTCCACCATGAGCTTGGTTGTGTCATCTGCACGGTTCAACGACACCTGTAAGCTGGTTTTGGAAGTATCTGTGAGTCACGGGGACTCAGCAATCTCACACCCTCGCGATCAAGACTATTTAAGCTTATAGGTAGGGTAAAAGGTATGAGGAGGAGCTGCAGCAAGCGACTAGCATATATGGTGGCTAACATACGCAAATGAGAGCGAGAAGAGAAGGCAAAGCACGGTCGATAAAACTATGATCAAGAAGTGATCCTAGAACAACCTACGTCAAGCGTAACTCCAACACCGTGTTCACTTCCCGGACTCCGCCGAGAAGAGACCATCACGGTTACACACGCGGTTGATGTATTTTAATTAAGGTCAACTTCAGGTTTTCTACAACCGGACATTAACAAATTCCCATCTGCCCATAACCGCGGGCACGGCTTTCGAAAGTTCAAATCCCTGTAGGGGTGTCCCAACTTAGCCCATCACAAGCTCTCACGGTCAACGAAGGATATTCCTTCTAGCGGGAAGACCTGATCAGGCTTGGAATCCCGATTACAAGACATTTTGACAATGGTAAAACAAGACCAGCAAAGCCACCCAGATGTGCCGACAAATCCCGATAGGAGCTGCACATATCTCGTTCTCAGGGCACACCGGATGAGCCAGACGTCGGGTAAGCCAGCCCAGAGTTGCCCCTGGTAGCCTCGGACATCGCTCAGTTGGACCAACACTTAGAGAAGCACTGGCCCGGCGGGGTTAAAATAAAGACAACCCTTGAGCCGGCCGACTCAAGGGAAAGAAAAAGGCTAGGTGGCAAATGGTAAAACCAATGTAACATGGTAAACAAACAACACATGGACATGGCATGATGCACAACCAAGTATGATGCATATCCGGTTTAATGATACATGGCATGGCATGGCAAAGTGCAACAAACAACACTACAACTTAAGTGGAGCTCAATATGTAACGGAGTTGCATATTGAAGAAGACACCACATGACTTATTTAGTTCGATCTCATTTATGTACCCAACAATATTAAATGTTGATTAACATGGCAAGGGGTGAAGCTAATGAAAACTACCTATTTAGGCAAGTTTAAATGAGGCCGGAACAACAAACAACAAGTCCGGAAACTACTCATGTGCATATTTTGGTTATGGTACTGTTCTGCCCTAAACACAATTTTAGAGTTTTTAAACATGCAAAGTGATGCCACCATGTTAAACTAGGCGTTTTTCTACCCCATTTACATATAAAGTTTATTAAATTCCGAGTTACAGTTATTTAGTTATGAAATAAATCATTTTAGCAAGTTATTTAAGAAAATTTAAACAAGAAACATTTTAAACATTTTAAACATAGATGAAAGTTGCATATTGTTAAACTAGATGAAAATCTAATCAAGTTTCATATTAAGTTTGTTTTAATCCGATGCACGGTTGGAGAGTTATAAAATGCATGATGTTTTGGGGCTATACTGTAAATATGCAGTTTTCTGTAAATAGAGAAATTTGTCCTGTGGAAAAAGACACATCATGGCCGAAACCGATGGAACTGGGCTGCTCACCACGGGCTTCGGCCCGGTCCAGTGGTGAGGTGAGGCCAGCAGGGGCGCACTGGGCCGGCCTTCTTACTTCGATCGTGGAAGGGTCAACGCGGTCGTCCGCATCTCTCGAAGGAAGCAGGGGATGCAGCGCCAGGGACTTGCAGGCGAGGCAGGGAAACTTGGCAACGCCAGGCAACTGGGTCTCGGAGCAGCAGGGCGGCGGCCATGCATGGCGTCGGGCAGGGGAGGCCTACGGGCAGTGAAGACGGCGACGTGGGTTACTCCGGGGGCGAAGACAATGAGAGGACGAGGCGCTGCTACTCTCGTTCCTTAAGAACTGAAACAACAACAGGCGTCTGGTGATGCAGAAGACCATGCAGTGGAGTTTCGGCGATGGGGTCGACGGAAGCCGGCCGGAATGGGTGGAACGGAGCGCGGGGAGATGCCTGAGTTCAGATCTGGGAAGGGGAGGCGCGGACTAAAGCTTGAAGCAGAGGTGCGATGCAACCTGTTCGAACAAGAGAGAGGGAGCTCGAGGTGAGGTGAGGAAGAGAGTAAACAGAGGGGAACGAGGGGGAGAGGGCCACATGGGGGCTTGCTCACCCGCGGACCATGGTGGTCGGCGCTCCTGCGGTCCCACATGGTTGAGGTGCTCTCCGATGGGTTCCTATAGGCGATGGGGATAGAGTCAGGCCAGGCATGGGCCAAGTAAAAAAAGAGAGGAGGAAGGGAACGAGAGAAGCAGGACAAGGTGCCGGTGGGAGAAGGAGCGCGAGGCCGGAGGTCCTGGTCCTGTGGGTCGCCGGGATGCACCGGACGAGTGGCAGCGGTTCTGCTTGCGGGCGAGCTCCGGCTCGGGGGACACATGCACGACAACATGAGCGCGGTGGGGGAACGGGGCCTGCTGGTTCGGTCGTGGCTGAACACTAGGAGGAAGATGGTTGGCTGCGGGAGGATTTGGATCTGGGAAGATCCCGAGGTGGAAGGAGAGACCAGGTGGAGTAGCGGCGCGGTGATGAAAAAGATGGGACATCTCCCTAAATTTTAGGGTTGGTATGTATATATAGTAGACGGGGGAAGTTTTAGGTGCGTCCGGTCGTCATCGGACGGCTCTGGGTCAATTGGATAGTCAAAAGAAGAAACGAAAGAAGTATTGTGGTATTTCAGGGTTGATCCGGACTCAACTGTTACGACTGAGGGGGTCGGGTTAGGGGGTATCTTGTCCCTCCGATCAAAATCGGACGGTCAGGAAAAATAGGCTAGGGAGTCCAAATAAGAAAACTGTGATGTTCTGTAGATGTTTGGGGATGATCCAGACACAGCGGTAACGACTGTCCGGGTCGGGTCCGGGACAGATTTTGGACGCGCGCGGGAGGAGGTCCGCGGACTGACGAGAGAGGTTAGGTAGAGCCTGGCGGTGAGAGGTAGTGCAGAAGGCAAAAGGGCTGAGAAGAGAGAAGAGGAGAGGCCCGACGACTGTTTCCGGAGACCGAAAACGTCCGACGAAAAGACCGACTATACTGCCGCTATAGTTAAACGTTGGGGCGTCAAACGAACTCCGATTGCGATGGAACTTGGCAGGCGGTCTACCTACACTATAACAAGACCACACGTGAACTCTCAACCCATTCCGAGAACATTTCCCGACCACTTATAAAATACTATTTCGGACATGCCACGGGCGTGTGCAAGTGTGTGTGGGCTCAGAACGGACAACAGACGGAACTGGGGAACCCAGACGGATGCAAGTTTTGAAAACATGATGATGCAATGCGGATGATGACATGACAAGATGCAACACGCAAGAAAATGACAAGGCAACAACGACGAATAACTCGACGACACCTGGCGCAACGGTCTCGGGGCGTTACAGTATGTACCAGTAGCTATGTGTTTGATCTCTCTCTCTCGTGTTCTTGATTTGGCACGATCTTGATGTATGCGAGCTTTGCTATTATAGTTGGATCTTATGTTTCTCCTCCCCCTCTACTCTCTTGTAATGGATTGAGTTTCCCCTTTGAAGTTATCTTATTGGATTGAGTCTTTAAAGATTTGAGAACACTTGATGTATGTCTTGCCGTGCGTATCTGTGGTGACAATGGGATATCACGTGATTCACTTGATGTATGTTTTGGTGATCAACTTGCGGGTTCCGCCCATGAACTTATGCATAGGGGTTGGTACACGTTTTCGTCGTGATTCTCCGGTAGAAACTTTGGGGCACTCTTTGAGGTTCTATGTGTTGGTTGAATAGATGAATCTGAGATTGTGTGATGCATATCGTATAATCATACCCACTGATACTTGAGGTTGTTGGGGAACGTAGTAATTTCAAAAAAATTCCTACGCACACGCAAGATCATGGTGATGCGTAGCAACGATAGGGGAGAGTGTGATCTACGTACCGTTGTAGACCGACATCGGAAGCGTTAGTACAACGCGGTTGATGTAGTTTTACGTCTTCACGGCCCGACCGATCAAGCACCGAAACTACGGCACCTCCGAGTTCTAGCACACGTTCAGCTCGATGACGATCCCCTAACTCCGATCCAGCAAAGTGTCCGGGAAGAGTTCCGTCAGCACGACGGCGTGGTGATGATCTTGATGTACTACCGTCGCAGGGCTTCGCCTAAGCACCGCTACAATATTATCGAGGATTATGGTGGAAGGGGCACCGCACACGGCTAAGAATACGATCACGTGGATCAACTTGTGTGTCTAGGGGTGCCCCCTGCCCTCGTATATAAAGGAGCAGGGGGAGGTGTGGCCGGCCAGGAGGAGGGCGCGCCAGGAGGAGTCCTACTCCCACCGGGAGTAGGATTCCCCCCCTTTCCTAGTTGGAATAGGATTCGGGAGGGGGAAAGAGGAGAGAGAGAAGGAAGGGGGGGCGCCGCCCCCTCTCCTTGTCCTATTCGGACTAGGGGGGAGGGGCGCGCGGCCCAGCCCTGGCCACCTCTCCTCTCTTCCACTAAAGCCCACTAAGGCCCATATACCTCCCGGGGGGTTCCGGTAACCTCCCGGTACTCCGGTAAAATCCCGATTTCACCCGGAACACTTCCGATATCCAAATATAGACTTTCAATATATCAATCTTTATGTCTCGACCATTTTGAGACTCCTCATCATGTCCGTGATCACATCCGGGACTCCGAACAAACTTTGGTACATCAAAATGCATAAACTCATAATATAACTGTCATCAAAACCTTAAGCGTGCGGACCCTACGGGTTCGAGAACAATGTAGACATGACCGAGACACGTCTCCGGTCAATAACCAATAGCGGAACCTGGATGCTCATATTGGCTCCCACATATTCTACGAAGATCTTTATCGGTCAGACCGCATAACAACATACGTTGTTCCCTTTGTCATCGGTATGTTACTTGCCCGAGATTCGATCATCGGTATCTCAATACCTAGTTCAATCTCGTTACCGGCAAGTCTCTTTACTCGTTTCATAATACATCATCTCGCAGCTAACTCATTAGTTGCAATGCTTGCAAGGCTTATGTGATGTGCATTACCGAGAGGGCCCAGAGATACCTCTCCGACAATCGGAGTGACAAATCCTAATCTCGAAATACGCCAACCCAACATGTACCTTTGGAGACACCTGTAGAGCTCCTTTATAATCACCCAGTTACGTTGTGACATTTGGTAGCACACAAAGTGTTCCTCCGGCAAACGGGAGTTGCATAATCTCATAGTCATAGGAACATGTATAAGTCATGAAGAAAGCAATTGCAACATACTAAACGATCGGGTGCTAAGCTAATGGAATGGGTCATGTCAATCACATCATTATTCTAATGATGTGATCCCGTTAATCAAATAACAACTCTTTTTTTCATGATTAGGAAACATAACCATCTTCGATTAACGAGCTAGTCAAGTAGAGGCATACTAGTGACACTCTGTTTGTCTATGTATTCACACATGTATTATGTTTCCGGTTAATACAATTCTAGCATGAATAATAAACATTTATCATGATATAAGGAAATAAATAATAACTTTATTATTGCCTCTAGGGCATATTTCCTTCAGTCTCCCACTTGCACTAGAGTCAATAATCTAGTTCACATCGCCATGTGATTCAACACTAATAGTTCACATCACCATGTGATTAACACCCATAGTTCACATTGTCATGTGACCTATACCCAAAGGGTTTACTAGAGTCAGTAATCTAGTTCACATCGTTTATGTGATTAACACCCAAAGAGTACTAAGGTGTGATCATGTTTTGCTTGTGAGATAATTTTAGTCAACGGGTCTGTCACATACAGATCCGTAAGTATTTTGCGAATTCTATGTCTACAATGCTCTCCACGGAGCTACTCTAGCTAATTGCTCCCACTTTCAATATGTATCTAGATCGAGACTTAGAGTCATCCAGATCTGTGTCAAAACTTGCATCGACGTAACTTTTTACGACGAACCTTTTTGTCACCTCCATAATTGAGAAATATGTCCTTATTCCACTAAGGATAATTTTGACCGCTGTCCTGTGATCTACTCTTAGATCATTATTGTACTCCCTTTCTTAACACAGTGTTGGGTATACAATAGATCTGGTACACAGCATGGCATACTTTATAGAACCTATGGCTGAGGCATAGGGAATGACTTTCATTCTCTTTCTATCTTCTGCCGTGGTCGGGCTTTGAGTCTTACTCAATTTCACACCTTGTAACACAGCCAAGAACTCTTTCTTTGACCATTCCAATTTTTGAACTACTTCAAAATATTGTCAAGGTATGTACTCATTGAAAAAAACTTATCAAGCGTCTTGATCTATCTCTATAGATCTTGATGCTTAATATGTAAGCAGCTTCACCGAGGTCTTTCTTTGAAAAACTTCTTTCAAAACACTCCTTTATGCTTTGCAGAATAATTCTACATTATTTCCGATCAACAATATGTCATTCACATATACTTATCAGAAATGTTGTAGTGCTCCCACTCACTTTCTTGTAAATACAGGCTTCACCACAAGTCTGTATAAAACTATATGCTTTGATCATCTCATCAAAGCGCATATTCCAACTCCGAGATGCTTGCACCAGTCCATAGATGGATCGCTGGAGTTTGCACATTTTGTTAGCACCTTTAGGATTGACAAAACCTTCTGGTTGTATCATATACAACTCTTCTTTAATAAATCCATTAAGGAATGCAGTTTTGTTTATTCATTTGCCGGATTTCATAACGCGGCAATTGCTAACATGATTCGGACAGACTTAAGCATAGATACGAGTGAGAAACTCTCATCGTAGTCAACACCTTGAACTTGTCGAAAACCTTTTGTGACAATTCTAGCTTTGTAGATAGTAACTCTACTATCAACGTTCGTCTTCCTCTTGAAGATCCATTTAATCTCAATGGCTCGCCGATCATTGGGCAAGTCAATCAAAGTCCATACTTTGTTCTCATACATGGATCTCATCTCAGATTTCATGGCCTCAAGCCATTTCGCAGAATCTGGGCTCATCATCGCTTCCTCATAGTTCATAGGCTCGTCATGGTCAAGTAACATGACCTCCAGAACTGGATTACCGTACCACTCTGGTGCGGATCTCACTCTGCTTTTTCCTACGAGGTTCGGTAGTAACTTGGTCTGAAGTTACATGATCATCATCATTAGCTTCCTCACTAATCGGTCTAGTAGTCACAGGAACAGATTTCTGTGATGAACTACTTTCCAATAAGGGAGCAGGTACAGCTACCTCATCAAGTTCTACTTTCCTCCCACTCACTTCTTTCGAGAGAAATTCCTTCTCTAGAAAGGATCCATTTAAAGCAACGAATATCTTGCCTTCGGATCTGTGATAGAAGTATCCTATGAAGACGCACTTCTCCAATTTGGGTTTGAGCTTATCAGGTTGAAACTTTTTCACATAAGCATTGCAACCTCAAACTTTAAGAAACAACAACTTAGGTTTCTTGCCAAACCATAGTTCATACGGTGTCGTTTCAACGGATTTAGATGGTGCCCTATTTAACGTGAATGCAGCTGTCTCTAATGCATAACCCCAAAACGATAGTGGTAGATCGGTAAGAGACATCATAGATCGCACCATATCTAATAAAGTATGGTTATGACATTCGGACACACCATTACATTGTGGTGTTCCAGGTGGCGTGAGTAGTGAAACTATTTCACATTGTTTTTAACTGAAGGCCAAACTCGTAACTCAAATACTCTTCTCTACGATCAGATCGTAGAAACTTTATTTTCTTGTTACGATGATTTTTCACTTCACTCTGAAATTCTTTGAACTTTTCAAATGTTTCAGACTTATGTTTCATCAAGTAGATATACTCATATCTGCTCAAATCATCTGTGAAGATCAGAAAATAATGATACTTGTCGCGAGCCTCAATATTCATCGGACCACATACATCAGTATGTATGATTTCCAACAAATCTGTTGCTCGCTCCATTGTTCCAAAGAACAGAGTCTTAGTCATCTTGCCCATGAGGCATGGTTCGCAAGCATCAACTGATTCATAATCAAGTGATTACAAAAGCCCATCAGCATGGAGTTTCTTCATGCACTTTACACCAATATGACCTAAACGGTAGTGCCACAAATAAGTTGCACTATCATTATTAACTTTGCATCTTTTGGTTTCAATATTATGATTATGTGTATCACTACGATCGAGATCTAATGAACCATTTTCATTGGGTGTGTAACCATATAAGGTTTTATTCATGTAAACAGAACAACAATTTATTCTCTTACTTAAATGAATAACCGTATTACAATAAACATGATCAAATCATATTCATGCTCAACGCAAACACCAAATAACACTTATTTAGGTTCAACACTAATCCCGAAATTATACGGAGTGTGCGATGATGATCATATCAATCTTGGAACCACTTCCAACACACATCATCACTTCACCCTTAACTAGTCTCTGTTTATTCTGCAACTCCCATTTCGAGTTACTAATCTTAGCAACTGAACTAGTATCAAATACTGAGGGGTTGCTATAAACACTAGTAAAGTACACATCAATAACATGTATATCAAATATACTTATGTTCACTTTGCCATCCTTCTTATCCGCCAATCACTTGGGGTAGTTCCGCTTCCAGTGACCAGTCCCTTTGCAGTAGAAGCACTTAGTCTTAGGCTTAGGACCAGACTTGGGCTTCTTCACTTGAGCAGCAACTAGCTTGTTGTTCTTCTTGAAGTTCCCCTTCTTCCCTCTGCCCTTTTCTTGAAACTAGTGGTCTTGTCTACCATCAACACTTAATGTTTTTCTTGATTTCTACCTTCGTCAATTTCAGCATTACGAAGAGCTTGGGAATCGTTTTCGTTATCCCTTGCATATTATAGTTCATCACGAAGTTCTACTAACTTGGTGATGGTGACTAGAGAATTCTGTCAATCACTATCTTATCTGGAAGATTAACTCCCACTTGATTCAAGCGATTGTAGTACCCAGACAATCTGAGCACATGCTCATTAGTTGAGCGATTCTCCTCCATCTTTTAGCTATAGAACTTGTTGGAGACTTCATATCTCTCAACTCGGGTATTTGCTTGAAATATTAACTTCAACTCCTGGAACATCTCATATGGTCCATGACGTTCAAAATGTATTTGAAGTCTCGATTCTAAGCCGTTTAAGCATGGTGCACTAAACTATCAAGTAGTCATCATATTGAGCTAGCCAAATGTTCATAACGTCTGCATCTGCTCCTGCAATAGGTCTGTCACCTAGCGGTGCATCAAGGACATAATTCTTCTGTGCAGCAATGAGGATAAACCTTAGATCACGGATCCAATCCGCATCATTGCTACTAACATCTTTCAACACAATTTTCTCTAGGAACATATCAAAAAATAAAACAGGGGAACTAAACGCGAGCTATTGATCTACAACATAGATATGCTAATACTACCAGGACTAAGTTCATGATAAATTAAAGTTCAATTAATCATATTACTTAAGAACTCCCACTTAGACAGACATCCCTCTAATCCTCTAAGTGATCACGTGATCCAAATCAACTAAAGCATGTCCGATCATCACGTGAGATGAAGTAGTTTCATTGGTGAACATCACTATGTTGATCAGATCTACTATATGATTCATGCTCGAACTTTCGGTCTCCGTGTTCCGAGGCCATATCTGTATATGCTTGGCTCGTCAAGTATAACCTGAGTATTCTGCGTGTGCAACTGTTTTGCACCCGTTGTATTTGAACGTAGAGCCTATCACACCCGATCATCATGTGGTGTCTCAGCACGAAGAACTTTCGCAACGGTGCATACTCAGGGAGAACACTTCTTGATAATTAGTGAGAGATCATCTTAAAATGCTACCGTCAATCAAATCAAGATAAGATGCATAAAAGATAAACATCACATGCAATCAATATAAGTGATATGATATGGCCATCATCATCTTGTGCTTGTGATCTCCATCTTCGAAGCACCGTCGTGATCACCATCGTCACCAACGCGACACCTTGATCACCATCGTAGCATCGTTGTCGTCTCGCCAATATTATGTTTCCACGACTATCGCTACCGCTTAGTGATAAAGTAAAGCATTACAGCGTGATAGCATTGCATACAATAAAGCGACAACCATATGGCTCCTGCCAGTTGCCGATAACTCGGTTACAAAACATGATCATCTCATACAATAAAATTTAGCATCATGTCTTGACCATATCACATCACAACATGCCCTGCAAAAACAAGTTAGACGTCCTCTACTTTGTTGTTGCATGTTTTACGTGGCTGCTACGGGCTTAAGCAAGAACCAATCTTACCTACGCATCAAAACCACAACGATAGTTTGTCAAGTTGGTGCTGTTTTAACCTTCGCAAGGACCGGGCGTAGCCACACTCGGTTCAACTAAAGTTGGAGAAACTGTCACCCGCTAGCCACCTTTGTGCAAAGCACGTCGGGAGAACCGGTCTCGCGTAAGCGTACGCGTAATGTCGGTCCGGGCCGCTTCGTCCAACAATACCGCCGAACCAAAGTATGACATGTTGGTAAGCAGTATGACTTATATCGCCCACAACTCACTTGTGTTCTACTCGTGCATATAACATCAACACATAAAACCTGGCTCTGATACCACTGTTGGGGAACGTAGTAATTTCAAAAAAAATCCTACGCACACGCAAGATCATGGTGATGCATAGCAATGAGAGGGGAGAGTGTGATCTACGTACCCTTGTAGACCGACAGCGGAAGCGTTAGTACAACACGGTTGATGTAGTCGTACGTCTTCACGGCCCGACCGGTCAAGCACCGAAACTACGGCACCTCCGAGTTCTAGCACACGTTCAGCTCGATGACGATCCCCGGACTCCGATCCAGCAAAGTGTCGGGGAAGAGTTCCGTCAGCACGACGGCGTGGTGACGATCTTGATGTACTACCGTCGCAGGGCTTCGCCTAAGCACCGCTACAATATTATTGAGGATTATGGTGGAAGGGGCACCGCACACGGCTAAGAATTTGATCACGTGGATCAACTTGTGTGTCTAGGGGTGCCCCCTGCCCCCGTATATAAAGGAGCAGGGGGAGGTGTGGCCGGCCAGGAGGAGGGCGCGCCAGGAGGAGTCCTACTCCCACCGGGAGTAGGATTCCCCCCTTTCCTAGTTGGAATAGGATTCGGGAGGGGAAAAGAGGAGAGAGAGAAGGAAGGGGGGGCGTCGCCCCCCTCTCCTTGTCCTATTCGGACTAGAGGGGAGGGGCGCGCGGCCCAGCCCTGGCCACCTCTCCTCTCTTCCACTAAAGCCCACTAAGGCCCATATACCTCCCGGGGGGTTCCGGTAACCTCCCGGTACTCCGGTAAAATCCCGATTTCACCCCGAACACTTCCATATCCAAATATAGGCTTCCAATATATCAATCTTTATGTATCGACCATTTTGAGACTCCTCGTCATGTCCGTGATCACATCCGGGACTCTGAACAAACTTCGGTACATCAAAATGCATAAACTCATAATATAACTGTCATCAAAACCTTAAGCGTGCGGACCCTACGGGTTCGAGAACAATGTAGACATGACCGAGACACATCTCCGGTCAATAACCAATAGCGGAACCTGGATGTTCATATTGGCTCCCACATATTCTACGAAGATCTTTATCGGTCAGACCGCATAACAACATACGTTGTTCCCTTTGTCATCGGTATGTTACTTGCCTGAGATTCGATCGTCGGTATCTCAACACATAGTTCAATCTCGTTACCGGCAAGTCTCTTTACTCGTTTCGTAATACATCATCTCTCAACTAACTCATTAGTTGCAATGCTTGCAAGGCTTATGTGATGTGCATTACCGAGAGGGCCCAGAGATACCTCTCCGACAATCGGAGTGACAAATCCTAATCTCGAAATACGCCAACCCAACATGTACCTTTGGAGACACCTGTAGAGCTCCTTTATAATCATCGAGTTACGTTGTGACGTTTGGTAGCACACAAAGTGTTCCTCCGGCAAACGGGAGTTGCATAATCTCATAGTCATAGGAACATGTATAAGTCATGAAGAAAGCAATAGCAACATACTAAATGATCGGGTGCTAAGGTAATGGAATGGGTCATGTCAATCACATCATTCTTCTAATGATGTGATCCCGTTAATCAAATAACAACTCTTTTGTTCATGGTTAGGAAACATAACCATCTTCGATTAACGAGCTAGTCAAGTAGAGGCATACTAGTGACACTCTGTTTGTCTATTTATTCACACATGTATTATGTTTCCGGTTAATACAATTCTAGCATGAATAATAAACATTTATCATGATATAAGGAAATAAATAATAACTTTATTATTGCCTCTAGGGCATATTTCCTTCAGAGGTGACATTGGAGTATCTAGGTGACATTAGGGTTTTGGTTGATTTGTGTCTTAAGGTGTTATTCTAGTACGAACTCTAGGGCCGTTTGTGACACTTATAGGAATAGCCCAACGGATTGATTGGAAAAAATAACTTTGAGGTGGTTTCGTACCCTACCATAATCTCTTCGTTTGTTCCCCGCTATTAGTGACTTTGGAGTGACTCTTTGTTGCATGTTGAGGGATAGTTATGTGATCCAATTATGTTATTATTGTTGAGAGAACTTGCAGTAGTGAAAGTATGAACCCTAGGCCTTATTTCAACGCATTGCAATACCGTTTACGCTCACTTTTATCATTAGTTACCTTGCCATTTTTATATTTTCATATTACAAAAACCTATACCTACTATCCATATACCACTTGTATCACCATCTCTTCACCGAACTAGTGCACCTATAAAATTTACCATTGTATTGGGTGTGTTGGGGACACAAGAGACTCTTTGTTATTTGGTTGCAGGGTTGCTTGAGAGAGACCATCTTCATCCTACGCCTCCTACGGATTGATAAACCTTAGGTCATCCACTTGAGGGAAATTTGCTACTATTCTACAAACCTCTGCACTTGAAGGCCCAACAACATCTACAAGAAGAAGATTTTGTGGTAGACATCAGCAACCCGCCTTGAGGTAGGACCTCGTGAGTCCCGCGCTGGCTCACGAGTGCCCAGATACACCTCGCAGCCCTGTCGTGCAAGCCACGTGTTAGGGCGGGGCTGTACACGCCCCGGGGGCTCCTCCCGGAGGGGCCCCCCATCCCACGCCCAAGTGGAAGCGCCATGCTCCATGCTGGCTGATGACGCTGCCGAGGAGCGGCTATGCCTGTGCACAAGCGGAAGCACTATGCTCTACGCTGGTGATAAACAACTGACGGCGGCCCCACGGTCGTACCAACCTCAGGGAGCCCAGAGCTCAGCGCCCAGCCTCGCCACAATGCCTCCCCTTGGGAGAGCCACATGAGGGGGCTGGGCACGGGGGCTGCGCTCGGGTCACGCCCAAGTGCACGCCACCCAACCAGGTCCCTCGGACCTGGGCGTCGCGCGCCCCTCCTGAGGCCTCGGCAAGGGCAGGTATGGAAATTGTTTGCACGTCAAGGGGGACTCCTGAGCATCGCGACTTAGGAGCCTAACTGGTCACGTAGCCCCTCACTCCTTGGTCCGTCCTGGTCTCTGGTCGGCCCAATGGCGGTTGAGGTATGCGCGGGGCCGGGCTCTGCCGACGTAGAACATTAATCTATCCTCACGAACTCTCCCTATATGTTGTTTGCGCGTCAAGGGGGACTCCTGAGCATCGCGACTCAGGAGCCTAACTGGGCACGTAGCCCCTCACTCCTTGGGTCGTCCTGGTCTCCGGTCGGCCCAATGGCGGTTGAGGTATGCACGGGATCGGGCTCTGCCGACGCAGAACAAAGCAAATAGGAAGGATAACGCAAAATCTCGAAGCAAATATTACAAGCATATTGTTCTCACAATACCAAATGAAAAGTCTAAACGCCTCCACGAGGCCTGATATATGTTGCAGGAACGAAACGGGAAGAATAGCGGCAGGCCACCCCTGGATATCGCGATCGCCTGCGGAAGGTGCTCCCCCGTGGGCGACGATGTTCTCACCTTCAGCCGCAGGATCCGCGGCATCGCCGGACAGAGGATTGGAGACAAAGCCGCGGAACTTCCCCAGCAAAGCCTCCACTTGACCTTGAACAGCTGCGGCGCCGGCGTCGCAGTGATCTTCAGCCACAGGCTCCAGTAGCTCGTCAAGGCAGGCATTGGGGGAGCGGAGGTACAGATGGCTGAGGACGCGAGTCAGTGCGGCTGAAGACAGGACGCGAGCTTCTGCCTCCGCCATGGGATCGAGACCCTCGACGACCTCCTCAAGCACCTTCACCATGAGAGGAAGTAGCTAGGCGGGGCCATCCTCGTTGGTGTCTAGCGGCTTCTCCAGGCCATGCTCGTAGAGCGTCCTCAGCGCCTTGTGAGATCTCTTCTCAAGATCAGCGAAGGCCACACGGTCTTCGGCCAGGACTCTTGCCTTGGCATCAAGATCAGCCTCCCTCGTCCCCGTGTTCTGCTCCAACTCTTCCAACCGAGTGCGCTCGGCGGCCTGCTTCTTCCCCAACTCCACCAGCTCAGCCTGGATCAGCGCCGCACGAACTGTCAGGTCGGAGTGAAGCCAGCCATCTCTAGACGCCCGGCCACCAGGCGCGGGTCCGCGCTCAGGAGATCCGCCTGCAGCCGGGTCATCTCCGAAAGGGCTCGCTCCAAGACAGCAGCAGGAGCAGAGGAACCAGGGAGTGGAGGTGCTGTGGAGGGAGGAAGCGACACCATCACCAGGGCTCGAGAGACCGCGGGTTCCGGAGCAACTGTGATCTCGCCAGCCACGCCAAGCGCCGGTGCCTCCGGAGCCAGCGGGACCACGGACTACCAGCGACGACCTACCCTTCGTCGGGATGAGGGGTTGCTCCCTCTCCCCTTGGTAGGTGTCGTCTTCGGCATCATCAGGAAGGGCGCAGAGAATCTCGGACTTGCTCAGAGGGGAAGTCTCCCCCACCTCTTCCGGGGTCTTCCCCGAGTCCGCCTCCTCTTCCCCCTCTCCGCGGGACTCGCCAGAAGACACCTCCACCGGTTTCTGCGCCATAGGAGCTCCCGAAAACACCGGCAGCACCAGCCCGCGCGCATCAAAAGTCGGCCTGGAGGCGACGAATTCCTCCCGGTCCCTGCGTTGGAACAGGGGAATGAAGGCGCTAGGCGGGTACTCCTGGTTGTCTCCAACTATGAGACGCAGGACGGCGTCCAGTTCGTCGTCAGGCAGGTCCCTCGACCTCAGGCGGGCCTTGTTTTCCCCTCCTTCAAGCTCATAGAAGGGGCGCGCGCGCCTAGAGTGGGGCAACCCGCAACGTCAAGAACTCCCTCGGGAGCATCGCTCCTGTTATCTTGGCTGCCCTCGCATTGCCCGGCTTCAGGTCAGTCATCATCTGTCCCAACATTGACGATGCCCGCTCGTCGACAAGCTCCGCCCTGGCCACTCCTTGCCCTGCCGGGGCGCCTCCGTCGGCAACGTCAGGCGCGGATGGGCGAGTTGGGCATCCATCATGACCCATTTGGATCAAATATTGTCGACCCTCTTCCCGGTGCTCGAGATTGAGTTGGCCTTGCCGGACGCAACGAAGTTGGCGCATCCGGAGATGTGACCCTCGCTGACATGGAGGAAGAAGAAATGGCGCAGCAGCGCCACGGACGGCATGACGCCTAGGTACACCTCACAATAGTAGGCAAAGATGGACAGGAGGAGGACAGAGTTGGGATGGAGATGCAACGCTTGCAGCCCATAGTGGTCAAGGACTTCATAAAAGAAATCAGAGAAGGGAGGAACCAACCCGACGGCAACGCTGCTCGAAAAGAAGGGGAATAAGGTGCTCCCCTCAGGCTCCGGCTCGTCGGAGGCAAGCCGGAGCTCCGTCTTTCCCCACTCGTTGCTCTCTCCCGCCGTCAGCAGGCGCACGAAGGCAAGGCTCTTCTTCTCCGTGACAGTGGGCGCCTCAAGAGCGGGCTCGTACGAAGCCAGAGCCGAGGAAGTCTTGACCTTGCGCGGCACCATGGGCGGCTGATGCAGAGCAAGGCCGGAGCAGATCTGTAGGTAGCGGCGGCGAAGAGCGAGAAAGGGGATCTGGAGCGACGAGAGGGAGAAGCAATGAAGGCAAACACTGCCTACGCCAGCCTTTTGTCAAGTCAAGCAGTTGTCGATGCAACGTGGGGAAGCAGAGACGCCCACGTCCAATCATCCACCACGCGTCTATCGAGGCCGCATGCTTTTGGGGCCCGCGGTGCTCCGAACTTGGCCCTTGGCTTCGCCGCAAAGCCAAGCCCGAGCGCACCTTGGGCCCGGGGGTTACTGTCGGTGTTCTGGGAACGGGGGTCTCCAGACTTGCCTGCCTGCGGCCCGCGGCGTGGTTGAGCCTGCATCCAAGACCCTCGCGAGGGTCCAAGCCTCGCGAGGCGGACGACGCAAGACCTCCTCGGGAGTGGCCTAGTTGGGCAGGCACACGAGGAGCGGAGATATCAAGGCGGGGCAAACCTCACGAGACCCTCATGACGTGAGCCATGACGCACGACAGCAGGCGGGCGCCAGCGCGCGTAGCGTCCTTATTTCCTCTTTGGTGCTAAGGAGGCCAGCACATGCGAAGAGTACCGAGGCATCAGGCAAAGGTTGCCATATTGGTGCAACGAGACCAAGACCAGAAGGACGGCAAGACGGAGGTCGTCGTGGAGCCCAAGACGGCGTCACCACAAAGCTTTTCGCACGCGAAGACCACTTTTATCAGGATAGCTTGTACTAGTTGTCCCCCTTCGAATTAGCCCGCCATTGTTGGCTCCCTTCCCGCTCGATATTTGGGAAGAAGACCAGGGCCAATATAAATAGGACTAGTCATCACCTTAGTGAGAGAGGGATCATTCAGGAGGGATCATTCAGACCATCCACACACGCAAGCTCACCGAGTTTAAGAACACCTCAACCTCAGGAGGCTGTTCTTCCCTTGTAATGTTCATCATCAGCCCTAGAGGCAATCCACCACCATCACACTGGAGTAGGGTATTACACCACAACGGTGGTCCAAACCAGTATAAATCTTGTGTCTTTCTGTGTTGCGAATTCGTCGAGTTCGTCCGCAAGATCTTAGCAAGCTAGGGCATGGATTGATAGAAGGGAAATACTTCGCGCGCTCCCCAGTATTCGAACCTTAAGGGTTTGCCAAAATCCCACATCCGACACCGACCCTCAGTCGGGGGCGTATCGCGATTGCCAAATCAAATCCGCGATGGAAGAATCTGCGCCGGTTTCGCGTATGCGGGAGCTTGAACCGTTCACGGCGCCGTCGTTCGAGGAGTAGGGACGACTGCAGGGCCACCTGCGCGAGCACGATCGCCTCCGGAGGCGACGGAACAGGAAGTGTCCGCCTTCACCTTCGCGTTCGTGGGACGATTTCGGGCCCACAGAAGGGTATGTATGTCCCGCCCGCCTCAACAAGTTTTTTTTTTGTAGATCAACGAGACAGGTTTATATTAGGTCACTGCTAGCTGTGGAGGCCTTCCTACATTAACCCCCTAAAGTTACTACTGATTGACCTAAATTAAAGACGGCAGCAATTTGGGTGCGATGCTAAAATTGATCATGCGATGTCGTGGGCTTGCGCATAGCAAAGGTAGATCTATTTAGAGCTAACGGAAGGTATCTCTGTTGAACTGAAGAGCTGCGGACTCTTCAGCATGAACGACAGCTTATGAGTCCTTGACGATCGATGGAAATAAAACCGATAGAAACTTTAGACACAAGCCTTGTGAATTTTTCTTGTCATTCACTAATCGAGGAAGTCCTAAGGGATACAGTTAAAGATGCTGTACATAACATGCTAATGCGACCAAGTGAGTCACATCTAATCAGGCAATCACTGTTATGAAAAATAATCTTTTTGGTGAATCTCCATGGTAAATAGACCATCAAAGATCAAAATTCAGTTAGCAATTTGCAGTTAACTTAATTTCTGTAAATGACAGTGCAAAGGTTGCCAAGTTGTTCTAAAAATGCTAAATAAATTTGCTAACAATAACTGCAAATGCAGACTAGTCAATCGTCAACATCTACTACAAAATTTAATTAAATTCAGTCTATATAAGACCGAAGAAATTGAGATAACACACTGTTCAAAAATTCAGGCAGGACAGTATCATAATTTTCAGTGTTTAAAAATCCAGTTACGGTTCAATGTTCAATGTTTAGAGTTTACAAACTGTCGCTATGAGCCTATGACGACTGTCATTTATAGATGTTCAAAAATTCAGATAAGTGGTACTACCTCTCTCTTAGTTTATAGGGCGTGCGCGTATCCCTAGGTCGTCAATTTGACCAAACTAATACAATTCATATATTATAAAAAAATATACCAACATAAACTTCGGAGTTTCTACTTTCAAGAGATATAATTTTTGTGTTATATAGTTTATATTAGGATGATAAAATTGACAAACTAGGTATACATGCAGGACTTGTAAACCGAAACGAAGGTAGTAATGATTAAACGACTGCATGCAGTTCTCTTCATTATTTGCATCGGCACCAGGTAATCAACCGTCTACAAATTCAGACAAGTTACTCCAGCTGCATTTGATGATGCAGAAGGCGTGACACCGCCATCATGCGCCACGCCGGCCACGCTCTCCTCCACTACAACGCAGCTCTCTCTCATCATTTCATCACAAGTTCACAACCAGCTATCCTTCTGCGTGTGTGCTTCCTTGGTGACATGATGACATTGGCATGTGTAATTTCTGCAGGGCGACGAGTACGACGCCGTGAAGCCTCTGATGGCATCAACGGCGACCTTCAAGGAGCAGCTGTGGGCCCACATCAACTTCTGGGCCCGCAGCCGCAAGAGCAACAGGATCAAGCGCTTCTTCGCCGAGGTGCGCTACAAGCACGGCAATGCCGCCGTTGAAGTGTGCGTCGTCATCGGTAGGCATCGATCGCCGTCTCTCGATTAGCTAGTTGCCTAGTTGGTTTAGTTTCTGATTCTCTAGTGTTTGATGACATGCGTGCACGCAGAGGAGCCGCTTGGCCGGCACAGGAAGAGCTGCGCGTTCTGTCCTGGCAGCTGGGACATTTTGCACCCTGCCGGGGTTCCCGTAAGTTCGTCCCTTTTTTTTTTGGGATGGAACACTATATTCCATAGATCACACTGGTCCAGCCAAGATGCTGGCCACACAAACGTGTACATCGTCCGGCAGGTCCTTGGACCACCACTCCTGATCAACTTGGCGGCGAGCGCCATAAGCAGCTAAAGCGTGAGCTAGCTTGTTACATGCCCGTGGGGCAAAATTAAACGAAACAGAGTTGAAGTTCAGCCTTGCGAACGCACGTATCTCCCTGAAAAGGACGCCTTCAGGTGCCAGGTTTAATCCAGTACCATTCAGGGCGTTAACCAACTGTTAACAGTCCAATTCAACCTCGATGTCTGTCATACCCCAGCTGGACGCCGCCGCAAGTGCCATTGCGCACCCCTCTGCTTCAGCCCGTATCGCTGAAGCCACATGGCTCAAAAATCCTGCACCTGATCCTCGTACATCCCCAGCCTGATCCCGGATCGCGAAGCCACAGCCACCCCTGTCAAGATGTTCCATGAAGGCCCCATCGCAGTTTATTTTAAGTCGGTCTCCCTCGGGCTTTCTCCACTCCTGCACTGCTTGCTGTCCGGCATCAGTATGAGCTTCAGTACGAGATGGCTTGCACAGAGCTAGAGAATCAATAGCCCAATTAGTAATCTCAGCAGACAGGCTCTCCAGAGGCACATTCTTCTCCCCAGCATTTGTTTTATTCCTCCAGTTCCACCATTTCCAAAGCAAGCATACAACCAGAACTTTTCTATCTTCCGGCAGTCGCAGCATTTCATGTGCATCCCTGCATTCGCAAAGTCTCTGTCGTAGTGCCTCTAGTTGAAGGGACCGCCATACCTTCTTAACCTGCTTGCATCTTGGAAACAAATGCGCCCCATCCTCGTCTAACCTCTTACAGCATACACACAAGATGTCGCAATCGACACCCCTCCGTTTCATGCTAAGTTTCAAATGTAGGCTGTTGTGTGCTAGTCGCCATATAAACTGCTGAATCTTTGGTTGACAAGGTATGCTCCATATTTCCTTCCATTCCCAGCTGTTTGGTTGTGGATTCACACATTGTGGAAGACATGCATCCCTCCCCGAGACATAAACCTTGTAGGCAGACTTGACAGAGAACATACCTTTGCTATCATAGTGCGATGCATAGAAATCATCGTGTTCCTCTCGGACCGGAGTAGCAAGTATGATTTTGGCCTCATCCTCTCTAAACATATCCTTCACAAGCCTTTCATCCCAGCTTTGGGTGTCCGGATCCACCAGCTCGCAGACCCTGGTTAGTAAGCATCCCCCCTCCGTGTTGTTGGGGTTCTCACACCATCCCGAGCGAGCCAAGGGTCGGACCAGATTCTGATCGAAGTACCATAGACCACCCTGTATACCAGCCCTTCTTTCAGTAGTGACCCCCTTGAGAATTCTACGCCATGTGTATGAAATCCCCACATGAGCTTCAGCTTCCAGAATGGATGACCATGGGAAATATCGAGCTTTCAACACCTGGGCACACAACGAGTCCGGTACTGTGAGCATACGCCAGGCCTGTCTTGCAAGCATGGCCATGTTGAATCCGTATATATCCTGAAACCCCATACCGCCATCCTTTTTCGTTAGCAAATCCCAACTTAGCCAATGCATCGTGTTGCTCTTCTCTTGCTTTGCCCACCAAAAGTGACATATCATGGTGCTTATTTCCTCACACAGCGTCTTGGTTAGATCAAAACAAGACATGGCGAAAGTTGGGATTGCTTGAGCGCAAGCTTTAATCAGGACATCCTTGCCCATCTTTGACAATAACCTTTCCTGCCACCCTTGGATCTTTTGCCAAATTCTCCCCTTTAAATATTCAAAAGTCTGTTTTCTCGCTTATCCCACATAAACGGGTAGTCCTAAATATTTTTCTGTTCTTGCCTCAGCTCGTATGTGCAATGTATGCAGAACCTCATTTCTTTTCACCTGCCTAGTGTTCTTGCTGAACATTATAGACGACTTCTCATAATTCACAACCTGACCCGAGCACACCTCATATAGTTGTAGCAAATTTTGCAGTGACGTAGCACTCTCACGCGAAGCTTTAATAAGTACTAGTGAGTCATCTGCAAACAATAGATGGTTAAATCTCAGGACTGCATTGCAAATTCGGATCCCACTCAAGGATCCATCCACTTCCGCGGCATTCAACAGAGAGGAGAACCCCTCAGCACAAATCAGGAAGAGATATGGGGAAGGGGGTCCCCCTGCCTCAACCCTCTTTGTGGGATGATTGTGTCAGTGCACTCCCCATTGACTTTGATCTTGTATGAGACTGACTTGACACACAACATGATCCTCTCAATCCACTGATCATTAAACCCCAACTTGTGCATCATCTTCTCAAGAAAGAGCCACTCAATCCGATCATATGCTTTACTCATATCAAGCTTAACCGCAACATGGCCATATTTACCTCCCCTTTTATTCTTCATATAGTGGGTGCACTCGTAGGCTAGTAAGATATTATCCTGATCATTCTACCAGGAACGAAGGCACTCTGGTTCGGTGATATGATTTCTGGAAGGATTTGCTTCAACCTATTTGCAAGAACCTTTGAGACCAACTTGTAGACAACATTGCAAAGGCTAATCGGTCGAAGATCCTTCATACTCTCTGGGCTTTTAACTTTGGGGATCAGCACCACATACGTCTCATTCCACCCATCTGGCATAGGTCCACCATTCAACACAGCCAGAACCTCGGTCACAACATCGTCTCCAACAATGTCCCAACATCTCTTATAGAAGACCGAAGGCATGCCGTCCGGACCAGGCGCTTTCAGATCTCCAATGCTCATCAATGCCTCAAAAACCTCCTCCCGTGCATACTCTCTCTGAAGAAGATCATTCATGGCTGGGGTGACGCGCGGGTGCACACAAGCCAGGGTGGCGATTTCCTGCATGGGAGGTAAAGAGCTTTTAAAAATAGTTAGTAACTTCTTCCTTCATCTCTTCCTCCCTCTCTACCACCCCGCCATCCTCCTTCCTAAGCCTCCTAATTCTATTCTTCCTTCTTATCTCTGAAGCCGCTGCATGGAAAAACTTGGTATTTCGGTCCCCTCCTTTCATCCAATTAACATGTGCCCGTTGTTTCCAATAAGTTTCCAGTTGTTCCTCCAAGCGGCTTAGCTTGAACCGCAACATATGCTCTCGCCGGACTTGATCTTCACTTATGTTCTTCCTTCTAACCTCCTCGAGTTCCTTTTTTGTTCGGTGGATACACTTCTCTAGGTCTCCAAGGATGTTTTTGCTCCAGTCAAAAAGCTCCTTCATCACTCCCCTCACTGCGCCCGCCACCTCATTGCCCTCTACACTTCTTTCCCTCCCCCATGTATTCAGCACAATCTCCCAGAACCCCTCCTCCTCGACCCAGCCTGCTTCAAATCTTCGTGAACAAAACTGACCCGGCCCTCTTCTCACAGCTGCTGCCCCTGTTGTATCAATGATTATAGGCCTATGGTCTGAGTGTCGAGGATCGTCGTTGTTTACCCAGTAGGCTGTGAACCGTTGGCACCATGATTGGGTAGCCACAGCCCTATCTAATCTCTCCCTTGTGTAATCTTTGGTTGTATGACTATTGTTTCTCCATGTGAAGACATCACCCGTGAACCCGAGATCCCCCAGCTCCAGTGCAGCCTTGAAACGGTCCATATACCTCTGGCTTCTAGGTGCTCCACCCTCCTTCTCCCATCCATGAAGAATTCCGTTGAAGTCCCCCGCGCAGATTCATGGCTTAGCATTTTGGTGTTCCAGATTTCTTAGCAGCCTCCACGTTTTCTCATTCTCATCCATTTTCGATTCCCCATACACTCCAGTAAACCGCCACTTAAATCCATCTTCCTCCGTGATTTCAGCATCGATATGGTATTTGGACATGAACCCAATGACTCTTAGATTTATCTACTTCCAGAACAGAGGAGTTAATTGCAGAAAACCACCACATTTGGGGCATCGTTTGCAGAAAACGACGAGGTCACTAATTTTTTGCAAGAAACACCACAGATTTAGTAAACCTTTTGCAAAAAACACTGATCGAGTGATTTAAATCGTTTGATCACTTTCTGACAAGTGGGGCCAAATTGTCGGAAGCTGACTTGGCAAAACATTTACATGTACACTCTTAGATCTTAAAAATAAAAGCAATCAACCCCCTCCCCCTCCCTCGCGGACAGCAGCTCCTGTGCAGCGTCCACGGCGGGGACTTCGCGGAGGCAGCCGCCGGGATGCCGTCGCCGCGCCTCGGCCGTCTGCCAGGGATGCCCAGTGCCGCTCGACACCGTGGATGGGGGCCAACCTCCATGCGTGTCCCTAGGGTTATCTGTTGTGTTGGAGGAGCTCGCTCCCATGGATGCACGCGCCCAGGTGCCACCGGGGACTCGACGGATGTGACACAGCTGCGAGTTCGTCGGCTGCTCGTGGGCAGGGGCGAGGCACTTCGAGCCCGTCTCCCCCCCCCCCCCCCCCCCCCCCCCCCGCAAGGGAGGCGCCGGCGGCGAGGTCCGCGTGGATTGGGGTGGCAGATGCTCGGCGGATCGATCGATCCGCTCGATCTCTGGAGCTTGGTTGCTGGGCTTGAAGCGGATACGAAGGCAGGCGGCGTAGGGGCGACTAAGGACGCCCGAATCCGGTTGATGGAGGCGGTTGGCAGAGCTCCGGCCCCGGCGGGGGTCCTTGGATGCGGCCATGAGCAAGGAACCACCGGGAACAAGCTCCTCTGTACACGCCGGCCATGAGCTCGTACAGATGGTTGGTGGCTCCAGTGTACACGGGAGAAGGAGAAGATAACCTTATCCTTTGAATATTTTACGTTTTCATCCTTCACGTTTCTCTTATTTACAAAAAAGCCCCACTATTCGTGTTTTTTTACCAAATCAGCTTCTTATTATCCGGCCCCACTGTCAGAAAGTGATCAAACGAGCTAAATCCGCCTATCAGTGCTTATTGCAAAAGGTTTACTGAATGCGCGGTGGTTTTTGCAAAAAATTAGTGACCTCGTGGTTTTCTACAAACAATACTCCAAATGTGATGGTTTTGTGTAATTAACTCAAAACAGAGCTAACCCACCGCTTTGACCTTCATTGTTTTAACCATCATGCAAGTCATATTCATTTTCCATCTCAGCCATTCCAACCTTCGTTGCTATAAAAATAGAACATCGGGATCCTCCTTCTTCTGGAGATCCAGAAGACCTTGAATTGTCGTGTCGTTCTCCAATCCCCGACAATTTCATGCTATTAGCATCATTGGTTACCGCAGGGCTGTTCCGGCAGCCCCGCGTTATATGAAGTGTTGTGCAACAACACCTTGGCCCGACTCTTTTTCACTGTGATCTGCTCATCCACTTCCAGTCCTCTTCTTCGCTAGTACTCCCCCCCCCCCCCCCCCCCCCCCTATAGTCAGCCTCTCTCTCAACCCGCGGCTCCTTCGGATCAGACTCCACTGTCTTCCCCCTCCCCTCCACCACCTTCTCCCCCTCACTGTGCACCTCCACCACTGCCATGTCTTCGTCTTCTCCCCTTTCTCCTTACCATCCACATCTTCCCCAAGTGCAAGCTGTCTCCTGCTATCCCCCTTCTCCTTGTCATTTGGGTGGTTCTCATTTGCTATCTTAAGCTTTAGAGGACTGGTAACCCCTCCCTCTCATTTTCCCTTGAGATCTCTCCATCCATCCGGTGACTGCTGACTGGATTTTCTCCATGAGGGCTCATCGCTTGCTGCCCCCCCCCCCCCCTCCCGGAATATACCGCAGCCACCTCCCGTATTCAGCTACCTAACCTTTTTTTAGCTTTTTCTGACAATCTCGATCACTGTGTCCCATGACACCACATGTGTAACAAAAGTTCGGCAGGAATTCATACTGAAAATGGCACCAAGACTTCTCCTCATCTTCCTTCCCCTTGCCCTTCTCCTTCACCTCCCGTAAGTTCATCCTTGGCAACGACAAGGACCGGATGGTGCAACGAATCCAGAGGCCAAAGTTCTCTAGTTACATTGGGATGCCGTTCACTTGCCGCCCGGGTCCCGACTCCCCCGGTGCTCCTCATCATGTCGGTCGGACATAAGTGAATAAATATTCGTAGTACATGTTTGTCCAGACGTGGTATGCCATCTTTGATATTGTTTCCTGGTAGTATTTGTGCATGCTAGAAGTAGCACGGACTTAATTTGGAGTGTTTTTATGTTTGTGTTTGCTGAACAATATGGTCATGCGTGAACCCCGAATTAAACAGCGTAATTAAACGAGAAGTGTTGCGATAGCAGTGGAATTACATTTTTACAGTAAGTTTAAGACTTGACTTCAAGTAAGCTACAAGCACGAGAACACTTCAACTAAGCTAGAAGCACTAGAACTACAGAAACTAAGACGCTGGTATGCTAGAAGCGCGAGAACTAGATGCTGGCACGAAGGAGAGTGATCCTTCATGCGAAAGGACACGCTAAACTCGAGCGGCCGGCGGCCGGCACCCGCAAACCACTGGCACGGCAGAGGCCTGCCTATGCGTCCTGCTTGTTGAGCCGCGCGGCCGCAGCCACGGACGCCGCTATCCCTCCCGGCCTCACCGTCTTGTCGTCCTTGTTTCGGGTCTCCGCCGAGGCCACCCTCGCCGCGTCGTCGGACTCCACCTCCTTGTCCGCAACCAGCTTCGCCGTCGCATTCCGCTCCTTGTGGGCAACCAGCTTCGCCGTCGCATTCTGCGTGCACGCAGGTCGACCATCAGGTTGACCATCGTCGTCAGTGACATCAAGGATTCAAGCATATGTGTACTGGTAGCGTCGATGTGCGGGACATACTACAGACATACCGAGAGCACTTCACCGAGCTTGGCCTTCTCCTCGTCGCGCGCGGCCCAGAGGTTGGCGTCGGCGGCCGACTGCGCCTGCGCGGCCAGATCCCCGGGGATATAGACGTCCTGCCCGGTGGCTCTCACTTTGGCCGCCTGGATGGCCGCCGCGTCGCTGTGCTCCACCGGCCTGTCTCCTGCAGCATAACCTGCCGCCTCCAGCGCCTCACCGATTGTCATCTTCGTATCGTCGCCAGCGGCTCCCCTAGCAGGGTCGGCACCATCCGGCGCGAGGTACTGGCTGACGACCTGCCCGGCGACGAACTCGGTGACGATGCGTCCGCCGGGGACGCAGGTCTCGGACACGGTGACGCCCTGCTCGGCTGTGGCGTCCGTGGCCTGGTCGTGGCCGACGACGCCCATGCGCTCGTTCCGCATGGCCGCGGACTGCATGGTGGCCGCCGGCCCGCCCTTGATCGTCTCCCCGAACACGAGGTTCTCCGCCGACTGCATCGTGGCCGCGTCCTGCGGCGCCACGGGCTTCTCCGCGAGGCCGCCGGTCACGGCCAGGAACACGTCGCCGTAGCGGACGGCGCCTCCTCCCTGTTCCTGGCTCTGCCCGCCGCCGTCCGCCTGGGCTTGGTCAGACGACGGCCTCCTCTGCTGCCCCTGGCTCATCTTAGCGAGAAGGCGTCTGGTTATCAGCCGCGTTGCCCCGAGCGTGATGGATCATGTGTGGTTATGGTGGTTATATACGGCGTGCGTGGGTGCTCATAGGGAGACAGGTGTGGGAGACGTGGAGGCGAAGCAGGGGAGGCGCGCGAGGAAGCGGCGGAGGATTAGACGGCACACGGCAGAGGCAACGTTGAGCGGCGCGCGCGTAGTCAGCAAAGCGGTGGCGCTTGTTCCGTTGTTCGTTTGCTCAGCGCGCAGCGTGTGTGTACAGTAATACTCAGTATATACTACCTCCGTCTAGATGAATAAGTCATTCGCGTAGTTCTAGGTCATCAATTTGAGGCATTAAATATGTGTTATATGTCATGAAAAATATATCATCAGATTTCTACGTGAATATAGTTTTTAAATATATATTTTTTGTTACATATAATACATATTTAGATAGTTAAATCATCGACCTAAAACTACGCGAATGACTTATTCACCGAAACAGAGGTAGTACTAAACTTAAACATGAAACACTTATTTTAGGACCAAGGAAGTACTCCAACGTAGTTATGTTAAAAAAAAGTACAATGTAATTATGGAACGGATCCACCCAGTATGCATAACGAATGTTTTCTCTAGAAGGAAAATGTATGTGCACATAGTGCTTTTGTTCCGAGTCACTTTGTCACAGACAATATCCTAATTGCACATGAGAGTGTCCATGCGATGAAGAGAAGAAAGAAGGGGGTAATGCAGTTTGTGCCAATAATTGCATACGATGAAAAGTGAATGATCGTGTCGAGTGACATTACCTTGAGTCGACCATGTTGAAGTTGGGTTTTAGTCTCGAGGACGACGCATGCTGCAGGGGGCGAGTAGCACCAGGGAGGAGCAACGGCTACACCAACAGGCTCGGGAGAATGCTCGGGCGGGTCCTTCACTCTGATATGTTGCTCTTGAGGCTCCCAATGCTAGCTGTCTTGTGGGCGCGGATGTGGAGGTCCGTTGTGCTCATTGATCACAGCGCGGTATATTGGAGACACGCTGCTTCGGCAGCTATCCCAGGTTGGCGGCCTCTAGCTTGCAATGGCTGGATTTGTCGTGTCCTTTTCGGCCCGATCTGGCGCTCCAGCGACCGAAGGCCTAGAGAAAACTCGGTCAGCGTCTGTGTTGCGAGCGGTTTGCGAGGTGACTCCCCGTCGAGATTGTGGTCTGCGGTTGTGATGGTCTAGGCAAGGCCTTTTGGTTTCCTGGGCTTGCATCGTCGGTGGTGCTCCGGCAAGATCTGTGCGATGCAACATGTGGTGTCTGTTATCTCTGAATCTGGCGGTGGTGTGTTGGGGGTGTCATCTCTGGCAAAGGTGCTTGGTTCTCCGAACAAAAGTCATGATGGACTTCGGTCGGGGCTAGTGGTGAACGATGCCTTCGGGTGTGATTTTCCTTGTTGAAGGCACCACCGAGGGGATCCGACACCTCTCCCGGGCTTGAGCTCTTGGCTCCCGGTGAAAATCGTGTATAATGGTGGCGCATATTGCATAATTATCTTTTATAATCATTCCTCTGGAGTCAAGTACTATGATGGTAACACCGGGTTAGTCGTGGTGTGGTTGATTAGGAGAGGACGTCGATTGGGTAAGCAGGAGGTGTTGGTGGTGCATTCATTTGAGACTTGATGCTTGGTCGACGAGGTGAGTTGCCTGACAGCCCCCCACAAGTTGACGAGTTACGAACGACATGTATTCGCTCTATCGGACATATTGTTCCTCTATGGTGTAGTCGAAATTTGGGGACATGCTTGTGGCAGCCCAGACTAATACGACGGTTTCGGTGTGCACTCTAATAGGGCAATCTCGCTCGAGTGCCTGACCAGGTGCGTTGTGGGGCGTTGGCCTTATGGCATCGTTGTATGTACTGTGATGCTTTAGGCCTAGGCTAGCTAGGCATTGTTGAGGCTTTCACTCGGTTTACCTCAAATATTCGAGTTGTCTATTTTCCTTTTCTTCCTTTTTGTCACTCGCTTTTATGCGGTGCCTTCCTCCTTTGAGGTGTTCTTCTAATATCCTTTTTAATCAGTGGATTTGGTAGTTCTTCTGCCAACATTAAAAAAATCATGATTTTAGAGTTAAAGGATGATTAAAATCGAACTACCAAATGTGTGTATATATTGCATATATCGAAGACAAATTGTTTTTTTAAGAGGTTAATCTCTTAGCCAAGAAAAGCAACCCTTATTTTTTTGTTTTTCTCTCTTTAAACTCATCTGTTAGTTTATGTGACATCATTAAGATAGCGAGTGTATAATCATCTGGCATTTGTTTTTCATTTTGGTTCAAGTCGTACATTTTTTCCAATGTCCCATTGACACGTGCATTTGTTTCTGTTTGTTTTGTTCGTAAAAAGTTAATCTGATGTCATTTGGCCTTCAGGTTAAATTCCATTTGGCCTCTGTCTTTAGCCCCCACCCCTGCTAGGTTTTCCGAACGTTCAACCCGCCCTATAGGGCCGGATTGCAACCCACTACCCAACCCCTAACCAGACTACATAAGAAGAAAAATGATGTCAACATTACCCACAACTGACCAAGATAAAACGTATCAAAGCAAAATAACTTAAACAACATACTAAAATGGACAATGAAAGTTTGAATGTTAATATAGAACTCAAAATCCAAATAATAACTCAGGAATGACTCACAATGACAAGTGTACTGAAGCAGGAAATACTGCCAGTAAAAAATGTGCAAAGAAAAACAGTGACCATGCCAAAACTTACCTTGGCCTATAAAGAAACATGCTTCCTCTCACTTCAGTGTGGTGAAATATATGCCAGTGTCACTCTACTCATGGTCATCCTCCCCACACTACCTGCAGAACTATAAAATGATGACAAAATTAGGATAGTCACATAGGCACTCGTATGTACTAGCAGTTTGAACTATGATATGCGCAATAACACTTAGAAAACATAGGAGCTGTGAAAAGGAAATGATAAATACAAAATATGAGCTTGCATGAAACATAAAATGTGCTTTATTGTAGGTTCCAGGTTCCACATTAAAAGAGCAACAAGCGGGCACACACCGAAAAGATAGAAAGAAGATAGGAGGGTTGCACATAAAAATAGAGAGGCGACTTTCTAAACCAACTAATGATTGATCCAAAAAAAACTCAACACACTCCCTTAATGAGCTAGATCCATTTCTCAAAGAGCGTTGAGGACTACTATCATCTCCGAGTCGTCGCATATGCAAAAGCCTGAACTTGTTTGTTCTAAAAGTGCATAAGTCTCAATATATATAGGTTTGAGGAGAGGAGGGGCTGCCAAGAGGAGGGGAAGGACTCCCCTCCCCTTGCACCGGCCAAAGGGGGAAGGACTCCTCCTTCCCCACCCCAATTCGGCCTCCCACTAAGGGAAAGGGGGCGCCATCCCCAGTTGGGCCTATGTGGCCCAACTCTCCTTCCACCTCTTGGCCTTTTAAGGCACGTTGACATTAAATTAAATATAAAATCCTTCTAAAAATTATTAGAGCCTTTTATTATTAGTTTAACATCATCAAAAATATTTTCACCTATATATTATTTATAAGGAATATCTGTCAGGGAAAATATCATACAGAAACCAACATTCTGTGGAAACCGGTGAAAACCACGAGAAAAAAATGTTTTGAAGTTTCAAAAAAATCTGAAAAAAATACGGGATATTAAGAGGATGATGTTTTATTGCCACACAAAATTTCAAATTGAAATACATTACGAGATGCGAGCTATGAAAAAGATAAAATCAATGTTGAATAGTGTCAAATAGTAATGTCACTATTCAGGGCTGAATCTGTCTTTTTCATAGCTCATGTCCCGTAATGTGTTTCAACTTGAAATTTTACGTGACGATAAAACATCACCCTCTTAACATCCTGCATTTTTTTTCCAGATTTTTCCGAAATATGGTTTCCTCAAAGTTTTCAATGAATATTGGTTTTCTTATGATATTCTCCCTATCCGATATTGCCTGATAAACTTCGAAACCTTTGCGGTGACCCCAGAAAGCTTTCGGTTCCTCTCGAAACTATTTCGAATATTCATGAAACAATTTCAAAAATATATTCTCATTATTCCTGTCCTACTAACACTTGGCAGATCATGATTACCTTAAACTTGTGACCCTGTAGGTTCGGTAAAACATAGACATGAACGGAACCCCTTGTTCAATGACCAATAGCGGAACCGTGGATGTCCATATCGATCCCTATGAATACATGAATGACTTTCGAGTGAACCTTTGGTTATCATGTCATGTTCATTTTTCTTCACGATACTTCACAACAACCTTAGATGTATCAGTATCCTTTTGAGTCATATACATGTTCACTATATCGTTATCCTCGTTACTGGTTTTGTTCTTCTTTCTTGTTGAAGTGTTTCGGCATTCCCGTGACATAGTCACCTGTATCTGGCCAGACAATGATGGATGCATTCACACCGAGAGGGCCCTAAAAATATCTCTCCATTGTCGGGGGAGCAAATCTCACTCTTGAGTTATGTACTCCTTTATCAAACTTTTCGATGAACCTGTAAGTTGTCATTATGATCACTGTGTTACAGATGGCGTTTGAGCAACCCCAAAGTTCAATGCACGGTAAGAAGCGACTGAGATAATCATGGTCTAAGTAACTGAATCACATGCTTAACTCTTCATGTTATAACAACTGATTGTTACACTTAACAATATCCTAAGATCCAAAATTTGATCACTAATAACACTTAAGCCAGTCTTAGAGGCAAGATCGGTCATGGGAGTTTTCGTCAGAAATTTCGGCAGCATAACGCGTTGGGAACAAACACGTCCACGACGACAATACATTAGCTACCAATTTTTCTTGCTATAAAGGATGGATTAATACATGAGTGAAAATAAAATTCTACATGACACCAACAATTCACTTCTTTGAATAATCTTTACTCATAGACATGCAGGCTAGCAGCAATACTAAAACATTCCGATCAAGCGGAAGAATGAATAAGGCATGAAAATTTCTGAAATTTTTGAGCCACAAATAAAAGGTGAATAAAGGGGGGCCAAGTGGTGAAAGAGAGGAGGCAGCGCGCGGCCCCCCTAGCCCAAACCGAATTAAACTAGGAGGCCGGCCCCCCTTTCCTTCTTTTCCTCCTTCTCCTCCTTCCTTTCCTCCTCCTAGTAGGAGTAGGAAAGGGAAGTCCTACTCCTACTAGGAGGAGTAGGAGTTCTCCTTCTGGCGCGCCCATAGAGGGCCGGCCGGCCTCCCCTTTGCTCCTTTATATACAGGGGCAGGGGGCACCTCTAGACACACAAGTTGATCAGTTGATCTCTCCCAGTCGTGTGCGGTGCCCCCTCCATCATATTCCATCTCGGTCATATCATAGCGGTGCTTAGACGAAACCCTGCGTTGGTAGCAACATCATCACCGTCACCACGCCGTCGTGCTGACGGAACTCTCCGGTGAAGCTCTGCTGGATCGGAGTTCGCGGGACATCATCGAGCTGAACGTGTGCTGAACTCGGAGATGACATGCGTTCGGTACTTGGATCGGTCGAATCATGAAGACGTACGACTACATCAACCGCGTTATGCTAAAGCTTCCGCTTTCGGTCTACGAGGGTACGTAGACAACACTCTCCCCTCTCGTTGCTATGCATCACCATGATCTTGCGTATGCGTAAGAAAACTGTTGAAATTACTACGTTTTCCAATAGCAACCTCATCGACCACAGGAACCGCCAACATGATGAACTTAGACACCTTCAGTTGCTCACATGACTTTGGCAACACATGCTCCTCACACGAGGCCGCCGATGAGACCACCTCCAAATGCTCTACAGAGATAGGTGAACTAGGGCTAAGACATAGCTCTCGTAGCTCGGGCATGACGTGCAACACCAGAGCTTCAAGCACAACAATGGACTCGACTGAGAGTGACGATGAACCGTTCTCAACACGAGGGGATAAACATTCATATAACTCTTGCCTCCCTTCCTTCATAGAGCCAACATCTTCCACGCCAGAAGGGCATGACATCAGAATGGTCTATGACCTAGCCGGTGCAAGGAAGAGCCTGCTAAGAGTAGCCTCCGCCCGCTCGAGAAAGCTCTGTACCTGTACCAGAAAACTCTGCAACAATGTTGTCTGACCGGTCCTGGCCAGAGAGGACCGCAACATCATATCGGATGAGGTTGCTGAGCCAACGGTAACAGAGACGACAGATGCTCAAGACCTTGAAGGAGAGCACGGATTTCATTGCACCTTTACATGAAGCTAGAGCAGAATGGCGCATGGAACCGAGGAATGACGATATGGTAAGGCATGCCAAAGAACTTAAAGGACACCAAGAATTGAGGTGAGCACGGATTTCATTGCACCTTTACATGAAGCTAGAGCAGAATGGCGCATGGAACCGAGGAATGACGATATGGCAAGGCATGCCAAAGAACTTAAAGGACACCGAGGATTGCGGCATTCACATGAAGCTAGAGCAGGATGGCAGGATGGCACATGGAACCGAGGAATGGCGACATGGCAAGGCATGCCAAAGAACTTAGAGGACGCCAAGGATTGCGGCATCCACTCGCACGGTGACCATTCTCCAAGCGGCATCCACTCGCACGGTGACCATTCTCCAAGCAACGGGAGCACCGAAGCTGATCTCTACAATTGGCCGCACGATGCCCAGGAGCGAAGCATCTGCAACATCTACCGTGCAGCCAAGCAGGGATTGGACGGGGAGCCATTGCAGGGGCTAGCAACGTTGGGCGACGCGGACCACGCCGGGGCAACACCTCCTGCCATCCCTCTTTTTTGTTCTCAAGGAATAAGGAAATGAAAATTTGCACTTTTTTGTTCTCGAGCAAAGAAGGGAAATAAAGAAAAGGTACTCCTCCGATTTGGTGAAATAACATTATTACAAGAAGTTTAAGACTTGAGATAGCAGTGGAATTATTATACATTTTTACAAAAAGCTTGAGAAGACTTGACTTCAACCAAGCTAGAAGCACAAGAAACACTTCAACTAAGCTAAAAGCACTAGAACTACTGAAACTAAGAAGCGGGTAAAGCTAGAAGCACGAGAACCAGACGCTGGTACGAAGGAGAGTGCCACTTCATGCAAAAGGGCACGCTAAACTCGAGCAGCCGGCGGCCTGCACCCGCAAACCACTGGCACACGCCGCGTACGTACGCGCACGGCAGAGGCCTGCCTATGCGCCCTGCTTGTTGAGCCGCGCCGCCGCAGCCACGGACGCTGCTATCCCTCCCGGCCTCACCGTCTTGTCGTCCTTGTTTCGGGTCTCCGCCGAGGCCACCCTCGCCGCGTCGGCGGCCTCCACCTCCTTGTCCGCAACCAGCTTCGCCGTTGCATTCTGCGTGCACGCAGGTCGACCACCAGGTTGACCATCGCAGTCAGTAACATCAAAGGATTCAAGCATATGTGTACTGGTAGCGTCGATGTGCAGGACATACTACAGACATACCGAGAGCACGTCGCCGAGCTTGGCCTTCTCCTCGTCTCGCGCGGCCCAGACGTTGGCGTCGGCGGCCGACTGCGCCTGCGCGGCCAGGCCACCAGGGATATTGACGTCCAGCCCGGTGGCTCGCACTTCGGCCGCCTGGATGGCCGCTGCGTCGCTGCGCTCCACCGGCCTGCCTCCCGCCGCGTAACCTGCCGCCTCCAGCGCCTCGCCAATAGTTATCTTCGTGTCGTCGCCACCGGCTTCACCTGCATCGGCGGCATCATCAGGCGCGAGGTACTGGCCCACGGCCTGTCCGGCGACGAACTCGGTGACGATGCGCCCGCCGGGGACGCGGGTCTCGGAGACGGAGACGCCCTGCTCGGCGGTGGCGTCCGTGGCCTGGTCGTGGCCGACCACGCCCATGCGCTCGTTGCGCATGGCCGCGGACTGCATGGTGGCCGCCGGGCCGCCCTTTATCGTCTCCCCGAACACGAGGTTCTCGGCTGACTGCATCGTGGCCGCGTCCTGCGGCGCCACGGGCTTCTGCGCGAGGCCGCCGGTCACGGCCGGGAACACGTCGCCGTAGCGGACGGCGCCTCCTCCCTGTCCCTGGCCCTGCCCGCCGCCGCCCGCCTGGGCTTGGTCGGACGACGGCCTCCTCTGCTGCCCCTGGCTCATCTTGGCGAGAAGGCGTCTGGTTATCTGCCGCGTTGCCCCGAGCGTGTGTAGGGTGGCTAGGTGAGTAGTACAGCTGAATCTTGCGATCGACATGGATGGATCATGCGTGGGTATGGTGGTTATATACGGCGTGGGTGGGTGCTCACAGGGAGACAGGTGTGGGAGAGGGCGGAGACGTGGAGGCGAAGGAGGGGAGGCGCGTCGCGGCTTTGCCGTGAGGTGGCGCGCGAGGAAGCGGTGGAGGGTTGGACGGCGGAGGCAGCGTGGAGTGGCGCGCGCGTGGTCTGCAAAGCGGTGGCGCTTGTTTTTTCTTAACACACTACTAGTAAAATATATGAAAACGGATTTGCTAATTTACATGCGGATGAAAACAATTCGCCTTCATCCGTTTTCTGTGCCCTGCGATCTGTGCGTGAAGATTCGTGTGTGTGACCTGTTATTTGTCTCGTCTCACTTATCGGGCCCGTGTGGTTGACCCGTTATTTTTTCCATCGCAACCCGCGTGTCTGTGTGGTTGACACTGTCACCCTCCTCCTCCGAGCCGAACACGCAACCCCGAACAGAGTCGAGCGAGAGAGAGATAGCCATGGCGATTTGGAGCTCCGCCTCACCGCTCGATCCAGTGTTTTGGTGGTGACTCGTCCGCGCTCTCCCTCGTGCTGCCCCGCTTCCTCCGCCTCCCTTCTGTTCCTGCCGGCGGGATCTGCGGCATCTCTCGGCCACGCACCGATCCGTCCCCATTTTCATCGCTGGCGATTTTGTTCGTCGGATTCAGTCCCCCCCCCCCTCCTCCCTTTTTGTTGTTCTTGTGATCTGTTAGGTAGGGAGTTGGTTTTGTCTGTCAGATTTGATGATTGTATCCATCCCCCGCAGCTTTTTTCCGTGTAGATTTGTTTAGGTTGCACCGTTTCTGGGATGCGTTTGATTGTTCTGCTAAGCGCGGTAGCTGCCGTAGCTGGGATGTGTGTCAGTTCGATGTGCTGATCTATAATTGATTGGATGTTGGAGTCCGAGTTGTTCATGTGAGGCTGGCTTGCTTAGTTGTAGTACTCTGATGTATTCTGTCAATTTGAACGGATGTATTCTGTTCCCTGGTCTTTAATCCCTAGACCATTTCTTTTCACTGGTATCGTTTAGCGGGTATGTGGTTTACTCTGTAATTTCTATTTTGGATTTACAGTGCAATCCCCATTGTTTTTTAGAGTGATTTTCAGTGTAATTTATATTGGATTTTCATTGATTTTCACTGTAATCCGTACTGGATTTCCAGTGTAATTTTCTTGTGGATAGGTAGTATATTTGTAGTGTAAACCCAAAGCAATTTGTAGTGTAATCCCCGGTTATTTTACAGTGTAATTTCAGTGTATTTGCACTATATTTGCTAGTGGAATAATAGTGTATATGTCCTAATTGCAGTGTATTTTTGTCAGTGGGGTTGCACTGTATTTGTTAGTGGAATTACAGTGTATTTGTCAGTGATGTACAGTGTAATTTGATAGCTGATTTATAGTGTAATTGCCATGGATTTGCACTGTATTCGCTAGTGGAATTACAGTGTAATTCACTTGAATTTTTATTGTGGAATTGCGTTTTGGATTTACAATGTATTTGTCGGCAAATTTACAGTGTAATTCATAGTTGGTTTTACTGTGTAAATTCAGTGTAATTTACACTTTAATTGAGTAGCAGAGGAATTGTGACTGTTCTTATGATGCACCGCTAGTTTGTATGTTCTTGTGATGCATCTGATTCCAGTGTATTTTCTTGAGGATTTAGACTATAATTATATTTGGATGTACACTGTAATCTTCATCGGAATTCCAGTGTATTTTCTTAGTGGGTGATTACAGTGTATTTACAATGTAATTCTCAGTTGGTTTCCACTGTAATTCGCATGGGATTTCTTCACTGTAATTCTTAGTGGGTTATGTAGTGAAATAAAAGAGATGTAGACTGTAAATGCTATCAATGCATTTCTTCTTTATATTTTTTTTATGTTTTATCCCTTTTGCCATTTCATCTCAGACATTTTGTCCTTTTCTTTGTGTTTGTACATATTTAGGTTATAGATTAAAGTATGGGGAGACTCATGAAGGCTTTTGGTAAGGGCACTTATGCTGCTTGTGTTCAAGATTGTGATGATTCAGATGGGGATCCTTTTGTCCCCAATGATTTTGCTGAGGATGATCCTTTTCAAGATTCGGAGGTTATATTTCTAATTTGATTTTTTATTTCTTTTATTTTTTTTATTTCTTGTTTGGTAGCTTATTTGTTCCAGTTTTCTAGTTCATTCATTTGTTTCATCTGTTAACTGCAGGAACGTCAAATGGATGATCATGATTTTGAGAAAGTCTTAGGCCATGCTTTTTAGCTGCTTTTTTCTAGTCTGGCTTTGATAAAGATGGGGTGTGTACCCGCTCAGGGCATGTGCTGCTATGATGAAGTGGATTTATTTCCGGTCATGTCCTCTTCCAGTTTTTTGACTGTAGTCCCTGATGGGTTGTAGTGTAATTATTTGTTGATTTTGCTCTGTAATGCCCAGTGGCATTACACTGTATGTTAATTGGTCTTACATAGTAATTCTTAGTGGGTTCACACACTAATTTACAAAGTAGTTTACACAGTAATTTTAGCACTTCCTTACTGTTGGTTAGTGTTCATTTTTGTTGGCTTGTTCAAAACTGCAATTCTTACAGTGTAATTCTAGGTAGATTTACAGTGAAATTCTAAGTGGATTTACACTGTAATTCCTACTATATTTACACTATAATTCTAGGTCGATTTTACAGTGTAAATCTAGATATTTACACTGTAATTCCTACTGGATTTACACTGTAATTCCTACTATATTTACAATGTAATTCCAGGTCGATTTTACATTGTAAATCTAGGTAGATTTATACTGTAATTCCTACTGGATTTACACTGTAATTCCTACCGTATTTTCAGTGTTTTTCTTAGTGTAGTAGATTTTACAGTGGATTCAAACTGGATTTACAGCGGTATTTAAAGTGTAAATCTTAGTGTAATTTTAGTTGATTTTATAGTGTAATTTTAGTGGTTTTTGTCATTTTCATTTTAATTGTGTGTGGTTAGTAGATTAGAGATGGGAAAGTATTGCCTGGGTTCTTTTTCTCCTTTCTCGCTGCTTTGCCTGTGTGGGTTGAAAAGAGTTGGGGTGTGGATCCAATAACATCTTGGTGCGGGTCCGTTTAAAAGCGGTATGAACCACCTGAAGTAGCTCAGTAAAAGAGTATGATCCACTTTGTTATTTGTCAAGACTCTAGTTAAAGAAAGCATGTTTTTGATAACTTTTTTTGTTTTCAGGATTGTTTTCTCTATTAGAAAGCCATATGTTAAGGAAATCAACTTCATCTTCATTGAGGTACATCGCATGTCCTTTGATGCTGGATTTCATTGCATTTGGTTTGATTGTAGGCACCTGCACTCAATATTTTGAGTAAATTATCTATTAATGCAAACAAGTATTCAGCTTTGAACTGTAAATAAGTGCAGAGTAATTTTGCAGAGAAGGTCCCAGCAATTTGATCTAACAGTCACAAATTTCTCCTTTTAGTTCTGAACTGTAAATATGTAATCATTTTTATAGATTCTTTTTGTTTGTTGCTACTTGTGTGAGTGCCTTCTAGTGTGAATGTTTTTAGCCTGATTGTGTTTGTCCTTTTTCCTGTTAATTTCAATTTTTAGTGCTCATGTTAATGCATGTCAATATTCAGTGTAAGCAAGCATCCGATCATAGTAGTTTACACTTCTAAAGTTACTTAAATTCAGTCCTTCAATCACAACTATTTAAGAACATGTAGAAAGTGTCTAAAACAAGTAGATTAAAGTGTCTTAACAGTGTTTGGTTTTTCAGTTTCCAAAGGGTGTGAAAATAGTCATATTTTCTCTCAACTGGAGCAATCATCCCCCTTTTATGTTTTTAACTAGTTTTTCCAAAATGGAATTGCTAGCTTCCTGAGCATGTTTTGATCCCTGTAGTGTGTTTATTTCTGCAAATCCAGAAATCTATGATCTGGGCATGTAGTTTTCAGTTTTCCTGTGATCATAGACAACTAGTTCATGCGACCATATCCTAGTTGTTCCTAGGGTTTCTCCTGTTTCATGCTTTTGTGTGATTATGTTCTTATTTTCGATCTGTGTAGATTTTGTGCTTAACTTATCATATGTAATGATTCACTAGCTAGAGGTATGTTCTTTCTTCCAGATTTGTTCAGGCAGGAGAGAGACGACAGGAGGTGATGAATGCACAGGAGACGGGGGGGGGGGGGGGTTACCTGTGATTTCTTTTTTCCTTCTCCAGCCATGTTTGTGTCTAGAACTCTAGATCATGGAGGAATCGCCCTCTCTGGTGGCGCTTCTCTGGGGTAAATTTAGCACTTTCTCAATGGAATTGTAGTGTAATTCTTTTGTGTGTTTTAAGTGCTATTTACAGTGTACTTTTAGTGTAATTACTGTGCATTTTCAGTGAAATTTACACTGTAATTGTTAGTGGAATTTACATTGTAAATGTTAGTGGGTTTATGGTGTACTTCTAGTGGATTTTTGCTCTGTATTTGCAAGTGGCATTTTTAGTGGAATTACTGTGTATTTCCATGGTTTTTACACTGCAATTATTAGTGTAATTTTGGGCCTTTGTATAGTTGATTCACAGCAGCAGCAACTGTAATTTTTCTGTAATTCGGCTTATGTTAGATGCCATTAGTTTTGGTCCTTTTCATCCTCCTGTAGTTAGCTTAGTCCACCTTTTGTTAGATTTTAACCCTTTTAGCTGCTTTCTGTACGGGTTTGAATTGCTCAGAGCGTGTACCCATTTATAGTTTAGTGTATGGACCTGTTTAGAAGTGATTTGCGGGACAGAGGCAATTTGCGGGGCAGAAAGAACAAAGGAACAGGGACACAAGACATATGACACTTGTCATCCTTTAGTTGGCTGAAAACGAATTAGATTTCATCCGGATGTAGAATAGACAGTCCCTATGAAAAATATCATGTGATACCATCTTTTATATGCTCTCATGGTACCGATCTTAAAACGTTAAACTTGAATGTTTTGAAAAAAAATCGAAAAAAAATTGAGGGGCATATGTATACATGCCCTAAGAAATTCAGATCAAAGTTCAAAGTACACATAAAGAAACAAAAAAATATAAACGGATGTAAATAGTTTAGGTTTTGACCGAATATTCAATTTTGAGTCCGGACTCATCTGCATCCTCTGAACAGTAAATTAAAAAATAATCTAAAATCAGAAAAATCTTTTTTTTATGAAAGATGCTTCGATATTTCAGCTTATTTGAACATCTAAGTAGCTCTCAACAAAAAAGACAAACAGGTAAGCTGGAATTTGGAGCGGACCTCGCGCACCGAAGCATCTTCCATGCATTTTTTAAAGTTTTCTAGTATTTGTTTTGAATTTAATATTCATGGCGAGAGCAAATGAGCTCGTGAGCCAAATAGTCACACTCAGTTTTTGACATTATTCATGCATTTGTCTTTATTGATACTATTATGCTGAATTTGTTTTTTTTTCTCTTTGTGTACTTCAAAATTTCACCTGAAATTTCTAGGGATTGTAGACACGTGTGTTGTAAATATTCATAAAAATAGATTTAAATTTGACCTTTTCAAATTGGTATCATAGAAGCATACAAGTCATGGTATCACCTAACATTCATCCGTACAATATAGAAACCCTCATACATACGCATATACACTCACTGTTATGAATACATGCATGCTCATTTATCCCTATGAGCCTCTTCAAGAGACTGGTATATCATTTTAAGATTGATGAAGTCGTCACATACGTCTTTGTAGTCGACGAAAACATCTCCTTTCACTAAACGCACATCTTCAAAGGGCCTCAAACACATTCAAAAAAGTGTGAAGATCTAGTTGTCCTCTTAACCATCTAACTACCAGTTAGTTCACGTGGTGACGCTTGTTCCGTTGTTCGTTTCCTGCCCAGTGCCCACGTAGCGTTGTGTACGATAGTAGTGTACGTAGAGCAATGCTACCCACACGGACAAATAATTACAGAATTAACAAGATGCTTAGCTGCATAATTTGACTGGGAAGAAATCAAGGTGCGGGGCCAACACCCCCTGAAATTCACGGGTGGAGATTAGTTAGTGAAGAAATCGGTAAACCTTCATAAAACTCCGTTCGTTTGGAATTTTCGATGTACAGAACGGATTCCACCAAAGTATGCGTGTGGAACAAGAACAACTATGTTTTCCTTGGAAAGAGAAAAACGGTAGAACATAGTTTCTGAAGAAGTCAAAATAGTAAGTTACACGATTATTTTGAAATATAAGTTATTCAATGGTTATCTCTAACATTTACATTACGGAGGGCAAAAGAACAACTCACAACTATGCAATGAGCAGCTCGGGTGTGAAACCCTAGCTGCGAGGTAATGCCACCACCATCCCTCCTTCCCTCCCCCGTCGTTGGCAGCACCGCCGCGCAGAGCCCGTGTGGCATTGGTGGACGATTCGGCCGATTAGGCCGTTCCTCCAGAGCCAGGGCCATGGGTGCTTTGAGGTTCATGTGGGCAGGAAACAAATACAGTCCACGCAAGCAAATGAGCTGAATTCATCCCGCGCGGGCCTGGTTGGACCTAATGCAGCCTACCAAACGCGTCATTTGTCATCTTCGGGTCATGGATTGCCAAGTATAGAGTGGTGATCCTTAGGTCGTTTTAATTTTGTTGTGTCGCTTCTATAGGGTCTTGCCATTCTTTGGTGTTTTAGTTTTAGTTTTTCGAGGCGATGCTCTCTCAAAAAACGATCATCTCATTTGTTTGTAAGAAGGGAAATCATAAGAGCAAGTACAAGAAGGTGACATGGGGGACTGTAAGACTTTAAATATCATATTTTTGCTGAGTTGTAATGGAGAGAAGATGAGAAAGAAGAGAAGCGGGATACAAACTAACAGCCGACTATAGCACGTGCTCCTAAAGACTTTGTGATAGAAGGAAGTGGGCAATATATCAATAAAGTGGTACTTGCACAGGGCTTGTCCAACGGCGACCGCAAATTTCCTCCCGCGTATGTCTGTGGGCAGGGGGGACCACTCCAGGGACACGGATGCGGGAGCCGGTCATCCAACACCGCCCACATACATTTCAACCCGCATTTGAACTAACCAAACAAAATTCATGCAAACCGTTCGATATTCATCAAAGTTCAGATAGAAAATACCACACATCATCCATACATAGCAAGCAAATTAAGTCTTGTACAACAATGTCTCAAGTTCGAAAAGATTAACCAGATGTCCAACAAGTTTTTCATCAACAGATCATGTCGTCCCACACATACTCCCCCTTCAGCTTCATCGAACAATGTGTACATAAATGGTCGTTCCTCTGTCCCGTGATACACCACGGCAGTGCGTGCGGGCTACATACACTACTAGGAAAAGGCCTAGTAGTAGCACGGGTGCCCGTGCTACTACTACGGCGCTACAGCTAACTGGTAGTAGTAGCGCGATGCATCCCGTGCTACTAGTACATGTGTTAGTAGTAGCGCGTGACTGTGACCCGCGGTACTACTATTAATTTCATAAACCAAGAAAAATTCTTGACCCCGTGCATGCTTTCAATGGTGTCAATTGTTTGATCCAGCGATGACAGGGTTGCTAGAGGTGCGGACGGGGCGGCAGACCAGATCCAGCGACGACTGTTGGAAAGGGACTGCATCCAGTGTAGAGAAAGACGACGGTGTGAGGATCCTCTTTGCGGCCAAGGCGGAGAGCTCCTGGTTGGCCATGTCACTGACCTACGCAGAATGGGCATGGGAGGTGAGTAAAATCGAAGGAGAGGGAAAAGGAGAAACAAGGGAGAACGGAAGGAGATGGAGGGCGCATCGGAGCTGGTCACTGGTGATGAGGTGCTCCGTCGTGGTGGCATGGAGGCCAGGGGAAGACGTGCGAGCTCCTGGACGCTAGCGACGCGAGGAGGCGGACTCGTTGGGCGCCATGGAGGAGCAGATGTGCTTGGGCAGGAGCACCTCACCACCGGAGAGCCTATGGAGAGAGGGGGGAGAGTGAGGGAGAGAGGGGAGGCCGAGGATATGGGGACTTCACTTACCTCGTAATTAGTAGTAGCGAGGGGTATAAACCCGCGCTACTACTATGGCATGTCCCGGGGGGCACGGTAGAGACCGCTTAGTAGTAGCGAGGGGTAAAATGTTGGGGAAGGTAGCATGCAATTTCAAAAAAAAAAATCTTACGCTCACGCAAGATCTATCTAGGAGATGCATAGCAACGAGAGGGGGAAAGTGTGTCTACGTACCCACGTAGACTGAAAGCGGAAGCGTTTGACAACGCGGTTGATGTATTCGAACTTCTTCTCATTCCGACCGATCAAGCACCGAACGTACGACACCTCCGAGTTCTGCACACGTTCAACTCGATGACGTCCCATCAAACTCTTGATCCAGCAAAGTGTTGAGGGAGAGTTTTGTCAGCACGACGGCGAGGTGACGGTGATGGTGAAGTGATCCGCGCAGGGCTTCGCCTAAGCACTACGACAATATGACCGAAGGCGTAAACTGTGGAGGGGGCACCGCACACAGCTAACAATCATTGCTGTGTGTTCTAGCGGTGCCCCCCCTCATATATATAGGTTGAAGGGGAGGAGAGGCAGCCAAGGGGGTGCCCCAAGTAGGAGGAATCCTACTTGGGCGCCTCCCAATTCAGCCTCTCCCCCGATACGTCTCCAACATATCTACTTTTTCTAATGCTTTTTCTCTTGTTTTGGACTCTAATTTGCATGATTTGAATGAAACTAACCCCGGATTGACGATGTTTTCAACAGAACTACCATAGTGTTGTTTTTGTGCAAAAATAAAAGTTCTAGGAATGGAACGAAACTTTGCGAGGAATTTTTATATAAATAAAGAGAATTTCTGGAGCCAAGATCCACCGGAGGGGGCACCTAGGTGGGCACAACCAACCAGGGCGCCCCCCTCCTGGCGCGCGCACGTGGGTTGTCCCCACCAGGTGGCCCCGCATACCCTGATTCCAACTCCATAAATACCTATCTTTTCAGAAAAAATGAGGGAGAAAGAATTATTGTGATTCACGTGACGGAGCCGCCGTCACCTCCTGTTCTTCATCGGCAGGCCATATCTGGAGTCCGTTTGGGGCTCCGAAGAGGGGGATCTTCGTTCTTCGTCATCACCAACCCTTCTCCATCGCCAATTCCATGATGCTCCCCACCGGGAGTGAGTAATTCTTTCGTAGGCTCGCTGGTCAGTGAGGAGTTGGATGAGATTCATCATATAATCGAGTTAGTTTTGTTAGGGCTTGATCCCTAGTATCCACTATGTTCTAAGATCGATGTTTCTATGACTTTGCCATGCTTAATGCTTGTCACTTTGGGCCTGGGTGCCATGATTTCAGATCTGAACCCGTTTATGTTATCACCATTATATCCATGTTTTAGATCCAATCTTGCAAGTTATAGTCACCTACTATGTGTTATGATCCGGCAACCCCGGAGTGACAATAATCAGAACCACTCCCGGTGATGACCGTAGTTTGAGGAGTTCATGTATTCACCGTGTGTTAATGCTTTGTTCCGGTTCTCTATTAAAAGGAGGCCTTAATATCCCTTAGTTTCCAATTGGACCCCGCTGACACGGGAGGGTAGGACAAAAGATGGCATGCAAGTTCTTTTCATAAGCACGTATGACTATTTACGGAATACATGCCTACATTATATTGATGAACTGGAGCTACTGCCGTATCGCCCTAGGTTATAACTGGCTCATGATGAATATCATCCAACAAGTCACCAATCCAATGCCTACGAATTTATCCTATATTGTTCTTGTTAAGTTACTATTGCTATCGTTACTGTTGCACTTGCTACAAAATTACTTCTATCACTGTTACCGTTACCATTGCTACTATTACTACTATCAAAACTATCATATTACTTTGCTACTGATCACATTGCTGCAAATAATTAATCTCCATGTGTGGTTGAATTGACAACTCAGTTGCTAATACTTGCAAATATTCTTTGGCTCCCCTTGTGTCGAATCTATAAATTTGGGCTGAATACTCTACCCTCGAAAACTGTTGCGATCCCCTATACTTGTGGGTTATCAAGACCTTTTTCTGGCGCCGTTGCCAGGGAGCATAGCTATATTTGTTGAGTCACTTGGGATTATTATCAATTTATCACTATGAAGAATCTGAAGGATGCTAAGACTAAGATTTATCCCTCTAAGACAAGGGGAGGTAAGGAACTGCCATCCAGTTCTGCTTTAGATTCACCTTCTGTTATAAGTAAACTTGCAACACCACCACATGCTATTAATCCTGATATGTCGCAAGTTATTGATGATGCTACTTCTGCTATGAATGATACTTATGATGATGCTAGTACCTTGCTTGATGATAATGATGTGCCACTTGGTGATTTTCTTGATGAACAAATTGCTAGAGTAATTCAACATGATGTTGTTGAATCTGAGGATGAGTTTCAAACTGAAAATCTTGAAACACCTACTAGAAATAGCCCTCCTAGATATGAATTGCCTAAGGTACTAGAAGGCTATGTTATGTTGTGACATTTGATAGCACACAAGGTGTTCCTCCGGTATCCGGGAGATGCATAATCTCATAGTCAGAGGAATATGTATAAGTCATGAAGAAAGCAATAGTAACAAAACTAAACGATCATAATGCTAAGCTAACAGATGGGTCTTGTCCATCACATCATTCTCTAATGATGTGTTCCTATTCATCAAATGACAACACATGTCTATGGTCAGGAAACTTAACCATCTTTGATTAACGAGCTAGTCAAGTAGAGGCATACTAGGGACACTCTGTTTGTCTATGTATTCACACATGTACTAAGTTTCCGGTTAATACAATTCTAGCATGAATAATAAACATTTATCATGATATAAGGAAATATAAATAACAACTTTATTATTGCCTCTAGGGCATATTTCCTTCAGTCTCCCACTTGCACTAGAGTCGATAATCTAGATTACATAGTAATGATTATAACAACCATGGAGTCTTGGTGCTGATCATGTTTTGCTCGTGAGAATGGCTTTGTCAACGGGTCTGCAACATTCAGATACGTATGTATTTTGCAAATCTCTGTCTCCCTCCTTGACTTGCTCGCGGATGGAATTGAAACGTCTCTTGATGTGTTTGGTTCTCTTGTGAAATCTGGATTCCTTCGCCAAGGCAATTGCTCCAATATTGTCACAAAAGATTTTCATTGGACCCAATGCACTAGGTATTACACCTAGATCAGATATGAACTCCTTCATTTGCTGATTCCGAAGCAGCTATGTACTCTACTTCACATGTAGATCCCGCCACGATGCTCTGCTTGCAACTATACCAACTGACAGCTCCACCATTCAATATAAATATGTACCTGGTTTGTGACTTAGAGTCATTCGGATAAGTGTCAAAGCTTGCATCAACGTAACCATTTACAACAAGCTCTTTGTCACCTCCATAAACGAGAAACACATCATTAGTCCTTTTCACGTATTTCAGGATGTTCTTGACCGCTCTCCAATGATCCACTCCTGGATTACTTTGGTACCTCCCGGCTAAACTTATAGCAGGGCATACATCAGGTCCGGTACACAGCATTGCATACATGATAGAAACTATGGCTGAGGCATAGGGAATGACTTTCATTTTCTCTCTATCTTCTGCAATGGTCGGGCATTGAGTCTGACTCAACTTCACACCTTGTAATACAAGCAAGAACCCTTTCTTTGACGGATCCATTTTGAACATCTTCAAAACTTTATCAAGGTATGTGCTTTGTGAAAGTCCAATTAAGCGTCTTGATCTATCTCTATAGATCTTGATGCCCAATATATAAGCAGCTTCACCGAGGTCTTTCATTGAAAAAATCTTATTCAAGTATCCTTTTATGCTATCCAGAAATTTTGTATTATTTCCAATCAACAATATGTCATCCACATATAATATTAGAAATGCTACAGAGCTCCCACTCGCTTTCTTGGTAATACAGGCTTCTCCAAAAGTCTGTATAAAACCATATGCTTTGATCACACTATCAAAGCGTACACTCCAATTCGGAGAGGCTTGCACCATTCCATAAATGGATCACTCGAGCTTGCACACTTTGTTAGCACCTTTAGGATCGGCAAAACCTTCTGGCTGCATCATATGCAACTCTTCTTTAAGATATTCATTAAGAAATGCAGTTTTGACATCCATTTACCAAATTTCATAATCATAAAATGCGGCAATTGCTAACATGATTCAGACAGACTTAAGCATCGGTACGAGTGAGAAAAGGTCTCATCATAGTCAACTCCTTGAACTTGTCGAAAACCTTTCGCAACAACTCTAGCTTTGTAGACAGTAGCATTACCGTCAGCATCAGTCTTCTTCTTGAAGATCCGTTTATTTTCTATGGCTTGCCGATCATCGGGCAAGTCAACCAAAGTCCACACTTTGTTCTCATACGTGGATCCCATCTCAGATTTCATGGCCTCAAGCCATTTCGCGGAATCTGGGCTCATCATCACTTCCTCATAGTTCATAGGTTCATCATGGTCTAGTAACATGACCTCGAGAATAGGATTACCGTACCACTCTGGTCCGGATCGTACTCTGGTTGACCTACGAGGTTCAGTAGTAACGTGATCTAAAGTTTCATGATCATCATCATTAGCTTCCTCACTAATTGGTGTAGGAATCACTGGAACTGATTTCTGTGATGAACTACTTTCCATTTCGGGAGAAGGTACAATTACCTCATCAAGTTCTACTTTCCTCCCACTCACTTCTTTCGAGAGAAACTCCTTCTCTAGAAAGGATCCATTCTTAGCAATGAATATCTTGCCTTCGGATCTGTGATAGAAGCTGTACCCAACACTCTCCTTTGGTTATCCTATGAAGACACATTTCTTCGATTTGGGTTTGAGCTTATCAGGTTGAAGCTTTTTCACATAAGCATCACAACCCCAATCTTTAAGAAACGACAACTTAGGTTTCTTGCCAAACCACAATTCATATGGTGTCATCTCAACGGATTTAGATGGTGCCCTATTTAACATGAATGCAGTTGTCTCTAAAGCATAACCCCAAAACAATAGCGGTAAATCGGTAAGAGACATCATAGATCGCACCATATCTAATAAAGTACGGTTACGATGTTCGGACACACCATTACGCTGTGGTGTTCCAGGTGCTGTGAGTTGCGAAACTATTCCACATTGTTTCAAATGAAGACCAAACTCATAACTCAAATATTCACCTCCATGATCAGATCGTAGAAACTTTATTTTCTTGTTACGATGATTTTCCACTTCACTGTGAAATTCTTTGAACTTCTCAAATGTTTCAGACTTATGTTTCATTAAGTAGATATAACCATATCTGCTTAAATCATCTGCGAAGGTCAGAAAATAACGTTACCCGCCGCGAGCCTCAAAACTCATCGGACCGCATACATCAGTATGTATTATTTCCAATAAGTCAGTTGCTCGCTCCATTGTTCTGGAGACAAAGTCTTTGTCATCTTGCCCATGAGGCATGGTTCGCAAGCATCAAGTGATTCCAAAAGCCCATCAACATGTAGTTTCTTCATGCGTTTTACACCAATATGACCTAAACGGCAGTGCCACAAATAAGTTGCACTATCATTATTAACCTTGCATCTTTTGGCTTCAATATTATGAATATGTGTATCACTACAATCGAGATTGAACAAAAATAGACCATCATGAAGGGTGCATGACCATAAAAGATATTACTCATATAAATAGAACAACCATTATTCTCTGATTTAAATGAATAACCGTCTCACACCAAACAATATCCAAATATAATGTTCATGCTTAACGCTGGCACCAAATAACAATTATCCTGGTCTAAAACTAATCATGAAGGTAAGTGTAGAGGTAGCGTGCCGACTGCGATCACATCGACTTTGGAACCATTTCCCACGCGCATCGTCACCTCATCCTTAGCCAATCTTTGCTTAATTCGTAGCCCCTGTTTTGAGTTGCAAATATTAGCAACAGAACCAGTATCAAATACCCAGGCGCTACTGCGAGCATTAGTAAGGTACACATCAATAACATGTATATCAAATATACCTTTCACTTTATCATCCTTCTGTTCGGAACGTAGTAATTTCAAAATTTTCCTACACACACGCAAGGTCCATCTAGGTGATGCATAGCAACGAGAGGGGAGAGTGTTGTCCACGTACCCTCGTAGACCGTAAGCGGAAGCGTTATGACAACGCGGTTGATGTAGTCGTACGTCTTCACGATCCGACCGATCCTAGTACCAAAGATACGGCACCTCCGCGATCTGCACACGTTCAACTCGGTGATGTCCCACGAACTCTAGATCCAGCTGAGGTCGAGGGAGAGTTGCGTCAGCATGATGGCGTGGTGACGGTGATGATGAAGCTACCGGTGCAGGGCTTCGCCTAAGCACTGGAACGATATGACTGAGGTGGAAATCTGTGGAGAGGGCATCGCACACGGCTAAGATCAACTTTGATGTGTTCTAGGGTGCCCCCCTCCCCACGTATATAAAGGAGGGAGGGGGAGGTCGGCCGGCCCTCTAGGCGCACCAAGGGGGGAGGAGTCCTCATCCTAGTAGGAGTAGGACTCCCCCCTTTCCTAGTTCCACTAGGAAAAGAAGGAAGAGGGAGAAGGAGAAAGGAAAGGGGCCCCCACCCAATTCAGATTGGGATTGGGGGGCACCCTCCTCCAAGCTGCCTTCTCTTCTCTCCCACTAAGGCCCAATAAGGCCCATTGACTCCCCGGGGGGTTCCGGTAACCCCCCGGTATTCTGGTAAATGCCCGAACTCATCCGGAACCCTTTCGATGTCCAAACATAGCCTTCCAATACATCGATCTTTATGTCTCGGCCATTTGGAGACTCCTTGTCATGTCCATGATCACATCTGGGACTCCGAACTACCTTTGGTACGTCAAAACACATAAACTCATAATACCGATCGTCATCGAACGTTAAGTGTGCGGACCCTACGGGTTCGAGAACTATGTAGACATGACGGAGACTCATCTCCGGTCAATATCCAATAGCGGAACCTGGATGCTCATATTGGTTCCTACATATTCTACGAAGATCTTTATCGGTCAAGCCGCATAACAACATATGTTGTTCCCTTTGTCATCGGTATGTTACTTGCCCGAGATTCGATCGTCGGTTTCTCAATACCTAGTTCAATCTCGTTACTGGCAAGTCTCTTTACTCGTTCCATAATGCAACATCCCGTAACTAACTCATTAGTCACATTGCTTGCAAGGCTTATAGTGATGTGCATTACCTAGAGGGCCCAGAGATACCTCTCCGATACACGGAGTGACAAATCCTAATCTCGATCTATGCCAACTCAACAAACACCATCGGAGACACCTGTAGAGCATCTTTATAGTCACCCAGTTATGTTGTGACATTTGATCGCACACTAAGTGTTCCTCCGGTATTCGGGAGTTGCATAATCTCATAGTCATAGGAACATGTATAAGTTATGGAGAAAGCAATAGCAGTAAACTAAACGATCAAAGTGCTAAGCTAATGGATGGGTCAAGTCAATCACATCATTATCTAATGATGTGATCTTCTTCATCAAATGACAATTCTTGTCCATGGCTAGGAAACTTAACCATCTTTGATTAACGAGCTAGTCAAGTAGAGGCATACTAGTGACACTCATTTTGTCTATGTATTCACACATGTACTAAGTTTCTGGTTAATACAATTCTAGTATGAATAATAAACATTTATCATGATATAAGGAAATATAAATAACAACTTTATATTGCCTCTAGGGCATATTTCCTTCAGTCTCCCACTTGCACTAGAGTCAATAATCTAGATTGCACTGTAATGATTCTAACACCCATGGAGTCTTGGTGTTGATCATGTTTTGTTCATGAGAGAGGCTTAGTTAATGGGTCTGCAACATTCAGATCAGTATGTATCTTGCAAATCTCTATGTCTCCCTCCTTGACTTGGTCACGGATGGAATTGAAGCATCTCTTGATGTGCTTGGTTCTCTTGTGAAATCTGGATTCCTTTGCCAAGGCAATTGCACCAGTATTGTCACAAAAGATTTTCATTGGACCTAGATCGGATATGAACTCCTTCATCTAGACTCCTTCATTTGCTGCTTCCGAAGCAGCTATGTACTCCGCTTCACACGTAGATCCCGCCATGACGCTTTGCTTGGAACTGCACCAACTGACAGCTCCACCATTCAATAAAAAAAAGTATCCGGTTTGTGACTTATAGTCATCCCGATCAATGTCAAAGCTTGCATCGACGTAACCATTTACGACGAACTCTTTGTCACATCCATAAATGAGAAACATATCCTTACTCCTTTTCAGGTATTTCAGGATGTTCTTGACCGATGTCCAGTGATCCACTCCTGGATTACTTTGGTACCTCCCTGCTAAACTAATAGCAAGGCACACATCAGATCTAGTACACAACATTGCATACATGATAGAACCTATGGCTGAAGCATAGGGAATGACTTCCATTTTCTCTCTATCTTCTATAGTGGTCGGGCATTGAGTCTGACTCAAGTTCACACCTTGTAGCACAAGCAAGAACCCTTTCTTTGCTTGATCCAATTTGAACTTCTTCAAAACTTTATCAAGGTATGTGCTTTGTGAAAGTCCAATTAAGCGTCTTGATCTATCTCTATAGATCTTGATGCCCAATATATAAGCAGCTTCACCGAGGTCTTTCATTGAAAAATTCTTATTCAAGTATCCTTTTATGCTATTCAAAAATTCAGTATCATTTCCGATCAACAATATGTCATCTACATATAATATTAGAAATGCTACAGAGCTCCCACTCACTTTCTTGTAAATACAGGCTTCTCCAAAAGTCTGTATAAAACCATATGCTTTGATCACACTATCAAAGTGTATATTCCAACTCAGAGAGGCTTGCACGAGTCCATAAATGGATCGCTGGAGCTTGCACACTTTGTTAGCACATTTTGGGTCGACAAAACCTTCTGGTTGCATCATATACAACTCTTCTTTAAGATATCCATTAAGGAGTGCAGTTTTGACATCCATTTGCCAAATTTCATAATCATAAAATGCGGCAATTGCTAACATGATTCGGACAGACTTAAGCATCGCTACGGGTGAGAAGGTCTCATCGTAGTCAACTCTTTGAACTTGTCGAAAACCTTTTGCAACAAGTCGAGCTTTGTAGACAATAATATTACCATCAGCGTGAGTCTTCTTCTTGAAGATCCATTTATTCTCCATGGCTTGCCGATCATCGGGCAAGTCAACCAAAGTCCACACTTTTATTCTCATACATGGATCCCATCTTAGATTTCATGGCCTCATGCCATTTTGTAACATCCCAAATTTTCGATTTGGAATGTTATACATTAGATCATCATTGCATACCATATTTTATTTTGCATTTTGGTTGATCCTAGAAATTCTACGCAACTGAGTGACCCACGGAGAGAGTTGGGGATTTCGCTATTTTCATATTTGAGTTTTCTCAAATTTTGAGAATAGGATCATTTGATTTTATTTATTTTATCATCAATTATTTCTATTACAAAAATATGAGAGAGGGAATAAAATGACTTTCCCAAAATAAAGAAATATTGAGGATCAAATAATAAAATCAAATAAGATTTTATTTCGGAGTTTTTTGGTGTTTTATTTGAATTTAGGAAAAATGTGCGTTTTTCAAAATTGCATTTGGGTCCCAAATAAATGTTCACCTTGCGCGGCTTGATTTTAGAAGCCCGTGAAAATTTATTTCGGAATTTTTGGAGTCCGTTTAGTTTTTCTTTTTATTTTTCTTCTGCGCATAATTAAAAAATAAATCAAACCGACCTAACCGGGCCGTGTCCGCCTGGGACTGTGGCCCGGCAGGCTTTATAAGTCGGGGTAGCCCACCCGGGGCAAACCCTAAGCCGCCCCAGCCCTAGCCGTCGCCGTCGCGCCTCGGCACCCGCGCCGCCGCCCGCCGCGCCGCCCTGCGCTGCCGCCGACGCCGCCGCACGCTCGTCGAGGTTCGCCACCGCCTCGAAATCCGCGCCGGTTTTTTTTATTTTTTTTAGTAAAACCGTTCGGTTTTTCCGTCGGTTTTTTTAGATTCAGTTTCTTTTTTTAAATAGATCGGTTTTTCCGGTTTATTTAAATAGCGAGCGTTCGTCCGTTCGTTCGTTCTAGCGAACGTTCGTCGTTTTTCTTTTTCTCGGATTAAATCCGCGATTTTTCTGATCGCGATTCCTGATCCGATTTTCGTTTTAGTATAACTTTTCGCTCGTTTATCGGAATCAGGCGATTCAAGCGCCTAGAGTTTCGTCTCGAAACCCTTTATCCGTTTAACCAACTTAAACAAGATTTTGCTACTATAAATTTTGCCCTAGATCCAGATTAGTAGAACGAAGTTGTTTTCTTTCGCCGTTTGACTTTCGTTGCTTCGTTCGATTTGATTCTTTTTGCCAACCGGAGTTCTTAAGTTGAACCTTCTGGTTAGATCTCTTATTTGAGTTTTACCTGTGCATTAGATGAGTACTTATTGTATGCTTGTTTGTTTGTCTGCGATAGAATACCCGGAGTGCGCCGCTTGTTACTTCGAATCGCTAGGTTTCCCGGATCATCAGCAAGGCAAGTAACACTTTGATCATACCTTTCTACTACCCAGTTTTATTGCATTAGATCAATCCTCACACATTGCATGGTTAGGATCTAATTAAATTGTGGGATGGGAAGTAGATGAGGTAGTACCTATTACCTGTTTATTATCAAACCTTTGGGAGTTACTTCTACGTTTGCTTATTATGCCATGCTATGCTAGTAGACGTGGATTGGGTGAGTGATATCCATGACAGATGTGAGTTTTGTTAATTAATGGTTTATCTAAGGTGGCAACTTAAACACACATCTGGGTGGATTGAGGCACCTGGGTATTCCAGGACTTGCCTGTTTTCTTTTGGACCGCCACCCAGGCTCAAAGGGATCATGAGACTATTCATACTAGAAACTTCCGTGTGCAGCCACAAGCTATTATGGGCTCTAGCATAGTTGACTAAGTCGTGCGAACTCTTACAGTGGTAGACTAGCAGATGTAGGGGATGTAGGTGGTACGGTCTACCCGATCGTAAGGTGCTAGCGCTTCTGAAAGACTATGTCTCGGTCATCCGTCTTCTCAAACACCATGTAGTGCGAGAAACCAAACGGAGGCGATCGAGTCTTGTGGGGAAAAGTGCGCAAACCTCTGCAGAGTGTAATAAACTAATCATGGTTAGCCGTGTCCCCGGTTATGGACATCTTGAGTATCTAGTACCTGGATTATCATGTGAATCTCAACATGTTACTCTAAATTAATTTTGTTGGGTTATGTTTAATGATGATGCTTAATTGGGATTGAGAATGCTGTCAACCATTCTCAATGTTTAACAACTACCATGATAGTTAAATAAATTTATTCCTTTGAAGTAGGGAAAAATTGGCTTTACGCAAAACTGTAACCATAGAGCTTTCCACCAGCCAAATATGCATATAGTATAGCTGTTTCATTCCATTACTCTCTATGTGTTACATTGCCAGCATATTCCATGTGCTGACCCGTTTCGGGCTGCAACGTTAATGTTGCAGACTTTTCAGACGACGATTAAGGAGTTTTTAGGTCGTGGTTCTATACTCAGTGATGCCGTTGGAGTTGATGGACTCACTTATCTTCCAAGCCTTCCGCTGTTATCGTTATTAGATGGCCTTAAGCCATATTTATTGTAATAAGTTCTCTTTGAGACACTCGATGTAATAAGTGTGTGATTGCTACTCTGCTATAAATCCTCCGAGTACTGTGTGGTGTCAGCATTACTGATCCAGGGATGACACCGGAGCACAGAGATCAGACTGTTTGAGGTCTGGTCGCTACAGAGATGGTATCAGAGCACACGCTGACTGTAGGACACGACCACTAAGCTAAAGACCTAGATCACTATTCACTCTCTTCTCTTCTGACTTCTCATCTTTTCTACTCTTTAGGATGGCGGATGCAAGGAACAAGTTCACGCAACCGGATGAAGATACACCCTTTGGACGTCACTTGAAGGAAGTCACTAGATACCTGAACATAGGAGTACCAAGCTTCACCGGAACCTACAACGCCACTTTACCTGAAGAAGAGCGCTGGATGATTCAAGTTCAAGTTCCAGGAAGGACGTTCATGCCAGTCACTGAGCCCATAGAGTTTTCTTTTGATGCACCAACTTGGAGTCTAGGAAAGAGCATGGCAGCTCACATCGCCATGGGACGCATTGGAGAAGTCTACCGCAAGGATCTCAAGGATACTATCTACCAGATTTGTGGGCGCCGAGATGAACACTGGGAGATGATCAGCACCAGGAAGGATAGATCAATCGCAGCTTTTATCCAGGAGTTAAACCAGCACATTCGACGACAGGAGAACCAGATGTGCGCCGACATGATAGATCTGAAGAAGGCTAAGACTAGAATCAAGGAACTGGAGGAAGAACTCAAGGCTACACGTGAAGATTATGAAGAGGAAATTGAAGTATTGGTGGAGAAGAATGACGACCTGATCAAGAAGATTGGAATATTTATGGGAGGCCCTACGCCAGTAGAGGAAGACGAAGAACCCAAGGAGATTAGCCCGGAAGACTACATCATCATCGACGGCACCGATTCGGATCCAGATAGTAGCGATGATGACTATGTTGATGAAGCTGGAGCAGATATCATGGAGTCTGCAACCGAAGAATATTTCTAGTAGACCACCTCATCAGTAGTAGTAGTCCACCATGTAAATATAGTAGTCCGAGCACTTTTGCGATAGATAGATCGATTGTATGCCCTTGTTTGATTGAATGAAGTGAATTGTTTGCTTTTGCCTCATGTGCATATGGGTAGTGTTTTCTCTTTAGACCCCCTCTATTCTTACATCTCATCTTTTCTAAACCCTCAGATGCCTCCGAGACGTGACCCCGGATTTGCCTTTCCACCGGAGCTCACCCAGTTGATCCAGCAGCAGAACACATTGATGCAGTTGCTAGTCCAGAATCAGAATCAGGGGAACAACAACAACAACCCACCACCACCACCACCTGTTGACCACTTAGCCCGTTTTCTTAGGCTGAATCCGCCGGTGTTTTCCAGTAGCACCGAGCCGATAGTAGCAGATGATTGGCTCCGCAAGACAGCTAGGGAGTTGACCACAGCAGGATGCACAGATGCGGAGAAGGTGAAGTTTGCCGCACATCAGTTAGAAGGACCCGCAGCATCATGGTGGGAGAATTTCACAGCCACTTTCCCAGTCGACACTGTCACATGGGACCAGTTTCAGCAGGCTTTTCGTACTGCACATGTTTCAGCAGGAGCTATGGCCATGAAGAAGCGTGAGTTTCGCAACTTGCGCCAAGGAGGACGGACAGTTGGCCAGTATGTGGAGGACTTTAGTAAGTTAGCACGTTATGCCCCAGATGACGTCGCTACGGATGCAGCTAAGCAGGAGAAGTTTCTGGAAGGACTGAATGATGAGTTGAGCATGCAGTTGATGGTAGCAACCTTCAACAACTACCAGGAGTTGGTAGATCGTGCTCTTATGATTGAAGGGAAGCAGCAGCAAACTGAGAACCGCAAGAGGAAGTATGGACAAGGAAAGTACAATTCAGGAGCTCAGCAGAAGCCACGTTTTACCCCTAGACCGGGAGGACATTTTCAGCATACCCATGGAGGAGGTAGCTCGCACAATCACAATGGCACCAAGAATGGTAATGGCAATGGAGGAAGCAACGGCCAGAACCGCACCAACCCATCAACCCTAGCCAAGAAGGACCTGAGCCAAGTAACTTGCTTTAAGTGTCAGAAGACCGGACATTATGCCAATGAATGTCCTGAAGGCCAAAATGGCAATGGAAGTTCTGGGAAGAAGCTGAACCCTTTCAACAGGGGACAGGTGAACCACGTTAGCGTGGAGGAGGTTGAAGCTCAGCCCGATGCAGTAATAGGTAAGTTTTTGGTTAAGTCATTTACTGCACTCGTTCTTTTTGATACTGGTGCATCGCATTCATACATCTCAAGGGGATTTGTGGATAAGTATAACCTATCAACCCAAGCCCTTAGGTCACCCATGTTAGTAACCTCGCCTGGAGCAGAGTATGTGGCTAGTCTATGGTGTGATCGGTTACCATTAAGGATTGGTAACTATGTTTTTCCCTCAGACCTAATAGTATTGGAATCTCAAGGATTGGATGTGATATTAGGCATGGATTGGTTATCAAAGTATGAAGGGAATATTGAATGTGCTAGTAAGTCAATTTTGCTTACCACCCCAGAAGGGAGAAGGATCAAGTATGTATCCCGGCATGTGCCAAAGAGGACTCAAGTAAATTGCCTAACAGGAGTTGTGCAGGAGGAAGTACCAGTGGTAAGGGATTTCCCTGAAGTATTTCCAGAGGAGTTGCCAGGCATGCCACCGGATAGAGATATTGAGTTTTTGATTGAGCTATTGCCAGGCACAGGGCCAATATCAAAGAGACCATATAGGATGCCAGCAAAGGATTTGGTGGAAATTAAGAAGCAGATTAAGGAGTTACTGGATAAGGGATATATTCGCCCAAGTTCTTCGCCTTGGGGATCGCCAGTACTTCTAGTGGAGAAGAAGGATGGATCGTTAAGGATGGTTGTTGATTATCGAGGATTGAATGAAGTAACGATCAAGAACAAGTACCCACTACCAATGATCAATGATCTGTTTGATCGATTGCAAGGAGCTAAGGTATTTTCCAAGATCGATCTGCGATCAGGATACCACCAGTTGAAGATTCGAGAACAGGATATTCCTAAGACAGCTTTTACCACCAGGTATGGGCTGTACGAGTATACCGTTATGTCATTTGGTCTGACTAACGCACCTGCCTATTTTATGAACATGATGAACAAAGTGTTTATGGAGTTCTTGGATAAGTTCGTCGTAGTGTTCATTGATGATATCCTGGTTTATTCGAAGAATGAAGAGGAGCATAAGGAGCATTTGCGTTTGGTACTTGGAAAGCTCAGAGAACATCAATTATATGCCAAGTTCAGCAAATGTGAGTTTTGGTTGAAGGAAGTAGGATTCCTCGGACACGTTATATCTGGAGAAGGTATAGCAGTTGATCCCACTAAAGTTGATACCGTGACCAAGTGGGAAGCCCCAACAACAGTTGGAGAGATCCGGAGTTTTCTTGGACTCGCAGGATACTACCGGAGATTTATTGAGAATTTCTCAAAGATTGCGAAGCCTATGACTGAGTTGTTAAAGAAAGATACCAAGTTCATATGGACGGAGGAATGTGAGGCTAGTTTCCAGGAGTTGAAGAAACGTTTGGTTACCTCACCAGTGTTGATTTTGCCAGACCAGACCAAAGATTATGAGGTGTATTGCGACGCTTCACGTCGAGGACTTGGAGCAGTGCTTATGCAGGAAGGGAGAGTTGTTTCATATGCCTCAAGACAACTGAAGCCTCATGAGTTGAATTATGCCACGCATGATTTGGAGTTAGCAGCCGTAGTGCATGCTTTGAAAACATGGAGACATTTCCTCATTGGAAACCATTGTGAGGTGTACACGGATCATAAGAGTTTGAAGTACATTTTCACACAGAAGGAGTTGAATCTCAGACAAAGGAGATGGTTGGAGCTCATCAAGGATTATGATATGAGATTGCATTATCACCCCGGAAAGGCTAATGTAGTAGCTGACGCATTAAGCCGTAAGAGCCATGTCAATACGTTAATGACGGGAGAAATACCCAAGGAGTTAGCAGAAAATCTTCGTGAACTATGTTTGGAAATAGTTCCGAGAGGCTATGTAGCAGCATTGGAGATTCAGTCAACTTTGATGGATAGAATCAGGGAAGCTCAGAAGACTGACAAAGAGATTGCCGCTATAAAGGAGAAACTGAGCAAAGGAAAAGCTAAAGGATTTCGTGAGGATGAGCACGATACCCTATGGTTTGAAGACCGCGTTTACGTGCCCAATGACCCGGAGATCAGGAAGTTGATTTGCAAGAGGCACACGATTCACCATATTCAATTCACCCAGGAAATACCAAGATGTATTTGGATTTGAAGGATATTTTCTGGTGGACCGGAATGAAGAAGGATATTGCGGAGTATGTAGCAGTTTGTGATGTATGTCAGAGAGTAAAGGCAGAGCATCAGAAGCCAGCAGGATTGTTACAACCATTGCCGATACCCGAATGGAAGTGGGATAAGCTAGGCATGGATTTTATCACGGGATTACCCAGGACTCGTTCAGGCTATGACTCGATTTGGGTTGTAGTTGATCGATTGACGAAAGTAGCTCATTTCATCCCAGTAAAGACCACTTACACCAGTGCTAAGTTGGCAAAGATATACATGACCAGGATCGTATGTTTGCATGGAGTTCCAAGGAGTATCGTATCAGATAGAGGAACCCAGTTTACCTCAAAGTTCTGGAAGCAGTTGCACGAAACTTTGGGTACCAGGCTAGAATTCAGTACAGCTTTTCATCCACAGACAGATGGACAGACCGAGAGAGTCAATCAGATTTTGGAGGATATGCTGAGAGCTTGTGCGCTAGATTATGGATCTAGTTGGGACGATAATTTGCCATATGCAGAGTTCTCTTACAACAACAGTTACCAAACCAGTTTAAAGATGGCCCCTTTCGAAGCCTTGTACGGAAGGAGGTGCAGGACACCGTTATCGTGGGACGAAGTTGGAGACCGCCAGTTGTTTGGACCTGACTTGATTAAAGAGTCTGAACAGAAGGTGAAGTTGATTCGCGATAGGCTCAAGGTAGCCCAGTCCAGACAGAAAAGTTATGCAGATTCTAAACGCAAGGAGACAGTTTACGAAGTCGGAGATAGAGCTTATCTTCGAGTATCTCCACTTCGGGGAACAAAGCGTTTTGGAGTTAAAGGGAAGTTAGCGCCACGATTTGTAGGACCATATCGAGTTTTGGAGCGTATGGGAGAAGTGGCCTACAAGTTGGAATTGCCCGAAGGATTGTCAGGAGTTCATGATGTGTTCCACGTTTCTCAGTTAAAGAATTGTCACACGGAGATGGCTGACATACCGTTGAGAGACACAGTGCCTTTAGAAACTATTCAGTTGGATAACGATTTGACCTACGAGGAGAGACCAATTAAGATTCTCGAGTTTGCCAGCCGAGTTACTCGCAGCAAGGTTATCAAGTTTTGCAAAGTTCAGTGGAGCCACCACACGGAGGATGAAGCCACCTGGGAGCGAGAGGAAGATTTGCTCAAGGACCACCCTCACCTATTTTCTAGCCAACCCGAATCTCGAGGGCGAGATTCATCTTAAGGGGGGTAGGTTTGTAACATCCCAAATTTTCAATTTGGAATGTTATACATTAGATCATCATTGCATACCATATTTTATTTTGCATTTTGGTTGATCCTAGAAATTCTACGCAACTCAATGACCCACGGAGAGAGTTGGGGATTTCACTATTTTCATATTTGAGTTTTCTCAAATTTTGAGAATAGGATCATTTGATTTTATTTATTTTATCATCAATTATTTCTATTACAAAAAATATGAGAGAGGGAATAAAATGACTTTCCCAAAATAAAGAAATATTGAGGATCAAATAATAAAATCAAATAAGATTTTATTTCAGAGTTTTTCGGTGTTTTATTTGAATTTGGGAAAAATGTGCATTTTTCAAAATTGCATTTAGGTCCCAAATAAATGTTCACCTTGTGCGGCTTTATTTTAGAAGCCCGTGAAAATTTATTTCGGAATTTTTGGAGTCCGTTTAGTTTTTCTTTTTATTTTTCTTCTGCACGTAATTAAAAAAAATCGAACCGACCTAACCGGGCCGTGTCCGCCTGGGACTCTGGCCCGGCAGGCTTTATAAGCCGGGGCAGCCCACCCGGGGCAAACCCTAAGCTGCCCCAGCTCTAGCCGCTGCCGCCGCGCCTCGCCACCCCGCGCCGCCGCCGCCGCCCCCGCCGCCGCCGTGCGCCGCTGCCGCCGCCCCGCGCCGCCTCCGCCGCACACTCGCCGAGGTTCGCCGCCGCCTCGAAATCCGTGCTGGTTTTTTTATTTTTTTAGAAAAACCATTCGGTTTTTCCGTTGGCTTTTTTAGATTCGGTTTCTTTTTTTAAATAGGTCGGTTTTTCCGGTTTATTTAAATAGCGAGCGTTCGTCCGTTCGTTTGTTCTAGCGAACGTTCGTCGTTTTTCTTTTTCTCGGATTAAATCCGCGTTTTTTCTGATCGCTATTCCTGATCCGATTTTTGTTTTAGTTTAACTTTTCGCTCGTTTATCGGAATCAGGCGATTCAAGCGCCTGGAGTTTCGTCTCGAAACCCTCTATCCATTTAACCAACTTAAACAAGATTTTGCTACTATAAAATTTGCCCCAGATCCAGATTAGTAGAACGAAGTTATTTTCTTTCGCCATTTGACTTTCGTTGCTTCGTTCAATTTGATTCTTTTTGCCAACCGGAGTTCTTAAGTTGAACCTTCTGGTTAGATCTCTTATTTGAGTTTTACCTGTGCATTAGATGAGTACTTATTGTATGCTTGTTTGTTTGTCTGCGATAGAATACCCGGAGTGCGCCGCTTGTTACTTCGAATCGCTAGGTTTCCCGGATCATCAGCAAGGCAAGTAACACTTTGATCATACCTTTTCTACTACCCAGTTTTATTGCATTAGATCAATCCTCACACATTGCATGATTAGGATCTAATTAAATTGTGGGATGGGAAGTAGATGAGGTAGTACCTATTACCTGTTTATTATCAAACCTTTGGGAGTTACTTCTACGTTTGCTTATTATGCCATGCTATGCTAGTAGACGTGGATTGGGTGAGTGATATCCATGACAGATGTGAGTTTGTTAATTAATGGTTTATCTAAGGTGGCAACTTAAACACACATCTGGGTGGATTGAGGCACCTGGGTATTCCAGGACTTGCCTGTTTTCTTTTGGACCGCCACCCAGGCTCAAAGGGATCATGAGACTATTCATACTAGAAACTTCCGTGTGCAGCCACAAGCTATTATGGGCTCTAGCATAGTTGACTAAGTCGTGCGAACTCTTACAGTGGTAGACTAGCAGATGTAGGGGATGTAGGTGGTACGGTCTACCCGATCGTAAGGTGCTAGCGCTTCTGAAAGACTATGTCTCGGTCATCCGTCTTCTCAAACACCATGTAGTGCGAGAAACCAAACGGAGGCGATCGAGTCTTGTGGGGAAAAGTGCGCAAACCTCTGCAGAGTGTAATAAACTAATCATGGTTAGCCGTGTCCCCGGTTATGGACATCTTGAGTATCTAGTACCTGGATTATCATGTGAATCTCAACATGTTACTCTAAATTAATTTTGTTGGGTTATGTTTAATGATGATGCTTAATTGGGATTGAGAATGCTGTCAACCATTCTCAATGTTTAACAACTACCATGATAGTTAAATAAATTTATTCCTTTGAAGTAGGGAAAAATTGGCTTTACGCAAAACTGTAACCATAGAGCTTTCCACCAGCCAAATATGCATATAGTATAGCTGTTTCATTCCATTACTCTCTATGTGTTACATTGCCAGCATATTCCATGTGCTGACCCGTTTCGGGCTGCAACGTTAATGTTGCAGACTTTTCAGACGACGATTAAGGAGTTTTTAGGTCGTGGTTCTATACTCAGTGATGCCGTTGGAGTTGATGGACTCACTTATCTTCCAAGCCTTCCGCTGTTATCGTTATTAGATGGCCTTAAGCCATATTTATTGTAATAAGTTCTCTTATGAGACACTGGATGTAATAAGTGTGTGATTGCTACTCTGCTATAAATCCTCCGTGTACTATGTGGTGTCAGCATTACTGATCCAGAGATGACACCGGAGCACAGAGATCAGACTGTTTGAGGTCTGGTCGCTACACATTTTGTGGAATCTGGGCTCATCATCGCTTCCTCATAGTTTGTAGGTTCGTCATGGTCAAGTAACATGACCTCCGAAACAGGATTACTGTACCACTCTGGTGTGGATCTTACTCTGGTTGACCTACGAGGTTCGGTAGTAACTTGATCAGAAGTTTCATGATCATCATCATTAGCTTCCTCGCTTACTGGTGTAGGAATCACTAGAACTGATTTCTGTGATGAACTACTTTCCAATGAGGGAGCAGGTACAGTTACCTCATCAAGTTCTACTTTCCTCCCACTCACTTCTTTCGAGAGAAACTCCTTCTCTAGAAAGGATCCATTCTTAGCAATGAATATCTTGCCTTCGGATTTGTGATAGAAGGTGTACCCAGGGCCGGCCCTGAGGGGGGCAGGGGGGCGGCCGCCCCGGGCCTCGGAAATCTAGGGGGACCCTCCGGCCATGTACGCATGTGAGATTACCTAGCTACACAGTGACAACGCCGTCCCTCGTAGCAGATTTTTTTCAGGGAAACCGCACACAGCAGGAGGTAGCGGACGACGATCACACGAGTATGTTCATCGTGTTTTCTTCCTTGCACAATCCAGACCCCTAGTAATTTTGTTTGAGAATGAATCACAGGGGCCCTAGTAGCGCACATCCACACGACATCATCCACCGTGAGATACCGGGCCTGGCCCAGCTCGTGGGCAGTATGACCATCGGCCCCCGACTAGCGCACAACGCCCACGTTCCCTTTTTCCCATCGTGGATGCCTACAGCCAACACGAAAATTTAGTCGCCAATCACGGCAATGCCATCGCCGTCATCAGGATATCACCCATGGCGGCCGCGAAGGGGAAGGAGCACACTGGCAGGCTCGTCATCAGGTTCCGGTAAGGATCGCTTCCCTCTTGAATTCTTGATAGAATCATGTGCGCTTGTATGGATTCTGAGATTTATCCCCTTCCTTGCTCCCGACGGGAAAGTTTATAGTCGCTGTGAGCGAGATTTTTATTTAGCATTTGAAAATTAGGAGCCATGATGCTACTATTCGATTTAGGAAAAAAATAGGAGTATAGGATGTTGTCTACTAAAGCAGGATTAACCACGAAGTTCCGTCAAATTCTATATGAACTTGTATGTTTAATTAATTAACTCGATGATCGATTTTATGATTTTGTGGTGATGCTGGAAAAGTGCTATCTCAAAGACATTCAAACGGTTCCTTCTTTGTAGAATATTTCAACTTATATCTCCAGGATCAAAGTTGACAGAAAACAATGCTTTCTCGATTTGGAGATGATAGCAAGAAATATATTGAATCTTCTGTTCAACAGTTTTCTCATATAGTTTATGACATTAACTCACTATATGTGTTATCTATAGGGCTTAGAAGATGGTTCTAGTGCTTCATCACAGAACAATCTTTTTTACCAAGGACATGTATAAGGAGGCGCTGGATGTGTTGATGGTGGCTGAGGTATGCAACCTTCTGTGATCATTGTTGTCATACTGTAAAAAGCATATACATCTTTTAAATAGCTATATAGTGATGAAAAACAAAATTGTGAGGTTTGTAAGTTTAGAAAAATTATTGAATGGGATTGATATCATACCATAATTCATGTTATTAAATCTAGGAAAGTTAGAAGAAAAAAATTTAAGTTAACTATAATTATTTGATTTTGGATGCACTTGTTTTACTAAAAAATTATCATATACATATATATTAAATATTATGTTGTTGTTTATAATAAGGGCCCCCTGTTCTAGTCTCGCCCCGGGCCCCAGAAATCTCAGGACCGGCCCTGGGTGTACCCAACAGTCTCCTTTGGGTATCCTATGAAGACACATTTCTCTGATTTGGGTTCAAGCGTATCAGGTTGAAGCTTTTTCACATAAGCATCGCAGCCCCAAACTTTAAGAAACGACAACTTGGGTTTCTTGCCAAACAATAGTTCATAAGGTGTCGTCTCAACGAATTTCGATGGTGCCCTATTTAACGTGAATGCAGTTATCTCTAAAGCATAACCGCAAAATGATAGTGGTAAATCAGTAAGAGACATCATAGATTGCACCATATCTAATAAAGTGCGGTTACGAAGTTCAGACACACCATTACGCTATGGTGTTCCAGGTGGCATGAGTTGCGAAACTATTCCGCATTGTTTCAAATGAAGACCAAACTCATAACTCAAATATCCACCTCCATGATCAGACCGTAGAAACTTAATTTTCTTGTTACAATGATTTTCCACTTTGCTCTGAAATTCTTTGAACTTTTCAAATGTTTCAGACTTATGTTTCATCAAGTAGATATAACCATATCTGCTCAAATCATCAGTTAAGGTCAGAAAATAATGATACCCGCCACGAGCATCAACACTTATCGGGCCGCATACATCAGTATGTATTATTTCCAATAAGTCTGTTGCTCTTTCCATTGTTCTGGAGAACGGAGTCTTAGTCATCTTGCCCATGAGGCATGGTTCGCAAGCATCAAGTGATTCATAATCAAGTGATTCCAAAAGTCCATCAGCATGGAGTTTCTTCATGCGCTTTACACCAATATGACCCAAACGGCAGTGCCACAAATAAGTTGCACTATCATTGTTAAACTTATATATTTTTGGCTTCAATACTATGAACATGTATATCACTACTATCAAGATTTAGTAAAATAGACCACTCATCAAGGGTGCATGATCATAAAAGATATTACTCATATAAATAGAACAACCATTATTCTCTGATTTAAATGAATAACCATCTCGCATCAAACAAGATCCAAATATAATGTTCATGCTTAACGCTGGCACCAAATAACAATTATTCAGGTCTAAAACTAATCCTAAAGGTAAGTGTAGAGGTAGCGTGCCGACTGCGATCACATCGACTTTGGAACCATTTTCCACGCGCATCGTCACCTCGTCCTTAGCCAATCTTCGCTTAATTCGTAGCCCCTGTTTTGAGTTGCAAATATTAGCAACAGAACCAGTATCAAATACCCAGGCGCTACTGCGAGCATTAGTAAGGTACACATTAATAACATGTATATCAAATATACCTTTCACTTTGCCATCCTTCTTATCCGCCAAATACTTGGGGCAGTTCCGCTTCCAGTGACCAGTCCCTTTGCAGTAGAAGCACTCAGTCTCAGGCTTAGGTCCAGACTTGGGCTTCTTCACTTGAGTAGAAACTTGCTTGCTGTTCTTCTTGAAGTTCCCCTTCTTCCCTTTGCCCTTCTTCTTGAAACTGGTAGTCTTGTTGACCATCAACACTTGATGCTCCTTCTTGATTTCTACCTCCGCAGCTTTTAGCATTACGAAGAGCTCGGGAATTGTCTTATCCATCCCTTGCATATTATAGTTCATCACAAAGCTCTTGTAGCTTGGTGGCAGTGATTGAACAACTCTATGAATGACACTATCATCAGGAAGATTAACTCCCAGTTGAGTCAAGTGGTTGTGGTACCCAGACATTCTGAGTATATGTTCACTGACAGAACTATTCTCCTCCATATTGCAGCTGTAGAACTTATTGGAGACTTCATATCTCTCAATCCGGGCATTTGCTTGAAATATTAACTTCAACTCCTGGAACATCTCATATGCTCCATGACGTTCAAAACGTTGTTGAAGTCCCGGTTCTAAGCCGTAAAGCATAGCACACTGAACTATCAAGTAGTCATCAGCTTTGCTCTGCCAGATGTTCATAACATCTGGTGTTGCTCCTGCAGCGGGTTTGTCACCTAGCGGTGCTTCCAGGACGTAATTATTATGTGCAGCAATGAGGATAATCCTCAAGTTACGGACCCAATCCGTGTAGTTGCTACCATCAACTTTCAACTTAGCTTTCTCTAGGAATGCATTAAAATTCAATGGAACAACAACACGGACCATCTATCTACAACAACATAGAGATGCAAAATACTATCAGGTACTAAGTTCATGATAAATTGAAGTTCAATTAATCATATTACTTAAGAACTCCCACTTAGATAGACATCCCTCTAATCATCTAAGTGATCACGTGATCCATATCAACTAAACCATGTCCGATCATCATGTGTGATGGAGTAGTTTTCAATGGTGAACATCACTATGTTGATCATATCTACTATATGATTCACTTCAACCTTTCGGTCTCAATGTTCTGAGGCCATATCTGCATATGCTAGGCTCATCAAGTTTAACCCGAGTATTATGCATCTGCAAAACTGGCTTGCACCCGTTGTATGTGAACGTAAAGCTTATCACACCCGATCATCACGTGGTGTCTCGATACAACGAACTGTAGCAATGGTGCATGCTTAGGGAGAACACTTGTACCTTGAAATTTTAGTGAGGGATCATCTTATAATGCTATCGCCGTACTAAGCAAAATAAGATGCATAAAGGATAAACATCACATGCAATCAAAATATGTGACATGATATGGCCATCATCATCTTGTGCCTTTGATCTCCATCTCCAAAGCACCGTCATGATCTCCATCGTCACCAGCTTGACACCTTGATCTCCACCGTAGCATCGTTGTCGTCTCGCCAACTATTGCTTCTACGACTATCGCTACCACTTAGTGATAAAGTAAAGCAATTACATGGCGATTGCATTTCATACAATAAAGTGACAACCATAAGGCTCCTGCCAGTTACCGATAACTTTTACAAAACATGATCATCTGATACAACAATTTATATCTCATCACATCTTGACCATATCACATCACAACATGCCCTGCAAAAACAAGTTAGACGTCCTCTACTTTGTTGTTGCAAGTTTTACATGGCTGCTACGGGCTTCTAGCAAGAACCGTTCTTACCTACGCATCAAAACCACAACGATTTTTTGTCAAGTGTGTTGTTTTAACCTTCAACAAGGACCGGTCGTAGTCAAACTCGATTCAACTAAAGTTGGAGAAACAGATACCCGCCAGCCACGTGTGTGCGAAGCACGTCGGTAGAACCGGTCTCATGAATGCGGTCATGTAATGTCGGTCCGGGCCGCTTCATCCAACAATATCGCTGAATCAAAGTAAGACGTTGGTGGTAATGTAACATCCCAAATTTTCAATTTGGAATGTTATACATTAGATCATCATGCATATCTATTTTATTCTGCATTTTGGTTGATCCTAGAAAGTTCTACGCAACTGAATGACCCACTGAGAGAGTTGGGAATTTCGTTATTTTCATATTTGAGTTTTCTCAAATTTTGAGAATGGGATCATTTGATTTTAATTATTTTATCGTTAATTATTTCTATTACAAAAATATGAGAGAGGGAATAAAATGACTTTCCCAAAATAAAGAAATATTGAGGATTTAATAATAAAATCAAATAAGATTTTATTTCGGAGTTTTTCGGTGTTTTATTTGAATTTATGAAAAAAGTGCGTTTTTTTCAAAATTGCATTTAGGTCCCAAATAAATGTTCACCTTATGCGGCTTGATTTTAGAAGCCCGCGAAAATTTATTTCGGAATTTTTGGAGTCCGTTTAGTATTTCTTTTTATTTTTCTTCCGAGCGGAATAATTAAAAAAAATGAACCGACTTAACGGGCCGTGTCTGACCTGGACACCGACCCGGGAGGCCTTTATAAGCCGAGGCCCGGCCCCGGGGAAACCCTAAAGCGCCCTAAGCCGCCACCGCCCTAAGAGCCGCCGCCGCCGACGTCCGCCGCCGCCGTCGCCGGATCTCGCCGCCGAGGTTCGTCGCGCCTCATTTTCCGTGCCGAAAAAAAGAGAGAAAAAAAGTTGGCGTTCATCGTTTTTCTTTTTCTCGGATTAAATCCACGATTTTTCTGATCGCGATTCCTGATCCGATTTTTGTTTTAGTTTAACTTTTCGCTCGTTTATCGGAATCAGGCGATTCAAGCGCCTAGAGTTTCGTCTCGAAACCCTCTATCCGAATAACCAACTTAAACAAGATTTTGCTACTGTAAAATTTGCCCTAGATCCAGATTACTAGAACGAAGTTGTTTTCTTTCGACGTTTGTCTTTCGTTGCTTCGTTCGATTTGATTCTTTTTGCCAACCGGAGTTCTTAAGTTGAACCTTCTAGTTAGATCTCTTATTTGAGTTTTACCTGTGCATTAGTTGAGTACTTATTGTATGCTTGTTTGTTTGTCTGCGATAGAATACCCGGAGTGCGCCGCCTGTTACTTCGAATCGTTAGATTTCGCGGATCATCAGCAAGGCAAGTAACACTTTGATCATACCTTTTCTACTACCCAGTTTTATTGCATTAGATCAAATCCTCACACATTGCATGATTAGGATCTAATTAAATTGTGGGATGGGAAGTAGATGAGGTAGTACCTATTACCTGTTTATTATCAAACCTTTGGGAGTTACTTCTACGTTTGCTTATTATGCCATGCTATGCTAGTAGACGTGGATTGGGTGAGTGATATCCATGACTGATGTGAGATTGTTAATTAATGGTTTATCTAAGGTGGCAACTTAAACACACATCTGGGTGGATTGAGGCACCTGGGTATTCCAGGACTTGTCTGTTTTCTTTTGGACCGCCACCCAGGCTCAAAGGGATCATGAGACTATTCATACTAGGAACTTCCGTGTGCAGCCACAAGCTGTTATGGGCTCTAGCATAGTTGACTAAGTTGTGCGAACTTTTACAGTGGTAGACTAGCAGATGTAGGGGATGTAGGTGGTACGGTCTACCCGATCATAAGGTGCTAGCGCTTCTGAAAGACTATGTCTTGGTCATCCGTCTTCTCAAACACCATGTAGTGCGAGAAACCAAACGGAGGCGATCGAGTCTTGTGGGGAAAAGTGCGCAAACCTCTGCAGAGTGTAATAAATTAATCATGGTTAGTCGTGCCCCGGTTATGGACATCTTGAGTATCTAGTACTTGGATTATCATGTGAATCTCAACATGTTACTCTAAATTAATTTTGTTGGGTTATGTTTAATGATGATGCTTAATTGGGATTGAGAATGCTGTCAACCATTCTCAATGTTTAACAACCACCATGATAGTAATTAAATATATTCCTTTGAAGTAGGGAAAAATTGGCTTTACGCAAAACTGTAACCATAGAGCTTTCCACCAGCCAAATATGCATATAGTATAGCTGTTTCATTCCATTACTCTCTATGTGTTACCTTGCCAGCATATTCCATGTGCTGAGCCGTTTTGGGGCTGCAACGTTAATGTTGCAGACTTTTCAGACGATGATTAAGGAGTTTTTAGGTCGTGGTTCTATACTCAGTGATGCCGTTGGAGTTGATGGACTCACTTATCTTCCAAGCCTTCCGCTGTTATCGTTATTAGATGGCCTTAAGCCATATTTATTGTAATAAGTTCTCTTTTGAGACACTCGATGTAATAAGTGTGTGATTGCTACTCTGCTATAAATCCTCCGAGTACAGTGTGGTGTCAGCATTACTGATCCAGGGATGACACCGGAGCACACAGATCAGACTGTTTGAGGTCTGGTCGCTACAGAGATGGTATCAGAGCCCATGCTGACTGTAGGACATGACCACTAAGCACAAGACCTAGATCACTATTCACTCTCTTCTCTCCTGACTTCTCATCTTTTCTACTCTTTAGGATGGCGGATGCAAGGAACAAGTTCACGCAACCGGATGAAGATACACCCTTTGGACGACACTTGAAGGAAGTCACTAGATACCTGAACATAGGAGTACCAAGCTTCACAGGAACCTACGACGCCACTTTACCTAAAGAAGAGCGCTGGATGATTCAAGTTCAAGTTCTAGGAAGGACGTTCATGCCAGTCATTGAGCCCATAGAGTTTTCTTTTCATGCACCAACTTGGAGTCTAGGAAAGAGCATGGCAGCTCACATCGCCATGGGACGCATTGGAGAAGTCTACCGCAAGGATCTCAAGGATACTATCTACCATATTTGTGGGCGCCGAGATGAACACTGGGAGATGATCAGCACCAGGAAGGATAGATCAATCGCAGCTTTTATCCAGGAGCTAAACCAGCACATTCGACGCCAGGAGAACCAGATGTGCGCCGACATGATAGATCTGAAGAAGGCTAAGACTAGAATCAAGGAATTGGAGGAAGAACTCAAGGCTACACGTGAAGATTATGAAGAGGAAATTGAAGTATTGGTGGAGAAGAATGACGACATGATCAAGAAGATTGGAATATTTATGGGAGACCCTACGCCAGTAGATGAAGACGAAGAACCTCAGGAAATTAGCCTGGAAGACTACATCATCATCGACGACACCGACTCGGAAGCAGATAGTAGCGATGATGACTATGTGGATGAAGCCGGAGCAGATATCATGGAGTCAACGACCGTAGAATATTTCTAGTAGACCACCTCATTAGTAGTAGTAGTCCGAGCACTTTTGCGATACTTAGGTCGATTGTATGCCCTTGTTTGATTGATTGAAGTGAATTGTTTGTTTTGGCTCATGTGCATATGGGTAGTGTTTTCTCTTTAGACCCCCTCTATTCTTATATCTCATATTTTCTAAACCCTCAGATGCCTCTAAGACGTGACCCTGGTTTTGCCTTTCCACTGGAGCTCACCTAGTTGATCCAGCAACAGAACACATTAATGCAGTTGCTAGTCCAGAATCAGAATCAGGGGAACAACAACAACAACCCACCACCACCACCACCACCTGTTGACCACTTAGCCCGTTTTCTTAGGCTGAATCCGCCGGTGTTTTCCAGTAGCACCGAGCCGATAGTAGCAGATGATTGGCTCCACAAGACCGCTAGGGAGTTGACCACAGCGGATGCACAGATGCGGAGAAGGTTAAGTTTGCCGCACATCAGTTAGAAGGACCCGCCGCATCATGGTGGGAGAATTTCATAGCCACTTTCCCAGTCGACACTATCACATGGGACCAATTTCAGCAGGCTTTTCATACTGCACATGTTTCAACAGGAGCCATGGCCATGAAGAAGCGTGAGTTTTGCAACTTGTGCCAAGGAGGACGGACGATTGGCCAGTATGTGGAGGAATTTAGTAAGCTAGCATGTTATGCCCCAGATGACGTCGCTATGGATGAAGCTAAGCAGGAGAAGTTTCTGGAAGGACTGAATGATGAGTTGAGCATGCAGTTGATGGTAGCCACCTTCAACAACTACCAGGAGTTGGTAGATCGTGCTCTTATGATTGAAGGGAAGCAGCAGAAAATTGAGAATCGCAAGAGGAAGTATGGACAAGGAAAGTACAATTCAGGAGCTCAGCAGAAGCCACGTTTTACCCCTAGACCGGGAGGACATTTTCAGCATACCCATGGAGGAGGTAGCTTGCACAATCACAATGGCACCAAGAATGGTAATGGCAATGGAGGAAGCAACGGCCAGAATCGCCCCAACCCCTCAACCCCAGCCAAGAAGGACTTGAGCCAAGTCACTTGCTTTTAAGTGTTCGAAGACAGGACATTATGCAAATGAATGTCCTGAATTGCAAAATGGAAATAGAAATGGAAGTTCTGGGAAGAAGTCGAACCCTTTTAACAGGGGACAGGTGAACCACATTAGCGTGGAGGAGGTTGAAGCTCAGCCCGATGCAGTAATAGGTATGTTTTTGGTTAAGTCATTTACTGCACTCGTTCTTTTTGATACTGGTGCATCGCATTCATACATCTCAAGGGGATTTGTGGATAAGTATAACCTACCAACCCAAGCCCTTAGGTCACCCATGTTAGTAACCTTGCCCGGAGCAGAGTATGTGGCTAGTCTATGGTGTGATCGGTTACCATTAAGGATTGGTAACTATGTTTTTCCCTCAGACCTAATAGTATTGGAATCTCAAGGATTGGATGTGATATTAGGCATGGATTGGTTATCAAAGTATGAAGGGAATATTGAATGTGCTAGTAAGTCAATTTTGCTTACCACACCAGAAGGGAGAAGGATCAAGTATGTATCCCGGCATGTGCCAAAGAGGACTCAGGTAAATTGCCTAACAGGAGTTGTGCAGGAGGAAGTACCAGTGGTAAGGGATTTCCCTGATGTATTTCCAGAGGAGTTGCTAGTCATGCCAGCGGATAGAGATATTGAGTTTTTGATTGAGCTATTGCCAGGCACAGGGCCAATATCAAAGAGACCATATAGGATGCCAGCAAAGGATTTGGTGGAAATTAAGAAGCAGATTAAGGAGTTACTGGATAAGGGATATATTCGCCCAAGTTCTTCGCCTTGGGGATCGCCAGTACTTCTAGTGGAGAAGAAGGATGGATCGTTAAGGATGGTTGTTGATTATCGAGGATTGAATGAAGTAACGATCAAGAACAAGTACCCACTACCTATGATCAACGATCTGTTTGATCGATTGCAAGGAGCTAAGGTATTTTCCAAGATCGATCTACGACCAGGATACCACCAGTTGAAGATTCGAGAACATGATATTCCGAAGACAGCTTTTGGCACCAGGTATGGGCTGTATGAGTATACCGTTATGTCATTTGGTCTGACTAACGCACCTGCCTATTTATGAACATGATGAACAAAGTGTTTATGGAGTTTTTGGATAAGTTCGTCGTAGTGTTCATTGATGATATCCTGGTTTATTCGAAGAATGAAGAGGAACATAAGGAGCATTTGCGTTTGGTACTTGGAAAGCTTAGAGAACATCAATTATATGCCAAGTTCAGCAAATGTGAGTTTTGGTTGAGGAAGTAGGATTCCTCGTACACGTTATATCAGGAGAAGGTATAGCAGTAGATCCCGCTAAAGTTGAAACTGTGACCAAGTGGGAAGCCCCAACAACAGTTGGAGAGATCCGGAGTTTTCTTGGACTCGCAGGATACTACCGGAGATTTATTGAGAATTTCTCAAAGATTGCGAAGCCTATGACTGAGTTGTTGAAGAAGGATACCATGTTCATATGGACAGAGGAATGTGAGGCTAGTTTCCAGGAGTTGAAGAAACGCTTAGTTACCTCACCAGTATTGATCTTGCCAGACCAGACCAAGGATTATCAGGTGTATTGCGACGCTTCACGTCGAGGACTTGGAGCAGTGCTTATGCAGGAAGGGAGAGTTGTTTCATATGCCTCAAGACAACTGAAACCTCATGAGTTGAATTATGCCACGCATCATTTGGAGTTAGCAGCCGTAGTGCATGCATTGAAGACATGGAGACATTTTCTGATTGGAAATCATTGTGAGGTGTACACGGATCATAAGAGTTTGAAGTACATTTTCACACAGAAGGAGTTGAATCTCAGACAAAGGAGATGGTTGGAGCTTATCAAGGATTATGATATGAAATTGCATTATCACCCCGGAAAGGCTAATGTAGTAGCTGACGCATTAAGCCGTAAGAGCCATGTCAATACGTTAATTACGGGAGAAATACCAAGGGAGTTAGCAGAAAATCTTCATGAACTATGTTTGGAAATAGTTCCGAGAGGCTATGTAGTAGCATTGGAGATTCAGTCAACTTTGATGGATAGAATCAGAGAAGCTCAGAAAGTTGACAAAGAGATTGCCGCTATAAAGGAGAAACTGAGCAAAGGAAAAGCCAAAGGATTTTGTGAGGATGAGCACGACACCCTATGGTTTGAAGACCGCGTTTACGTGCCCAATGACCCGGAGATCAGGAAGTTGATACTGCAAGAGGCACACGACTCACCGTATTCAATTCACCCAGGAAATACCAAGATGTATTTGGATTTGAAGGATATTTTCTGGTGGACCGGAATGAAGAAGGATATTGCGGAGTATGTAGCAGTTTGTGATGTATGCCAGAGAGTAAAGGCAGAGCATCAGAAGCCAGCAGGATTGTTACAACCATTGCCGATACCTGAATGGAAGTGGGATAAGCTAGGCATGGATTTTATCACGGGATTGCCCAGGACTCGTTTAGGCTATGACTCGATTTGGGTTGTAGTTGATCGATTGACGAAAGTAGCTCATTTCATCCCAGTAAAGACCACTTATACCAGTGCTAAGTTGGCAAAGATATACATGACCAGAATAGTATGTCTGCATGGAGTTCCAAGGAGTATCGTATCAGATAGAGGAACCCAGTTTACCTCATAGTTCTGGAAGCAGTTGCACGAAACTTTGGGTACTAGGCTAGAATTCAGTACAACTTTTCATCCACAGACAGATGGACAGACCGAGAGAGTCAATCAGATTTTGGAGGATATGCTGAGAGCTTGTGCGCTAGATTACGGATCTAGTTGGGACGATAATTTGCCATATGCAGAGTTCTCTTACAACAACAGTTATCAAACCAGTTTAAAGATGGCCCCTTTCGAAGCTTTGTACGGAAGGAGGTGCAGGACACCGCTGTCATGGGACGAAGTTGGAGACCACCAGTTGTTTGGACCTGACTTGATTAAAGAGTCTGAACAGAAGGTGAAGTTGATTCGCGATAGGCTCAAGGTAGCCCAGTCCAGACAGAAAAGTTATGCAGATTCTAAACGCAAGGAGACAATTTACGAAGTCGGGGATAGAGCTTATCTTCGAGTATCTCCACTTCGAGGAACAAAGCGTTTTGGAGTAAAAGGGAAGTTAGCGGCACGATTTGTAGGACCATATCGAGTTTTGGAGCGTATGGGAGAAGTGGCCTACAAGTTGGAATTGCCCGAAGGATTGTCAGGAGTTCATGATGTGTTCCACGTTTCTCATTTAAAGAAATGTCACGCGGAGATGGCTGACATACCGTTAAGAGACACAGTGCCTTTGGAAACTATTCAGTTGGATAACGATTTGACCTACAAGGAGAAACCAATTAAGATCCTCGAGTTTTCCAACCGAGTTACCCGCAGCAAGGTTATCAAGTTTTGCAAAGTTCATTGGAGTCACCACACAGAGGATGAAGCCACCTGGGAGCGAGAGGAAGATTTGCTCAAAGACCACCCTCACCTATTTTCTAGCCAACCAGAATCTCGAGGGCGAGATTCATCTTAAGGGGGTAGGTTTGTAACATCACAAATTTTCAATTTGGAATGTTATACATTAGATCATCATGCATATCATATTTTATTCTGCATTTTGGTTGATCCTAGAAAATTCTACGCAACTCAATGACCCACGGAGAGAGTTGGGAATTTCGTTATTTTCATTTGATTTTAATTATTTTATCGTCAATTATTTCTATTACAAAAATATGAGAGAGGGAATAAAATGATTTTCCCAAAATAAAGAAATATTGAGGATTTAATAATAAAATCAAATAAGATTTTATTTCGGAGTTTTTCGGTGTTTTATTTGAATTTAGGAAAAAAGTGCATTTTCAAAATATGCATTTAGGTCCCAAATAAATGTTCACCTTGTGCGGCTTGATTTTAGAAGCCCGTGAAAATTTATTTCGGAATTTTTGAAGTCCGTTTTGTATTTCTTTTTATTTTTCTTCCGAGCGGAATAATTAAAAAAAACGAACCGACTTATCGGGCCGTGTCCGACCTGGACACCGGCCGGGAGGCCTTTATAAGCCGAGGCCCGGCCCCGGGGGAAACCCTAAAGCACCCTAAGCCGCCGCCCTAAGAAGTCCCCGCCGCCGCCGCCGCCGACGTCCGTCGCCGTCATCGCCGGATCTCGCCGCCGAGGTTCGTCGCGCCTCGTTTTCCATGCCGAAAAAAGAGAAAAAAAAGAAAAAAAATCGGCGTTCATCGTTTTTCTTTTTCTTGGATTAAATCCGCGATTTTCCTGATCGTGATTCCTGATCCGATTTTCGTTTTAGTTTAACTTTTAGCTCGTTTATCGGAATCAGGCGATTCAAGCGCCTAGAGTTTCGTCTCGAAACCCTCTATCCGAATAACCAACTTAAACAAGATTTTGCTACTGTAAAATTTGCTCTAGATCCAGATTACTAGAACGAAGTTGTTTTCTTTTGACGTTTGTCTTTCGTTGCTTCGTTCGATTTGATTCTTTTTGCCAACCGGAGTTCTTAAGTGGAACCTTCCGGTTAGATCTCTTATGTGAGTTTTACCTGTGCATTAGTTGAGTACTTATTGTATGCTTGTTTGTTTGTCTGCGATAGAATACCTGGAGTGCGCCGCCTGTTACTTCGAGTCGTTAGGTTTCGCGGATCATCAGCAAGGCAAGTAACACTTTGATCATACCTTTTCTACTACCTAGTTTTATTGCATTAGATCAAATCCTCGCACATTGCATGATTAGGATCTAATTAAATTGTGGGATGGGAAGTAGATGAGGTAGTACCTATTACCTATTTATTATCAAACCTTTGGGAGTTACTTCTATATTTGCTTATTATGCCATGCTATGCTAGTAGACGTGGATTGGGTGAGTGATATCCATGACAGATGTGAGATTGTTAATTAATGGTTTATCTAAGGTGGCAACTTAAACACACATCTGGGTGGATTGAGGCACCTGGGTATTCCAGGACTTGCCTATTTTCTTTTGGACCGCCACCTAGGCTCAAAGGGATCATGAGACTATTCATACTAGGAACTTCCGTGTGCGGCCACAAGCTATTATGGGCTCTAGCATAGTTGACTAAGTTGTGCGAATTCTTATAGTGGTAGACTAGTAGATGTAGGGGATGTAGGTGGTACGGTCTACCCGATCGTAACATGCTAGCGCTTCTGAAAGACCATGTCTCGGTCATCCGTCTTCTCAAACACCATGTAGTGCGAGAAACCAAACGGAGGCGATCGAGTCTTGTGGGGAAAAGTGCACAAACCTCTGCAGAGTGTAATAAACTAATCATGGTTAGTCGTGTCCCCGGTTATGGACATCTTGAGTATCTAGTACTTGGATTATCATGTGAATCTCAACATGTTACTCTAAATTAATTTTGTTGGGTTATGTTTAATGATGATGCTTAATTGGGATTGAGAATGCTGTCAACCATTCTCAATGTTTAACAACCACCATGATAGTAATTAAATATATTCCTTTGAAGTAGGGAAAAATTGGCTTTACGCAAAACTGTAACCATAGAGCTTTCCACCAGCCAAATATGCATATAGTATAGCTGTTTCATTCCATTACTCTCTACGTGTTACCTTGCCAGCATATTCCATGTGTTGACCCGTTTTCGGGCTGCAACTTTAATGTTGCAGACTTTTCAGACGATGATTAAGGAGTTTTTAGGTCGTGGTTCTATACTCAGTGATGCCGTTGGAGTTGATGGACTCACTTATCTTCCAAGCCTTCCGTTGTTATCATTATTAGATGGCCTTAAGCCATATTTATTGTAATAAGGTCTCTTTTGAGACACTCGATGTAATAAGTGTGTGATTGCTACTCTGCTATAAATCCTTCGAGTACTATGTGGTGTCAGCATTACTGATCCAGGGATGACACCGGAGCACAGAGATCAGACTGTTTGAGATCTGGTCGCTACAGGTAAGTAGTATGACTATTATCTCCCACAACTCTTTGTGTTCTACTCGTGCATATATCATCTACGAATAGACCTGACTTGGATGCCACTTGAAGGGGAATGTAGTAATTCAAAAAAATTCCTACGATCATGCAAGATCTATCTAGGAGATGCATAGCAACTAGATGGGAGAGTGTGTCCATGTACCCTTGTAGACCAAAAGCGGAAGCGTTTAGTAACGCGGTTGATGTAGTCGACCGTCTTCACAATCCAACTAATCCAAGTGCCGAACGTATGGCACCTCCGTGTTCAGCACACGTTCAACATGATGATGTCCCTCGAGCTCTTGATCCAGTAGAGGGTCGAGGGAGAGTTTCGTCCGCACGACGTTGTGGTGACGGTGTTGATGATGTGATCCGCGCAGGGCTTCGCCAAAGCACTACAACAATATGACTAAGGTGGTAAACTGTGGAGGGAGGCGTTGCACACGGCTAAGACAATTGATGTTGTGCCTTTGGGGTGCCTTCTTCACACGTATATAAAGGAGGGGGAGGAGGAGGCCGGCCAAGGGGGAGCACACCAAGGGGGGAGTCCTACTAGGACTCCAAACCTAGTAGGATCCGCCCCCTTTCCTTCCAACAGAGAGGGAGGATGAAAAAGGGGGGGGCGCCCCCTCCCCTTGTCCAATTCGGATTGGGGCAAGGGGGGCGCCCCACCTCGTGTGGCCTGCCTCCTCTCCTCCACTATGGCCCGTTAGGCCCAATAACTTTCCCGGGGCGTTCCGGTAACCTCTCGGTACTTCGAAAAATCCCCGATCTTCTTCGGAACCATTCTGGTGTCCGTATATAACCTTCCAATATATCAATCTTTACCTATCGACCATTTAGAGACTCATCGTCATGTCTGTGATCTCATCCGGGACTCCAAACAAACTTCGGTCATCAAAAACACATAACTCATAATACAAATCGTCATCGAACGTTAAGCGTGCGGACCCTACGGGTTTGAGAACTATGTAGACATGACCGAGACACATCTCCGGTCAATAACCAACAGCGGAACCTAGATGCTCATATTGGCTCCTAAATATTCTATGATGATATTTATCGGTCAAACCACATAACAACATACGTTATTCCCTTTGTCATCGGTATGTTACTTGCCCGAGATTCGATCGTCGGTATCATCATACCTAGTTCAATCTCGTTACCGGCAAGTCTCTTTACTCATACCATAATGCATCATCCCACAAGTAACTCATTAGTCACATTGCTTGCAAGGCTTATAGTGATGTGCATTACCGAGAGGGCCTAGAGATACCTTTTCGATACACGGAGTGACAAAACTCTAATTTCGATCTATGCCAACTCAACAAACACCTTTGGAGACACCTGTAGAGCATCTTTATAATCACCTAGTTACGTTGTGACGTTTGATAGCACACAAGGTGTTCCTCTGGTATTCGGGAGTTGCATAATCTCATAGTTAGAGGAATATGTATAAGTCATGAAGAAAGCAATAGCAATAAAACTAAAATGATCATAATGCTAAGATAAAGGATGTGTCTTGTCCATCACATCATTCTCTAACGATGTGATCCCGTTCATCAAATGACAACACATGTCTATTGTCAGGAAACTTAACCATCTTTGATTAACGAGCTAGTCAAGTAGAGGCATACTAGGGACACTCTGTTTGTCTATGAATTCACCCAAGTACTAAGTTTTCAGTTAATACAATTCTATCATGAATAATAAACATTTATCATGATATAAGGAAATATATATAACAACTTTATTATTGCCTCTGGGGCATATTTCCTTCAACCTGAAGTAGAAAAACCTCTTGATAATGATAATGAAGTTTCTATCTGTGATGCTGAAACTCAACCTGGTACTGAACACTCACCTCTAATAATGAAAAAGATAATGATGAGGTTCATGAAAATACTCAACCAAATAGTAAAGAACCAAACAATGATGTTGAGTAGAACCACGAGTCGTTCTTGATAACCCACAACCTAAGAATACAAGATATGATAAAAGAGACTTCATTGCTAGAAAACACAGTAAAGAAAGAGAACCATGGGTTCAAAAACCTATGTCCTTTCCACCTAAGTCAATTAAAAAGAAAGATGATGAAGAATTTCAACGCTTTGCTGAAATGCTAAGGCTAGTCTTTTTGCGTACTCTCTTGACTGATATCCTTAAAATGCCTCCTTATGCAAAGTATATGAAAGACATCATCACCAATAAGAGAAAAACACCGGAAGCTGAAATCTCCACCATGCTTGCTAATTATACTTTTTAAGATGGAATAGCTAAAAACTTGGAGATCTGGGGATACCAACTATACCTTGCTCTATCAAAAAGAACTATGTGAAAACTGTTTTATGTGATTTAGGAGCTGGTGTTAGTGTTATGCCTTTCTCTTTATATAAAAGACTTGATTTGAATAAACTCACACATACTGAAATATTGCAAATGGCTGACAAATCTACTGCCATACCTATCGGTATTTGTGCGGATGTGCCCGTTGTTGTTGCTAATGTTGCTATTTTGACTGAGTTTGTTATACTTGAGATGCCCGAGGACGACAACATGTCGATTATACTTGGTAGACCCTTTTTGAGTACTGCAGGGGTTGTTATTGATTGCAATAAAAGCAAGGTCACATTTCATATCAATGGTAATGAGCACACGGTGCACTTTCCGAAGAAACAATTCCAAGTGGATGGTATTAATATTATTGAAAAATCTCAGACAATCACTATTGGAAGTTTTCAAATACCTCTACCTATTGCCAAAAAGAAATATGAAATGCTTATTGTTAGGTACATTCATATCCCCGTTGAGGCAACTTAGTGATTTACGAAATTTCTTCGGTTTCATGCTAATTGAAAGTGGTTGTTAATAAGATCTGATCAACCTTATTAATTGATCATTTTTTAGAGGTATGAAGTTGATGAATTTAGTAAGCACTACCTTTTGTCCCTACCTTTTTCTGTTTTTATTACTTAAATAAAATAAAATGCCTTGTTTTGTCTATTTTTTGAATTTTCCGTGCAATAAAAGATGACCCAAAAATAAAAGTTCTCGGAATGCCCTAAAATTTTAACACGACTTTTTTCTGAATATTTAAGAATTTTTTGTGCAAATAACAACAGAGGGAGGTGCACCAGGGGGGCACAACCCACCTGGGTGCGCCAGGACCCCAAGCGTGCCCTGGTGGGTTGTGGTCCCCACATGGGCCCCCTCACTTATCTCTTTACACCACATCATCACCTACCTCTAGAAAAAATTCTCCATTGCTCTCTCTCTCTCTCGTGTTCTTGCTCTCAAACCCGCGGATTTCAATCTTTTTGCTCGAAGCTTTGTTTTCGAAACTGTTTTGGGGGATTGTTGTTTGGTATGTGACTCCACCGTTTGTGCAATTAGTTTTTGTTTTAGTTGTTTATATTTTGAATAATTAGCTACTCTTGGTGTTGTTGTAGATGAGCTTGCATTTTGAATTCTTAGAATTCTAAGTAGTTCAAATGCTTGCTATGGCCTCTATGTATCCCTATGAGTAGCTGGTATCAGTTCTGTAAAGTTTTGTTGAGAAAATTTTGTGGACTAAAAAATTCAGAATTTTTGTTCATAGGAAAAACATGAATATCTTTAGGAAGTTTGGCTCCAAGAAGAACTCCAAGGGAGTTATTGGGGGGGTCATCTGACAGTGATCTCCACCCTCGGAGGTTGGCGGAAGTACGGCCGTGCGAATGACCGCACACCCAGTTCATGGAAGAGGTTGGAATCCTTCAGGAGTTCACACAATATGCTGCTAATGCCGGCCTCACTGACTTCATCGCAGCTGAATGTGAATAGTACCATCTCCTCAAAAACACCTTTGTTCAAAGTTTTAATTTCATTCCTAGGAATAATCCTCCTGAGGTGCAGTTTAATTTATATGCTGAAACCCGTCAGCTACCACTTACTGAATTTTTAAACATATGCATGATCCCTTCTGACGGGAGTTTAGTTGATCCTAGGCCGGCAGAGTTTGAGGCCTTTTATCGTATTTTGACAGTGGGAGATGAGAGAGGGGTGTCGGCCGTCACTGCCACTAGCATACACTTTCCTGCCGTGCATTATTTTGCTTTATTTATTGCTAAGTGTTTGCTTGCTAGAGAAAAAGTAGGTGCACTCAGCGCACCATACTTTGATGTTTTACATCATGCACTAGAGTGCAACAACACTTATAGCTTGGGAGCTATTGTGGCACGTCGCCTCCATGTTAATAAGTCCAAGGGTAAAATACATGGTGGGATTTTTGCTACTCGTTTGGTGGCTCACTTTAATGTTGAGATACACCTTCATGATTACCCTTTGACCAAGGTTTACCTAGATCACATTGCCATGGATCACCACCATTTTACTGATATCGAATCTCCTAACATCCCTGTGCCATATAACCTGGTTTTTAGTGTGAAGACTCGTGATATTATTCCATTGCCTGCTCCTGCTTTGTTTGATCCTATTGCCAGGGGCGGATATAGGATTATGCCTGCGGACATCATCGCCTACCAGAATGATTAGGCTGTAGCAGAGGAGGAGCCTTAGTAGTGGGATCAGTGGATGCCCGCTCTTCAGCACCCCGACTACTATCCAGGCTACTGGTCGATTACCAAGCTAGGCCAAAAGCCTAAGCTTGGGGGAGTACGTGTTTCTCACCGACATTACATTCATGTTCACACATCTCATTCCAGTTGTTGGTGTTTACACTTTTTCCTTGTATCATCCATGCTTAATTTTATTTTCTTGCTTTCTTCTTGTGTGTTTGAAAAACCTTAGAAAAACCAAAAAAATTAGTTGTAGTAATTTACTTTCTATGCATGCTTAGCTGTAGCACTAAAAATAAAACTCAAAAAGATTTCCTTGTTCTTTTTCTGCTTGTTGGGAGCTTTCCTATGTAAATAGTTTTTCTCGTTTTTTGCTTTCCCTTTTATTTGCTTGTTCAAGAAAACCAAAAACTCCAAAAATATTTCAGTGTGTTTCTCTGAACTTCTTTTTCTTTTATTCGAGTCTTACCGAGGAGAAGACCACGATGAAAATGTTGAGTGGCCCTCATTTGAATAATTGTTGATCTAATAAAGAGCCCATTTTACCTTGTCTTCTCATGTTGAATAAAATGTTTGCAGATTCCAGCTTAGTCCACTGCACTCTTGCACTATTATTATTTTCACATCGTTTGGTCATGCAAGTGATAGTGAAAGTCAAAAATGACGATATTCGATGAACTAGCCGTGGCAGAGAGAAACTGGTATGAACTCGACTTGTTCTATTTGTATAAATATGTTTAACCTAGTATCCATGATTCATCCCATTATGATTAAACATGTTTGCAATGACAATTAGAGATTATAGTTTCTCATGCCATGCATAAGTAGCTGGGACTGGATAATGATTTATCTTGGATATCAAAATTGCATTAAAATCATTGTGATGTAGTATGATGATATGGTATCCTCCTTTGAATGTTCGAGTGGCTTGACTTGGCACATTTCATGCATGTAGTTGAATCAAAACCAATATAGCCTCTATGATATTTATGTTCATGGTGTTCATATCCTACTCATGCTAGTGTCCAATGTTACTTATGCATAATGCATGTTCATGACCGTTTTTGCTCTCTAATTGGCCGCTTCTCAATCTAATTGCTAGCCTTCACCTGTACTAAGTGGGAATTCTGCTTGTACATCAAAAACCTTGAACCCAAGTTATTCCAGATGGGTCCACCATACCTACCTATATACGGTATTACCCTGCCGTCCCAAGTAAATTTGCATGTGCCACCTCTAAAACTTCTAATAAATATCATTTTGTGTGCCTGGATCGTTCATGGAACGGCAGTAGGTGGTCGGTATCTTCCATGCTAAGCGGGTTATTCTTAGGTCGAGTGTTTATTCACTCACCATCGCGCGAGAAAAGGGCGGTAATAGGGATGCCCAGTCCCAAACTACAAACAGAAAAAACTTACAAATAATCAAACAAAAACTCCCAATGGAGTCAAAACATTTACTTTTATCGCTTGGGAACCGCCACTAGCGTGCTTAGCATGGAAGATATTGATAACTGATGGTCGTGAAGTAAATGAGAAGGGTGCATGTCTCAAAATATCATTTACCTCTGTTTTAAAACTTGAGCTCTGGCACCTCTACAAATCACTACTTCCCTCTATGAAGGGACTATCTATTTACTTTTCTTTTGTGTCATCGCCTTCTAAAATAAGCGCGAGAACCTGAGAGCACTGTTGTCATGCTTATGCATTGTGTGTATTTAATGTTGGGTGCATCATGACTGGATCTTTTCTACCATGAATTACAATGTTTAGTCGTTGCTTGATCTTTGGAGGTGCTCTGCATTTATGTTTTGCAGTCTCAGAAAGGGCTTGCCAGATACCACTATTGTCGTATTATATCATGGTTGTTTTGACAACATGTTGCCATTTGAGATATCTTATTATTGCTCGCTAGCTGATTGTTTCATTGATATGAGTTAATATAATTTTTAAGTGTTATTGTCGGCATGGTTAGTTATAATGTTGGTTGAAAACCTGGGTGCTGTTTAAGCTTATTTATGCAAACAAGAGAAAAAGAGTTCAGAAAAGTTTTTCTTTTTCACTTTCAGTTTATCAACTGAACTGCTTGAGGACAAGCAAAGATTTAAGCTTGGGGGAGTTGATACGTCCCCAACGTATCTACTTTTCCTAACGCTTTTCCTCTTGTTTTGGACTCTAATTTTCATGATTTGAATGAAACTAACCCCAGACTGATGTTGTTTTCAATAGAACTACCATGTTGTTGTTTCTGTGCAGAAATAAAAGTTCTCGAAATGGAACGAAACTTTGCGAGGAATTTTCAAATAAATAAAGAGAATTTCTGGAGCCAAGATCCATCGGAGGGGGGCACCTGGGTGGGCACAACCCACCAGGGGGCCCCCTCCTAGCGCGCCCAGGTGGATTGTCCCCACCTAGTGGCCCCGCGGACCCTAATTCCAACTCCATAAATACCTATTTTTCGAGAGAAAAATGAGGGAGAAAGAATTATCGTGATCCACGAGACGGAGCCGCTATCACTGTTGGGGAACGCAATATTTCAAAAAAATTCCTACGATCACGCAAGATCTATCTAGGAGATGCATAGCAATGAGAGGGGAGAGTGTGTCCATGTACCCTCATAGACCGAAAGCGGAAGCGTTAAGTAACGCGGTTGATGTAGTTGAACATCTTTGCGATCCAACCGATCAGGTACCGAACGCACGACACCTTTGCGATCTGCACACATTCAGCTTGGTGACGTCCCTCATACTCTTGATCTAGTTGAGTCTGAGGGAGAGTTTCTTCAGCAGGGCGGCGTGATGACGGTGATGATGAAGTTACCGACGTAGGGCTTCGCCTTAGAACTACAATGATATGACTGAGGTGGAAATCTGTGGAGGAGGGCACCGCATACGGCTAAGACAACTGTCAACTTGTGTGTCTATGGGGTGCCCCCTCCCCCGTATATAAAGGAGTGGAGGAGGGGAGGGATGACCCTCTCTATGGCGCGCCCCAAGGGGGATTCCTACTCCTAATAGGAGTAGGTTTCCCCCCTTACCCTAGTTGGAGTAGGAGAAGATGGAAGAGGGAGAAGGAGAGAAGGAAAGGGGGTCGGCCCCCTCCCCAATTTGGATTGGGCTTGGGGGGGGCCCACTTGGCCGCCTCCTCATCTCTCCCACTATGGCCCATTAAGGCCCATTGACTCCCCGGGGGGTTCCGGTAACCCCCCACTACTCCGGTAATTGCCCGAACTCATCCGGAACCCTTCTGATGTCCAAACATAGCCTTCCAATATATCGATATTTATGTATCGGCCATTTGGAGACTCCTTGTCATGTCTGTGATTACATCTGGGACTCTGAACTACCTTCGATACATCAAAACACATAAACTCATAATACCGATCGTTATCGAACGTTAAGCGTGCGGACGCTACGGGTTTGAAAACTATGTAGACATGACCAAGACTCATCTCCAGTTAATAACCAATAGCAGAACCTAGATGGTCATATTGCTTCCTACATATTCTACGAAGATCTTTATCGATCAAACCGCATAACAACATATGTTGTTCCCTTTGTTATCGGTATGTTACTTGCCCGAGATTCGATCGTTGGTATCATCATACCTAGTTCAATCTCATTACCGAAAAGTCTCTTTACTCGTTCTGTAATGTAACATCCCGCAACTAACTCATTAGTCACATTGCTTCCAAAGCTTATAGTGATGTGCATTATCGAGAGGGCCCAGAGATACCTCTCCGACAATCGGAGTGACAAATCCTAATCTCGATCTATGCCAACTAGAAAAACACCATCGGAGACACCTGTAGAGCATCTTTATAATCACCCAGTTATGTTGTGACGTTTGATAGCACACTAAGTGTTCCTCCGGTATTCGGGAGTTGCATAATCTCAAAGTCATAGGAACATGTATAAGTCATGAAGAAAGCAATAGCAACAAACTAAACGATCATAGTGCTAAGCCAACGGATGGGTCTTCTCCATCACATCATTCTCTAATGATGTGACCCCGTTCATCAAATGACAACACATGTCTATGGCTAGGAAACTTAACCATCTTTGATTAACGAGCTAGTTAAGTAGATGCATACTAGGGACACTGTTTGTCTATGTATTCACACATGTATCAAGTTTCCGGTTAATACAATTCTAGCATGAATAATAAACCTTTATCATGATATAAGTAAATATAAATAACAACTTTATTATTGCCTCTAGGGCATATTTCCTTCAGTCTCCCACTTGCACTAGAGTCAATAATCTAGTTCACATCGTCATGTGATTTAACACCAATAGTTCACATCTTTATGTGATTAGTTCACATCTCCATGTGACTAATACCCAAAGGGTTTACTAGAGTCAATAATCTAGTTCACATTGCTTATGTGATTAACACCCAAAGAGTGATCATGTTTTGCTTGTGAGAGAAATTTAGTCAACAGGTCTGCCACATTCAAAGCCGTATGTATTTTGCAAATTTTTCTATGTCTACAATGCTCTGCACGGAGCTACTCTAGCTAGTTGCTCCCAATTTCAATATGTATCCAGATTGAGACTCAGAGTCATCTTGATCGGTGTCAAAACTTGCATCGACGTAACTCTTTACGACGAAATTTTTGTCACCTCCATAACCGAGAAACATATCCTTATTCCACTAAGGATAATTTTGACCGATGTCTAGTGATCCACTCCTGGATCACTATTGTACCCTCTTGCCAAACTCTTGGTGAGGTACACAATAGGTCTGGTACACAACATAGCATACTTTATAGAACCTATGGCTGAGGCATAGGGAATGACTTTTCATTCTCTTTCTATTTTCTGCGGTGGTCGGGTTTTGAGTCTTTACTCAACTTCACACCTTGCAACACAGGCAAGAACTCCTTCTTTGACTCTTCCATTTTGAACTACTTCAAAATCTTGTCAAGGTATGTACTTATTGAAAAATATATCAAGCGTCTTGATCTATCTCTATAGATCTTGATGCTCAATATGTAAGTAGCTTCACCGAGGTCTTTCTTTGAAAAACTCCTTTCAAACACTCCTTTATGCTTTCCAGAAAATTCTACATCATCTTCGATCAACAATATGTCATTCACATATACTTATCAGAAAGGTTGTAGTGCTCCCACTCAATTTCTTGTAAATACAGGCTTCACCGCAAGTCTGTATAAAACCATATGCTTTGATCACTTTATCAAAGCATATATTCCAGCTCCGAGATGCTTGCACCAGTCCATAGATGGATCGCTGGAGCTTGCACACTTTGTTAGCACCTTTAGGATTGACAAAACCTTCTTGTTGCATCATATACAACTCTTCTTTAAGAAATCCATTAAGGAATGTTGTTTTGACATCCATTTGCCAGATTTCATAAAATGTGGCAATTGCTAACATGATTCGGACAGACTTAAGCATCGCTACGAGTGAGAAAATCTCATTGTAGTCAACATCTTGAACTTGTCAAAAACCTTTTGCGACAATTCCATCTTTCTATATAGTAATACTACTATCAGCGTCTGTCTTCCTCTTGAAGATCCATTTATTCTCAATGCCTTGCCGATCATTGGGCAAGTCAACAAAGTCCACACTTTGTTCTCATACATGGATCCCATCTCATATTTCATGGCCTCAAGCCATTTTGCGGAATTTTGGCTCATCATCGCTTCCTCGTAGTTCGTAGGTTCGGCATGGTCTAGTAACATGACTTCTAGAAATGATTATTATACCACTCTAGTGCGGACCATACTCTGGATGACTTACGAGGTTCGGTAGTAACTTGATCTGAAGTTTCATGATCATCATCATCAGCTTCCTCACTAACTGGCGTAGGAATCACTAGAACTGATTTCTGTGATGAACTACTTTCCAATTTGGGAGAAGGTACAATTACCTCATCAAGTTCTACATTCCTCCCACTCACTTCTTTCGAGAGAAACTCCTTCTCTAGAAAGGATCCACTCTTAGCAACAAAGGTCTTGCCTTCGGATCTGTGGTAGAAGGTGTACTATCGGTGTCAAAACCGGCGGATCTCAGGTAGGGGATCCCGAACTGTGCGTCTAGGATCGATGGTAACAAGAGACGGGGGACACGATGTTTACCCAGGTTCAGGCCCTCTCTATGGAGGTAAAACCCTATGTCATGCTTAATTGATATTGATGAATATGAGTGTTACAAGAGTGGATCTACCACGACATCGTAATGGATAAACCCTAGAAGTGTAGCCTATGTGGGTATGGTAATGAGTATATGTGGTGTCCTTTCCGGACTACCCCCTTCGGTTTATATAGACACCGAGGGGATCTAGGGTTTACATGGAGTTGGTTACATAAGAAGGAACCTTTGATCTCTAAGCTTGCCTTCCATGCTAAGTAGAGTCCAATCCGGACACGATGCAGTCTTCGGCCTTCATGTCTTCACAGCCCATCAGTCCAGCCCATGGATAATAGGTCGGACGCCTAAGGACCCCTTAGTCCAGGACTCCCTCAGTAGCCCCTGAACCTGGCTTCAATGGTGAGGAGTCCGGTGCGTAGATTTTTCTTCGGCATTGCAAGGCGGGTTCCCTCCTTCCGAACTCCAGAATAGTCTTCGGACGAAGTAAATATATCCAGACATGTGTATATAATGGCAGAGGACATAATACCCCATGAGCCCAACTTGTTGATAACTGTTCATGACATCATATCACGCCTGCCAGGTTGCTATTTCCAACCGTCGGCTAGCGAGCCGCCCCACATCTCGGGGTGCGGTTTTACTAGCATGTCTCATCAAGGCAGAGATCGTGTCCCTTTATTTACGGGATTTTCATTAATGCAGGCATAGGTAACCCAACTGTCCCCTGGGTACAACTCCTTGGTGATATGTGCTACCTCTTGAGCACTGCATTGGTTTTCCTCGAAGAGGAAGGGATGATGCAGCAAAGTAGCGTAAGTATTTCCCTTAGTTTTTGAGAACCAAGGTATCAATCCAGTAGGAGGCTACGCGCGAGTCCCTCGCACCTGCATAAAACAAATAAATCCTCGCAACAAATAGGGGTTGTCAATCCCTATAGGGCCACTTACGAGAGTGAGATCTGATAGATATGATAAGATAATATTTTTGGTATTTTTATGATAAAAGATGCAAAGTAAAATAAAGGCAAAGTAAATAGCAAAGGAAATAACTAAGTAGTAGGAGATCAATATGATAAAGATAGACCCGGGGGCCATAGGTTTCACTAGTGGCTTCTCTCGAGAGCATAAGTATTCTACGGTGGGTGAACAAATTACTGTTGAGCAATTTACAGAATTGAGCATAGTTATGAAAATATCTAGGTATGATCATGTATATAGGCATCACGTTCGAGACAAGTAGACCGACTCCTGCCTGCATCTACTACTATTACTCCATGCATCGACCGCTATCCAGCATGCATCTAGAGTATTAAGTTAAAACAGAGTAACGCCTTAAGCAAGATGACATGATGTAGAGGGATAGACTCATGCAATATGAAGAAAACCCCATCTTGTTGTCCTCGATGGCAACAATACAATACGTGCCTTGCTGCCCTTACTGTCACCGGGAAAGGACACCGCAAGGTTGAACCCAAAGCTAAGCACTTCTCCCATTGCAAGAAAGATCAATCTAGTAGGCCAAACCAAACTGATAATTCGAAGAGACTTGCAAAGATAACCAATCATACATAAAAGAATTCATAGAAGATTCAAATATTATTCATAGATAGACTTGATCATAAACCCGCAATTCATCAGTCTCAACGAACACACCGCAAAAAGAAGATTACATCGAATAGATCTCCACAAGAGAGGGGGAGAACATTGTATTGAGATCCAAAAAGAGAGAAGAAGCCATCTAGCTACTAACTATAGACCCATAGGTCTGAGGTAAACTACTCACACTTCATCGGAGAGGATATGGTGTTGATGTAGAAGCCCTCCGTGATCGATGCCCCCTCCGGCGGAGCTCCGGAACAGGCCCCAAGATGGGATCTCGTGGATACAGAAAGTTGCGGCGGTCGAATTAGGTTTTTGGCTCCGTATCTGATCGTTTGGGGGTATGTAGGTATATATAGGAGGAAGGAGTACATCGGTGGAGCAACAGGGGGCCCACGAGGGTGGAGGGCGCGCCTAGTGGGGGTGGGCACGCCCCCGTACCTCATGGCCTCCTCTTTTCTTTCTTGACGTAGGGTCCAAGTCTCCCGGGTCTTGTTCGTTGAGAAAATCACGTTCCCGAAGGTTTCATTCCGTTTGGACTCCGTTTGATATTCCTTTTCTTCGAAACCCTAAAACACGCAAAAACAACAATTCTGGGTTGGGCCTCCGGTTAATAGGTTAGTCCCAAAAATAATATAAAAGTGGATAATAAAGCCCAATAATGTCCAAAACAGTAGATAATATAGCATGGAGCAATCAAAAATTATAGATACGTTGGAGACGTATCAATAGGTAAGTTTAGAGACCCAGGGGGAAACGCCAGGTATTCGGGGCCTTTATATAGAGATCCTAGTCTCGTCTTCTTCCCTTGCGCTCGCTCCTTCTTCAACCCCGGACACCCCAAGTTCCAACCATCGGGTTCCAATTGCCACCGGCCTTAGTCATGTCCGGATCCAGCCGTCAAGGCCGGTGGGTGGCTTCTTCTGTCACGGAGGAGGATATTGCGAAGCTCCGCATAGCAAGGTATCTGACCCCGGAAATCTTTCATCGGCTTCCGGCACAAGGGCAAGTCATACCGACCCCCATATCTGGCGAGAGGGTAGTATTTGTATCCCACTTCCTTCATGGGCTAGGGTTCGCGCTTAACCCCTTAGTCCGAGGGCTCATGTTCTACTATGGGCTAGATTTTCACGATCTGGCCCCGGACTCTGTTCTCCTCATCTCGACATTTATCGTCACGTGTGATGCCTTACTCCGGACTCCTCCACACTTCGGTTTGTGGCTCAAGACCTTTGATGTGAGGCCGCATGTGGCAGAGAAGGAGCAGGCAGAGTGCGGCAATGTCACAATAGGCAAGCTGGCCGACGCGGTTTGGCCTGAAGGATCTTTCGCCGAATCTTCTGACTTATGGCAGCAGGGGTGGTTTTATATCAACGAGCCGCGGGGCCCCAAGTGGGCGGCCTCACCTGCGTTCCGAACTGGCCCTCCAACTCAGATCACTTCATGGGTCAATAAGGGATTGGACTGGGGATCTGTTGATGAAGTGCAGACTCTACAAAGTCGCATCCGAAGCCTTACCGAGAAGGGCATCGATCTTGTGAACGTTGTCCAAGTAATGTTGGTCTGCCGGATCCTGCCATGTCAGCGGCGGCCTCTTCGTATGTGGGAGTTTAACCCAGATGGGCAGCGGACCCTACAACACTTCTTCGGCACTACGCATGAAGGAATGTGGAAATTGTATTTTGGGAACGAGGGCAATGGCCGGACACTACCGAAGATGTTGGCCTTGACTGCAATCGTCCAGCTACTTTGGTAAGTACTCGAGCACCTTTCATTCGAGCATCTTTTAACGAGATATTGAACAACCCGTCGCTGCTCAGGACTGGATAAAGAAAGCGGTGCTAATCTGGTGTCTGGCGCCTCTTCCCGAAGACCCCACGACCGCCTTGCTGATGAGAATGCTGATTCCGGCACCGTGCCAAGTGGCTGCGTTCGGGGAAACCGAAATCCTTTTTCCCAAGGGCAAGGGTGCAGAGGGAGTCCTCCATGGCAAGAAAAGGGCTGCTTCCGAAGATCAGGAGGGGAAGCCTTCCAAGAGAGAAAAAAGCCATCGTCAAGTGGCTTGGGCTGGGCGAGTGAAGTTGCTGTAGAGCTTGATGACGAGGACGAACCTCGAGGCAAACCGCAAATGAAGCTGGGGCACTTTGAACGTACCTTGTTCTTTTCCCACTAGTGAAGTGATTGTATGTTCATCCATGCAAGTTAACGCCTGGTGTTTCTCAGTCGTCCTCCTCCTTGGGAGATCTTCTTCCGGAGATGATGGAGAGTGGCACGCCTCCTCCGGCCTCATCGCCCAACAGAGGAGATGATACTGAGGTATCGTCCCAAAGGGCGCTCGAAGGCGGTGCCTCCGTCACTCGAGGTTCCGGGATCGAGACTGGCATCCCCGAACCGTCCGGTTTACAGCCGGAGACTGTTCTGGAGGCAAGCAAGCAGGTTCCTTCACTGGAATGCCGTACTCCGGCAGTGGTTTCCGAAGACCCAGGAGCGCCGGAAATGCTAACGGACATGCTACGATGAGCGTCCATTCAGAGGAGCATCGTTCCTTGATGGTTATGGTGGCCAAAAGGGTTCTATCTGTGAAGAGTGGATTGAATGAGGCCTTCACGAGCCTTCTAAGAGGTTTTGAGGTTTGTGATGTAGCTTTGTCAATTGAATTTCATTGACAGAATGCACCTGTTGTATATGCAGTAGCCCCTGAGACTCGGATTGTCTTCTGAAGGGAGCGATCGGAGGATCAAAGAAATATGCTCAGGTATTAACCTTGGTTTAATTTGAAATACAGGCTACTTCCCCTCCTGTGGCTGCTCGGAATACGGAAGTGACCGAACTGCAGCCAAAGCTGGATATTGCGGAGGATGACGCTGCATTGACCAACGGGCATCTTCATGACTCGCAAGGTATGTATTTCGAGCATTCTTTACACCAGCGTGCTTGCCGCGGGAAAGAGCTTTATATGAAATGTGCATGAAATGCAGATGGTGCTGCCGACGTGGAAGCTCTTCAGGTGGATCTAATCCGGGCCAAGGAGCGGGCCCGATTTAGTGATGCTTCTGCTGAAGGAGCATCGATTGAACTGAAGGCCGAACAAGTTGCGCGATACCAGGGCGAGGAGAAGATATCCACGATGACACTCGCTTTGGAGAATGCTACTGGCCGCTGCAAATTTCTTGAGAAGGGGAATAAAGCCTTAATGGCTGAACTGGACAAGGCCCAACAGGAGGCGAGAGAAGCGCGATCAGAGTCCAGAGCACTCTGTGAGGAGGTTCGACAGGCGAAAGAGATATTGGCTAGAAAGCCTTTTCTGCTACAGACTAAGTTCGATGACCCGGACTATGCTCAGCTGAACCAAGTGTGGAGTTCTTCGGACGAGTATTTGGACTTGCCGAAGAGTTCTTCTGATGCAGCGCAGTATTACTAAGAGCAAGCTAGATATGCAACGGAGAAGCTTTTTTGGTCACAGTTTGGTGTGTCAAAGCGCCCGCTGCTGCTCAATGAACAGATGTCCCAATGGGCCGAACTTCATAGGGTATCTGGCGCTGCCATGAAGGATGTCATAGTCCGGCTATGGCCGGCCGAGGCTGCGCCGAATAGCTATTCTGGTTTGGTGCAGAAGCTTGTCGATGCAGTGCCGCGCATCGATGCTGTGAAGCGATCGGCGTGCATTGAAGGTGCACGGATGGCCCTTGCCCGAGTCAAGACATTCTGGGGGAAGATGAAGGCCATCAATGTCGCGACGAAGGGTCCACCCAAAGGCGAGGACCGTCCGCAACTAGAGCATTATTTTGAAGACATCCTGGAGGCCGCTCGCTTGATTGAGGGCCAATGCTCAAAGAACATAATGTTCGAGTGAGGTGTATGATGATTGTAAAAGACAACTTTATAGTTAATCTATTTATGTTTTTCTTGAAAAGCTTGAATTCCTCCTGTGCGGTCATTTTAATATAATCTGAAAGTTTTCCAGTCGTCGGCTTCAGCCCCCTCGTAGGAAGTACAGGGGTGTTTGGAAAAGCATTTAATCACTCTTTATCCAACGTCTTGGTCCATGAAGGAGGTGATAATGCGGCGAACCAGGCAATCGGACTATAAGGCGTTAACACTTTCACTTAACCATAGGAGTTTTATGGTGGGGCTATGACATAGCCCCTCGTGTGTATGCGGCGTGTGGTGCCTTACATATCTGATCTGAAAAAGATCCCCCGTATTACACGAAGAATCGCTAAAGATTCGAATAAGTCGTCAAGTGGTTGACCAGCTCTCGCCGCATCATGATAGTCAGTTTTCGGCTTTATCTACTGATGTGCTCATCCGTTCTAGGCCAGGGCACAATTGCAGTAGTTCTCCCTTTACTAACCTAGCCGATAGAGCGGAATGTAGGGTAGCAAACACAGGAGCCGGGCAACCCAACTATTGACCCAAGACAATGATTCGGAGCTGATGCGTATAAGGCCAGACTTGCGACGCCGAAGTACGCTATAGAGTTGTTCGGACTTTTACTGGCAACGCATTCGTTCCCATGCCGAGCCCCTGGCAGGGTGTGCCGAGGTGCGTCTGCAAAGCAGCCGTTGAGGTCGTACTTTATTATTGAAAGGGTATGAGAGTTTGGCTCGGGTGAGGCTTACTGAGAACGGAGCAACGTGCCAATGATAAATTTATGTATATATATAAAAAAGAGAAACCACGGACCCGGCTATTTGACATGCTCGTGGTCGGGATCAGAGGAAAAGGGGCATAATACAGGCTCGGAGTAAAGAGTGCGGTCTACAAAAGGTAATTTTGGACCTCCCGACGCACGTCTGCGTAGCCCATCCTCGGGGAGTGGGATCCTTAACGGAAGTAACCCCTTAGGTGAGTGTATGGATCCGAACTCCGATAGAGTCCGCTGTAGATGCTTTCCAGTTGGTCACCTGTTCTTTAAACATGATACAGAAAAAAAATGAGAAAACATATAAAAAAATGTTACGGGAATGCTTGTAGGGTTGTCCGTGTTGTGCTTCCGCCGATGCCCATGGTATCTTGAGTGCGTAGTGATGTGCGCGTGGTGCAAATTTCGCCAGTACAGTAGGTGGGTGGCGGGAGCCGAACTGCTATTTGCGTTTTGGGAGTGGTCGAACGTCGGAGGGGAACTTTTTCTGGCCCCTGGTGTTCTGCTGGCGAGCCGATCTGTCGTCTTTGTCACCCGGTGGCCTCCTCCACTTGTGATCAGCGTTAAGCTTGCCTGCCTGATTGAAGACCCAACAGTTGCGGTTGGTATGATTAGCTGGCCTATCAGGGAGACCGTGAATCTGACAAGGTCGGTCCAATATCCTGTCAAGGGTGGATGGTCCATCCTGGTTTGCCTTTAGTGGCTTCTTCCGTTGACTGGGCTTCGGATTGTGAAATCCGGCATTCACTGCTATGTCGCACATGTTGTTATGTTCGGTTCATCGTGGCTTGCCATTGCCATCTTGGATTTCGGAAGTGCCCGGGCCGCTGGCGTCGTTGCTTTTATGAGCAAGCTAGTTGTCTTCTCCCGCGCAGAAGCGGTTCATTAGAGCGGTGAGTGTTGTCATGGATTTGGGTCCTTCCTGGCCGAGGTGACGCGCGAGCCATTCATCCCAGACGCTATGTTTGAAGGCCGCGAGGGCTTCTGCGTCCGGACAGTCCACAATTTGGTTCTTTTTGACTAAGAACCTGGTCCAGAGCTCCCTAGCTGACTCGCCGGGCTCCTGGACAATGTGACTTAAGTCATCGGCGCATAATGGACGGACATATGTTCCCTGGAAGTTGTCTCGAAAGGCGTCTTCCAAATCTTCCCAGTTGCCAATAGAATTTTCTGGCAAACTGTTTAGCCAGTACCGAGCTGGCCCTTTAAGCTTGAGAGGTAGGTATTTAATGGCTGGATGTCGTCTCCGCGGGCCATGTGAATATGGAGGAGGTAATCCTTGATCCATACCGCAGGGTCTGTTGTCCCATCATATGATTCGATGTTAATGGGTTTAAACCCGTCTGGAAATTCGAGTTCCATTACTTCGTTCGTGAAGCAGAGGGGGTGTGCGGCTCCTCTATGTTGGGCCACACTATGAAGTACCTCTGGCGGGCTCCGTTTACGGTGCTTGGACCGGGCGTGGTCAGCTCTGTAGTGTCTGGATAGGCGACCATCGTCGTTGGTCGGGGTATATCTTCATGATCAGTACATCGATCTTGTGCGTCCTGCTCTACCCTCTGTGCCGGATGGGTTGGTATGGTGCTCTGCTTGGGCTGCTGCTTTGTCTGGGCCGAACTGTGATCTCCCCGCCGCATTATTCGATGGTGGTATGGGATCCATTGCCCTGCCATTGTATTGAGGGAGCCACCTACTCTTGGGGTGGCTTTTGTCTGGGCTGCTAAGGCCGTATTCTTCGGCGGCCAAGACCTCGGTCCATCTATGATTGAGCAAGTATTGGCTTGCTTGAAGCTGCAGCTGCTTCTTTCTTAAGCTTCTTGAGGTGGCTATAAGCCGGCGTTTAAAGCGCTACTGCTTGAGAGGTTCCTTTGGCGTGGTAAAATCCTCGTTGTCGAGGATCTCCTCCTCCTCGGAGAGGGGGAGATAGTTGCTGTCCTCCGAGTCCCCACATGTGGCTTGTTCGTCAGGGATGTCTTGCCCGTCTTCTTGTTCCTCCTGCTCGGATTCTACTTCAACAGGGTCTTCATGGTCCAGAGTATCGTCTTCTCTGGTGCTGGTAGTGTCTTCTCTTGGGCGATGAGGCCCAGGGCGTTGATGTCCGGGCTGTGTACCAGGCGGTTTATCCTCGACCGGATTCTCCTTCTCATCGTCGAGAGCGCCATAAGGTGTGTCTATCATACACACGTCATACCAGGTAGTGCATGTCCCGTGTCTAGCAGGTAGTAAGCTCTGGCCTTGCCCCTCATCGTCGTCCATACCATCGATGTCTTAGGCGCGGGGATCGGGTGTGTTGTTTACATCTTTAATAGTGGTTATGAAGTGGGTGGCGGGTGGGAAGCAAAATTCTTCGTTGTCTGCCGTAAGTTCGAACCGAACATAGTTCGGAGACGGGTCGCCCGCTAGGGATAGGTTTTTTAGTGAATTTAGTAGGTCGCCCATGGGCGAGTGTTGGAAGACATCTGCGGCGCTGAACTTGAAGATTGATAACCGACCGAGTTCGGCGTACACAGGCTCACAGGGTTCGGAGCTCGACATTGGAGGCGAGTGCGGGGTTCCGTTAATGCAGATATCGTATGAAGTGGAATCCACGTGTGGCTCCAGCGCCGCGGAATCGGTGGTCCCCGTGATGGGGTTGAGCTTCCCATCTTCGGACGACTTGAACTGCTCCGGATTTGAGGCCGGAGCTGCTACAGGAGCTATCTCCTGGATGCGACCTGATGACAGGTTTAAGCCATGTTCATCGGGGTGATGGGGAGCGGTTGTTGCGGTCTCGAATCCGTCGAAGATCAAGTCTCCACGGATGTCCGCAACGTAATTCAAGCTCCCGAATTTGACCTGATGGCCAGGGGCGTAGCTATCGATCTGCTCCAGATGGCCAAGCGAGTTGGCCCAGAGTACGAAGCCGCCGAATACGAAGATCTGTCCGGGGAGGAAGGTTTCTCCCTGGACAACGTCATGATTGACGATCGAAGGGGCCATCGAGCCCTTTGCTGACGGCACAGTGGAACTCTCAATGAAAGCACCAATGTCGGTGTCAAAACCGGTGGATCTCGGGTAGGGGGTCCCGAACTGTGCGTCTAGGATCGATGGTAACAGGAGACAGGGGACACGATGTTTACCCAGGTTCGGGCCCTCTCTATGGAGGTAAAACCCTACATCCTGCTTAATTGATATTGATGAATATGAGTGTTACAAGAGTGGATCTACCACGACATCCTAATGGCTAAACCCTATAAGTCTAGCCTATGTGGGTATGGTAATGAGTATATGTGGTGTCCTTTCCAGACTACCCCGTTCGGTTTATATAGACACCGAGGGGATCTAGGGTTTACATGGAGTCGGTTACATAAGAAGGAATCTTCGATCACTAAGCTTGCCTTCCACGCTAAGTAGAGTCCAATCCGGACACGGTGCAGTCTTTGGCCTTCATGTCTTCACAGCCCATCAGTCCAGCCCATGGATAATTGGCCGGACGCCCGAGGACCCCTTAGTCCAGGACTCCCTCATGTACCCAACAGTTTCTTTTGGGTATCCTATGAAGACGCACTTCTCCGATTTGGGTTTGAGCTTATCAGGCTGAAACTTTTTCACATAAGCATCGCAACCCCAAACTTTAAGAAATGACAGCTTAGGTTTCTTGCTAAACAACAGTTCATACAGTGTCATCTCAACGGATTTTTAGACGGTGCCCTATTTAACGTGAATGCAGCTGTCTCTAATGCATAACCCCAAAACGATAGTAATAAATCGGCAAGAGACATCATAGATCGCACCATATCTAATAAAGTACGGTTATGACGTTCGGACACACCATTATGGTTTGGTGTTCCAGGTGGCATGAGTTGCAAAACTATTCCACATCATTTCAAATGAAGACCAAAATCGTAACTCAAATATTTGTCTCCACGATTAGATCATACAAAATTTATTTTCTTGTTACGATGATTTTCCACTTTAGTCTGAAATTCTTTGAACTTTTCAAATGTTTCAAACTTATGTTCCATCAAGTAGATATACCCATATATGCTCAAATCATCTGTGAAGGTCTGAAAATAACGATAACCGCCGCGGGCCTCAACTCTCATCGGATCGCATACATCAGTATGTATTATTTCCAATAAGTCAGTTGCTTGCTCCATTGTTACGGTGGATGGAGTCTTAGTCATCTTGCCCATGAGGCATGGTTCGCAAGCATCAAATGATTCATAATCAAGTGATTCCAAAATCCCATCGGCACAGAGTTTCTTTGTGTGCTTTACACCAATATGACCTAAACGGCAGTGCCACATATAAGCTGCACTATCATTATTAACTTTGCATATTTTGGCTTCAATATTATGAATATGTGTATCACTACGATCGAGATTCAATAAACCATTTATATTGAGTGTATGACCATAGAAGGTTTTATTCATGTAAATAGAACAACAATTATTCTTTGACTTAAATGAATAACCGTATTGCAATAAACATGATCCAATCATATTTATGCTCAATGCAAACACCAAATAACATTTATTTTAGGTTCAACACTAATCCCGAAGGTAAAGGGAGTGTGCGATGGTGATCTTATCAACCTTGGAATCACTTCCAACACACATCGTCACCTCGCCCTCAACTAGTCTCTGTTCATTTTGTAACTCCTATTTCAAGTTACTAATCATAGCAACTGAACCAGCATCAAATACCCAGGGGCTACTATGAACACTAGTACAGTACACATCAATAACATGTATATCATATATACTTGTGTTCACTTTGCCATCCTTCTTATCCACCAAGTTTTTTGGGCAGTTCTGCTTCCAGTGACCATTTCCTTTGCAGTAGAAGCACTCGGTTTCAGGCTTGGGTCTAGCTTTGGGTTTCTTCATGAGAGTGACAACTTGCTTGCCATTCTTCTTGAAGTTCCCTTTCTTTCCCTTGCCCTTTTACTTGAAACTAGTGGTCTTGTCAACCATCAACACTTGATGCTTTTCTTGATTTCTTCCTTCACTGATTTTAGTATCGTGAAGAGCTCGGGAATCATTTTCGTCATCCCTTACGTTTTATAGTTCATCACGAAGTTATAGTAACTTGGTGATAGTGACTAGAGAACTCTGTTAATCACTATATTATCTGGAAGATTAACTCCCACTTGATTCAAGCGATTGTAGTACTCAGACATTCTGAGCACATGCTCACTGGTTGAGCTATTCTCCTCCATCTTGTAGGCAAAGTACTTGTCAGCGGTCTCATACCTCTCAACTCGGGCATGAGTCTGGAATACCAATTTCAGCTCTTGGAACATCTTATATGCTCCATGGCATTCAAAATGTTTTTGAAGTCACGGTTCTAAGCCATAAAGCATGGCACACTAAACTATCAAGTAGTCATCATACCGAGCTTGCCAAACGTTCATAACATCTGCATCTGCTCCTGCAATAGGTCCGTCACCTAGCGGTGCATCAAGGACATAATTCTTATGTGCAGCAATGAGGATAATCCTCATATCACGGACCTAGTCGGTATCATTGCTACTATCATCTTTCAACTTAGTTTTCTCTAGGGACATATCAAAAATAAACGGGGAAGCTATACATGAGCAATTGATCTACAACATAGAGATGCAAATACTATCAAGACTAAGTTCATGATAAATTAAAGTTCAATTAATCATATTACTTAAGAACTCCCACTTATATAGACATCCCTCTAGTCATCTAAATGATCACGTGATCCAAATCAACTAAACCATGTCCGATCATCACGTGAGATGGAGTAGTTTTCAATGGTGAACATCACTATGTTGATCATATCTACTATATGATTCACGTCTGACCTTTCGGTCTCAGTGTTCCGAGGCCATATCTGCATATGCTAGGCTCGTCAAGTTTAACCCGAGTATTCTACATGTCCAAAACTGGCTTGCACCCATTGTATGTGAATGTAGAGCTTATCACACCCAATCATCATGTGGGGTCTCAGCATGAAGAACTGTCGCAACGGTGCATACTTAGGGAGAACACTTATACCTTGAAATTTTAGTAACGGATCATCTTATAATGCTACCGCCATACTAAGAAAAATAAGATGCATAAAGGAGAAACATCACATGCAATCAAAATATGTGACATGATATGGCCATCATCATCTTGTGCCTTTGATCTCCATCTCCAAAGTACCATCATGATCTCCATCATCACCGGCATGACATCATGATCTCCATCATCTTGATCTTTATCAACGTGTCATCACATGGTCGTCTCGCCAACTATTGCTTTTGCAACTATTGCTATCGCATAGCGATAAAGTAAAGCAATTATATGGTGCTTGCATCTTATGCAATAAAGAGACAAAGATAAGGCTCCTGCCAGTTGCAGATAACTTTAACAAAACATGATCATCTCATACAACAATTTATATCTCACCACGTCTTGACCATATCACATCACAACATGCCCTACAAAAACAAGTTAGACGTCATCTACTTTGTTGTTGCAAGTTTTACGTGGCTGCTACGGGCTTAGCACGAACCGTTCTTACCTACGGCATAAAAACCACAACATGGTATAGTGATTGCTTTTTGATCTTCAAAAAGAACCATGTTCATTGAAACCGCTTCAACTAAAGTTGGAGAAACAGACACCCACTAGCCACCTGTGTGCGAAGCACGTCGGTAGAACCAGTCTTGCGTAAGCATATGTGTAATGTCGGTCTAAGCTGCCATCCAACAATACCGCTGAATCAAGAATCAACTAGTGATGGCAAGCAATATGCATATACCCACGCCCACAACTCCTTTGTATTCTACTCATGCATATAACATCTACGCATAGACCTGGCTCGGATGCCACTGTTGGGGACGCAGTATTTCAAAAAAAATCCTATGATCATGCAAGATCTATCTAGGAGATGCATAGCAATGTGAGGGGAGAGTGTGTCCACGTACCTTCATGGACCGAAAGCGTAAGCGTTAAGTAACGCGGTTGATGTAGTCGAACGTCTTCGCGATCCAACCGATCAAGTACCGAACGCACGGCACCTCCGCGATCTGCTGCTACCTCTTGAGCATGTGTTGGTTTTCCCTTGAAGAGGAAAGGGTGATGCAGCAAAGTAGCATAAGTATTTCCCTCAGTTCTTGAGAACCAAGGTATCAATCCAGTAGGAGACTACACGCAAGTCGCCTAGTACCTGCACAAACAATCAAGAACCTTGCAACCAACGCGATAAAGGGGTTGTTAATCCCTTCATGGCCACTTGCAAAAGTGAGATCTGATAAAGATAATAAGATAAAAAATTTTGGTATTTTTGTTGTATAGATTGAAAAGTAAAGATTGCAAAATAAATAAATAGTAAACTAGAATTATAGATCGAAAACTTATATGATGTAAAGTAGATCCCGGGGCCATAGGTTAAACTAGTGGCTTCTCTCAAGATAGCATATATTATGGTGGGTGAACAAATTACTGCCGAGCAGTTGATAGAAAAGCGCATAGTTATGAGAATATCTAGGCATGATCATGAACATAGGCATCACATCCGTATCAAGTAGACCGAAACGATTCTGCATCTACTACTATTACTCCACACATCGACCGCTATCCATCATGCATCTAGAGTATTAAGTTCATAAGAATAGAGTAATGCATTAAGCAAGATGACATGATGTAGAGGGATAAACTTGCTACCTCTTGAGCACTCCATTGGATTTCCTTGAAGAGGAAAGGATGATGCAGCAAAGTAGCGTAAGTATTTCCCTCAGTTTTTAGAACCAAGGTATCAATCCAGTAGGAGGCTACGTGCGAGTCCCTCATACCTGCACAAAACAAATAACTCCTCGCAACCAACGCGATAAGGGGTTGTCAATCCCTTCACGGTCACTTACAAGAGTGAGATCTGATAGATATGATAAGATAATATTTTTGGTATTTTTGTGATAAAGATGCAAAGTAAAATAAAGGCAAAGTAAATAACAAAGGAAATAACAAAGTAGTAGGAGATTAATATGATAAAGATAGACCCGGGGGCCATAGGTTTCACTAGTGACTTCTCTTGAGAGCATAAGTATTTTACGGTGGGTGAATGAATTATTGTTGAGCAATTGACAGAATTGAGCATAGTTATGAGAATATCTAGGTATGATCATGTATATAGGCATCACATCCGAGACAAGTAGACCGACTCCTGCCTGCATCTACTACTATTACTCCACTCATCGACCGCTAGCCAGCATGCATCTAGAGTATTAAGTTCATGAAAACAGAGTAATGCCTTAAGCAAGATGACATGATGTAGAGGGATAAACTCATGCAATATGATAAAAAACCATCTTGTTATCCTCGATGGCAACAATACAATACGTGCCTCGCTGCCCCTACTGTCACTGGGAAAGGACACCGCAAGATTGAACCCAAAGCTAAGCACTTCTCCCATTGCAAGAAAGATCAATCTAGTAGGCCAAACCAAACTGAAAATTCGAAGACACTTGAAAAGATAACCAATCATACATAAAAGAATTCAGAGAAGATTCAAATAGTGTTCATAGATAATCTTGATCATAAACCGACAATTCATTGGTCTCAACAAACACATCGCAAAAAGAAGATTACGTCGAATAGATCTCCACAAGAGAGGGGAGAATATTGTATTGAGATCCAAAAAGAGAGAAGAAGCCATCTAGCTAATAACTATGGACCCGAAGGTCTGAGGTAAACTACTCACACTTCATTGAAGGGTCTATGGTGTTGATGTAGAAGCCCTCCATGATGGATGCCCCCTTCGGCGGAGCTCCGGAACAGGCCCCAAGATGGGATCTCGTTGATACAGGAAGTTACGGCATTGGAATTAGGGTTCTGGCTCCGTATCTGATTGTTTGGGGGTACGTAGGTATAAATAGGAGGAAGGAGTATGTCGGTGGAGCAACAGGGGGGCCACGAGGGTGGAGGGCGCGCCTGGGGGGTAGGCGCGCCCCCTACCTTGTGGCTTCCTCCTTTTTTTCTTGACGTAGGGTCCAAGTCTCCTGGATCATGTTCGGTGAGAAAATCATGTTCCTGAAGCTTTCAGTCCGTTTGGGCTCCGTTTGATATTCCTTTTCTTTGAAACCCTAAAATAGGCAAAAAAAGCAATTCTGGGCTGGGCCTCCGGTTAATAGGTTAGTCCCAAAAGTAATATAAAAGTGGATAATAAAGCCCAATAATGTCCAAAACAGTAGATAATATAGCATGGTGCAATCAAAAATTATAGATACGTTGGAGACGTATCAAGCATCCCCAAGCTTAATTCATGCTCGTCCTCGAGTAGGTAAATGATAAAAAAGATAATTTTTGATGTGAAGTGCTACTTGGCATAATTTTAATGTAATTCTTCTTAAGTGTGGTATGAATATTCAGATCCGAAAGATTCAAGATAAAAGTTTAATATTGACATAAAAATAATAATACTTCAAGCATACTAACAAAGCAATCATGTCTTCTCAAAATAACATGGCCAAAGAAAGTTATCCCTACAAGATCATATAGTCGGGCTATGCTCTATCTTCACCACACAAAGTATTTAAATCATGCACAACCCCGATGACAAACCAAGCAATTGTTTCATACTTTTGACATTCTCAAACTTCTTCAATCTTCACGCAATACATGAGCGTGAGCCATGGATATAGCACTATATGTGGAATAGAATGGTGGTTGTGGAGAAGACAAAAAGGGGGAAGATAGTCTCACATCAACTAGGCGTATCAACGGGCTATGGAGATGCCCATCAATAGATATCAATGTGAGTGAGTAGGGATTGCCATGCAACGGATGCACTAGAGCTATAAGTATATGAAAGCTCAACAAAAGAAACTAAGTGGGTGTGCATCCAACTTGCTTGCTCATGAAGACCTAGGGCATTTTGAGGAAGCCCATCATTGGAATATATAAGCCAAGGTTCGCACCAGTATATGAAAGTGATGAAATGACAGACTCTCTATCATGAATATCATGGTGCTACTTTGAAGCACAAGTGTGGTAAAGGATAGTAACATTATCCCTTCTCTCTTCTTCTCTCATTTTTTTATTTGGGCATTTTCTCTTTTTTATGGCCTCTTTTCTTTCCCTTTTTTCGTCTGGAGTCTCATCCCAACTTGTGGGGGAATCATAGTCTCTATCATCCTTTCCTCACTGGGACAATGCTCTAATAATGATGATCATCACACTTTTATTTTCTTACAACTCAACAATTACAACTCGATATTCAGAACAAAATATGACTCTATATGAATGCCTCCGGCGGTGTACCGGGATATGAAATGAATCAAGAGTGACATGTATGAAAGAATTATGAATGGTGGCTTTGCCACAAATACGATGTCAACTACATGATCATGCTAAGCAATATGACAATGATGGAGTGTGTCATAATAAACGGAACGGTGGAAAGTTGCATGGCAATATATCTCGGAATGGCTATGGAAATGCCATAATACGTAGGTATGGTGGCTGTTTTGAGGAAAGTATACCGGCGAAAGGTGTGCGGTATTAGAGAGGCAAGCAATGGTGGAAGGAAGAAAAGTGCGTATAATCCATGGACTCAACATTAGTCATAAAGAACTCATATACTTATTGCAAAAATCTACAAGTTATCAAAGCAAAGTATTACGCGCATGCTCCTAGGGGATAGATTGGTAGGAAAAGACCATCGCTCGTCCCCGACCACCACTCATAAGGAAGACAATAAAAAAAATCATGCTCCGACTTCATCACATAACGGTTCACCATACGTGCATGCTACGGGAATCACAAACTTTAACGGAAGTATTTATCAAATTCACAACTAATCAACTAGCACAACTTTAATATCACCATCTATCACTACAGGAATCAGCTATTTTGCCGTCTGCCACGGCGGACGGCAAAGGCATGAACGGCGGACGGCAAAGGCCTTTGCCGTCAGCCGCGGACGGCAAAAGGCTCTGGCAAAGTAGGCTACGGTAAACAGCTACTTTGTCGTCTGCTTCCTGGCGGCTGACGGCAAAGGACCTTTGCCGTCTGCGGCGGACGGCAAAGAGAGCGAACGGCAATAATTGCGCTGTCAGTCCATTAAGTGGCTAACGGCAGGCCTTTGCCGTCCGCCGCTGACGGCAAAATTTCTAGTGTCTTTGCCGTCCGCCGTATGATGTCATCTACACGTCACTACATGGCAGGTTCTTTGCCGTCCGCCACTGATGGCAAAGTCTTTGCCGTCTGCCACTGTAGGCAAACTGACCAAATGGGTCAGCTCCCAGGAAGCACAGCTGGATGCCACGTGTCTTCTTTGCCGTCCGCGGCAGACGGCAAAGAGCCCGTTGCTGTCGGTGGCAGACGGCAAAGAGCCTGCATATTGGCTCTTTTATCTGTTTTTTATTAAATCCAACAATTTTCATCACAAATATATATGACATATATAGATATATTTCAAAAGGCCATTACAGAGCAAACATATAAGATATCCAACACATAACTTCATCATCCAACCATATATATTACATGCATAGTTCCATCATACATAACAAGTTCAACATAGAGGCATCCAACCATATATATTACAATAGTTTCATCCAACGATACATGCATAGTTCAACGATACAAAAGAAACAGAGAAAGGGATAAGGAGCACTCCATCTATGCAAGCTTTCGTCAAGTGAATGAAATCTGCAAAATGAAAAATAAGAAAGTTAGAACAAGAAGAGTAGAACAAGAAGAAGAGTAGAACAAGAAGAAGACTAGAACAAGAAGAGTAGAACAAGAAGAAGACTAGAACAAGAAGAGTATGTCATTTATGAGCTAACTTACGTGAAATGGATCATATATGAGCTAACTAAGTTGAAATGGGTCGTTTATGAGCTAGCTAAGGTGAAATGGATCATTTATGAGCTAACTTAGTTGAAATGGGTCGTTTATGAGCTAACTAAGGTCAAATGGATCGTTTTTGAGGTAACTAAGGTGAAATGGATCGTTTTTAGCTAACTTAGGTGAAATGGATCATTTATGAGCTAACTTAGTTGAAATGGATCGTTTTTGAGCTAACTTAGGTGAAATGGATCATTTATGAGCTAATTTAGTTGAAATGGATCTTTTTGAGCTAACTTAGGTGAAATGGATCATTTAAGAGCTAATTTAGGTGAAATGGATCGTTTTTTAGCTAACTTGGTGAAATGGATCGTTTATGAGCTAAATTAGTTGAAATGGATCGTTTATGAGATAACCTAGGTAAGATGGGTCATTTTGGAGTTAACCTAGGTGAAATGGGTCATTTTAAAGCTAACGTAGGTAAAATGGATCATTTAGGAGCTAATCTAGGTAAAATGGGTCATTTTTGAGCTAACTTGGATGAACTGGATCATTTATAAGCTAACCTAGGTAAAATGGGTCATTTTAGAGCTAACTTAGGTAAAATGGATCGTCTATGAGCTAACTAAGCTAATTATGCAATTTTTGACATAAGTAAGCTAAGTACAGATCGTTTTAGAGCTAACTTAGGTAAAATGGATGGTTTTGGAGGTCAGTAAGCTTATTAAGTCATTTTGGAGGAGAAGAAGCTAAGTCTAGGTCATTATGGTAAGCATTGGAGGAAATAAAGCTAAGTCTAGGTCTTTATGCATGTGTTAAGCAAAACACTAGATAAACTTACCAAGATCCAGGAGGTGTAGGAGCGGGGTGGCTCGTGTCGGTAGATGGAGAAGGATCGTGCGATGCTTGTCTGGAGTTACGCTGCACCAAAGATCATTTCCAATGTCTTGTTAGCATGATGACACTCAAATGTTAAGACTAGCAAGTAATGTCCATTCAAATAAAACTCACCGTGGTCCCAGGAGCAATCACTGGCATCGGCGGAGCGGTCTGACCTGTCTTCTCGCACACAGACTGCACATTTGGTTTTGACGACTCAGTCATACTAGTTAGTAATGAGACAAACACTACATGAATGTTTTGGCTAATCTGCAGAAGAAACTTACCACAAGGAGCTCGTACATGGCCCTTGCCTGCATGTCATTCCGTGCCCTCTCCTCCTCCATCATCTTTGTCGTCCTCTCCTCCAACTCCCGCTGCCTCTCCGCCGCCTCCGCCAGAAGTTTCTCCGTTCTATCTCTCTCACTCTGTATAGCAGCCTGCAACACCACTCACATGACCATTTGTAATCATTGATGGAAGCGCACACAATGTAATAATGGAGAAAGATAACTGAGTACGTATCACTAACCTTGATGGCGAGTTGCACTGGCCGTTCACGAGGCCTTATCTCAGGAGCGGAGCTCGACTGGCGCGCCTTGATCTCCGGGAGAGTGCTAGGACAACGGATAAGTCCATCTCCAATGGCTATGGAGCCATGGGACCTCCCGCCACCAGATATCATCACCAGCTCTGGATCAATGGGACCCTGGCTCGGGTTAAAGTCCTCCCCTTTCCTCGCCTTCCCCTCATCTCTATATCTCACGAGCTTGTTGTGGGAGGAGATGTTGGTGAAGTTGTTTGCATCATCGAGGTCAGACTGAGAGAAAGCCTTGACTTTCTTGAAAGAGGCAGTGTGGGCCATGGCATACAGGTCGTACACCTCTGGCACCTTATCCGCCTTATTGTAGCGTGCCTGAAAGAGAGAAACAATGAAAATTAGTAATTAAAGGGCTCAAGCTAGCATGATGAATGAATTGCATGAATCATGAAGCAAACCACATACCCAGTTGCGCCCGAACTGATATAAGTTGGAGCTGCCTTGATGGTGTGGCACACCTTCCATTTGGGCACGTTTGTCCTTGGCCTCGTTGTGGAGGGCTAGCCATTGTTTTGAGCACCACTCATCGACCAACACCTCCCAACAATCCATCCGATCCGCACACCATCTCGGAGGCGCCTAAGTTAGCAAATAGAAACTTGAGCGCTACGGCTAAGAATTACTAAATGAAGGAACTTAAGTAGAGAAGGCCTTAAGAATTACCTTCATGTACTGCTCCTTACTCAGGAACTTATCGCGGCACGCCGGCTTGGTCTTCTTGATACCACGCAAGGCGTAGTAGTCTCGAACAGCCTGCACCCGAGCCTCGTGCCGTAAGTTCTGGAGTAGGCGCTTGCAGACGTTCTCGATAACATGTGCCGCGTCCTCCTCGTATCCCTCCTCACACCTGTAGAATGTCTGCAATCAAATGAGACAATATTGATTAGTACAATTAATAACTAGCTAGTTGAAGATTTTTAAATGTGTAAAGGAGAAATTACCCAGAACTTTCTGATCACCATGTCTGCCCTCGTGTCGCACACGACACCGTCGATAATCTCATCCGGCGGGGCCGGGGCAGCCACGTAGTGCTCCCAGCTCAATCCAAGCTCTGGAAGCCGACCCTCACCAGGCAACGTGACAAACCCCGGGAAGTTTTGCCGGCAAAGAACTCCAAGGACGGAGTTGGGCCGGCGGACACTATGATGGTGGTCCCAACCCCTGCAGCATGACAAGGCCAACGCATTAGTTATTTGAAGAAACGTGAATGCAGAAGGTACAAAAATATTAAATGCACTTACGTACCTCTCCCCATCAGGGAAAATCAACCACCTCTGCTCGCGGGTCACCGGCACGGACGGGAGCCGTGTAGCACCACGCTGGTAGACGTTGCCCCCCTCCTTCCCCTCCTCATCAGTCGGCTCCCCGCCATCATCAGCATGGCCACTCGGCTCCCCACCATGCTCAGGCTGACCCGGCCAGGTACCCCATCCAGACGTGTGCTCCTCCGGGGTCTCGTGGGCCCAAGTCTCGTGGGCCGAAGGCCCGTCGCCCCGAGGCTCGGGGGCCGAAGACTCGTGGACCAGAGGCTCGTGGACCGGAGTCCACGCAGCCTCCTCCTCAAACGAGTCCACCCTAGCAGTCACGTGCTCGGGTGAAACAGCTGGGGGTGGCGGCGAGGAAGGCGCCCTAGCAGTCATCGTACGTCCTCTCCCGCGACCACGTGCTCCAGCTCCTCTCTTCTTCTTACCTCGTCCCCTGCTGGGCACCGCGGTCGACGAAGAAGGGCCTGGCAGTGTCGCCATACTGTCCAGCAACGCTCGGCGGAGAGGTGCGTGTGGAATGGAAGACCTCGCACCACGCGCCGACGAAGAAGGGGCCTCGGCGCGCTCCCGACCAGCGCCCACCATCTTTCAACACCTGCCATGACAAAGAATAAATGAAATTAGTACAACATAAAAAAGTACCGACATGAATAATAATATGTATATCACTTAAGTGTCATCATCAAGTACAACATAAAAAAATTGAATACCTGACACTACTAATAATCTCGATCAGTATCATCAATAAATGCATAATCATCATCATCACTATAATCAATGATGGGCTCATAGGGTTCATTGGCATCAACATGTGCAAGGCCACCTTGACGTAATCGGTCAAGCATTGACAGGTCATCCGCAGCAGTAACCTCTTCTTGTTCCGGATCTTCTTGTTCCTCCTCTGGGGTGATGTCGGATTCATTGTCGCTGTCTACTTTAATGTTTTGGGGTGAAGTATAGCGGTTCTTGAAACGCTTTTTGGAAAGATGTGTCTCTTGGAAGAATTCTCCTTCATATGTGTCTGGGTTAATGTGAGGTTCATAATCCTCTTCCTTTGGGGGAGAAAGTCTAGCACGTGGCGGCACTTCATAAACGACATCCCAACCTTTCAGATTTGGATTAGTTTGGCAGGCCCACGGTAGATAGAATACTTGGGTCGCCTGTTGAGCCATAATATAGACATCAGGAACATCTAAATGAGTGCTTTGGTTGATTTCAACTAGCCCTATATGTTCATGAGTCCTTCTAGTCTCCTTCAGCTGAAACCAATAACATTTGAAGACTATGACATTCGGTGGGTTTTCAGCATAGAACAGAAGTTCATAAATTGCTTCAACTCTCCCATAATACTCGGTACCTCCTTCGCCGATAGCAGATACACAACAATTTGTAGACTTTCGGTCGGTCATAGATAGCTCTTTGCCATAGGTACGAAAGCGATACCCGTTGATGTCGTACTTGTCAAATGAACGGACCTTATAGTCAAAACCATTAGTGACTTGTCTCAATTCGGCGTCCATAGACTTTGAATTAGCCTACAAGTTTAATATGAAAGGATTGTTGCATTATGCACAAATTAGCGAATGAAATGAAATTGTCTCATAGAAATTACCGTTTGTTTGAACCAAGAGATGAAACCGGGATAGCCACCTCCTTGCTTTGCGAGAAGCTCATACTCTTCGACGGAATCCTTTTGGATCTCCGCTCCATACGAGAATATGGCAACGTATCGACTGTATGACATATCCAGGAATAAGAGTAGTTCAAAGGAAATAGAAGTTGCGAAGCAATGTACTGAGAACTTACTCGATGTATGGCCGCACTTCTATCAGGTTGTTGAAGATATACAACAAAATGGTCCGCCATTCTTCGTTATCCAAAGATACTGGATGTGAAACACTAGTTGGTGCGAGATTCCCTTTGAATAGGCTGAGGTTGGATCCACCCTTTTTAGGCTCGTCAGCATTGTACCGAGGCTTCGGATTATGCAAATGATGATTTTTGGCTTCGTAGTGCACTGTTACGAAGTTTGCCGCTTCCTCTATGATGAATGCCTCAGCCATCGATGCATCAATTCTTCGTTTATTTTTACATTTTTCTCGAAGCGTCTTCTACATCCTCTCAGTTGGGTAGCACCAACAATTTTGCACGGGCCCCCCCAATCTTGCCTCGGTCGGGAGATGCAAAATCAAATGCTGCATTGGATTAAAGAAGCCCGGTGGAACGATCTTCTCTAACTTGCAGATCAACTCCGGCGCCAACTCTTCTATTTCTTCTAGCACGCCAGGCGATAGTTCTTTCGCACAAAGAACACGGAAGAAATAGCTGAGTTCTGCCAGTACTAGCCATTCATCCTCAGGGATGAAGCCACGCAATATCACCGGCATTACCCGCTCAATCCATATGTGCCAATCATGACTCTTGAGACCAAATATCTTCAGTTTATCAAGATTCGCTCCCCTCTTTAGATTCGCTGCATACCCATCGGGGAACATCAACTGCTGTTGCACCCACAAGAGAATTTCCCTCATAGCTGGCCTTCCAAGATTGAACCATGCCTTTGGCTTCGTCCAGTTCTGCTTTCCTTTCGGTTCTTTCATGTTTTGTAACAGCCTCTCACATAGCGCCTCCAGATCGACTCTAGCCTTAGTATTATCCTTTGACTTCCCATCTATGCCAAACAATGTACCAAAAAGTGCCTCGGCGATATTCTTCTCAGTGTGCATCACGTCGATGTTGTGTGGGCAAAGGAGGTCTTTGAAGTAAGGCAGATCCCATAAGCATGTTTTGTGAGTCCACGCGTGCTTAGTATTATACCCCTTGAAGTACCCTGGATGTTGTGGATCTGGCTCGAGAGCGTTTAACTGATCCAGGGTCTGTTGGCCTGTCAATGCAGGTGGTGCAGAGTTTTTGACAACTCTACCCCTGATGAAGTTCTTCTTGTCTTTCCTGAACTTATGGCGAGGATCCAGGAACTGTCTATGCATGTTGAAGCAAGAAAACTTGTGACCGGCCTGAAGCCAACGAAACTCAAGAGCTCCCTTGCATGTGGGGCACGGGAACCTTCCATGCACACACCAGCCAACGAATAGCGCATACGCCGGCAAGTCATGCGTCAAGTACATGTACTAGACACGCATTATGAAGTTCCATTTGCTAAAGGCGTCGTATGTCTTGAACCCATTATCCCAGGCTTCTTGCAATTCGTCCTTAAGCGGCTGCATGTACACATTCATATTTTTGCCTGGATAGTTGGGTCCTGGAATTATCAACGTCAGGAAAATGTTCTTTCTTTGCATAATCTGTCCAGGGGGGGAGATTGAGTGGAAAGACAAATACGGGCCAACAATTGTATTGGGCTGCCGTCATACCAAACACACTGAACCCATCCGTGCTGATGCCGACTCGAGGATGCCTCGGATCTGCCGCTTTGTCAGCATGTAATTCATCAAACTTTTTCCACCCAACACCATCCGATGTGTGTACCATCATCAGATTCCCATCTGCATCTAGTTCGGTTCTTTTGCCTATTTTGTGCCATGTCATCTGTCTGGCCGTCTCTTCAACCATGAAAAGACGTTGAAGTCTTGGTATGATTGGCATATACCGAAGAACACTAACGGGGATTTTGGTCTGTGTCTTCTCACCCATACCGTTGTCTACCACAATATACCTGGAAGACTTGCAAATGGGACAATAGTTCAAGTCCACATAGTCAAGCCTAAATAAGGCACATCCTTTCTCACAGGCATGTATCTTCTCATAGGGCATCTTCAGTGCACGGAGGATCTTGTCCGACTGGTACAGGTTTGCAGGCATTACATGTCCTTTGGGTAGAAAGCGTCCAAATACTGTCATAATTGCGTCATAGCATTCTCTGCCCAAGTTGAACTGAGCCTTCAGAGCCATTACTTGTGAGATGGCATCCAACTGACAAAGCTCAGTGTGCTCGTGGAGCGGACGTTTCGAAGACTCCAACATTTCATTGAAGGCCTTTGCAGATTCCTCCATCTCCTCGTCCGAATCCCGAGCATCATCATAGCCTTGCACCACGTTTTCCATCCCGGTACCATGCTCGTCGGTGCAACGATGATCCACCTCAGCTCGGTCACGTTGGGCAGACTCACCATGAAATGTCCACACCATATAATCGGGCGTAAAACCACTCTTCTGCAGGTGTTTGCCCATTTCAGCCTCTGTCTTCTTTTCCCAATTGCCGCACCGGAAACAGGGGCACCGGGTTTTCTTTTGGCCATTTGCAAATGCGGCTTGCACAAACCCCTTAGTTTTTGTGAACCATTCAGCGCTCCATTTGTTCTGACCAGTGTGACCGGTATACATCCAAGCACGGTCACTCATCTTGACTTTCAGAGCTACTAGACACACAACAATTATATATGTAATTCACCATGTATATATTCATTAGTTGATCTACTTTGTCAATTTTATTACGTCCATGCAACCTACACTCTAATAGGTAATGATAGGTCCTAATTCCACCCGTGTATGTGTAGATTGGGTTCATTTTCCCATGCTATGCTCCGGATCCGACGCAAAATTTTGGCAGCACCTCCCCGCTGTTCTCCTGATACACGTCTCTGCAATAAACAGAGAGGATGTGTACCCGGAGAACAACAGGGGAGGCACTGACGAAATATATGCGGCGGATCCGGAGCAAAGCATATGGGAAAACGAACCCAATCTACACATACTCGGGCTGTCCATGGATAGCGTTGGACAATTCGAAAGAATCAAGGTTATAAATATGCAAATGCATGCATATTTATAACTATGACGCTTTCGAACGGGAGACACATATTGGTTACGCATACTGATGATTCAAGACACATATATAGCTAGCTATCAAGTTTCATCGGAATAGATCAAATAATTAATGGGGGAGGAGGACTTGTCATTTGTGCTCACCCACGAACGAAGGGGCAGAGCTCGTCAAACGCACGGCGAGGTCGTCGAACACCAAACCTCGCAGCGATGAAACAACTGCACATTTAAAACTACACGATCAACACAATTATATATGATGTTTTTCATAACAAAATCGAAAAATATATGACCTAACTAATAATTAACAAATATATGACCCCGTCGGCCTCTGGAAGGCCAAAGAACACCTTTTCGGGAGGTGTCGGTGGTCGGGGTGTCCTGTCGGTGTCGGGGTGCCGTGTCGGGGTCGGGGTGCTGTTTCGGGGTCGGGGGGTCAGGGTGTCGTGTCGATGTCGAGGTAGTGCCGTGTCGGTGTCGGGGTGTTGTTTCAGGGTCGAGGTGTGGTGTCGGGGTCAGGGTGTCGGGTCAGGCTCGGGGTCGGGGTGTCGGGTCAGGCTCGGGGGGTCGGGGTGTCGGGGTCGGGGTCGGGGTGTCGGGGTCGGGGTGTCGGGGTCGGGATCGGACTCGGAGTGTCGGGGTCGGGGTGTCGTGTCGGGGTGCCGGGTCGGGGTCTTTTTTCCTTTTCTTCTTCTTCCTCTTCTTCCTTTTCTTCCTTTTCTTCCTTTTTTTTCCTTCTTCTTCTTCTTCTTCTTCTTCTTCCTCCTTTCCTTTTTCCTCTTCTTCTTCTCCTCCTCTCCTGTTTTTTTCTTCTTCTTCTTCCTCTTCTTCTTTTTTCTTCTCCTCCTCCTCTTCTTCTTCTCCTCCTCTCCTGTTTTTTTCTTCTTCTTCTTCCTCTTCTTCTTTTTTCTTCTCCTCCTCCTCTTCTTCTTCCTCCTTTCCTTTTTCCTCTTCTTCTTCTCCTCCTCTCCTGTTTTTTTCTTCTTCTTCTTTTTCTTTCCTAAAACTGAACTAAACCTAAAACTAAACCTAAATCTAATCTAAACATAAACATAAAACTAAAAAAATAGAAAAAAAGGAAAAAACTAAATCTAAACCTAAAACTAAACTAAGACTAAACCTAAACCTAAAACTAAACCTAAAACTAAAACTGAAACTAAATCTAAACTAAACATAAACCTAAAACTAAAAAACCGAAAAAAAGGAAAAACAGAGGAGAGGTAGAGCTCACCTGGGCCGGTGGAGGAGGTGGGCGGTGGAGGAGGGGGCGGGGCGGCCTGGGGCGGCAGCGCCGGGCCCAGGGCGGTGGGGCGCGGGGGGCGGGGGGCCGGGGCGCGGCGGCGCTGAGACGGGGGGCCGGTGGAGGAGGGGGGCGGGGCGAAGGCGTCGGGCCTGGGGCGGTGGGGCGCGGGGGGGCCGGGGCGCGGCGGCGGCGAGTGGTGGTGGTGGCGGCGCGCGTGTGGGAGCAGGGGAGAGAAACAGAGAGAGAGGGGCGGGGTGGGGGCGCGCCGTTAGATATGTTAAATCTTTGCCGTCCGCCCCCCTTTGTCGTCCGCTTATTTGCTCTTTAAGTTTTTTTAAGCAGCTCGTCAGTGGGGCCCCTCCCTCTTTGCCGTCTGCTCGCGACGGCAAAGAATCTTTGCCGTTAGCTAGCGGACGGCAAAGAACTGGCTGATGGCAAAGGCTTTCTTTGCCATCAGCCAGTTCTTTGCCGTCTGCTTTCGGGTAGCTGATGGCAAAGAGCTTCTTTGCCGTCTTCTAGCAGACGGCAAAGAGCTGGCAGATGGCAAAGTAGCTGATTCCAGTAGTGTTTATATCTCAAAACAATTATCAAGCATCAAACTTCTCATAGGATTCAACACAGTCATAAGAAAGTTTTTACTATTCTTGAATACCAACCATATTAGGATTATTTAAGAAAATTACTATGCTATTTAAGACTCTCAAAATAATCTAAGTGAAGCATGGGAGATCAATAGTTTCTATAAAACAATTCCACCACCGTGCCCTAAAAAATATAAGTGAAGTACTAGAGCAAAACTATATAACTCAAATGATATAAGCGAAGCACATAGAGTATTCTAACAAATTCCAAATCATGTATGGCTCTCTCAAAAGGTGTGTACAGCAAGGATGATTGTGGTAAACTAAAAAAGCAAAGACTCAAATAATACAAGACGCTCCAAGCAAAACACATATCATGTGGTGAATAAAAATATAGCTCCAAGTAAAGTTACCGATAGAAGTAGACGAAAGAGGGGATGCCTTCCGGGGCATCCCCAAGCTTTGGCTTTTAGGTGTCCTTAGATTATCTTGGGGGTGACGTGGGCATCCCCAAGCTTAGGCTCTTGCCACTCCTTGTTCCATAATCCATCAAATCTTTACCCAAAACTTGAAAACTTCACAACACAAAACTTAAAGTAGAAAATCTCGTGAGCTCCGTTAGCGAAAGAAAACAAAAGACCACTTCAAGGTACTATAATGAAATCATTATTTATTTATATTGGTGTTAAACCAACTTTATTCCAACTTCTATATGGTTTATAAACTATTTTACTAGCCATAGATTCATCAAAATAAGCAAACAACACACGGAAAACAGAATCTGTCAAAAACAGAACAGTCTTTAGTAATCTGTAGCTAGCGCAAGATATGGACCCCCAAAAATTCTAAAATAAATTGCTGGACTTGTGGAATTTATCTATTAATCATCTGCAAAAATAATTAACTAAATAGAACTTTCCAAATAAAAATGGCAGCAGTTCTCGTGAGCGCTAAAGTTTCTGTTTTTTACAGCAAGATTAACAAGACATTCCCCAAGTCTTCCCAATGGTTCTACTTGGCACAAACACTAATTAAACACAAAAACACAACCAAAACAGAGGCTAGGTAAATTATTTATTACTAAACAGGAACAAAAAGCAAGGAATAAAAATAAAATTGGGTTGCCTCCCAACAAGCGCTATCGTTTAACGCCCCTAGCTAGGCATAAAAAGCAAGGATAGATCTAGGTATTGCCATCTTTGGTTTTCAACTTTTTAGCGGAATCAAGCTCGAATCCGGGAGGTTCTTTATGTTTCCCTTCATATTCTGAAATTTTTAGATCTAAGGAATCCAACCGCTTATTGCAAAGAGTAATCAACATATTCATGCGGTGAATATTTCTGCTAACGTCCTTAAGAGGTTCAAGAGACTTCTGTAAAATCTTAGTAACTTCACAAAAAAATTCAAAAACTTGCGTCCCTTCCTGGGTAGGATGAGGCCCCTTTTGTTGAGGTAGTGTTCCCACTATACCTTCTATAATTTCAAGCGCGATATGGGGATCAATTTCAATAAAATTGCCTTTGGCAACGCAATCCAAGAGTTGTCTATGAGACATATTTAATCCAACATAGAAATTGCGAAGCAAAATTCTCAGGTTCACTTCAAAGGTACAATTATGATAAGACTCCATTATCCTCAACCAGGCATCTTTTAAGTTTTATCTTGTCTTTGTTTGAAGTGAAAGACTTCAAACTCAGGGGATTATGAAGTGGATAAGGGACTATCCATAGCGACAAGCAAACGGAAAAGAGGCAAATAGAGAAAGATAGAGAGGATAGAGAGAGAGAGAGGGCGAATAAAACGACAAGGATGAAGTGGGGGAGAGGAAAACGAGAGGCAAATGGCAAATAATGTAATGCAGGAGATAAGGATTGTGATGGGTACTTGGTATGTTGACTTTTGCGTAGACTCCCCGACAACGGCTCCAGAAATATTCTTGTTGCCTCTTGAGCACTGCGTTGGATTTCCTTGAAGAGGAAAGGATGATGCAGCAAAGTAGCATAAGTATTTCCCTCAGTTTTTGAGAACCAAGGTATCAATCCAGTAGGAGGCTACGCGCGAGTCCCTCGTACCTGCACAAAACAAATAACTCCTTGCAACCAATGCGATAAGGGGTTGTCAATCCCTTCACGGTCACTTACGAGAGTGAGATCTGATAGATATGATAAGATAATATTTTGGTATTTTTGTGATGAAGATGCAAAGTAAAATAAAAGCACAGGAAATAACTAAGTATTGGAAGATTAATATGATGAAGATAGACCCAGTGGCCATAGGTTTCACTAGTGGCTTCTCTCAAGAGCATAAGTATTTTATGGTGGGTGAACGAATTACTGTTGAGCAATTGACAGAATTGAGCATAGTTATGAGAATATATAGGTGTGATCATGTATATAGGCATCACGTCCGAGACAAGTAGACCGACTCCTGCCTGCATCTACTACTATTACTCCACTCATTAACCGCTATCCAGCATGCATCTAGAGCATTAAGTTCATGAAAACAGAGGTGAGACAAGTATCCAGCATGCATATTTTTTTTGAGGTGACCCGGCATGCATATATAGGCGAAAGAAGTAGGTCGGTGGAGCTCCGTGGGGCCCATGAGGGTGGGGGCGCGCATCCCTACCTTGTTGCTTCCTTGACCTCCACTCCAAGTCTCCTGGATTGCGTTTGTTCCAAAAAAGATCCTCGCGAAGGTCGTTCCATTTGGATTCTGTTTGATATTCCTTTTCTGCGAAACACTGAAATAGGCAAAAAAACAACAATTTGCACTGGGCCTTCGGTTAATAGGTTAGTCCAAAAATAATATAAAAGTGCATAAGAAAGCCCATTAAACATCCAAAACAGATAATATAATAGCATGGAACAATCAAAAATTATAGATACGTTGGATACGTATCATCTGCACACGTTCAACTTGGTGACGTCCCTCGTACTCTTGATCTAGTTGAGGCTGACGGAGAGTTTCTCTAGCACGACGGCATGATGACGGTAATGATGAAGTTACCGACGCAGGGCATCACCTAAGCACTACAACGATATGACTGAGGTGGAAACCTGTGGAGGGGGGCACCGCACACGGCTAAGACAACTGTCAACTTGTGTGTCTGTGGGGTGCCCCCCTCCCTCGTATATAAAGGAGTGGAGGAGGGGAGGATCGGCCCTCTGTATGGCACGCCCCAAGGGGGATTCCTACTCCCAGTAGGATTAGGTTTCCCCCCTTTCCCTAGTTGCAGTAGGAGAAGAAGGAAGAGGGAGAAGGAGAGAAGGAAAGGGGGGTCGGCCCCCTCCCCAATTCGGATTGGGCTTGGGGGCGCCTCCCACTTGGCCGCTTCCTCCTCTCTCCCACTATGGCCCATTAAGGCCCATTGACTCCTTGGGAGGGTTCCGGTAACCCCCAGGTACTCCGGTAATTGCCCGAACTTATTTGAAACCATTCTGATGTCCAAACAGCCTTCCAATATATCAATCTTTATGACTCGACCATTTCAAGACTCCTCGCCATGTCCGTGATCACATCCGGGACTCCAAACTACCTTCGGTACATCAAAACACATAAACTCATAATACTGATCGTCATCGAACGTTAAGCGTGCGGACCCTACGGGTTCGAGAACTATGTAGACATGGCCGAGACTCATCTCCGGTCAATAACCAATAGTGGAACCTGGATGCTCATATTGGTTCCTACATATTCTACGAAGATCTTTATTGGTCAAACCGCATAACAACATACGTTGTTCCCTTTGTCATCGGTATGTTACTTGCCCGAGATTCGATCGTCGGTATCATCATACCTAGTTCAATCTCGTTGCCGACAAGTCTCTTTACTCATTCTGTAATGTAACATCCCACAACTAACTCATTAGTAACATTGCTTGCAAGGATTATAGTGATGTGCATTACCGAGGGGGCCCAGAGATACCTCTCCGACAATCGGAGTGACAAATCCTAATCTCGATCTATGCCAACTCAACAAACACCATCGGAGACACCTATAGAGCATCTTTATAATCACCCAGTTACGTTGTGATGTTTGATAGCACACTAAGTGTTCCTCCGGTATTCGGGAGTTGCATAATCTCAAAGTCATAGGAACATGTATAAGTCATGAAGAAAGCAATAGCAACAAACTAAATGATCATAGTGCTAAGCTAACGGATGGTTCTTGTCCATCACATCATTCTCTAATGATGTGATCCCGTTCTTAAAATGACAACGCATGTCTATGGCTAGGAAACTTAACCATCTTTGATTAACGAGGTAGTTAAGTAGAGGCATACTAGGGACACTCTGTTTGTCTATGTATTCATTCATGTATCAAGTTTCCGGTTAATACAATTGTAGCATGAATAATAAACATTTATCATGATATAATAAAATATAAATAACAACTTTATTATTGCCTCTAGGGCATATTTCCCTCAGTCACTGCCTGCTCTTCATTGGGAGGCTAGATCTGGAGTCCGTTTGGGGCTCCGGAGACGGGGATCTTCGTTCTTCATCACCACCAACCCTTCTCCATCGCCAATTCCATGATGCTCCCCACCGGTAGTGAGTGATTCCTTCGTAGGCTCGTTGGTCAGTGAGGAGTTGGATGAGATTCATCATGTAATGGAGTTAGTTTTGTTAGGGCTTGATCCATAGTATCCACTGTGTTCTAAGATTGATGTTGCTATGACTTTGCCATGCTTAATGCTTGTCACTTTGGGCCCAGGTGCCATGATTTCAGATCTGAACCGTTTATGTTATCACCATTATATCCATGTTGTAGATCCAATCTTGCAAGTTATAGTTACCTACTATGTGTTATGATCCGGCAACCCCGGAGTGACAATAGTCGAGACCACTCCCAGTGATGACCGTAGTTTGAGGAGTTCATGTATTCACTGTGTGTTAATGCTTTGTTCTGGTTCTCTATTAAAAGGAGGCCTTAATATCCCTTAGTTTCCAATTGGACCCCGCGGCCACGGGAGGGTAGGACAAAAGATGGCATGCAAGTTCTTTCCATAATCACGTATGACTATTTACGGAATACATGCCTACATTATATTGATGAACTGGACCTAGTGCCATATAGCCCTAGGTTATAACTGTCTCATGATGAATATCATCCAACAAGTCACCGATCCAATGCCTACAAATTTATCTTATATTGTTCTTGCTAAGTTATTATTGCTATCATTACTGTTGCACTTGCTACAAAATTACTGCTATCACTATTACCGTTACCATTGCTACTGTTACTACTATCAAAACTATCATATTACTTTGCTACTGATCACGTTGCTGGAGATAATTAATCTCCAGGTGTGCTTGAATTGACAACTCAGTTGCTAATACTTGCAAATATTATTTGGCTCCCCTTGTGTCGAATCTATAAATTTGGGTTGAATACTCTACCTTCAAAAACTGTTGCGATCCCCTATACTTGTGGGCTATCACCCCCCTTCCATATTCATCCGGAGGGGGAGGAAGGAGGAGGGAGGAGAGAAGGAAGGGAGAGGCCGAATTGCTCCCCTTCGTTTCTCTCTTCCCCTCTTTCCTTCCCCCTTATTTTGGCCTACATGGGGCACACGAGCCCCCTAGGGGCTGGTCTGTCCCTTCTTGGCCATTAGGCTGATGTAGCTGCCGGGGGGATGCCCGGAACCCCTTCCGGTGACCTGATATGTACCCGGTACCCCCGAAACACTTCAGGTGTCTGAATATCATCGTCCAATATATGAATCTTTACCTCTCGACCATTTCGAGACTCCTCGTCATGTCTGTGATCTCATCCGGGACTCCGAACAACATCCGGTCACCAAATCACATAACTCATATAATACAAAATTGTCATCGAACGTTAAGCATGCGGACCCTATGGGTTCGAGAACTATGTAGACATGACCGATACACCTCTCTGGTCAATAACCAATAGCAGAATTTGGATGCTCATATTGGTTCCCACATATTCTACGAAGATCTTTATCGGTCATACCGTAATGACAACATACATTATTCCCTTTGTCATTGGTATGTTACTTGACCGAGATTCGATCGCTGGTATCTTCATACCTAGTTCAATCTCGTTACCGGCAAGTCTCTTTACTCGTTCCATAATACATCACCCCGCAACTAACTCATTAGTCACATTTCTTGCAAGGCTTATTATGATGTGCATTACCGAGAGGGCCCAGAGATACCTCTCCGATAGTCGGAGTGACAAATCCTAATCTTGATCTATGCCAACCCAACAAACACCTTCGGAGATACTTGTAGAGCATCTTTATAATCACCCAGTTATGTTGTGACGTTTGATAGCACACAAGGTATTCCTCCGGTATCCAGGAGTTGCATAATCTCATAGTCGAAGGAATATGTATTTGACATGAAGAAAGCAATAGCAATAAAACTGAATGATCAATATGCTAAGCTAAAGCATGGGTCATGTCCATCACATCATTCTCCTAATAATGTGATCCCGCTATCAAATGACAACTCATGTCCATGGTTAGGAAACCTTAACCATCTTTGATCAACGAGCTAGTCAAGTAGAGGCTCACTAGGGACTCAGTGTTTTGTCTATGTATTCACACATGTATTAAGGTTTCCGGTCAATAAAATTCTAGCATGAATAATAAACATTTATCATCACTACAAAAAATACACTTCCGTGATGATATGTGTTTGTCACAGTAGGTCGCGTTTTTTGTCATGCATGTACATCCATGACGATTTTATGACAGAATCAAGATAGTCATAATTGTGTTGTCGTAGAAGTGTTCCATGACATTACCAAAATTATCATCACGGAAGTGTGCACTTCCATGACGATAAATCACGCATCACAGAAGTGCTTTCGTCAAGGGTGACCGACACGTGGCATCCACCGTAACGGAACATCGTTAAGCTATCGGGTCGGGTTTTGGATCTGATAACCCGTTAATAGCCCCGACCAATGGGGATTTTCCACGTGTAAAATCATCATTGGCTGGAGGAAACACGTGTCGGCTCATTGTTGGGACAGATGCCATCCACTCATTGGACAGAAGGCGCCTATGATACGTCGACATGTGGCACGACCCAACAGAGGCCCATTCCTGTGAAAAGGCCGGCCCGTTTGACTTGGTCAAAAGGTGGCGGGCCGGCCCATGGAAAGCCTGTTAACGGTCTGTTCGCATATAGCCCATTTACAGCCCGCTAACCCAAGGCATGTTACGCCCTATCTGAATTAGGCCCGATAGCGTCATCCGGGCCATCCAATATTATTCCAGCCCGTTTTCACTTCTGGCCCATGTATGGCCCATGACGTATTTCGGCCCATATGAGGCCCTATGTAACTCTTGGCCTATTAACAGCCCGTGGTGAAACTGGCCCGTAATGAATAGTGTATCAATTTACACCCATTAATGGCCCGTGGTGAAACTGGCCCATAATGAATAGTGTATCACTTTATACCCATTAATGGCCCGTTATTTCGTTGGGCCGTTTCCAGCCCATGCTATCTTTCGGCCTTCTTAGAGCCCATCTATTATTGGGCTCATTTCCAGCATTCATTTACTTACGGCCTGTTACTGTCATTTTCTGCTTGTGGGCCAAATTCAGCCCATGGTTACAGTCGGCCCGTTTGTGGTCCGTTAATACGTTGGGCCGTTTTCATAGCGTCATCAAATATGGCCTATTAACGATGGCCCGTTATGGTCGGCCCATGAACGGACGATTCCAACTCTAGCCTGTTTACGGCCATAATGCGGCCTGTTATTGGCCCATGTTTGGTCAATCGATCATACGGCCCGTATAAGGCCCATTGATGATACGGCCTGTAGAAGGCCCATTGTTTCTACGGCCCGTAGAAGGCCCATTGTTTCTACGGCCCGTAGAAGGCCTACTGTTTCTACGGCCCATAGAAGGCCCACTATTTCTACGGCCCGTAGGAGGCCCAGTGTCAGTACAGTAAATATTAACCCATGGTTATTGTGGCCTAGTTTTAAAAAATAGGTTATTGCAGCCACTAGCAAACCGTGGAAAAAGAACTGCACTGACTACAAGCAAACAAATAAACAAGGCAACAAGGAAATAAATAAGCAAGCAACTTATGCTAGGCTATTGCTACCTCTTGAGCTTGCGTTGGTTTTCCCCGAAGAGGAAGGGATGATGCAGCAAAGTAGCGTAAGTATTTCACTCAGTTTTTGAGAACCAAGGTATCAATCCAGTAGGAGGCCATGCTCAAGTCCCTTGTACCTGCACAAAATGATAACTACTCGCAACCAACACGATTAGGGGTTGTCAATCCCTTCACGGTCACTTACGAGAGTGAGATCTGATAGATATAATATTTTTGGTATTTTTGGTATAAAGATGCAAAGTAAAAAGTAAAAGCAAAGTAAAAAAGTAAAACAAGATTAAAGTGACAGAGATTGATATGATGAGAATAGACCCGGGGCCATAGGTTTCACTAGTGGCTTCTCTCAAGAGCATAAGTATTCTACGGTGGGTGAACAAATTACTGTTGAGCAATTGACAGGATTGAGCATAGTTATGAGAATATCTAGGTATGATCATGTATATAGGCATCACGTCCGTGACAAGTAGATCAAAACGATTCTGCATCTACTACTATTACTCCACTCATCGACCGCTATCCAGCATGCATCTAGAGTATTAAGTTAAAAACAGAGTAACGACTTAAGCAAGATGACATGATGTAGAGAGATAAATTCATGAAATATGAAATAAACCCCATCTTGTTATCCTCGATGGCAATGATGCAATACGTGCCATGCTGCCCCTTCTATCACTGGGAAAGGTCACCGCAAGATCAAACCCAAAGCTAAGCACTTCTCCCATGGCAAGAACTACCAATCTAGTTGGCCAAACCAAACGGATAATTCGAAGAGACTTGCAAAGATAACCAATCATACAAAAAAGAATTCAGAGAAGATTCAAATATTATTCATAGATAGACTTGATCATAAACCAAAAATTCATCGATCTCAACAAACACACCGCAAAAAGAAGATTACATCGAATAGATCTCCACAAGAGAGGGGGAGAACTTTGTATTGAGATCCAAAAAGAGAGAAGAAGCCATCTAGCTACTAACTATGGACCCAAAGGTCTGAGGTAAACTACTCACACTTCATCGGAGAGGCTATGATGATGTAGAAGCCCTCCGTGATGACGGCCCTCCTTCGGCGGAGCTCCGGAACAGGCCCCAAGATGGGATCTCGTGGATACAGAAAGTTGCGGCGGTGGAATTAGGTTTTTGGCTCATGTTCTGATCGTTTGGGGGTACGTAGGTATATATAGGAGGAAGGAGTACGTCGGTGGAGCATCAAGGGGCCCACGAGGCAGGGGGGCGCCCCCACCCTCGTGACCGCCTCTTTTGTTCCTTGGCGTAGGGTCCAAGTCTCCTTGATCACGTTCGGTGAGAAAATCACGTTCCCGAAGGTTTTATTCCGTTTGGACTCCGTTTGATATTCCGTTTCTTCGAAACACTGAAATAGGCAAAAAAACAGCAATTCTGGGCTGGGCCTCCGGTTAATAGGTTAGTCCCAAAAATAATATAAAAGTGGAAAATAAAGCCCAATATAGTCCAAAACAATAGATAATATACCATGAAGCAATCAAAAATTATAGATACGTTGGAGACGTATCAGGCATCCCCAAGCTTAATTCCTGCTCGTCCTCGAGTAGGTAAATGATAAAAAGAGAATTTTTGATGCGGAGTGCTACTTGGCATAATTTCAATGCAAATCTTCTTAATTGTGATATGAATATTCAGATTCAAAAGATTCAAGACAAAAGTTTATATTGACATAAAAATAATAATACTTCAAGCATACTAACAAAGCAATTATGTCTTCTCAAAATAACATGGCCAAAGAAAGTTATCCCTACAAAATCATATAGTCTGGCTATGCTCTATCTTCACCACACAAAGTATTTAAATCATGCACAACGCCGATGACAAGCCAAGTAATTGTTTCATACTCTAACTTTTTCAAAACTTTTTCAATCTTCACACAATACATGAGCGTGAGCCATGGATATAACACTATCGGTGGAATAGAATGGTGGTTGTGGAGAAGACAAAAAGGAGAAGATAGTCTCACATTAACTAGGCGTATCAACGGGCTATGGAGATGCCCATCAATAGATATCAATGTGAGTGAGTAGGGATTGCCATGCAACGGATGCACTAGAGCTATAAGTATATGGAAGCTCAAAAAGGAAACTAAGTGGGTGTGCATCCAACTAGCTTTCTCATGAAGACCTAGGGCAATTTGAGGAAGCCCATCATTGGGATATACAAGCCAAGTTCTATAATGTAAAATTCCCACTAGTATATGAAAGTGATAATATGAGAGACTCTCTACTATGAAGATCATGGTGCTACTTTGAAGCACAAGTGTGGTAAAAGGATAGTAACATTGTCCCTTCTCTCTTTTTCTCTCTTTTTTTATTTTGGCCTTTTTCTTTTTTTATGGCCTCTTTTCTTTTTTTTATTTGGGCTTCTTTGGCCTCTTTTATTTATTTTTCGTCCGGAGTCTCATCCTGACTTATGGGGGAATCATAGTCTCCATCATCCTTTCCTCACTTGGGACAATGCTCTAATAATGATGATCATCACACTTTTATTTTTCTTACAACTCAACAATACTTAGAACAAAATATGACTCTATATGAATGCCTCCGGCGGTGTACCGGGATATGCAATATGACAATGATGGAGTGTGTCATAATAAACTGGGTGGTGGAAAGTTGCATGGCAATATATCTCGGAATGGCTATGGAAATGCCATAATAGGTAGGTATGGTGGCTGTTTTGAGGAAGGTATATGTTAGGTGTATGATACCAACGAAAAGTGCGCGGTATTAGAGAGGCTAGCGAAGGTGGAAGGGTGAGAGTGCGTATAATCCATGGACTCAACATTAGTCATAAAGAACTCATATACTTATTGCAAAAATCTAGAAGTTAGCAAAGCAAAGTATTACACACATGCTCCTAGGGGGGTAGATTGGTAGGAAAAGACCATCGCTCGTCCCCGACCGCCACTCATAAGGAAGACAATCAATAAATAAATCATGCTCCGACTTCATCACACAACGGTTCACCATACGCGCATGCTACGGGAATCACAAACTTTAACACAAGTATTCTTTAAATTCACAACTGCTCAACTAGCATGACTTTAATATTATCACCTCCATATCTCAAAACAATTATCATGCTTCAATCTTTTCTTAGTATTCAACACACTCAAAAGAAAGTTTCACAAATCTTGAATACCAAGCATATTATTATTAAGCAAATTACCATGCTATTAAGAGACTCTCAAAATAATTTAAGTGAAGCATGAGATATTAATAGTTTCTTTAAAACAATCCACCACCATGCTCTAGAAGATCCAAGTGAAGCACATAGGGCAAAATTATAGCGCTCAAAAGATATAAGTGAAGCACATAGAGCAAAACTACTTAGCTCAAAAAGATATAAGTGAAGCACATAGAGTATTCTATCAAATTTTAATTCATGGATGGCTCTCTCAAAAGGTGTGTACAACAAGGATGATTGTGGCATACTAAAACACAAAGACACAAATAATACAAGACGCTCCAAGCAAAACACATATCATGTTGGTGAATAAAAATATAGCTCCAAGTAAATTACCGATGGAAGTGGACGAAAGAGGGGATGCCTTCCGGGGCATCCCCAAGCTTCGAATTGTTGGTGTCCTTCGATTATCCTGGGGGTGCCATGGGCATCCCCAAGCTTAGGCTCTTGCCACTCCTTGTTCCATAATTCATCACAAGAATTCACCCAATACTTGAAAACTTCACAACACAAAACTTAAAGTAGAAAACTCGTGAGCTCCGTTAGTGAAAGAAAACAAAAGACCACTTCAAGGTACTGTAATGAACTCATTCTTTATTTATATTGGTGTTAAAGCTACTGTATTCCAACTTCTCTTTGGATTATAAACTATTTTACTAGCCATAGATTCATCAAAATAAGCAAACAACACACGAAAAACAGAATATGTCAAAAACAGAACTGTCTGTAGTAATCTGTAGCTATCGCAAGATCTGGAACCCCAAAAATTATAAAATAAATTGCTGGATGTGAGGAATTTATCTATTAATCATGTAAAAAAAGAATTAACTAAATAGAACTCTTCAAATAAAAATGACAGCAGTTCTCGTGAGCGCTAAAGTTTCTGTTTTTTACAGCAAGTTCAATCAAGACTTTCCCCAAGTCTTCCCAACGGTTCTACTTGGCACAAAGACTAATTAAACACAAAAACACAACCAAAACATAGGCTAAATCATTTATTTATTACTAAACAGGAGCAAATATCAAGGAATAAAAATAAAATTGGGTTGCCTCCCAACAAGCGCTATCGTTTAACGCCCCTAGCTAGGCATAAAAGCGAGGATAGATCTAGGTATTGCCATCTTTGGTAGGCAATCCATAAGTGGCTCTCATGATAGTTTCATATGGCAATCTTATTTTCTTTATTGGAAAGTGTTCCATGCCATTTTTTAATGGAAATTGTAATCTAATATTCCCTTCCTTCATATCAATAATCACACCAACCGTTCTAAGGAAAGGTCTACCAAGAATAATAGGGCAAGAAGGATTGCAATCTATATCAAGAACAATGAAATCTACGGGCACATAATTCCTATTTGCAACAATAAGAACATCATTAATCCTTCCCATAGGTTTCTTAATAGTGGAATCCGCAAGATGCAAGTTTAGAGAGCAATCATCAAAATTACGGAAATCTAGCAAATCACACAAAGTCTTGGGAATAGTGGAGACACTAGCACCCAAATCACACAAAGCATAGAACTCATGATCTTTAATTTTAATTTTAATAGTTGGTTCCCACTCATCATAGAGTTTTCTAGGGATAGAAACTTCCAATTCAAGTTTTTCTTCATAAGATTGCATCAAGGCATCAATGATATGTTTAGTAAACGCTTTATTTTGACTATAAGCGTGAGGAGATTTTAGCACGGATTGCAACAAGGAAATACAATCAATTAAAGAGCAATTTTCATAATTAAATTCCTTGAAATCCAATATAGTTGGTTTAGGAATATCTAGATTGTTATTTCTTTCAATCCCACTTTTATCAAATTTAGCATCAAGATCAATAGATTCAGAATTATTGGAACGCCTTCTTGGTAAAGGTGGATCATATTCAGTTTCATGAAGATTTATATTGCAAAAAAAAGATTTAATAGGGGACACATTAATAACTTTTAGATCTTCATCATTATTTTCATAGGAACTAGAAGAACACGCTTTAATAAAGGCCTCTTTGGAAGCACGCATCCTAGCGGTTCTTTCCTTGCACTCATCAATGGAAATTCTCATGGCTTTGAGAGACTCATTGATATCATGCTTAAGAGGAATAGATCTAAGCTTTAAAGAATCAATCTCAAGAGAAATTCTATCAACATTCCTAACCAAATCATCAATCTTAAGCAATTTTTCTTCAATCATAGCATTAAAATTCTTTTGCGAAGAATTAAATTCTTTAATATTAGATTCAAAATCAGAGGGCATCTTATTATAATTTCCATAAGAATTGTTGTAGGAATTCCCATAATTATTAGAGGGATTACTAGGATATGGCCTAGGATTGAAATTTCCTCTATAAGCGTTGTTACCAAAATTATTCCTACCAACAAAATTCACATCCATAGATTCATTGTTATTATCAATCAAAGTAGACAAAGGCATATCATTAGGATCAGAAGAAACACTCTTAGTTGCAAATAATTTCATAAGTTCATCCATCTTTCCACTCAAAACATTGATTTCTTCTATCGCATGCACTTTTTTATTAGAAGATCTTTCAGTATGCCATTGAGAATAATTAACCATAATATTATTTAGGAGTTTAGTAGCATCTCCTAAAGTGATTTACATAAAAGTGCCTCCCGCGGCCGAATCTAAAAGATTTCTAGAAGCAAAATTCAATCCGGCATAAAAAATTTGTATAATCATCCACAAATTCAAACCATGAGTAGGGCAATTACGTATCATTAATTTCATTCTCTCCCAAGCTTGTGCAACATGTTCATGATCAAGTTGCTTAAAATTCATAATATCGTTTCTAAGAGAGATGATCTTAGCGGGAGGGAAATACTTAGAGATAAAAGCATCTTTGCACTTGTTCCAAGAATCAATACTATTTTTAGGCAAGGATGAAAACCAAGATTTAGCACGATCTCTAAGCGAAAAAGGAAATAGCTTCAATTTAACGACATCATTATCGACATCTTTTTTCTTTTTCATATCACATAAATCAACGAAGCTATTCAGATGAGTAGCGGCATCTTCACAAGGAAGGCCGGTGAATTGATCTTTCATAACAAGATTCAAGAAAGAAGTATTGATTTCACAAGATTCAGTATTACCAAGAGGAGCAATCAGAGTGCTAAGGAAATCATTATTATTGGTATTGGGGAAGTCACACAACTTGGTAGTATCTTGAGCCATCGCGACAAACAAGCAATCTAACACACGAGCAAACAAGAGCAAACGGGCAAAAGAGGCAAATAGAGAGGGAGGAGAGAGAGAGAGGGCGAATAAAACGGCATGGGTGAAGTGGGGGAGACGAAAACGAGAGGCAAATGGCAAATAATGTAATGCGAGAGATAGGGAATGTGATGGGTGCTTGGTATGTTGACTTTTTGCATAGACTCCCCGGCAACGGCGCCATAAATCCTTCTTGCTACCTCTTGAGCTTGCGTTGGTTTTCCCTGAAGAGGAAGGGATGATGCAGCAAAGTAGCGTAATTATTTCCCTCAGTTTTTGAGAACCAAGGTATCAATCCAGTAGGAGGCCACACTCAAGTCCCTCGTACCTGCACAAAACGATAGCTACACGCAACCAACGCGATTAGGGGTTGTCAATCCCTTCACGGTCACTTACGAGAGTGGGATCTGATAGATATAATATTTTTGGTATAAAGATGCAAAGTAAAAAAGTAAAAGCAAAGTAAAAAGCAAAACAAGATTAAAGTGATGGAGATTGATATGATGAGAATAGACCCGGGGGCCATAGGTTTCACTATTGGCTTCTCTCAAGAGCATAAGTATTCTATGGTGGGTGAACAAATTACTGTTGAGAAATTGACAGAATTGAGCATAGTTATGAGAATATCTAGGTATGATCATGTATATAGGCATCACGTACGTGACAAGTAGATCGAAACGATTCTGCATCTACTACTATTACTCCACTCAACGACCGCTATCCAGCATGCATCTAGAGTATTAAGTTAAAAACAGAGTAACGCCTTAAGCAAGATGACATGATGTAGAGAGATAAATTCATGAAATATGAAATAAACCCCATCTTGTTATCCTCGATGGCAACGATGCAATACGTGCCTTGCTGCCCCTTCTATCACTGGGAAAGGTCACCGCAAGATCAAACCCAAAGCTAAGCACTTCTCCCATGGCAAGAACTACCAATCTAGTTGGCCAAACCAAACAGATAATTCGAAGACACTTGCAAAGATAACCAATCATACATAAAAGAATTCAGAGAAGATTCAAATATTATTCATAGATAGACTTGATCATAAACCCACAATTCATCGGTCTCAACAAACACACCGCAAAAAGAAGATTACATCAAATAGATCTCCACAAGAGAGGGGGAGAACTTTGTATTGAGATCCAAAAAGAGAGAAGAAGTCGTCTAGCTACTAACTATGGACCCGAAGGTCTGAGGTAAACTACTCACACTTCATCGGAGAGGCTATGATGATGTAGAAGCCCTCCGTGATGACGGCCCTCCTCCGGCGGAGCTCCGGAACAGGCCCCAAGATGGGATCTCGTGGATACAGAAAGTTGCGGCGGTGGAATTAGGTTTTTGGCTCATGTTCTGATCATTAGGGGGTACGTAGGTATATATAGGAGGAAGGAGTACGTCGGTGGAGCATCAAGGGGCCCACAAGGCAGGGGGGGTCCAAGTCGGTGGAGCATCATGACCGCCTCTTTTATTCCTTGGCATAGGGTCCAAGTCTCCTGGATCACGTTCGGTGAGAAAATCACGTTCCCGAAGGTTTTATTCCGTTTGGACTCCGTTTGATATTCCGTTTCTTCGAAACACTGAAATAGGCAAAAAAACAGCAATTCTGGGCTGGGCCTCCGGTTAATAGGTTTGTCCCAAAAATAATATAAAAGTGGAAAATAAAGCCCAATATAGTCCAAAATAGTAGATAATATAGGATGAAGCAATCAAAAATTATAGATACGTTGGAGACGTATTAGCCACCAGTGCAAATATAGGGAACAAAGCAGCATATAAACGCCGCAGCAAAACAAGTCCAGAACTAAAACCACTTCAGAAGAGTTCAAGAAACAATATCCTGGGTACCCATAATGCTGGCAAGATTCTTAGCAAGCTTATTAACTTTCTCTTGTTTGGCGCTTAAATCCTCCAGCGCTTGCTTTTGCACAAGAAAGTACGCATCTGAATTCTGCAGGGACTTCCTCAGTCCTTCGGCTTCTTGCCGCAGCACAGCTGACTGATGCCTTTCAGCTTGTAGCTGAGACTGAAGAAGCCGAAGTGATTCAGGGAGTGAGTTCGAAGAGCTTGTGCCAGCGGTACTGGCCAGTAAATCGAACACTACATCAACGCAGGACTATTTCTCACTTTCTACAAGATCGTTTTATCACCTTTCTTGGAGACCAAGAGGGTTGTCTCATTATCTTGAACCTTATCTGCATTACTTTCTCTACCATTGCATAGTGGGGTGCTCTTCTCCAATATTCTGTCTGCATACTACAAGAGAAACAAGCAGACACATCACATGTTTAGCTTGTAGTATACGAAACTCATTTTGGTAAACCGGTTCAGTAGTAAGGTGGACAGGATAACAGGATAAAACAAACATATATCTATGTACTATGGTCACTGTATTGTCCATATCATTCTAGTTTATGTTCCCTAATCAAGATAGAGACACAGTTCAACTCATATATTTTTAAGACACAGCAGCATAGACAGAATATAAGTGTGAGAAACTACACAGCATTGGCAGCACTTGTAATGTGCATCACATGAGAACATAACTGTTTATACAACTTAAACTGAAATCAACATAGAGCAAGAAGTTAGAACAGCAATCCAGTTAAAGAAATAGGTTTAAAACATACCTGTTGCGCCATTGGAGTTTCAATTGGATCCTTCAAATTCGAAATTAGTTGGTATGAGTAAATACAGTGATGCAACAGCAAAGGAGTATGGACCGTAGCTACGGAATCTGACCTGAGAACAGTTGCTCTTCTGCTTTAAACGTGGAGTTTGGGTTAGCTGTGGCGGTCTTCATGCTTTGGGCACTGCAGTAGCTTTACAAACTGCTCGTGTGGGGGTACTCTATGGTGGACATGGTGCTTTGTCAACTATAAGTGGGTTACTATCCGTTGGGGTTGCGGTTAGATGGGTTGTAGCTGGTTCTCTGCCCAATGGTGTAAGTGTGCAATCTGGAAGAGTCTCGATTGTGTGTGGTGGGGCTAGTTTGTGGGCCAGTACAACCATGGTTCTATCTGCATCGTCGGGTAGCACTGTCTTTTGTGAAGAACGGGTTTTTGCTCCCTTAGATACTGCCATCACCCCCTCCAATTCAAATGGCTGATAAACAAGAAAAGAAATTGAACGTACAGACATTGTATGATAGACAGATGTGGTAATTCACATATATGTTGTCTAACCAAACAGGACAGCATGACACAATTTCACATATATGATGCCTAACTAAACAGGATAGCATGACACAGTTTCAGATATATGATGGATAACTTAACAGGATATAATGGCATAATTCAACATATGATGAGTACCTAAACAGGATGACATGAAAAACTATATGATGTCTTTCTAAAATATGTTGGGATGAAATAATTCACATACATGTTGTCTAAGTATACAGGATGGCATGATATAATTGACATAATTGATTCATATACTAAGCAGCTGGCACTCGCATGTATGATCTCTAAACTAAGCAGATAGAATTCAATATTGTGCATATGATGTCTAAACTAAGCAATGCAAGACACCATATGCATCACATGAGAAATATAAACATTGCAACTTAGAGCATACACCTCAGGTGGGATATAGGACTGGTCATCTGTCTCTGAATCCTCCTCTGAGGAGCTCCCTGTAACCATCGAGATATATGCTTCAACAGGTACCATTGCCTGCTCTGAAGACCTTGTTTTCACTCCAGATTTTTCCATAACCGGCTCAAATGGCTGATACACATGAAGAGTAGTTCAATATACACAGATTGTCGACAAATGGAATATGTAATGAAAAAAAATGGCGTGAGATAATTCACATATATGATGCCTAGCTCCATGGCGGTGCATAATTCACATATATGATAACTGGCTGAAAAACATGGCATTGCATAATTCACATATCTAATATAGAAAGCAAACAGGAGGCATTCACACAAAGCATGTCTAATCTAAGCAGATAGCATGGCAATGCAAGACACCATATGCATGATATGAGCAATATAACCCAGCCAAGTTAGAGCATGCACCTCGGGGGGGGATATGACTGGTCATCTCTCTCTGAATCCTCCTCTGAGGAACTATCTATAACCAGCAAGAAATATGCATTGACAGGTAGCACTGACTGCTCAGAAGACCTTGTTTTCACTCCAGATTTTCCCATGACTGACTCAAATGGCTGATGCACAGGAAGAGTAGATGAATGTATAAACATTGTTAACAAATGGAATACATTATGGAAAAAATATGGCACGATACAATTCACATATACGATGAGTGGCTAAACAGGATGGCATTGCATGATTCACGTATATGATGCCTGGCTAAAGAAGATGGCATTGCATAATTCTCATATACTCCCTCCGTTCCTAAATATTTGTCTTTTTAGAGATTTCAAATGGACTACCACATACGGATGTATATAGACATATTTTAGAGTGTAGATTCACTCATTTTGTTCCGTATGTAGTCACTTGTTGAAATCTCTAAAAAGATAAATGTTTAGGAATGGTGGGAGTATGATATAGAAACCAAACAGGTGGCATTCACACAAAGCAAATCTAAACTAAGCTGATGACATATAAGATGTATAATGTAAGCAATGCAAGGCACCATATGCATGATATGACCAACATCAGCATGCCAGGTTAGAGCAAACACCTCAGGTGGTAAACAGGCATGGTCGGCTCCATCTGAACAATTATCTTCCTCTGGAATACAATCTGGAAATGCAGGAGGGGGGCACTTCGCCCACCATGGAGCAGTGTCTGCATGACATTATATTCGCACGCAACGGTCTTCTCTTTTTCTCTACATGTTCAGTATGATTGTGTACAATATCTGACACGCATAATAAAAAATAGTTAGATTTTGTAAGGACTAAGGGGTGCATGCAAAAATCAAGACTGATGGTAGCAAACGAGTGGATGGATCCAAAACTAATGATAGCAGGTAGATTATAGCTTCAGTTTAAAAAGATAGACAATGGATCATCTATTGTTTGTTGCCCACCCAACATGAACCACATAGAAGACCCCAGATGAACTAGATAGTAGACAGATACTATTCGTTATTGGCTCGATATGAGACCCATGGGCAATTAAAAACTCAAGATTGAACGATAAAGTAGCAGGTAATAATAACCGATGTATAACATAAGCAGACATGAAAGGCTGCGACCTCTCTTCCGGAATTTTGTAGTCCTCGGGTTCATCTGCTTAGTCGATGATGGTAATGCAGTTGGCGTGGTTGCCGGCAATGGGGAAGATGATCTGAGGCGGCGAAAGGAAGTCTGCAGGGGGGATCTCTGCTGCAGTGAACGCTTCTGTTGATGGTGCACCTCAGGTGGGGTGGATGACGGCACGGCAGGAGCAGGACATAACACACAGAGTTTTCTTTGACGCCTATCTGAAAATGAAGTAAATCTGTAAGGGCTCCTTAGAATTGGAGGATTCTATAAACGCAGGGACAGGGAAAACACAGGAATAGGATAGGAATGCACATGCAAAACAGAGCATTTGGAAACATACGATTTCAGTCAACCTGGGTGTTTGGCTCACATAAATTGGAAGAACAGAGGAATGGAGAAACAAAGTGATGCGACGAGTGTACAACCTCTTTGGCATAGCCTTGTGGACCTCAACATCATTGGGTTGGACATGGAGGATGGTGATGATGCTGGTGTGACTGTCGGAGGCGGGGAAGAAGATCTGAGGCCTCTGGAAATGGCGCCGAGGGTACTGCTCTGCTGTGATGGACATTTTCATCGTTGGAGCAGCTCCGCTAAGGTGTACGGCGATGAGGCTGAAGCATGACAAGACAGACAACGTTAATCTGAAGTGGGACCCTAATATCATCTGCAATAGATGATGTAAAATACATCACCAAAAGGTGCTAGATGTAAAACGCATCAGCCGCGCCAGGGCCGCTCCAACAGATGTTGTAAGTACTGTTCACTCTAAACTTAACTGAAGAAAATGAACTTCACAATCGAAACTGAATTTTACTGTCGAAACTGATTGAACTAGTAACAGAGCATTGCAATAGATGTTTAGGGCGTTCGAGCACTAGTAGCAGAGAAGCAGTGATCTAAACCAGCAGACGCTCGAGAAGGGAATGCACTAGCAGAGAGCAAGTCGTGCAGTAGCACCGCTAGCGAGTGCTAAAGCAGCAACTCATGTAGCTGCCGGAGGTCGTGCAACAGCAGCAGTAGCAGCAGCGCAAGCGAGAGCAAGAGCATAGAAGCAGCATGAATGAAAGCAGGAGCAGTGCAACAGCGCGACCGATAGCAAGAACAGAGCCGCAGCGCGAGCGAGAGCCGGAGCAGCTGCAGCTAGTGCCGTTGTGGAAGTCGTTGTCGAGGAAGCAATGACATGGGGGAGAGACGCCGTGGATGATGTGGCCGGTGACGGTGCCGTCGATGGAGACACACCATCTCTGCTCGGTATCGAGCACCGAGAGCCCCTTGAGATCAAATAAAAGATAAAATGCAGCGGTGAGTGCAGAACCTCCTTGGTGGCGCCGAGTTGGCCTCGGCTTCATCGGAGGAATTGGTGAGGGTGTTGCGGTTCCGGTGGGGTAGGTCAAGACGGTGATGTGGGAATTGAGGTGGCGCGATAGACGAGGCAAACGTCGGGGCAGCTCCTTGGAGGTGGAGGACGGGGCGGCTGATCCGGCGGGACGACGAGATCGACAACGGATCCTCATCCGGTGCGGTGGATGAGGGACGGTGAGCTGTTGCGGTGGACGACGTAGTCGGGGAAGAGTCTTCGGCTGGGCGGCGATCGGGAGGCCGACGGAGGAGCGTGGGGTTTCGCGGGTTTTGGCGGCCTCGATGTACGAATGGGGGGCGAAGGGGGAGGGGGAGCCAAGCTTAGGGACGCGCTTGTCCAAAATGTAGGGTAAGTTACCAGCGTACCCCCACCGGTTTTGACACCGTGAGGTGGAGCTTCATTTCCGGCTGAGGGGTAGAAGGGGGATTTCGCATGTCTGGGCTGCGGGAGCGATTTCGGATGAGGAGGGAGTTCTCACGCGCGTCCAAATTTCGGGATAACAAGGCGCGGCGCGGGTTGAAGAAGCGGGAGTTTCAAAACAGGTGAGACAAAAGATACTCGAGCTTGAAAATTTCAGGATAACAAGGTGCGGATTCCTTGTTCGGCAGAACAAATTTAACGCGTAAAAAAACAATTCATACAAGACACAAGAGAGTCATGTCCCCTTTTACTATATTGCTATAGATGCCATTGAAAAAACTACAAGAAAAATGTAAAAAAATCGGGAGAACAAGATTACCCTGCACAGTGCCAAATCGATTCGCACTTCCCTCAACAACAACAAAAAACAAATCAATTCCCACCAAAGAAAGAGTAATGTCCCTTTTTATATGATTACAGATGCCATGATCTCGAATTTCAATTTTTGAATCCATGTTATGTTGAATTTGAATATATCGTTAGGTGATCTTGCGGTTTATAATTGATGTAGTCGTACATTTTGATCTTCCATCATATATGAACATTTTACTCCACCATGTGAACATATATATTGTCGTCTACCATATGGACTAAATTTGAATCAATTTTCCTTATTTGAATACTATTGTTGTCAAGTTATACAATAATTTAAATATTATCTTGATAACAAAAAACATACATATAGCAGTAGTCATATTTCACTATGAACTACATGTACCATATGCTCTTCAATTCAAATATTTGTATCCATTTTATGTTGAATTCAAATCATAGTACATTATTGGTCTAGGTAGCAAGATGTTTGGGATAATCTAAACCCTGTTTTCATACGTATAATTTTTGGCTGAATTGGGACAAGTTTTGGTATAAGCCTCTTGCAAAACCGGAGATTCTCTCAACAAGCCTCGTGGTTCCGAGAGGGAAAGTGTCACCTTTGTGTGCGAAACGATATACGCTGCCTCCCCCCTAATTTTATTTACAGAGGCAACATAGAACTATATGAGTGCCCTGTTAAATTTTGGAATTATTTCGGGTTCATTTGGCCTTTTTATACATTAATTGAGTTTCTGAACTTTTAATGTGCATAATCTAAATATGAATTGCATGCACATGCTCCGGTGCACCAAAGTGGGTTGAGAAATCACATGTGTGTCCTTGGTTGAATTTCTAGGTCCCATGGAAGAAATGAGAATAAAATTCAAACATCTAGGCGTCATGACTTGGCCGAGAACATCGAGAAACTTTGATTTTAAATTCATGTAAATCCAAAACTCGCCTGGAAATCATGAAACTTGGCATGCTGTCATGTCATGGCACTAACATGTTGTGGCAAAAAATTGGGCCAATTTGGAAGCTCGTGGTTCTAAGAGGGAATGTGCCACCTTTGAGTGTGAAACGATATACGCTGCCCCCCCCCTTGAGTTTCTTAACAAAGGCAACATAGAACTACATTAGTGCCCTGTAAAATTTTGGAATTATTCCGGGTTTGTTTGTCGTTTTTTATACATTAATTGAGTTTCTGGTCATTTAATGTGCATAAGTCAAATTTGAACTACAAGCACATGCTCGCGTGCACCAAAGTTGGTTGAAAAATCACATTTGTGTCCTCAGGTGAATTTCTAGGTCCCATGCAAGAAATGAGAATAAAATTAGAACATCTGGGCATCGTGGCTCGGCCAAGAACATTGAGAAACTTGGTTTTAAAATTCTTGTAAATCCAAAACACATCTGAAAATCATGAAACTTGGCATGGATGTCATGTCATGGTACTACCATGTTGTGGTAAAAAAAATTGGACGAATAGGAACAGATTTTGGTATAAGCTTTTGCAAACCGAAACTTCTCTCAAGAAGGCTCGTGGTTCTGAGAGGGAACGTGCCACCTTTGAGTGCGAAATGATATACGTTGTCCCCCTTGAGTTTATTTACAAAGGCAACATAGAACTACATGAGTGCCCTGTTAAATTTTGGAATTATTCCGGCTTCGTTTGGCCTTATTTACACATTAATTAAGTTTTTGGTCATTTAATGTGCATAATTCAAATTTGAACTACAAGCACATGCTCCCGTGCACCAAAGCTGGTCGAAAAATCACATTTGTGTCCTCGGGTGAATTTCTACTCCCTCCTTCCATCTAGGTCCTAATGCGTTTTTCGAGGCTAACTTTGACCAAACGTTGGAGCAATAATATATGACATGCATATTACACAAAGCATACCTTCAATTTTGTATGTCAAAGGAGCTTCCAATAATATAATTTTCATAGTATACATCTCATGTGCTATTAATCTTGTCAATAGTCAAATGTTGTCTTGAAAAACACATTAGGCCCTATATAGATGGAAGGAGGGAGTAGGTCCCATGCAAAAAATGAGAATAAAATTCAAACATCTGGGCATCGTGGCTCGGTCAAGAACATTGAGAAACTTGGTTTTAAAATCATGAAACTTGGCATGGTGTCATGTCATGGTAGTACCACACTGTGGTAAAAAAAATTGGTCGAATAGGAACAAATTTTGGTATAAGCTTCTTGCAAATCAGAGCTTCTCTCAAGAAGGCTCGTGGTTCTGGAAGGGAACGTGTCACCTTTGTGTGCATAATTCAAATTTGAAATACAAGCACATGTTCCAGTGCACCAAAGTTGGTTGAAAAATCACATGTGTGTCCTCGAGTAAATTTCTAGGTTCCATGCAAGAAATGGGAATGAAATTCAAAATTCTAGGCATCGTGGTTGGGTTGGAAACATTGAGAAACTTAGTTTTTAATTCCTGTAAATCCAAAACACGCATGAAAATAATGAAACTTGGCTTGGTGCCATGACATGGCACCAACATGCTGTGGTAAATTTGCAGTCCGATTTGCGAAGGCGCACACATTAACAATCAACAAACTCATTTTGGAACAAGTGTTGTCACATTACAATCGGAAACACAAGTATTATTGAAACCGTGGGCGTTCTACTTACTAGTACCATTTACGTGCCGCCACGCGTCCCCATTTTTTATTAGCTAGGAGGCGCCGTGCAGGGTAGCTATTTGAGTACGAGAGGCGTGCGATCAGACCCCTGCGCGTGCTTATCGGGAGGAGAGCCCTTTGACCTCCATCTGCCGTCCACCTCTCTCCCAAGGTCCTCATTAATGGCACCCGAGCCTCTGTTTAATGGCATGTCTATGTCTCACTCGACTGATATTTAAGAGAGAAAAAAGAAAATCTGAAAGCACGGATCTTGATGTAAGATCCGACGGACCTATATAGCATCTACTGCGACTTATATCAAGACTGATGAATATATAAGGACGATTAAAAAAATTGATCAAAGAAGGGCTTGCCCCTTCCGATTTTCATTACTGAAAACCACCACAATTCACAAGAAGTTCAGCACAACTCCAGCCTAACACGAAGGACTAAAAGGTACCAGATTGAAATCGCAACATCCCAAGAGGCCAACAAAGGTCAAACATCCGTGCTAGAACCCAACATTTCACAACCGACGACACAATCCACATCCTAAACCGATTATTACATCAAAAGAAACCAGGAAACTAGTCTCCGCGGCGAGCGGCGATGAGCTCTTTCGTGTCCTCAAGACACTGCTTGAGAACATCCATGGATTCCTCCACCAGCCTTTAGCGCTCGTTGCAGAGCATGTCATTCTCGTCCATAAGTTTCTTGACGATGACGCCGGTCCTCTTCAACAAGGCACTGGTCTCCTCCTGCTGGTCTGCACTTCGGACGATCTTCTCCCTCAGCAGGTCGTGCTCGGCCCGGAGCCTCTCATTGCCCTCCCTTAGTTGCCGGATGATGTCGGTAGCCTGTTCAAACGAGGCTTTCATGTCGTCCTGCAACCTCGCCCAGCCAGAGATCTGATCCATCTAGCTATGGACAATCGCATGCATGCGCCTGTAACAGTCGCCGCCTTCCCGCGAGAAATTTTCCCAGGCCGCCGCGGTGCGGCGGGACATCTCTGCTGCATTCGTGGCGCGGCGGTACATCTCTGCTGCTTCCGTGGTGCGGCCGGACCAGTCTGCTGTATCGACGGCACGGCGGGACCTCTGTGCTGCTACTTCCGCGCGGCGGGAGATGTCAGCTGCTCTCGCGGCAAGGCGGGACATCTCTCATGCTTCCACTTCCATGCTCGCCTCTCCCTGGTGGCAATCTCTCGACCCAGAATTCACGCTGGCCATGGCAGACGCAAGGGAAGGATGTTGAATGACTTGTTTGTTTTTGTGGATGAGGAGTTGAGGAGGAATGTGCAGTCATCTTGGCATACTAGTATTTATAACCGAGTACTAATACGCTCCTAAGTGGGAAACCATTTAGGTTGTGATCGGTGTGAACAGGTTTGCAATTCAATATAGTGTGGAGTAATTTGGAATGTGATGAGACACAAGCTCAAAATTTATTGACGGTTCTAGCATGTTGGCACGCAAGGAGGATAACACCCTATCATACCACATCACAACCATTTTAATAGCATGTTGGCACGCGAGGTAAACCATTATAAACTCCTAGCAAATTAAGCATGGCATTGATACGTCTCCAACGTATCTATAATTTTTGATTGCTCCATGCTATATTATCTACTGTTTTGGACTATATTGGGCTTTATTTTCCACTTTTATATTATTTTTGGGACTAACCTATTAACCGGAGGCCCAGCCCAGAATTGTTGTTTTTTGCCTATTTCAGTGTTTCAGATAAATGGAATATCAAACGGAGTCCAAACGGAATAAAATCTTCTGGAACGTGATTTTCTCACCGAACGTGATCCAGGAGACTTGGACCCTGCTCCAAGGAACAAAGAGGCGGTCACGAGGGTGGGGGGCCCCCCTAGGGCGCGCCCCTTGCCTCGTGGGCCCCTCGTTGCTCCTCCGGCATACTTCTTCCTCCTATATATACACACGTACCCCCAAACGATCAGAACAGGAGCCAAAAATCTAATTCCACCGCCGCAACTTTCTGTATCCACGAGATCCCATCTTGGGGCCTGTTCCGGAGCTCCGCCGGAAGAGGGCCGTCATCATGGAGGGCTTCTACATCATCATAGCCTCTCTGATGAAGTGTGAGTAGTTTACCTCAGACCTTCGGGTCCATAGTTAGTAGCTAGATGGATTCTTCTCTCTCTTTGAATCTCAATACAAAGTTCTCCCCCTCTCTTGTGGAGATCTATTCGATGTAATCTTCTTTTTGTGGTGTGTTTGTTGAGACCGATGAATTGTGGGTTTATGATCAAGCCTATCTATGAATAATATTTGAATATTCTCTAAATTATTTTATGTATGATTGGTTATCTTTGCAAGTCTCTTCAAATTATCCGTTTGGTTTGGCCAACTAGATTGGTAGTTCTTGCCATGGGAGAAGTGCTTAGCTTTGGGTTCGATCTTGCGGTGTCCTTACCCAGTGACAGAAGGGGCAGCAAGGCACGTATTGTATCGTTGCCATCGAGGATAACAAGATGGGGTTTATTTCATATTGCATGAATTTATCTCTCTACATCATGTCATCTTGCTTAAGGCGTTACTCTGTTTTTAACTTAATACTCTAGATGCATGCTGGATAGCGGTCGATGAGTGGAGTAATAGTAGTAGATGCAGAATCGTTTCGATCTACTTGTCACGGACGTGATGCCTATATACATGATCATGCCTAGATATTCTCATAACTATGCTCAATTCTGTCAATTGCTCAACAGTAATTTGTTCACCCACCGTAGAATACTTATGCTCTTGAGAGAAGCCAATAGTGAAACCTATGGCCCCCGGGTCTATTCTCATCATATCAATCTCCATCACTTTAATCTTGCTTTGCTTTTTATTTTGCTTTTACTTTTTATTTTGCATCTTTATACTAAAAATACCAAAAATATTATATCTATCAGATCTCACTCTCGTAAGTGACCATGAAGGGATTGACAACCCCTAATCGCGTTGGTTGCGAGTAGCTATCGCTTTGTGCGGGTACGAGGGACTTGAGCGTGGGCTCCTACTGGATTGATACCTTGGTTCTCAAAAACTGAGGGAAATACTTACGCTACTCTGCTGCATCATCCCTTCCTCTTCGGGTAAAAGCAACGCAAGCTCAAGACGTAGCAAGAAGGATTTCTGGCGCCATTGCCGGGGAGTCTACGCAAAAAGTCAACATACCAAGTACCCATCACAATCCCTATCTCTCGCATTACATTATTTGCCATCTGCCTCTCATTTTCCTCTCCCCCCCAATTCACCCTTGCCATTTTATTCGCCCTCTCTCTCCCTATCCTCCCTCTCTGTTTGCCTCGTGTTTGCTCGCTTGCCTTTTTGTTTGCTCGTGTGTTAGATTGCTTGTTTGTCGTGATGGCTCAAGATATACCAAATTGTGTGACTTCACCAATACCAATAATAATGATTTCCTTAGCACTCTGATTGCTGAATCTTGTGAAATTAATACTGCTTTGTTGAATCTTGTTATGAAAGATCAATTCGCCGGCCTTCCTAGTGAAGATGCCGCTACTCATCTGAATAGCTTCGTTGATTTATGTGATATGCAAAAGAAATAAGATGTCAATAATGATGTCGTTAAATTGAAGCTATTTCCTTTTTCGCTTAGAGATCGTGCTAAAGCTTGGTTTTCGTCTTTGCCTAAAAATAGTATTGATTCATGGAACAAGTGCAAAGATGCTTTTATCTCTAAGTATTTTCCTCCCGCTAAGATCAACTCTCTTAGAAACGATATTTTGAACTTTAAACAACTTGATCATGAACATGTTGCACAAGCTTGGGAGAGAATAAAATTAATGATACGTAATTGCCCTACTCATGGTTTGAATTTGTGGATGATTATACAAAAAAATTATCCCGGATTGAATTTTGCTTCTAGAAATCTTTTAGACTTGGCCGCGGGAGGCACTTTTATGGAAATCACTTTAGGAGATGCTACTAAACTCCTAGATAATATTATGGTTAATTATTCTCAATGGCATACTGAAAGATCTTCTAATAAAAAAGTGCATGCGATAGAAGAAATTAATGTGTTGAGTGGAAAGATGGATGAACTTATGAAATTATTTGCTACTAAGAGTGTTTCTTATGATCCTAATGATATGCCTTTGTCTACTTTGATTGAGAACAACAATGAATCTATGAATGTGAATTTTGTTGGTAGGAATAATTTTGGTAACAATGCTTATAGAGGGAATTTTAATCCTAGGCCATATCCTAGTAATCCTTCTAATAATTATGGGAATTCCTACAACAACTCTTATGGAAATTATAATAAGATTCCCTCTGCATTTGAGAATAGTGTTAAAGAGTTTATGAATTCACAAAAGAATTTTAATGCTTTGCTTCAGGAGAAATTGCTTAAAGTTGATGATTTGGCTAGAAACGTTGATAGCATTTCTCTTGAGGTTGATTCTTTAAAGCTTAGATCTATCCCTTCTAAGCATGATATCAATGATTCTCTCAAAGCCATGAGAATTTCCATTGATGAGTGCAAGGAAAGAACCGCTAGAATGCGTGCTTCCAAAGATGCCTTTATTAAAGCGTGTTCTTCCAATACCTATGAGAATCAAGATGAAGATCTAAAGGTTATTGATGTTTCTCCTATTAAATCTTTATTTTGCAATATGAATCTTGATGAAACTGAATATGATCTTCCTTTACCTAGAAGGCGTTCTAAAAATTCGGAGTATTTAGATCTTAATGATGAAATTGATGAAAGTCGGATTGAAAGAAATAAAAATCTAGATGTTGCTAAACCCACTATATTGGATTTCAAGGAATTTAATTATGAAAGTTGTTCTTTAATTGATTGTATTTCCTTGTTGCAATCCGTGCTAAATTATCCACATGCTTATAGTCAAAATAAAGCCTTCACCGAACATATTGTTGATGCCTTGATGCAATCTTATGAAGAAAAACTTGAGTTGAAAGTTTCTATCCCTAGAAAACTCTATGATGAGTGGGAACCAACTATTAAAATTAAAATTAAAGATCATGAGTTTTATGCTTTGTGTGATTTGGGTGCTAGTGTCTCTACTATTCCCAAGACTTTGTGTGATTTACTAGATTTCCGTAAATTTGATGATTGCTCTCTAAACTTGCATCTTGCGGATTCCACTATTAAGAAACCTATGGGAAGAATTAATGATGTTCTTATTGTTGCAAATAGGAATTATGTGCCCGTAGATTTCATTGTTCTTGATATAGATTGCAATCCTTCGTGCCCTATTATTCTTGGTAGACCTTTCCTTAGAACGGTTGGTGCGATTATTGATATGAAGGAAGGGAATATTAGATTTCAATTTCCATTAAAAAGGGCATGGAACACTTTCCAAGAAAGAAAATAAAATTACCATATGAAACTATCATGAGAGGCACTTATGGATTGCCTACCAAAGATGGCAATACCTAGATCTTTCCTCGCTTTTATGCCTAGCTAGGGGCGTTAAACGATAGCGCTTGTTGGGAGGCAACCCAATTTCATTTTTATTCCTTGCTTTTTTCTCCTGCTTAGTAATAATAAATTATTTAGCCTCTGTTTTGGTTGTGTTTTTTGTGTTTAATTAGTGTTTGTGCCAAGTAGAACTGTTGGGAAGACTTGGGGAAAGTCTTGTTGAACTTGCTGTAAAAAACAGAAACTTTAGCGCTCACGAGAACTGCTGTCATTTTTATTTGCAGAGTGATATTTAGTTAATTCTTTTTGCATATGATTAATAGATAAAGTCCTCACGTCCAGCAATTTATTTTAGAATTTTTGGGGTTCCAGATTTTGCGCCAGCTACAGATTACTACAGACTGTTCTGTTTTGACAGATTCTGTTTTTCGTGTGTTGTTTGCTTATTTTGATGAATCTATGGCTAGTAAAATAGTTTATAATCCATAGAGAAGTTGGAATACAGTAAGTTTAACACCAATATAAATAAATAATGAGTTCATTACAGTACCTTGAAGTGGTCTTTTGTTTTCTTTCGCTAACGGAGCTCATGAGTTTTCTACTTTGAGTTTTGTGTTGTGAAGTTTTCAAGTTTTGGGTGAAATTCTTTTGATGGATCATGGAACAAGGAGTGGAAAGAGCCTAAGATTGGGGATGCCCATGTCACCCCCAAGATAATCCAAGGACACCAAAAAGTCAAAGCTTGGGGATGCCCCCGGAAGGCATCCCCTCTTTCGTCCACTTCCATCGGTAATTTACTTGGAGCTATATTTTTATTCACCAACATGATATGTGTTTTGCTTGGAGCGTCTTGTATTATTTGTGTCTTTGTGTCTTAGTATGCCACAATCATCCTTGCTGTACACACATTTTGAGAGAGCCATACATGAATTAAAATTTGATAGAATACTCTATGTGCTTCACTTATATCTTTTGAGCTAAGTAGTTTTGCTCTATGTGCTTCACTTATATCTTTTGAGCGTAGTAGTTTTGCTCTATGTGCTTCACTTATATCTTTTGAGCTAATTAGTTTTGCTCTGTGTGCTTCACTTATATCTTTTAAGTGTTATAATTTTGCTCTATGTGCTTCACTTAGATCTTTTAGAGCACGGTGGTGGATTTGTTTTAAAGAAACTATTGATCTCTCATGCTTCACTTAAATTATTTTGAGAGTCTCTTAATAGCATGGTAATTTGCTTAATAATAATATGCTTGGTATTCAAGATTTGTGAAACTTTCTTTTGAGTGTGTTGAATACTAAGAAAAGATTGAAGCATGATAATTGTTTTGAGATATGGAGGTGAAAATATTAAAGTCGTGCTAGTTGAGTAGTTGTGAATTTAAAGAATACTTGTGTTAAGGTTTGTGATTCCCCTAGCATGGACGTATGGTGAACCGTTATGTAACGAAGTCGGAGCATGACTTATTTATTGATTGTCTTCCTTATGAGTGGCGGTCGGGGACGAGCGATGGTCTTTTCCTACCAATCTATCCCCCTAGGAGCATGTGTGTAATACTTTGCTTTGATAACTTCTAGAAATTTGCAATAAGTATATGAGTTCTTTATGACTAATGTTGAGTCCATGGATTATACGCACTCTCACCCTTCCACCTTTGCTAGCCTCTCTAATACCGCGCACCTTTCGCCGGTATCATACACCTACCATATACCTTCCTCAAAACAGCCACCATACCTACCTATTATGGCATTTCCATAGCCATTCCGAGATATATTGCCATGCAACTTTCCACCATCTAGTTCATCATGACACATTCATCATTGTCATTTTGCTTAGCATGATCATGTAGTTGACATAGTATTTGTGTCAAAGCCACCATTCATAATTTCTTCATACTTGTCACTCTTGATTCATTGCATATCCCGGTACACCGCCGGAGGCATCCATATAGAGTCATACTTTGTTTTAGAATCGAGTTGTAATCATTGAGTTGTAAATAAATAAAAGTGTGATGATCATCATTCAATAGAGCATTGTCCCAAATTTAAAAAAAGGCCAAAGAAAAAAAAGAAGGCCCAAAAAAAGGGACAATGCTACTATCCTTTTTCCACACTTGTGCTTCAAACTAGCACCATGATATAGCGAGTCTCATATATTGTGCTTCAAAGTAGCACCATGTTCTTCATATAGAGAGTCTCATATGTTGTCACTTTCATAAGTGGGAATTTTACAATATATAACTTGGCTTGTATATTCCAATAATGGGCTTCCTCAAATTGCCCTAGGTCTTCGTGAGCAAGCAAGTTGGATGCACACCCACTAGTTTCTTTTGTTGAGCTTCCATACATTTATAGCTCTAGTGCATCCGTTGCATGGCAATCCCTACTCACTCACATTGATATCTATCGATGGGCATCTCCATAGCCCGTTGATACACCTAGTTGATGTGAGACTATCTTCCCCTCCTTTTTGTCTTCTCCACAACCACCATTCTATTCCACCTATAGTGCTATGTCCATGGCTCACGCTCATGTATTGCGTGAAGATTGAAAAAGTTTTGAAAAAGTTAGAGTATGAAACAATTGCTTGGCTTGTCATCGGGGTTGTGCATGATTTGAATACTTTGTGTGGTGAAGATGGAGCATAGCCAGACTATATGATTTTGTAGGGATAACTTTCTTTGGCCATGTTATTTTGAGAAGACATAATTGCTTTATTAGTATGCTTGAAGTATTATTATTTTTTATGTCAATATAAACTTTTGTCTTGAATCTTTCTAATCTGAATATTCATACCACAATTAAGAAGATTTGCATTGAAATTATGCCAAGTAGCACTCCGCATCAAAAATTCTCTTTTTATCATTTACCTACTCGAGGACGAGCAGGAATTAAGCTTGGGGATGCCTGATACGTCTCCAATGTATCTATAATTTTTGATTGCTCCATGCTATATTATCTACTGTTTTGGACTATATTGGGCTTTATTTTCCACTTTTATATTATTTTTGGGACTAACCTATTAACCGGAGGCCCAGCCCAGAATTGCTGTTTTTTTGCCTATTTCAGTGTTTCAGATAAACGGAATATCAAATGGAGTCCAAACGAAATAAAATCTTCTGGAATGTGATTTTCTCACCGAACATGATCCAGGAGACTTGGACCCTGCTCCAAGGAACAAAATAGGCGGTCACGAGGGTGCCCCCCCCCCTAGGGCGCGCCCCCTGCCTCGTGGGCCCCTCGTTGCTCTTCCGGTGTACTTCTTCCTCCTATATATACACACGTACCCCCAAATGATCAAAACATGAGCCAAAAACCTAATTCCACCGCCGCAACTTTCTGTATCCACGAGATCCCATCTTGGGGCCTGTTCCGGAGCTCCGCCGGAAGAGGGCCGTCATCACGGAGAGCTTCTACATCATCATAACCTCTCCGATGAAGTGTGAGTAGTTTACCTCAGACCTTCAGGTCCATAGTTAGTAGCTAGATGGATTCTTCTCTATCTTTGAATCTCAATACAAAGTTCTCCCCCTCTCTTGTGGAGATCTATTTGATGTAATCTTCTTTTTGCGGTGTGTTTGTTGAGACCAATGAATTGTGGGTTTATGATCAAGCCTATCTATGAATAATATTTGAATCTTCTCTGAATTCTTTTATGTATGATTGGTTATCTTTGCAAGTCTCTTTGAATTATCAGTTTGGTTTGGCCAACTAGATTGGTAGTTCTTGCCATGGGAGAAGTGCTTAGCTTTGTGTTCGATCTTGCGGTGTCCTTACCCAGTGACAGAAGGGGCAGCAAGGCACGTATTGTATCGTTGCCATCGAGGATAACAAGATGAGGTTTATTTCATATTGCATGAATTTATCTCTCTACATCATGTCATCTTGCTTAAGGCGTTACTCTGTTTTTAACTTAATACTCTAGATGCATGCTGGATAGCGGTCGATGAGTGGAGTAATAGTAGTAGATGCAGAATCGTTTCGATCTACTTGTCATGGACGTGATGCCTATATACATGGTCATGCCTAGATATTCTCATAACTATGCTCAATTCTGTCAATTGCTCAACAGTAATTTGTTCACCCACCGTAGAATACTTATGCTCTTGAGAGAAGCCACTAGTGAAACCTATGGCCCCCGGGTCTATTCTCATCATATCAATCTCCATCACTTTAATCTTGCTTTGCTTTTTATTTTGCTTTTACTTTTTATTTTGTATCTTTATACCAAAAATACCAAAAATATTATATCTATCAGATCTCACTCTCGTAAGTGACCGTGAAGGGATTGACAACCCCTAATCGCGTTGGTTGCGAGTAGCTATCGCGTTGTGCGGGTACGAGTGACTTGAGCGTGGGCTCCTACTGGATTGATACCTTGGTTCTCAAAAACTAAGGGAAATACTTACGCTACTCTGTTGCATCATCCCTTCCTCTTCGGGGAAAACCAACGCAAGCTCAATACGTAGCAATGGGGCGTTCGACAGGAATAGCCGTGTGGCGAGCTCTAGGCTTGTCTTTTTTCAGACGCATTAAACCTATCTCTCGGGACTTCTCACACGCACCATCGTGCCACCCACAAAAACTTGTACTCTGAGTTTAGTAGTACATTATACAGGAAGAGAAGAGGTGCACACACGCACTCGTCCTCTCACACACGCGTCTGTTTTTTCTCGAAAGGAGGATGATGACCCTCGGCCTCTGCATCTGGGAGTCACACACGCAAATTATTGAAATATATCGAGTGCAGTGCTTTGATGTGTCGTGTCAACTCGTACATCAACGAGAAGTTTGATTACCCTCTCCCTCGCAGACTTAACTGCACCTGCCTTTGGCTGTATGACAGGTTGGCCACACACCTGTCGGGCCCACCTGTCATACACGCAAAGGCAGGAGCGTCCCTCCCTCACCCATGAGCGTGGTGGATGGCAAGACTAGGAGAAGCTTTCGCTACACGCTCTCCCTCCCGCACGCGGTGGACATGCAGCAATTCAATCGGTGTGAGATGGCCAGAAGCGTACTGTAGTACTCCTCCAGTGTAGTAGTATTCCATCATTGTTTGACTTCCCGAAGAGGTGAAGAGCCAAGCGCAGCCCGGACGCTCGTGTGGCAGTTTCATGTGTAGAGTAGTCTAGGATAGCGTGTACTGTGCCTATAAGCTTAAAATCGTTGGGGTCGGCTCCATGCTATGTGGCCGTCTCAAAGTTTTTTTAAAAATAATAGTCTTCTGGCCCTACCCGAAAACTGCCGTGCATACTGCCCAGGAAAAGCCCCGCCCTCAACTTTTAACTACGCGAAAATAGTTCGAGCTTGTTCGTTCTATATAAATACAGTACTTACTGTATGTTTATTCACCCGTGGGGTTGTTCAATGAATGGAGGGGCGGGGAGCACAAGTGAACAATACGGTAGTACTACTAGTAGTAAGTAGGAGTCATACAGTAGTCACCTTAAATAGAGAGTTTCTTTTCTTTAATGCCATGTACACAAATTGAAACGCTTGTTGTGGAGAGAAAAAAGATAATCACTCCACTATATATGGACGCAGGGGCCTGAGCGCTTGCTTTACTAGGGTTGCTCTCTTCATTCTCTCATCCTCTCCAGATATAGACAAGACAGCGGTAGCGACATTTTCTCTCTGCTCACCGTTGGTCACAGATCCGGCCGGATTCCTTCGGACGGTGTGTGTAGAGGACTAAATGGTGCATCGTTCACGCGGTCATCGCCGCCGAGGGAGGAAACCCACAGCTGCCGGAGGGGCCCGATCCTCTGCCCGTGTCGTTCTCTCCGACACATGGCCGGCTCGGGAGGTCCTTCGACCCTTCTTCCTCCCTGCCGTATTGTCCGCAGATCTGACCTGCCGCCGCCGACATCCCGACGACCCTCAGGTATAAGTTCTTCGAAAGTGGCCTTGCTCTACTGCCCCAGCTCCCCACGTGTCTGCATGTGCATCTTTTCCTACTCCCATCAGCTCTTCCAAAGCCACCTAAATTTTTAGTATTATTAGAGGTAAAGCTACTTCATGCATTCGAATCTAGGGCTTTGTTCAAACAATGAAGAAAGGGGGAAAGTTGTAGCATGAATCTAGGACTTGATTCAAAGAGGAAATAATATGGTGAAAGTAGTAGAGACCGGATACCCAACCGGTCTCTTGGTTGAAAAGGGAAATAATGGGAAAACGCAGTACAAACTGGATAAGGAACAGATCTATTATTGGTTGAAAAAAGGATAGAAAGTGGCGGCTGGTGGACAAGTCAACAGAGTATGTCCAGGATTAGATTTGCTGCCATCACATAGTAAAAGGTCTCCAGGATTAGATTTGTTGCCCTCACATAGTAAAAGGTCTCAGGATTAGATTTGCTGCCCTCACATAGTAAAAGGTCTCTAGGATTAGATTTGCTTCCCTCACATAGTAAAAGGTCTCCAGGATTAGATTTGCTGCCCTCACATAGTACAAGGTCTCCAGGATTAGATTTGCTGCCCTCACATAGTACAATGTCACTCATGCTGTTTTCCCCAGTATGATAAGTAAGTTGCTCATTTACGCTGCTGAGTGTCCTGGTGTCCCCATGGTCCCATGCCCTTAAACCAACTCTTTAGCTGCTGTTGATTTAGTGTGTCTGGTAAACAAGAAATGCCACCATTAAAGTAATCCCATATTTGAGGAATCTCATTGTTGATCGTAATGCTTCTGGTAACATGAAGCATTGCTGGCGTTTTAAAATTTCTACTATCCTTGCGTGATTGCCATGAACATAATTAAGATGCTTCTTTTCATTTTGTATACGTTTCGTATATTCTTATTGACCAGCAACTGTTGACTTTCTATCTTTTTGTGCAGATAGGGATATCCATTTCACCTTGTTGCTATTGTGACCTTTTGGTGAACTGCACAAAACACTTTTTTGGAATGAGTGTCTTGTGCAATTCAACTAAAATGTCGCGTGGGCAACATCTCTCAATTTTGGTGGAATTGCACAAAATGGTGATTGCAGTTTCCAAAATCTCCATCAAGTTCTGCTGGTAATCTCGTGCAACATTTTATTGGCCTTTGCAATATGGAGCTGTCACTGTCACCACAATGGCACTTTATTTTAGTGGAACTGCACAAAAGGATAAGAAAATTATAGTTGCACCTTACATGAGCTGGACAGCCAACCTTAATGTTCCTCAATTTTAGTGCAACTACTAAAGAAGAACCTGCCAGCTCACAAGATCAAGTACTTCTTGCTAGCTGAATGATGCAATCTTTGCTTCATTGCAGGTGAACTGCAAAAAAAGGCACATGAATTGAATCATGGAACTCCAGGCAGACCTCATCCAAGTAGAGCTGAAGGTTGAGTTCAAGGAGGCCGCTATTAAAGCGAAATCATGCTCTCCTGTCTCCTTGTTTGTGATGTGCAAACATGCTATGCAAACAGGAATACTCAACTACATATGTTGTGACGGTCAAGAGAATTCACCAAGTTCTTCGATTGTATGACATGGCTAGCCAAGATGGATTTAATCCCGATATTCACTTTATCAAAAGGCTCTAATGGGTTGGTTCTGAATCTTGCAAGCTGGGAATCAGTGAGATGTGTAGGCATCTTTGTTGTACTTATTATTTGAATCTTATTTGTTGGTTCTGAATCTTGCAAGCTGGGAATCAATGAGATGTGTAGGCATCTTTGTTGTACTTATTATTTGGATCTTATTTGTTGGTTCTGAATCTTGCAAGCTGGGAAACACGGCATGATGATGCAGAGGACAACAACCATAACAAACAGTTCAAACTTGGTAGTATTATCTTTGTGAAAGTGCGACAAATGTGCTGATCGTGTGCGTCCTGAGAATAATAATTCTAATTGTTGTGCATGTTGATCCTGTGGCACTGATAGAACGAGCGAATGCATTGCTTGTTTTAAGTATAAATTTCTATTAAAGCTAATTAAATTTAAGTAAAGTGACCACTAACTCCTATTATTACAGTACCAATACAGACCCGCTCATGAACCGACGTGTGGCCGAGGGTGCATCTTCTGCCGGGCGTGCAGCGGACGAGGGAGGGGTAGTAACTGTTGTCGCCTGTACACACTCAGCTTACTGTTGAATCCAGTTCCCCAAGAGCTGAAAAACGAACTGCTGCCGCCGCCTACACACTCGTTCACTCGAAGAGACTCCAATGGCGATCCGAGGGGTGAGCCTGCTGGATATGGACTTCAGCAAGGAGTTCCCCTTTGAGTTCGCCGTTCAGTCCTATGGCTGCACCAAGTTGAATGTGATGTACACCAACGATACGGACTCGGTGAAGCTCTGCCTCACCTCAGTCCTATGGCTGCACCAGGTTCTGGAGCATTCGCCCGTTTCATCGGCAGCGCCGACTGCACCTTCGCTACGGTGGAGAGAAGGAAGAACGCGACGATTCGGCCATCTGGTGCAACAAGCTTGTCGACATCCAGAAGCAATACAAGATCATCAGCAACGGGCAGGAGAAGGACTCCGTGGTTGACCTCGCTGAGACCATCATCGACCCCTGATACGCCAACATGAAAGAAGACGACCTGAACACGTGGGAGGTACCTCTGAATCTAGCCTACATAACCTACGCGGCCAAGGACGCATACGCATGCTACGACATGTACAGGCAGATCTTGGACATGAGGGCGTGTCTGCTTCCCGTAACCGACGAGTACACGGACAGCCGCAGCGTCATGATCAAGCGTGCCAGGAAGGTCTAGATGTTGTACTTTATCTGTTTATAAGCACCTTTATCATCTGAGTGTTTCATGCATTAGCCTATGTGTCGTAATTATCTGTTTTGTCCGAAATATTTCTTTTAAGAACCCATTAACCTGATTGCTTTTTTAGTGGCTATTTGCTTATGTATGTAAACTAGTTCACTTGTCCGTAAAAAAACTAGTTCACTCGGCTGCCGTGCTTTGAATCTCCTTCCTCCCAACATATTCCCCTCCTCAGGTGGACCCAGCAGGTCTCTGAATTTTCTCCCACTTTCTTTTTCGATGTAAACTGAGTTTTCTCCCAGTACTTTCCCCTAGAACCAACTCAACTGTCCCACGTCTAGCCTAAAAAATAATAATACCCCATGTACTATTAACTCATCAAATTAAAATGATAATTTATTTTGTATGTTGAAAGTTCTTACAAAATAATAATAATATTTGTTTATATATAACTTGGCAAGTTCCTAGTGATTGCGTACATAAGCTTGCAAAGATTTTACTGACGTGCAATCATGTGTTTATGTTTTTATAACATTTCTCCGTCTAGCCCAACATGATATTTTCACCCAGCCCAGCAAGTTCACGGATTTCGAGAAAAATGCAAATGGGATTTAAACAGGCTGCATAGATGCTACATCATTGTTTCACCCAGCCCACCAAATGGACTGGCTGACATGTGGGCCAGTAGGTCGAAGCCTAAGAATGCATTGGATTTACATCCAATGGACGGCATTCTTCTTCAATCTCTCATCTTCTTCCCCCAGTGCTGCCGGAACTGCCATAGTGGGTGGCTGACTTGTGGGACTACTAAGTTGACGAGGACGGAGGGCTTTGTCAACTTAGTCAATATAAACGATTCTAGCTCCAGTGACCGTACGATGTCCATCCAACGGCCATAGTGCTTCTTCAACCTCTGGTCTTCTTGCTCCAGCCGCCCAAAGCAGCGTTGGTCGTGCCGCGTGCTCCTGCCTCTCGTGGCCAGCTGTGATGCCGCGGAGGCCTCACCGCCCCCTACTACTCCCACCGCTGGCCCAGGGTATCCCTCTACTCACCCACACCCCCTGTTATTCTGCGGCAACGGCAGCCTCACGCCGCAGCCGAACCAGTGAACCCTCGTACTCCTCTCCGCGTGGGCATCCACTGCCGCGTCTTCCCCGGCTCCGTGTCGTCCCCTTCCTAGGCCTCGCCGTCGTCCACCGCCTTGGTGCTCTCGGCGCGGCGTGGTCAATGTGGTCAACGACCGACTTCCATCGGAAGAGTACTGTACGTGGAGAGGCTGACAGCTGGGTCCATAGCCATAGCCCAGTTTTTTGTGATTTGCCAAGTAAGTCGCTCTGTCAGGCCTGTTGGGCTGCAAATCTTTCAAGACGAGGAGAGCTTCATTCGGCTGGCCGAGAAAATGGCCTATCAGTAATGAGAAATGGGCTGTACATTTTTAAAACACATCAAACCGGCAATTAGTTTCAAATATCTTTTTTTCATTTCGAGATTTTAAATTTACATTAATTTTTATGCCTGGAGAATTTGTTGGATTTTATATTGATATACATTTATTTTTAAAATCAGTTTGAATGTGAGTCGAAATTTCGGGATTAAAAACAGTTCGGACCGCACCGAAATATGCAAAATTTCGTATAATTTTTTAACCGTGGCCACAATATGGGCTGTAATGCTAACAAAAAGAATATGGGCTCCAAAAAAACCTTAAGAATTAGCAAATGGGCTGTAAATTATTAGAAATAATGGCAGATGGGTTGTATGATGTTTTCCACAGATTTGAGGCTTTCCTAAAAGAAGTTTGATGCACAAGTAGTGACTGTTGGATGTCCATCGAACGGCCGTCATGCTTCTTCAATCTCTGCTCTTCCTGCTCCAGCCGCTCAAACAAGCGCCGGCGGGACTGCCTGCTCCCTCCTTCCCACGGCCGGCTGTGCTGCCGTGCAAGCCTCACCGCCCCACCGTACTCCCATCACTGGCCTAGCCATCCCTCTACTCACCCACACCTGCTGTTATTCTCCGGCGATGGCAGATGAACCAGTAAACCCTTGTACAGTCGTAGTCCCCTCCGTGTGGGAAACAACCGCCAAGTCTTCCCTGCCTTCGTGTCGTTCCCTTCCTAGGCCTCACCGTCGTCCACCGCCCTGGTGCTCTCGGCACGGCCTGGTCAACATGGTCAACGACCGACATGCATATGAAGTGGACTGTACGTGGAGAGGCCGACAGTTGGGTCCATGGCCGCACGCAAGGAAATGCCTACTTTTTATGCGCAAAATAATGATTCCTCCACCTGACATCAGGGACCCACCGAAAGGGCCTCTGTATTTCGCGAAAAAACGTTACCGCCGCTGACAGCTCAGACCCACCAGCTATATCTTCGCACGCAAGGAAGTGCCTCCTTATTACGCACAAAAAAATGAATACTCCCCCTGTGAGCTGGGACCCAGTATAGTGGCAGACTAACTTGTGGGCCTACTAAGTTGACGGGGATGGAGGGCTTTGTCAACTTAGTCAATATGCATGATTCTAGCTCCAGTGACCGTACGATGTCCATCCAACGGCCGTAGTGTTTCTTCAACCTCTAGTCTTCTTGCTCCAGCCGCCCAAACCAGCGCCGGTCGTGCCTTGTGCTCCTACCTCCCGTGGCTGGCTGTGATGCGGCGGAGGCCTCACCGCCCCCTACTACTCCCACCGCTGGCCTGGCCATCCCTCTACTCACCCACACCCCCTGTTATTCTGCGGCGACGGCAGCCTCACACTGCAGCGAACCAGTGAACCCTCGTACTCCTCTACGCGTGGGCATCCATTGCCGCGTCTTCCCCGGCTCCGCATCGTCCCCTTCCTAGGCCTCGCCATCGTCCACCGCCCTGGTGCTCTCGGCGCGGCGTGGTCAACGTGGTCAAGGAACGGCTTCCATCGAAAGTGGACTGTACGTGGAGAGGCTGACAGCTGGGTCCACGGCCGTAGCAAGGAAGTGCCTCCTTATTACATGCAAAATAATTATTCCTCCACCTGACAGCGGGGACCCACCGGACGGGCCACCGTATTTCGCGAAAAAAATGTTTGCCCCTGACTGCTGGGACCCACCAGCTACATCTTCGCACGCAAGGAAGTGCGTCCGGGCAAAAAAAACGATTCGCCCCCCTGACTGCTAGGACCCACCAGCTACATCTTCGCAGGCAAGGAAGTGCCTGACAGTCGGGACCCACCTGGTCGAAGCATACGTAGCGTTGTCATTCTGGTCGCGAACGTGTACGTACATATATACTGGTGCATGTAGAGGCGCGCACGTGTCATAGTAGAGGCGCGTACGTGTCGTAGTAGAGGCGCGCACGTAGCATGTACATGTACGTACAACGGCCAGGGTGCAAGAAAGAAAATACAGCCACGTATGTGTACATACGGGCGGGGTCTCGAACGCCTACTCGCGCATACGTACGGCCAGGGCTCGTGTACATGGCTGGGTCGGAACGGAGAAACAGCATTGTCGTCGTGTTCATGGGGAGGCAACGGAATGCGTCGTGTTCATGGGGAGGCAACGGAATGCGTCGTGTTCATTGGGAGGCAACGGAACGCGTGGGAGCCAACCGGCTGGGTCGGAATGGAATGCGTGGTCGTGTTCATCGAGAGGGCTTGGACGGAGCAGGCGATGGAAACGAGGCCTGGCGTATCGCAAAATGGAGGAAACGGGCCTCCTATGATCGAAACGGGGGTCTTGTTGATCGAAAGGGTTGTGGCGTACTGCAAAACGGATGAAACGGACCTCCTACGGTCGAAACGGGGGTCATGTTGATCGGGAGAGGTGTGGCGTACCGCAAAACGGACGAAATGGACCTCCTATGGTCGAAACAGGGGTCCTGTTCATCGGGAGGGGTGTGGCGTACCGCAAAATGGGACTCCACGGGATACTATTCATCTCCACCGTCGACCTCCTCCAGCCTCCACGGGCTCCTGTTCATCCAGCCTCCACCGCGCGCTACTCCACCGACTACTGTTCAACCACCCCTCCATGGGCACCCCTCCACCGTCTACTATTCATCCAGCCCTCCACACCACAGGGTCATGTTCAACCAACCCTCCACGGGCACCCCTCCATCGTCTACTGTTCATCCAGCCCTCCACCACACCACGGGGTCCTGTTCATCCAGAGGCAATGCCACCGCTCACTGTTCATCCAACCCCTCCCCCTCCCGCAATGCTCACTGTTCATCCCAGAGGCAGCATCGATCGGCTTCAGTTAGCAGCAGTAGCGAAGGAATCGCTCGATCGGGTTCAGTTAACAGCCATCGATCGATCGCTCGGGTTCAGTAACGCGTAGCCTGCAGTGCAATCGCTCGGGTTCAGTTAGAGCCCAACGCCTCGCTCGGGTTCAGTTAGAGCCAACGCCTCGCACACACGCGCATACGTGTACGAGAGAAACGTGCATCGCTCGGCCCCCGACCTCCCACCGTAACCGGGAACTCCCCAAAATTTTCCTCCCCCTCGCTTCTACCACGGTTTTTTCCGTCATGGACGGCCCAAAGAATGTCATGCAGTTGCGTCTCCGGCCCGCCCAGGACGAAAAGCCCATTTTCTGTCATGATTTTTTGCCATAGAAGTAGGAGCCCACCACATCTATGATGATACCGGGTTTTGTCATAATTATCGTCATAGAAGTGTCATATGTATGACAGAAAAAAATCGTGCGGCCCAAAATGTCACGGATGTGTCTTTTTTTGTAGTGCATGAATAAGGAAATATATAATAACAACTTTATTATTGCCTCTAGGGCACATTTTCCTTCAGTCTCCCACTTGCACTAGAGTCAATAATCTAGTTCACATTGCCATGTGATTAACACCCATAGTTCACATCACCATGTGACCAATGATACGTCTCCAACGTATCTATAATATGTGAAGTATTCATGTTGTTATATTATCATTCTTGGATGTTTTACAATCATTTTATAGCAACTTTATATCATTTTTTGGGACTAACCTATTGACCCAGTGCCTAGTGTCAGTTGCTGTTTTTTGCTTATTTTTTACATCACAGGAAATCAATATCAAACGGAGTCCAAACACCGCAAAACTTTTTGTGGATTTTTTATGGACCAGAAGACATCCGTTGGGCCAGAGCAGCACCTCGGGGGTGCCCCTAGGGGGACACAACCCACCAGGGCGCGCCTGGGGGCCCAGGCGCGCCCAGGTGGGGTATGCCCACCTCGGTGGCCTCTGCACCCCCTCCTCGCCCTATAAATTCCCAAATATTCCAAAAACCCTCGAGGTAACCCTAGATCAGAAGTTCCATCGCCGCAAGGCTCTATAGCCACCGAAAACCAATCTAGACCCCGTTTTGGCACTCTGCCGGAGGGGGAAATCATCACCGGTGGCCATCTTCATCATCCCGTCGGCCACCATGATGAGGAGGGAGTAGTCCACCCTCGGGGCTGAGGGTTTGTACCACTCGCTATGTGTTTAATATCTCTCTCTCTTTCTCTCTCTCTCTCGTGTTCTTGAGATGTCATGATCTTGATGTATCGCGGGCTTTGTTAATATAGTCGGATCATATGGTGTCTTCTCCTCTCTATCTTGTTGTGATGAATTGAGTTTTTCCCTTTGAGATTTCGTTGTTATCAGGTTGAATAATTTTATGGATTTGAGAGCACTTGATATATGTCTTGCATATGAATACTCGTGGTGACAATGGGGTATCCTATTGATTCGCTTGATATGTGTTTTGGCATTAAACTCATGGATTCCCGCGGTGACATTGGGGTAATCTACGCATAGGGGTTGATGCATGTTCTTGTCTTTGTTTCCCCGGTAGAAATCTTGGGGCACTCTTTGAGGTTCTTTGTGTTGGATTAAGTGTTATGAATCTAAAATTATTTGGTGTTATTTTAGTACAAACTCTTGGATAGATCGATCAGAAATAATAGCTTCAAGGTGGTTTTGTATCCTACAAATGATTTCTTCGTATGTTCCCTGCTAGATAGGAACTTTGGAGTGATTCTTCATCACACTTTGAGGGGTGGTTATATGATCAAATTATATTAGCATTGTTGAGAGATTGCACTAGCGAATGTACGGACCCTAGGCCTCATTTTCAAACATTGCAATACCATTTTTGTGTCTGTTTACTATTTTCTACCTTGTTGTTTTTATTTATTCATATTATAAAAATATATTTCTACCATCAATATTACACTTTTATCACCATCTGTTTGCCGAACTAGTGCATCCATACATTTTTCCATTGTATTGGGTGTGTTGGGGACACAAGAGATTTCTTGTATTTGATTGCAGGGTTGTTTGAGAGAGACCATCTTCATCCTACGCCTCCCACGGATTGATAAACCTTAGGTCATCCACTTGAGGGAAAATTGCTAATGTACTACAAAACTCTGTGCTTGGAGGCCCAACATGTGTCTACAAGAATAAAGTTGCATAGTAGACATCAAGCTCTTTTCTGGCACCGTTGTCGGGGAGGCTAGGTAAGCGGCACTCACATCCCGTCAAAGAAGCTCTTTTCTGGCAGCGTTGCCAGGGAGGTGAGTGCTTGAAGGTATATCTTTAGATCTTGCAATTGAATCTTTTAGTTTCTTGTTTTATCACTAGTTTGGTTTATAAAAATAAAACTACAAAATGGAATTGAGCTTGCATTATATTATTCATCTTTATAATGTCTTCCGTGAAAATGATGGAAAGGAAAATTGTGCTCAATTGATAGAATAATAATTCTATAAAATGTTTGACCAAAAAACTTTGAATGATGAGCATGATTGTAATGTTGTTGGTATGAACTCTTTGAATATCCATGATGCTACGATATGCAAAGCCATAAGCTTGGGGATGCTATATTTGATGAATATGATATTTTTAGTCCCCCAATATTTGATGTGCAAATTTGTATAATGATTGCATGCCTCTTATTTATGATGATGATGAAAGTGGATTCGGAGAGGTCATGACTTTATTTAGTGATGAATCCACTATTTTGGAAGAGATTTCAATTGATTATGATGAGAACAAATTTGCTATTTATGATGATTATGGTGACGGCATGTATGCTATAAAGAATAGTGATAACCATGAAACTTGTCATCGTGATTTTAATTTTCACTCCCAAGATAGTTATTTTGTTGAGTTTGCTCCCACTACTATTGATGAGAATAAATTTGCTTATGTGGAGAGTAACAAAATTCCTATGCTTATGCATCATGAAAAGAATAATTTATGTGATATCTATATTGTTGAATTCATTCATGATGCTATTGAAAATTATTATGAGAGAGGAACATACACTTGTAGGCATTGAAATAATATCAAGTTTCCTCTCTATGTGTTGAAAATCTTGAAGTTTTGCTTGTTTTGCCTTCCTATGCTAGTTGATTCTCTCTCCCATGAATTGTTTGCTCACAAAATCCCTATGCATAGGAAGTGGGTTAGGCTTAATGTGCTTGCCATGTGTTTCATGATTCTCTTGTTATGTTGCAATTCTTATCTTTTATGCGAGCATCATTGAAATCATCATGCCTGGCTAAAAAGGCATTAAAGAAAAGCGCTTTTTGGGAGACAACCCAACACTTTACCTACTATTTTTGTGTGTTCACATGATTAAGCTACTTTAGGAATCATGTTTTATTGCTTTCGTTTCAATAAAGTGTCAAGTAAGACCTTTGGGATGATCTATGGTGATAGTTGATTTGATCTTGCTGAAAAACAGAAACGTTTGCGCTCAGGAAAACAATTCTCATTTTAAACAGAAGCGCGATAAAATGCCGATTCTTTTTGCAGAAGATTAATAGACAAAGTACCCAGGTTTTCCTATTTTTCAGAATTGTTGGAGTAGCATAAGTATGGTTGGAGTATAGATTACTACAGACTGTTCTGTTTTTGACAGATTCTGTTTTCAATGCATAGTTTGCTTGTTTTCTAATTTCCATGGCTTATATTGCTCAATATAAATTATGGAAATGATATGCTATAGTAGGCATTGAGTGAGAACAATTATGAATCTTGTCTTTCACAATACCAAAAGTGAAATGGTTTGCTCTTTATCATACTAACCTATCTGACAAAGTTTTGTGTGATTGAAGTTTTCAAGTTTTGGGTGAGATATCGATATGAGAAGAATAAAGAGTGACAAGACCCTAAGCTTGGGGATGCCCAAGGCACCCCAAGGTAATATTCAAGTAAGATCTAAGCAACTAAGCTTGGGGATGCCCCGGAAGGGCATCCCCTCTTTCGTCTTCAACATTATCGTTAACCTCACTTGGAGCTATGTCTTCTTTCCTTTGCCCTTTTTCTTGAAACTAGTGGTATTGTTAACCATCAACACCTGATGCTCCTTCTTGATTTCTACCTCCGCAGCTTTGAGCATAGCGAAGAGATCGGGAATTGTCTTATCCATCCCTTGCATATTATAGTTTATCACGAAGCCTTTGTAGCTTGGTGGGAGTGATTGGAGAACTCTGTCAATAACACTATCATCTGGAAGATTAACTCTCAGCTGAGTCAAGTGGTTATGATACCCTGACATTCTGAGTATGTGTTCACTAACAGAACTGTTCTCCTCCATCTTGCAGGTATAGAACTTGTTGGAGACTTCATATCTCTCACCTCGGGCATTTGCTTGAAATATTAACTTTAACTCCTAGAACATCTCATATGGTCCATGACGTTCAAAACATCTTTGAAGTCCCGATTCTAAGCAGTAAAGCATGGCACACTGAACTATCGAGTAGTCATCAGATTGAGCTTGCCAGACGTTCATAACATCTGCATCTGCTCCTGTAGCAGGCCTTTCACGTAGCGGTGCATTAGGGACATAATTCTTCTGTGCAGCAATGAGGATAATCCTCAAGTTACGGACCAAGTCCGTGTAGTTGATACCATCACCTTTCAACTTAACTTTCTCTAGGAACGCATTAAAATTCAAGGGAACGGTAGCACGGGCCATTGATCCACAACATAGATATGCAAAAACTATCAGGACTAAGTTCATGATAAATTAAGTTCAATTAATCATATTACTTAAGAACTCCCACTTAGATAGACATCCCTCGAGTCATCTAAATGATCACATGATCCAAATCAACTAAACCATGTCCTATCATCACGTGAGATGGAGTAGTTTTCAATGGTGAACATCTCTATGTTGATCATATCTACTATACGATTCACATTCGACCTTTCGGCCTCCAGTGTTCCGAGGCCATGTCTGTACATGCTAGGCTTGTCAAGTTTAACCTGAGTATTCCGCATGTGCAAAACTGTCTTGCACCCGTTGTATGTGAACCTAGAGCTTATCACACCCGATCATCACGTGGTGTCTCAGCATGACCAACTGTCGCAACGATGCATACTCATGGAGAACACTTACACCTTGAAATTTTAGTAAGGGATCATCTTATAATCATATCGCCGTACTAAGAAAAATAAGATGCATAAAAGATAAACACCACATGCAATCAAAATATGTGACATGATATGGCCATCATCAATTTGTGCCTTTGATCTCCTTCTCCAAGGCACTGTCATGATCTCCATCATCACCGGCTTGACACCTTGATCTCCATCGTAGCATCTGAAAGATCGTGGATGTCGCCTAGAGGGGGTGAATAGGCGTTTTAAAATAATTACGGTTTAGGCTTGAACAAATGCGGAATAAACCTAGCGGTTAATTTGTCAAGCACAAAACCTACTACAACTAGGCTCACCTATGTGCACCAACAAATTATGCTAAGCAAGATAAACTACTAGGTGATAGAAAGATACATGACAAGAAACAATATGGCTATCACAAAGTAAAGTGCATAAGTAAAGAGCTCGGGCAAGAGATAACCGAGGCACGCGGAGACGACGATGTATCTCGAAGTTCACACCCTTGCGGATGCTAATCTCCGTTTGGAGCGGTGTGGAGGCACAATGCTCCCCAAGAAGCCACTAGGGCCACCGTAATCTCCTCACGCCCTCGCACAATGCAAGAGGCAGTGATTCCACTAAGGGGCCCTTGAGAGCGGTCACCGAACCCGTACAAATGGCAAACCTTGGGGGCGGTCACCGAACCCGTACACTTTGGCAACCCTTGGGGGCGGTCACCGGAACCCGTCAAATTGCTCGGGGTGATCTCCACAACCTAATTGGAGACCCCGACGCTTGCCCGGAGCTTTACACCACAATGATTGAGCTCCGAACACCAACAACCGTCTAGGGCGCCCAAGCACCCAAGATGAACAAGCTCAAGGGTACCAAGCACCCAAGAGTAATAAGCTTCTCAACTTGTAACTTCCACATATCACCGTGGAGAACCCAAATCGATGCACCAAATGCAATGGCAAGGGCACACGAAGTGCCCAAGTCCTTCTCTCCCAAATCCCACCAAAGCAACTAATGCTAGGGAGGAAAATGAGAGGAAGAACAAGAAGGAGAACACCAAGAACTCCAAGATCTAGATCCAAGGGGTTCCCCTCACATAGAGGAGAAAGTGATTGGTGGAAATGTGGATCTAGATCTCCTCTCTCTTTTCCCTCAAAAAACTAGCAAGAATCCATGGAGGGATTGAGAGTTAGCAAGCTCAAAGGAGGTCAACAATGGGGGCAAAACAAGCTCGAGAGATGGGAAACCATTAGGGAAGAAGACCCCCTTAAATAGGTCCCCACGAATCTTCCCGTTATGTGCAGAATAACATAGGAGCGGTACAACCGCTATGAGCACCGGTACAACCGGTTACAGGCAATAAGCGGTACAACCGACCCACAACCACCCAACAACCGCACCACAACAGAGACGAGTCCAGTGGTAGAGCGGTACATGGTCGGTACAACCGCTCCAAACACCGGTTGTACCGGTACAACCTCTCTATGGGGCGGTACAACCTCTCTGTGTAAAACAGGCAAAATCAAAACAGCCACAACTTTCGCATACGAGCTCTGAATTCGACGAAATCAAGTTTGTTGGAAAGCTAGCGACAAGGGCTAACACAATCTTGATAGAAATAACAATAAGAAGCAAATAATAAGAGGCCCATAAGAAAATGGTGAGAACCCTTCCTCGAATAAGACCGGTAAAAACTCCAACACCAAAAATGCAATAGAAGAAGCATGTGAACTCCGTTTTCGAGGAACTCGAGCTTGTCATCAAGATGACCAAAAGCTCTAAGACTCACAAAGAGAATCAAATAAGAACCAAGAAAGATGATGCAAGGATGCAATGGTTTGAGCTCTCGACGAACGATGCGATCAAGCTACTCACTAGAGAGCCCCCTTGTTAGTACGACAATCGATCCTACAACCCAGTCTCCCAACTACCACTATGAGACCGGTAAAATAGAAAACCTATCAAGGGAAAACCTTTGCCTTTCACATAGTCCACTTGAGCTAGATGATGATGATCTTGAATTCCTCAAGTTGGACCACCTTTCTTGATTGTGTTGGCTCGACGAAGACTAGTTGATTGCTCCCCCATACTACACTATGGGTGAGCCACTCTTCGGCACATCTTCACAATTCCATTGACACCACTATGGACGGCAAGCCTCAAGCTTGATTGCTCCCCCATACTCCATTATGGGTGATCCACTGTTCGTGTTGCTCCACTTGAACTTGCACACTGCAAACTTGATGACGATCACCACTTGATGTCATCCTTCATGGGTTGTATGAGATCTTCCTCTTGACGCAAGACCATGGAAACATACCTAACCCCACAAAGAACTCTCACGTAGACCATGGGTTAGTACACAAAGCGTAATGGACAATGCTTACCATACCATGGGATCACTTGGTCCCTCTCGGTACAACTTGTGCGCTTTGTGTGTTGATCAACTTGAATCACTCTCTGTACTTAGTCTTGATCAACCTTGAATCTTTCCAACTCTCTTCATTAGGATGATGTCTTGAAGGTAAACTTGAATTTTCACACAATCTTCTTCTTCAAGACATGCTTGCAATAAGCTCAACTCTCACATGACCAATCTTTGGATAATTCCTTGAAAAGCACTTTGGCCATCTCATAAACTCCTTGAAACCAACACATGGACTTCACTAGGATGATGTCTTGAAGGTAAACTTGAATGTTCACACAATCTTCTTCTTCAAGACATGCTTGCAATAAGCTCAGCTCTCACATGACCAATCTTTGGATAATTCCTTGAAAAGCACTTTGGCCATATCATAAACTCCTTGAAACCAACACATGGACTTCAAGACAATCCTATGGACAAATCCTTCAAATATAACTCAAGGCAACCGTTAGTCCATAGAGATTGTCATCAATTACCAAAACCACACATGGGGACACCGCATGTCCTTTCAATCTCCCCCATTTTGGTAATTGATGACAATCACTTTCAAGAGAGTTTATATAAGGAATTATGCATCACCATGCAATGCAACAACCAATAATGCATGTGAATATGAGATGCAAATGCTTAGGAACAAAACCAACGCAATAAGAAATAACTCTCTAAACTTATCCACAAAACTCCCTGAAACTTCTCCCACATTGGCATCGATTGCCAAAGTGGGCGAAAAGCTTAGAAGGCCAATATAAAAAGTGTTCCTCCATAAATTGTGTATTTCTCAACAACAGAGTGAAATGCAATACACATATCCAACGGTAAATACTTGGAGGAAGACAGACTATATTAAGGCCCAAAGATTGCAAAAGAATGATATGCCACAAAGACATAGCAAAGAGAGAAACAAGCAATCATGCAATCAAAAGATACCAATTGAAGCAAGCAATCAAAGGATATCAATTGAACCAACTAGACCAAAGATCCTATGAGCCACAAGAATAAAGGATATTATGATAAGATAAAATGAGTGTTGTAAAGAAACTAGAGAAGCTCCCCATGATTTGTGCACACACAAAAATTTTTGTATTTGGATACACAATACACAAAATAGGATCGTAGCTCCCCCAAAATCAATATAAACTCACAACAAGTGCAAGTGAGCATATAGGAAACAAAGCCTAGAACTTTCAACAAACAAATGGTTGAGCAACATGTAAAAGAGGCAACTTAAGAATAGGCTCAACCAAAATGATGTGTGTGAGTCATGACAAAGCACTTGAGAAGACTAATATAAGGATGAGCATAAATCATCAACATAATCTTGGATAAATGAGATGCACGGTGCATGACATGTCCTCCCCACACACACCCAACAGGCAAATGGGTTCACAAGCTCACTAAAAAGTGAATTAGCAACAAGGCTTGCGACAACCCATGGTGAAGATAGAAGATGAAAGCCTCATCAAGACGAGGGATACCAATTAAGATGGCAAAAGCCTCATAAAGACAAGCATGAGGAAAAAAATCTTCACCATAAAAGAGTGCAACAAGATGCAACGAGATAAGACCCACACTCAAGATAAATCCTTTCACGAAACCACCAAGGAAAAGGTGGACGTGAAGGAATAAGGATATCAACTAGAGATGTAACTTTACTCAAGTGTACAAGATTCTAGGTAGATAAAAATCATGATGATATCAATCCACAAAGAAGGATGTACACATGAAATAGTTACAAAAAGGAAATAGCAAGATATCCACACGGAAGTCATACATATATCAATAAGATATTTGCTTGGAAGCATAGCACATGGCTAGATATTGTCTTATTGTAAATCAAAGAATTCCACACATGAACATCAAAGACACCACAACTAGCAACAAGAGATCATCGTTGAGATGCTTTGAGAAAGGAAACAAGTATCACAAGATATGAAATGAATATCATGCCAAGATGCAACCTACACAAGGTTGAATGAACGAGAGGAAAGCATGAATAGATACTTGTTACCGAGATATCATTGGAAGGATGTAGAAGAAACCAATTGAAGGTAGTAGATAGTAATTCATTGAGCATCCTAGCTTGACTCCAATAAGCTCATGGTGACACCACCTTCCTTGTGAGTGAGCCGAGCATCCAATGTATCTCCAATTGTTCCTAGAACAACAACACAAACAAAATGGTACCCAACCTCATTGGGACCAAAGAGTTAGAGAACCAACAATACATAGGACAAACTCCACATAAATATGTGCATATAGATATGAAAAGGAATTCCATGCACATCTCATCGAATTTGAGACTTGGTGGAGTTTCCCTTATATATTGGGTCAAAGAAAGAAAGCATGCCAAAGAGACTACATGAAGTTAATATACATGCTCAATACTTTCAAGAATCGAAACCAATTGACAAATAAAAACCAAGTGAAGAAAGATACCAAATGAATAAAACAACACTTGGAGGATATCCAAAACAGATACATCGAGGAATGAGATATCCATTGAGACACACTAAATAAAAGATATCAAACTCCCAAAAGAGAGGATGGTTCCAAACAAACCAAGCTCTCTACAAAGTTTCATGATGGCACAAAGTACCAAAAAGAAAACGGCTTCCATTCCACCAACACGCACTTGATAAGGATCACAAGGTGAGTGTTCTAAGAAAAATAGGATAGCTCCCCCAAGCATTGTGCATTATATAGAATTTGCATTTTAATACAAAAAGCACAAGATGGGATCACCACTTTCACTATATCTATACAAACACTAGACAATCTCAAGGAAATAACAAGATCCACAAGTGGTATGGAATACAATGGGAGTTGACACAATCCTAGGCAAGAGATAGGGAAAATAAAAGCAAAGGCCAATGTAAAGATGATCAATAATTTCTACCACACATAAGTGAGTACAAATTGTCAAAAGACAAGAAGTATTTGGAAATAATTCCATTGGTAGATAGCAAGGATATCCAACATCATCTTCACACCAAACACAAGCAAATTGCAACTTGTAGAGCTAACATGCCACCTAGGAACAAGATAATTTACAATATCAATTCTAGGTGACAATATCTCAAATGTACACATTTTCTAGTCTTGTAATATGCACATAGCACATTACTCCCCCATAATGTGATACCAATAAAAACTTAACAAGAGGCAATAAGAGGATCCAACAAGAGATAATTAATGGACTATTTAGAATTTGAATTTCTCATGAGAAGACATACCACATAGTGACTAGATAAGCTTGCAATATCAATACTATGTGGTATTCCTTATGTACACATATTTGTGAGACCGTGAGGTGCACAAATCACATCACTCCCCCAAAATGGGATGTTCCATTAATCTCTCACACGAGCCAATTAAGATACAAACAAGAAGCATAAAGGCTCAACGCACGACACACACATACATGATGTGTAAACCAACACACACATACTTGATTGCTCAAGATAAGCAAGTTGTAAACACAACATATGCAAACACATGCAAGGAACAAAACCAAAACATGCAAAGGGGCAAGTAACTTTCAATGAAAACAATTTAAGTAAAAGTTACCGCAAGGAGGCACATTGGATATAAGATAGAAACTTGATAACCCAGGCTTGAGACAACAAGAATGATGAAGTCCCCTTAATTCTTCATACTGTAGCCAAGTCTCCAATGACCTCCAACAACACCTATTTGATCAAGTATGAGCTAGTTGGTCCCCAACCAAGTTGGGTCCTAAGAGGTTAGTCACAATAGGATTGGCTACCCAAATGGTTCTTTTCTTGACACCACTTTGAGCACCAACAAATTTGGCAAACACATTGCCAACCTTATCCTTCCCAAGAGAATAGATATCATCAATTAGAATAGGGTTGGATAAGGTACCATTTTTGCATGAAGAAGCGACGTGACCTTTTTCACGACATAGGTAGCAACGTCTACTCTTTACTTTCTTCTCACTTGATTTCTCAACTTGAGAAGCATTTGCTTGAGTTTTCTTGGGAAGAGTCCTTTCTTCAACTTGAGGTTGAGAATGAGAGTGAACTTGTGGCCGCTTCCCTTATTGCTTGTCACTAATGGGCTTCTTCTTCAATGGGCAAGATCTAACATGATGCCCTTCTACTTTGCACTTGAAGCAAACAATCTTGGCCGAATTCTTGACTTGTTCTTGGCCCTTCTTTTTGTTCACCTTGGACTTCTTCTTCTTGTTGGAGTTGAATCCAAGTCCACCTTTGTCATTGGGGGATTTTTGCACACTCAAGATATTGTTGAGTGTGAATTTCCCTTCATGACTCTTTTCCAAGTCTTTCTTCAAAGAAGTGACTTGGGCCTTGAGCTCTTTGATTTCCTCTACATGGTTAGTCTCAACACAAGCACTAGAGGAAGTATAAGCTTCATCTTTAGAGCAACAAGGCAAGAAAAGCAATTCATCACAAGATGTACCAATGTTATGCATGGATGAATCGCGAGGACTAGCACAAGGCAATATAGCATTTTGAATAAAAGTAGTGCTAGTATCCACATGAGGCTCACTAGATGTTACCTTAGCAAGCATGGCCTCATGAGCTAACTTTAGCACATTATGGGATACTAGAAGATCATCATGAGAGCTTGTGAGCTTTACATGATTTTCTTCCAACATCCCATCATTGCTAGATAGCAACTCAAGTTGAGCCCTTAGCTCAACATTCTCCTTCAATATGGATGCTTCACAAGAGATAGAGTTAGTGGCACAAGCATCATCATTAGCAACAAGAGGAGAAGACAACTTGGCAAGCTCTTTTGAATAAGAAGCTTTAATTTGAGCATGAGACTCGGTGAGTTTGATGAGCTCACTCTTAATGACCCTTGAGCCATTTTCGAGGTGCTCAAAGTCCTCAAGGAGTTTAGCATGTGCAACTTCAAGCTCCTCATTTTTAGTTTCAAAATCATTGGCCACCTCAAGAGCTCTATCACGAGATTCCCTCACTCTAGATAATTCTAGAGCAAAAGTCTCCTCAAGATATTCCTTGGTGGTTTGTTCAAGTTCAAGAGCTTGAGAGAGGTCTGCAATCTCATTAGCGTAATCACGCTCATGACCTTCCATTTGATCAATGGTGACCTCATGCTCCTCAAGACGAGATTCCAACTCATCAATATATTTCTTGCCCTCAATAGCAATAGACATGATTTCCATGAAGTTGGAACGAGCAATTTTATTCTTAAGAAGAGCTCTAAAAATCATTTCCCCCTTAATTTTTAAGGAGGCAACATCATCATTCTCTTCATCATAATCAACATCATCATCACACTTGCCATCATCAATATCATCACAAGATATATTGGGATTCAAAGTGGGAGATACCTTTGAAGCCTTAGCCATAAGGCAAAAAGCAATCGATGATGATGTAGGATCCCCTGAAGCACCGTTCAAGACCACATCTTGTTCCATGGAGTGTTGGGTTTCCTCTACATTGTTAGCACAACAACTCGAGGAAATAGATGCATTTTTATCATGGCAACAAGACATAGTAAACATATCATCATGAGATTTAGTCAAGCAATTTCTACATGATATGCAAGGACTATCAACACAAGCATGTGAAACATTTGGAGTGCTCGAAGTGTTAAAGCCCAAAGAAGGAGCATTGCAATAAGATAGTGATGAAGGATCATCCACAATAAGCATACTATCATCATTGCAATGACCAACACTACTCACCATATCATTACCTTGTGGCAAACCACATGTAGGTGAAGTAGAAGAAGTTGAGAAGACTATACGACCGGAGGTGGAGGGAGAACAATCATCCCCATAAATCGTGGACACTCCATATTTATCTTGAAGCTTCGTCCACAACTCATGAGCATCCCAGAACGGCATGAGTTGAAATATAACTACATTGCTCAAAGCATCGAAAAGCACATTAGAAGCTTGAGCATTGAGATAAGAGTTTTTCTCATCCTCTAAAGATAATCTTTGGGGATCCTTTGGAGGAGAAAAACCCATGTCTACAATTCGCTCTAAATCTGGGTCCATGACCCTAAAGAGATTAAGCATGCGAGTTACCCAAACATCAAAATTTGTGCCATCGAAACTAAGAGTGTCAGAGAATCCTAATCCCCTAGTCGACATCTTTACTCTCTAGGCGATAAAGCCTAATAAAGAGAGACGAGGCTCTGATACCAATTGAAAGATCGTGGATGTAGCCTAGAGGGGGGTGAATAGGCATTTTAAAATAATTATGGTTTAGGCTTGAACAGATGCGGAATAAACCTAGCGGTTAATTTGTCAAGCACAAAACCTACTACAACTAGGCTAACCTATGTGCACCAACAAATTATGCTAAGCAAGATAAACTACTAGGTGATAGCAAGATATATGATAAGAAACAATATGTCTATCACAAAGTAAAGTGCATAAGTAAAGAGCTCGGGTAAGAGATAACCGAGGCACGTGAAGACGAGGATGTATCCCGAAGTTCACACCCTTGTGGATGCTAATCTCCGTTTGGAGTGGTGTGGAGGCACAATGCTCCCCAAGAAGCCACTAGGGCCACCGTAATCTCCTCACGCCCTCGTACAATGCAAGAGGCCGTGATTCCACTAAGGGACCCTTGAGGGCGGTCACCGAACCCGTACAAATGGCAACCCTTGGGGGCGGTCACCGAACCCGTACACTTTGGCAACCCTTGGGCGCGGTCATCGGAACCTGTCAAATTGCTCGGGGCGATCTCCACAACCTAATTGGAGACCCCGGCTCTTGCCCGGAGCTTTACACCATAATGATTGAGCTCCGAACACCAACAACCGTCTAGGGTGCCCAAGCACCCAAGAGAAACAAGCTCAAGGGTACCAAGCACCCAAGAGTAATAAGCTTCTCAACTTGTAACTTCCACGTATCACCGTGGAGAACTCAAACCAATGCACCAAATGCAATGGCAAGGGCACACGGAGTGCCCAAGTCGTTCTCTCCCAAATCCCACCAAAGCAACTAATGCTAGGGAGGAAAATGAGAGGAAGAACAAGAAGGAGAACACCAAGAACTCCAAGATCTAGATCCAAGGGGTTCCCCTCACATAGAGGAGAAAGTGATTGGTGGAAATGTGGATATAGATATCCTCTCTCTTTTCCCTCAAAAACTAGCAAGAATCCATGGAGGGATTGAGAGTTAGCAAGCTCAAAGGAGGTCAACAATGGGGGCAAAACGAGCTCGAGAGATGGGGAACCATTAGGGAAGAAGACCCCATTAAATAGGTCCCCACGAATCTGCCCGTTATGTGCAGAATAACATAGGAGCGGTACAACTGCTATGAGCACCGGTACAACCGATAACAGGCAATAAGCGGTACAACCGGCCCACAACCGCCCAACAACCGCACCACAATAGAGACGAGTCCGATGGTAGAGCGGTACATGGCCGGTACATCCTTAGGACCAATTCTAGAGCGGTACAACCGCTCCAAACACCGGTTGTACCGGTACAACCTCTCTATGGGCCGGTACAACCTCTCTGTGTAAAACAGGCAAAATCAAAACAGCCACAACTTTCGCATACGAGCTCTGAATTTGACAAAATCAAGTTTGTTGGAAAGCTAGCAACAAGGGCTAACACAATATTGATAGAAATAACAATAATAAGCAAATAGTAAGAGTCCCATAAGAAAATGGTGAGAACCCTTCCTCGAATAAGACCGGTAAAAACTCCAACACCGAAAACGCAATAGAAGAAGCATGTGAACTCCGTTTTCGAGGAACTCGAGCTTGTCATCAAGATGACCAAAAGCTCTAAGACTCACAAAGAGAATCAAACAAGAACCAAGAAAGATGATGCCAGGATGCAATGGTTTGAGCTCTCGACGAATGATACGATCAAGCTACTCACTAGAGAGCCCCCCTTGATAGTACGACAATCGATCCTACAACCCGGTCTCCCAGCTACCACTATGAGACCGGTAAAATAGAAAACCTATCAAGGGCAAACCTTTGCCTTTCACATAGTCCACTTGAGCTAGATGATGACGATCTTGACTTCCTCAAGTTGGACCACCTTTCTTGATTGTGTTGGCTCGATGAAGACTAGTTGATTGCTCCCCCATACTCCACTATGGGTGAGCCACTCTTCGGCACATCTTCACAATTCGATTGACACCACAATGGACGCAAGCTTCAAGCTTGATTGCTCCCCCATACTCCATTATGAGGGAGACACTCTTCATGTTGCTCCACTTGAACTCGCATAGTGACAAAGTAAAGCAATTACATGGCGTTTGCATTTCATACAATAAAGCGACAACCATAAGGCTCATGCCAGTTGCCGATAACTTCTACAAAACATGATCATTTCATACAATAACGTATATCACATCATGTCTTGACCATATTACATCACAACATGCCCTGCAAAAACAAGTTAGACATCCTCTACTTTCTTGTTGCAAGTTTTACGTGGCTGCTACGGGCTTATAGCAAGAACCGTTCTTACCTACGCATGAAAACCACAACAGTGATTTATCAAGTTTTCTGTTTGAACCTTCAACAAGGACTGGCCGCAGTCAAATTTGATTCAACTAAAGTTCGAGAAACAAACACCTGCCAGCCACATTTATGCAAAAATAGTTGCATGTCTGTCGGTGGAACCAATCTCATTAACGTGGTCATGTAAGGTTGGTCCGGGCCGCTTCATCCAACAATACCGCCAAATCAAAATAAGACATTGTTGGTAAGCAGTGTGACGATCATCGCCCACAACTCTTTGTGTTCTACTCATGCATATAATCTATGCATAGACCTGGCTCGGATGCCACTATTGGGGAACGTAGCATGCAATTTCAAAAAGATTCTTATCTCACGCAAGATCTATCTAGGAGATGCATAGCAACGAGAGGGGGAGAGTGTGTCTACGTACCCTCGTAGACCGAAAGCAGAAGCGTTTGACAACGTGGTTGATGTAGTCGAACTTCTTCTCGTTCCGACCGATCAAGTACCGAACGTATGACACCTCCGAGTTCTGCACACGTTCAGCTCGATGATGTCCCTCAAACTCTTAATCCAGAAAAGTGTCGAGGGAGATTTTCGTCAGCACGATGACATGGTGACGGTGATGGAGAAGTGATCCGCGCAGGGCTTCGCCTAAGCACTACGATAATTGAAGGAAATATGCCCTAGAGGCAATAATAAAGTTATTATTTATTTCCTTATTTCATGATAAATGTTTATTATTCATGCTAGAATTGTATCAACTGGAAACATAATACATGTGTGAATACATAGACAAACAGAGTGTCACTAGTATGCCTCTACTTGACTAGCTCGTTGATCAAAGATGGTTAAGTTTCCTAACCATAGACATGAGTTGTCATTTAATTGACGGGATCACATCATTAGGAGAATTATGTGATTGACTTGACCCACTCCGTTAGCTTAGCACTTGATCGTTTAGTTTGTTGTTATTGCTTTCTTCATGACTTATACATGTTCCTATGACTATAAGATTATGCAACTCCCGTTTACCGGAGGAACACTTTGTGTGCCACTAAACGTCACAACGTAACTGGGTGATTATAAAGGTGCTCTACAGGTGTCTCCAAAGGTACTTGTTGGGTTGGCGTATTTCGAGATTAGGATTTGTCACTACAATTGTCAGAGAGGTATCTCTGGCCCCCCTCGGTAATGCACATCACTATAAGTGAGGGAGTCCTGGATTAGGGGGTATCCGGACAGCCGGATTATATCCTTTGGCCGGACTGTTGGCCTATGAAGATACAAGATTGAAGACTTCATCCCGTGTCCGGATGGGACTCTCCTTGGCGTGGAAGGCAAGCTTGGCAATGCGGATATGTAGATCTCCTTCCCTGTAACCGACTCTGTGTAACCCTAGCCCCCTCCGGTGTCTATATAAACCGGAGGGTTTAGTCCGTAGGACGAACAACATACAATCATACCATAGGCTAGCTTCTAGGGTTTAGCCTCTTCGATCTCGTGGTAGATCAACTCTTGTACTACTCATATTATCAAGAACAATCAAGCAGGACGTAGGGTATTACCTCCATCAAGAGGGCCCGAACCTGGGTAAAACATCATGTCCCCTGCCTCCTGTTACCATCCGCCTAGACGCACAGTTCGGGACCCCCTACCCGAGATCCGCCGGTTTTGACACCGACATTGGTGCTTTCATTGAGAGTTCCTCTGTGTCGTCAACGTTAGGCTGGATGGCTCCTTCAACCATCGATAGCGATGCAGTCCGAGGTGAGACTTTTCTCCTCAGATAGATCTTTGTATCTAGCGGCTCCGCACTGCGGGCCAACTCGTTTGGCCATCTGGAGCAGATCGAGAGTTACGCCCCTGGCCACCAGGTCAGGTTTGGAAGCTTAAACTACACGGCCGACATCCGCAGAGACTTGATCTTCGACGGATTCAAGCCCCTGCCGAGTGCGCCGCACGATCATGATGAGCATGATTTAGCTCTGCCATCAGACAGTGTTCAGGAGACCGCACCGGCTGAAGGAAATATGCCCTAGAGGCAATAATATAGTTATTATTTTATTTCCTTATATCATGATAAATGTTTATTGTTCATGCTAGAATTGTATTATCCGGAAACATAATACTTGTGTGAATACATAGACAAACTAAACGTCACTAGTATGCCTCTACTTGACTAGCTCGTTAATCAAAGATGGTTAAGTTTCCTAACCATAGACATGTGTTGTCATTTGATTAACGAGATCACATTATCAGGAGAATGATGTAATTGACATGACCCATTCCATTAGCTTAGCACCCGATCGTTTAATATGTTGCTATTGCTTTCTTCATGACTTATACATGTTCCTATGACTATGAGATTATGCAACTCCCGTTTGCCGGAGGAACACTTTGTGTGCTACCAAATGTCACAGCGTAACTGAGTGATTATAAAGGAGATCTACAGGTGTCTCCAAAGGTACATGTTGAGTTGGCATATTTCGAGATTAGGATTTGTCACTCCGATTGTTGGAGAGGTATCTCTGGGCCCTCTCGGTAATGCACATCACATAAGCCTTGCAAGCATTGCAACTAATGAGTTAGTTGTGAGATGATGTATTACGAAATGAGTAAAGAGACTTGTCGGTAACGAGATTGAACTAGGTATTGAGATACCGACGATCGAATCTCGGGCAAGTAACATACCGATGACAAAGGGAACAAAGTATGTTGTTATGCGGTCTGACCGATAAAAGATCTTCGTAGAATATGTGGGAGCCAATATGAGCATCCAGGTTCCACTATTGGTTATTGACCGGAGACATGTCTCGGTCATTTCTACATTGTTCTCGAACCCGTAGGGTCCGCACGCTTAACGTTACGATGACAGTTTCATTATGAGTTTATATATTTTGATGTACCGAAGTTAGTTAGGAGTCTCGGATGTGATCACGGACATGACGAGGAGTCTCTAAATAGTCGAGACATAAAGATTGATATATTGGAAGCCTATGTTTGGACGTCGGAAGTGTTCCGGGTGAAATCGGCATTTTACCGGAGTACCGGGAGGTTACCGGAACCCCCCAGTAAAATGGGCCTAGTGGACTCCTCCTGCGCGCCTCCTCCTAGGGCCGGCTGCACCCCCCTTGGCTCCTTTATATACGGGGGCAGGGGGCACCCCTAGACACACAAGTTGATCTCTAAGATCGTTCTCTTATCCGTGTGCGGTGCCCCCTTCCACCATAGTCCTCGGTAATATTGTACTGGTGCTTAGGAGAAGCCCTGCGACAGTAGAACATCAAGATCGTCACCACGCCGTCGTGCTGACGGAACTCTTCCCCGACACTTTGCTGGATCGGAGTCCGGGGATCGTCATCGAGCTGAACGTGTGCTAGAACTCGGAGGTGCCGTAGTTTTGGTGCATGATCGGTCGGGCCGTGAAGACGTACGACTACATCAACCGCGTTGTCATAACGCTTCCGCTGTCGGTCTACGAGGGTACGTAGATCACACTCACCCCTCTCGTTGCTATGCATCACCATGATCTTGCGTGTGCGTAGGAAAATTTTGAAATTACTATGTTCCCCAACAATGGCATCCGAGCCTAGGTTTTATGCGTTGATGTTATATGCACGAGTAGAACACAAGTGAGTTGTGGGTGATATAAGTCATACTGCTTACCAGCATGTCATACTTTGGTTCGGCGGTATTGTTGGACGAAGCGGCCCGGACCAACATTACGCGTAGGCTTACGCGAGACCGGTTCTCCCGACGTGCTTTGCACAAAGGTGGCTAGCGGGTGTCAGTTTCTCCAACTTTAGTTGAACCAAGTGTGGCTACGCCCGGTCCTTGCAAAGGTTAAAACAGCACCAACTTGACAAACTATCATTGTGGTTTTGATGCGTAGGTAAGAACGGTTCTTGCTAAGCCCGTAGCAGACACGTAAAACTTGCAACAACAAAGTAGAGGACGTCTAACTTGTTTTTGCAGGGCATGTTGTGATGTGATATGGTCAAGACATGATGCTAAATTTTATTGTATGAGATGATCATGTTTTGTAACTGAGTTATCGGCAACTGGCAGGAGCCATATGGTTGTCGCTTTATTGTATGCAATGCAATTGCGTTGTAATGCTTTACTTTATCACTAAGCGGTGGCGATAGTTGTGGAAGCATAAGACTGGAAAGATGACAATGATGCTACGATGATGATCAAGGTGTCGCGCCAGTGACGATGGTGATCATGACGGTGCTTCGAAGATGGAGATCACAAGCACAAGATGATGATGGCCATATCATATCACTTATATTGATTGCATGTGATGTTTATCTTTTATACATCTTATCTTGCTTTGATTGACGGTAGCATTTTAAGATGATCTCTCACTAATTACCAAGAAGTGTTCTCCCTGAGTATGCACCATTGTGAAAGTTCTTTGTGCTGAGACACCACGTGATGATCGGGTGTGATAGGCTCTATGTTCAAATACAACGGGTGCAAAACAGTTGCACACGCAGAATACTCAGGTTATACTTGACGAGCCAAGCATATACAGATATGGCCTCAGAACATGGAGACCGAAAGGTCATGCGTGAATCATATAGTAGATATGATCAACATAGTGATGTTCACCAATGAAACTACTCCATCTCACGTGATGATCGGACATGGTTTAGTTGATTTGGATCATGTGATCACTTAGAGGATTAGAGGGATGTCTATCTAAGTGGGAGTTCTTTAGTAATATGATTAATTGAACTTAAATTTATCATGAACTTAGTACCTGATAGTATCTTGCTTGTTTATGTTTGATTGTAGATAGATGGCCCGTGTTGTTGTTCCATTGAATTTTAATGCGTTCCTTGAGAAAGCAAAGTTGAAAGATGATGGTAGCAATTACACGGACTGGGTCCGTAACTTGAGGATTATCCTCATTGCTGCACAGAAGAATTACGTCCTGGAAGCACCGCTGGGTGCCAGGCCTGCTGCTGGAGCAACACCAGATGTTATGAACGTCTGGCAGAGCAAAGCTGATGACTACTCGATAGTTCAGTGTGCCATGCTTTACGGCTTAGAATCGGGACTTCAACGACGTTTTGAACGTCATGGAGCATATGAGATGTTCCAGGAGTTGAAGTTAATATTTCAAGCAAATGCCCGGATTGAGAGATATGAAGTCTCCAATAAGTTCTATAGCTGCAAGATGGAGGAGAACAGTTCTGTCAGTGAGCATATACTCAAAATGTCTGGGTATAATAATCACTTGATTCAATTGGGAGTTAATCTTCCAGATGATTGCGTCATTGACAGAATTCTCCAATCACTGCCACCTAGCTACAAGAGCTTCGTGATGAACTATAATATGCAAGGGATGAATAAGACTATTCCCGAGCTCTTCGCAATGCTGAAAGCTGCGGAGGTAGAAATCAAGAAGGAGCATCAAGTGTTGATGGTCAACAAGACCACTAGTTTCAAGAAAAAGGGCAAAGGGAAGAAGAAGGGGAACTTCAAAAAGAACAGCAAGCAAGTTGCTGCTCAAGAGAAGAAACCCAAATCTGGACCTAAGCCTGAAACTGAGTGCTTCTACTGCAAGCAGACTGGTCACTGGAAGCGGAACTGCCCCAAGTATTTGGCGGATAAGAAGGATGGCAAGGTGAACAAAGGTATATGCGATATACATGTTATTGATGTGTACCTTACTAATGCTCGCAGTAGCACCTGGGTATTTGATACTGGTTCTGTTGCTAACATTTGCAACTCGAAACAGGGACTACGGATTAAGCGAAGATTGGCTAAGGACGAGGTGACGATGCGCGTGGGAAATGGTTCCAAAGTCAATGTGATCGCGGTCGGCACGCTACCTCTACATCTACCTTCGGGATTAGTATTAGACCTAAATAATTGTTATTTGGTGCCAGCGTTGAGCATGAACATTATATCTGGATCTTGTTTGATGCGAGACGGTTATTCATTTAAATCAGAGAATAATGGTTGTTCTATTTATATGAGTAAAAACTTTTATGGTCATGCACCCATGAAGAATGGTCTATTCTTATTAAATCTCGATAGTAGTGACACACACATTCATAATGTTGAATCCAAAAGATGCAGAGTTGATAATGATAGTGCAACTTATTTGTGGCACTGCCATTTAGGTCATATCGGTGTAAAGCGCATGAAGAAACTCCATACTGATGGACTTTTGGAACCACTTGATTATGAATCACTTGGTACTTGCGAACCGTGCCTTATGGGTAAGATGACAAAAACACCATTCTCCGATACTATGGAGAGAGCAACAGATTTGTTGGAAATCATACATACAGATGTATGTGGTCCGATAAATGTTGAGGCTCGTGGCGGATATCGTTATTTTCTCACCTTCACAGATGACTTAAGCAGATATGGGTATATCTACTTAATGAAACATAAGTCCGAAACATTTGAAAAGTTCAAAGAATTTCAGAGTGAAGTTGAAAATCATTGTAACAAGAAAATAAAATTCCTACGATCTGATCGTGGAGGAGAATATTTGAGTTACGAGTTTGGTGTACATTTGAAACAATGCGGAATAGTTTCGCAACTCACGCCACCCAGAACACCACAGCGTAATGGTGTGTCTGAATGTCGTAATCGTACTTTACTAGATATGGTGCAATCTATGATGTCTCTTACTGATTTACCGCTATCGTTTTGGGGTTATGCTTTAGAGACGGCTGCATTCACGTTAAATAGGGCACCATCAAAATCCGTTGAGACGACGCCTTATGAACTGTGATTTGGCAAGAAACCAAAGTTGTCGTTTCTGAAAGTTTGGGGCTGCGATGCTTATGTGAAAAAACTTCAACCTGATAAGCTCGAACCCAAATCGGAGAAATGTGTCTTCATAGGATATCCAAAGGAAACTATTAGATACACCTTCTATCACAGATCCGAAGGCAAGACTTTTGTTGCTAAATTCAGAAACTTTCTAGAGAAGGAGTTTCTCTCGAAAGAAGTGAGTGGGAGGAAAGTAGAACTTGATGAGGTAACTGTACCTGCTCCCTTATTGGAAAGTAGTTCATCACAGAAACCGGTTTCTGTGACACCTACACCAATTAGTGAGGAAGCTAATGATGATGATCATGAAACTTCAGAACAAGATACTACTGAACCTTGTAGATCAACCAGAGTAAGCTCCGCACCAGAGTGGTACGGTAATCCTGTTCTGGAAGTCATGCTACTAGATCATGATGAACCTACGAACTATGGAGAAGCGATGGTGAGCCCAGATTCCGCAAAATGGCTTGAAGCCATGAAATCTGAGATGGGATCCATGTATGAGAACAAACTGTGGACTTTGGTTGACTTGCCCAAAGATCAGCAAGCAATTGAGAATAAATGGATCTTCAAGAAGAAGACTGACGCTGACGGTAATGTTACTGTCTACAAAGCTTGACTTGTCACAAAAGGTTTTCGACAAGTTCAAGGGATTGACTACGATGAGACCTTGTCACCCGTAGCGATGCTTAAGTCTGTCCGAATCATGTTAGCAATTGCCGCATTTTATGATTATGAAATTTGGCAGATGGATGTCAAAACTGCATTCCTGAATGGATTTCTGGAAGAAGAGTTGTATATGATGCAGCTGGAAGGTTTTGTCGATCCAAAGGGAGCTAACAAAGTGTGCAAGCTCCAGCGATCCATTTATGGACTGGTGCAAGACTCTCGGAGTTGGAATAAACGCTTTGATAGTGTGATCAAAGCATTTGGTTTTGTACAGACTTTTGGAGAAGCCTGTATTTACAAGAAAGTGAGTGGGAGCTCTGTAGCATTTCTGATATTATATGTAGATGACATATTACTAATCGGAAATGATATAGAATTTCTGGATAGCATAAAGGGATACTTGAATAAGAGATTTTCAATGAAAGACCTCGGTGAAGCTGCTTACATATTGGGCATTAAGATCTATAGAGATAGATCAAGACGCTTAATTGGACTTTCACAAAGCACATACCTTGACAAAGTTTTGAAAAAGTTCAAAATGGATCAAGCAAAAAAAGGATTCTTGCCTGTGTTACAAGGTGTGAAATTGAGTAAGACTCAATGCCCAACCAATGCAGAAGATAGAGAGAAAATGAAAGATGTTCCCTATGCTTCAGCCATAGGCTCTATCATGTATGCAATGCTGTGTACCAGACCTGATGTGTATCTTGCTATAAGTCTAGCAGGGAGGTACCAAAGTAATCCAGGAGTGGATCACTGGACAACGGTCAAGAACATCCTAAAATACCTGAAAAAGACTAAGGATATGTTTCTCATATATGGAGGTGACAAAGAGCTCATCGTAAATGGTTATGTTGATGCAAGCTTTGACACTGATCTGGACGATTCTAAATCGCAAACCGGATACGTGTTTACATTAAACGGTGGAGCTGTCAGTTGGTGCAGTTCTAAACAAAGCGTTGTGGCGGGATCTACATGTGAAGCGGAGTACATAGCTGCTTCGGAAGCAGCAAACGAAGGAGTCTGGATGAAGGAATTCATATCCGATCTAGGTGTCATACCTAGTGCATCGGGTCCAATGAAAATCTTTCGTGACAATACTGGTGCAATTGCCTTGGCAAAGGAATCCAGATTTCACAAGAGAACCAAGCACATCAAGAGACGCTTCAACTCCATCCAGGATCTAGTCCAAGTGGGAGACATAGAGATTTGCAAGATACATATGGATCTGAATGTAGCAGACCCATTGACTAAGCCTCTTCCACGAGAAAACATGATCAGCACCAAAGTTCCATGGGTGTTAGAATCATTACTGTGTAATCTAGATTATTGACTCTAGTGCAAGTGGGAGACTGAAGGAAATATGCCCTAGAGGCAATAATAAAGTTATTATTTTATTTCCTTATATCATGATAAATGTTTATTGTTCATGCTAGAATTGTATTATCCGGAAACATAATACTTGTGTGAATACATAGACAAACTAAACGTCACTAGTATGCCTCTACTTGACTAGCTCGTTAATCAAAGATGGTTATGTTTCCTAACCATAGACATGTGTTGTCATTTGATTAACGAGATCACATTATTAGGAGAATGATGTGATTGACATGACCCATTCCATTAGCTTAGCACCCAATCGTTTAGTATGTTGCTATTGCTTTCTTCATGACTTATACATGTTCCTATGACTATGGGATTATGCAACTCCCGTTTTCCGGAGGAACACTTTGTGTGCTACCAAACGTCACAACGTAACTGGGTGATTATAAAGGAGCTCTACAGGTGTCTCCAAAGGTACATGTTGGGTTGGCGTATTTTGAGATTAGGATTTGTCACTCCGATTGTCGGAGAGGTATCTCTGGGCCCTCTCGGTAATGCACATCACATAAGCCTTGCAAGCATTGCAACTAATGAGTTAGTTGTGAGATGATGTATTACGAAATGAGTAAAGAGACTTGCCGGTAACGAGATTGAACTAGGTATTGAGATACCGACGATCGAATCTCGGGCAAGTAACATACCGATGACAAAGGGAACAAAGTATGTCGTTATGTGGTCTGACCGATAAAAGATCTTCGTAGAATATGTGGGAGCCAATATGAGCATCCAGGTTCCACTATTGGTTATTGACCGGAGACATGTCTCGGTCATGTCTACATTGTTCTCGAACCCATAGGGTCCGCACGCTTAACATTACGATGACAGTTTCATTATGAGTTTATATATTTTGATGTACCGAAGTTAGTTCGGAGTCCCGGATGTGATCACGGACATGTCAAGGAGTCTCGAAATAGTCGAGACATAAAGATTGATATATTGGAAGCCTATGTTTGGACGTGGGAAGTGTTCCGAGTGAAATCGGCATTTTACCGGAGTACCGGGAGGTTACCGGAACCCCCGGTAACCTAATGGGCCTTAATGGGCCTAGTGGAGGAAGAGGAGAAAAGCCCTAGGGGCTGTCGCCCCCCCCCCCCAAGTCCGAATTGGACAAGGAGGGGGGCGGCGCCCCCCCTTTTCCTTTCTTCCCTCTCTTCCTTCTTCCCCAAGTCCTAATCCAACTAGGGAAAGGGGGGAGTCCTACTCCCGGTAGGAGTAGGACTCCTCCTGCGCGCCTCCTCCTAGGGCCGGCCGCACCCCCCCCCCTTGGCTCCTTTATATATGGGGACAGGGGCACCCCTAGACACACAAGTTGATCTCTAAGATCGTTCTCTTAGCCGTGTGCGGTGCCCCCTTCCACCATAGTCCTCGATAATATTGTAGTGGTGCTTAGGCAAAGCCCTGCGACAGTAGAACATCAAGATCGTCACCACGCCATCATGCTGACGGAACTCTTCCCCGACACTTTGCTGGATCGGAGTCCGGGGATCTTCATCGAGCTGAACATGTGCTAGAACTCGGAGGTGTCGTAGTTTCGGTGCTTGATCGGTCGGGTCGTGAAGACGTACGACTACATCAACCACGTTGTCATAACGCTTCCGCTGTCGGTCTACGAGGGTACGTAGATCACACTCTCCCCTCTCGTTGCTATGCATCACCATGATCTTGTGTGTGCATAGGAAAATTTTGAAATTACTACGTTCCCCAACACCGGCAACCGCTCCGACCCTCAATTCGGAGCCAATTGCGCCATCCATGGACGGGTGGGTAGACCCCGCCACGGAAGCCGCATTCTCAGCGGTGATCGAGCCGAGTATCAACCTTATCCTTCACGGGAGCAGTGACGCCGAACTACCGGACTCTTCCCCGGCCACAGACTCCGAACCGCCTGCGCCCGTGCCTATCGAATCCGACTGGGCGCCGATCATGGAGTTCACCTCCGCGGATATCTTTCAGCACTCGCCCTTTAGCGACATACTGAATTCATTAAAGTCTCTCTCTGAGGGAGTCCCGGATTAGGGGGTGTCCGGATGACCGGACTATACCTTCAGCCGGACTCCTGAACTATGAAGATACAAGATTGAAGACTTCGTCCCGTGTCCGGAAGGGACTTTCCTTGGTGTGGAAGGCAAGCTTGGCGATACGGATATGTAGACCTCCTACCATTGTAACCGACTTTGTGTAACCCTAACCCTCTCCGGTGTCTATATAAACCGGAGGGTTTTAGTCCGTAGGACAACATACACAACAACAATCATACCATAGGCTAGCTTCTAGGGTTTAGCCTCTCCGATCTCGTGGTAGATCTACTCTTGTACTACCCATATCATCAATATTAATCAAGCAGGACGTAGGGTTTTACCTCCATCGAGAGGGCCCGAACCTGGGTAAAACTTCGTGTCCCTTGCCTCCTGTTACCATCCGGCCTAGACGCACAGTTCGGGACCCCCTACCCGAGATCCGCCGGTTTTGACACCGACATTGGTGCTTTCATTGAGAGTTCCTCTGTGTCATCGCCATCAGGAAGGATGCCTCGCCCCGTCTTTAAAGACGGCACCATTGCTAAGGGAGCTTTGGCTGTTGGTCAAACCCTCCGGCTAGGTGGTTTTCTTATGACCGCCTGTTCGGCTTCTGCGCCGATGATGACCTCTCGAGCCATCGAAAACAATCTTCATGTCAGCTCAGAACTCGCCGAGCAGTTAGATCCAATGGAGCTCTCCTCCATAAACAAGCTCTTGGATCGCATCGCCGCTCTGGGAGTCGCTACGGATTACGACCAGATTGGGCCTAAACCCGATCTGAGAGAGATTAACTCTCCCCAAGTCACCCATCACGTTGCCGTGGTAGAGGGACAGTGCGGCGACCCTTCATCTATCTTAAGGACTAGCTACGTCCGGATTCCCGATCCCTCCAAGCCGGATACCCGCGGAGGGGAGGATATCACTCAAGACCTGAACTTAGAGTCAAGCGATGGGCTGGATTCATTGGACAACATCCAGGAATCCAAATTTTCGAGTTCGGAAATTCCTCGGCCTCTGAGCCTTAGATGGGGTGAGGCTTTGGATTTAATTCCGCAAAGTATACCCCTTTACCGCCTCCTTCGGTGCACCGAACACTTCGAATGGACGGATGCAGCCATGACCGGACTTGACGAAATAAAAGCCATACTGGTAACAAACCCAGTCCTGGCCGCGCCAAACATTGGCGAACCAATGCTATTATACATTGCAGCAACACATCAGGTTGTAAGCGCAGTGCTCATCGTCGAACGAGAAACGGACGGACACAAATTCCCCCTTCAAAAGCTGGTCTATTATGTGTCCACTGTCCTCACTCCCTACAAATCACGGTACCCGCATTATCAAAAGATTGCGTACGCGGTATTCATGGCATCCCGGAAGCTACGACAATACTTTCAAGAGTGTTCAATAACAGTAGCCTCGGAAGTACCACTTAACGATATTATAAACAACCGTGACGCAACGGGCCGGATTGCAAAATGTGCCATTGACCTCCTCCCGTTCGACATAACTTATAAGCCACGGCGAGCCATCAAGTCGCAGGTCTTGGCCGACTTCGTCGCAGAATGGACGGAGGCCGAACTCCCTAAAGAGTACGACACATATTCAAATTGGATCATGCATTTCGACGGCTCCAAGATGTTGGCCGGACTGGGGGCTGGCGTCGTTTTGATGTCCCCCACAGGAGACACAGTTCAATACGTACTCTAGATTATGTACACGGACTCCAACAATGCAGCCGAATATGAAGCCCTTTTACATGGTCTCCGGATAGCAGTATCCATGGGCATTCAACGCCTAGAGGTGCGCGGGGACTCGAACCTCGCAATATCCCAAATAAATGGAGACTTCGATGCCAAGGATCCAAAGTGGCAGCTTACCGCAATAGCGTCCTAAAAATGCCAGCTCGGTTCGAAGGGCTTGAATTCCACCATGTAGCCCGGGAAAATAATCAGGCGGCGGATGTCATGGCACGCATCGGCGCAAAACGCGATGTAGTCCCCCCCAACACCTTTTTGGAAAGGCTGTTCAAGCCATGTGTAGTATGGGAAGGGGAGCTGAACAATAATAGCCCGGACCCAACCGCACTGCCCGACACCGAACATTCCGACACAATCGGAGGCTCTGCCAATGAAATAACACCTTCAGCCCACGTAATAATGGCCGTTATCGCCCCGTGGACGGAACCATTCCTCGCCTACCTTACTAGGCAGGAACTCCCCAAGGACCAAAACGAGGTACGCTGCATAGTGCGGCGATCCAAAGCCTACAAAGTCCACGATGGAGAGCTTTATAAGAAAAGCACTACCGGAGTCCTTCAAAGGTGCATCTCCGAAGAGGAAGGGCGGAACCTCCTGGCTGAAATTCATGCCGGACTCGGCGGTCATCACGCGGCAGCTCGGTCCCTTGTAAGCAAGGCCTTCCGTACAGGCTTTTATTGGCCGACGGCCCGGGCAGACGCCCAGGACTTAGTCCAACGATGCACCAGTTGCCAGCTCTTTGCAAACCAAAGCCATATGCCACCCACCGCCCTCCAAACTATCCCCATCACTTGGCCCTTCGTGGTCTGGGGGCTTGACATGGTTGGACCCCTTAAAGGCGGAACCCACAAGCAAAAATACTTACTGGTCATGGTGGATAAGTTCACCAAATGGATAGAAGCCAAGCCTGTTAAGACGGCCGAATCCGGACCGGTGATAGACTTTATATCCGGGGTTGTACACCGTTACGGCGTCCCCCACAGCATCATCACGGATAACGGCACGAACTTTACGGCCGACGAGGTAAAACTCTGGTGCAAAAACATGGGCATCAAGCTCAATTATGCTTCCATCTATCACCCACAAACTAACGGCCAGGTCGAACGTGCAAATGGTCTTATCATGAGCGGCATCAAACCCAGATTAGTGCGGTCCCTCAAGGAATCTAACACGCACTGGGTAGAGGAGCTCGACTCCGTACTCTGGGGGCTGCGGACCACGCCGAATCGCACCACCGGATACACACCATTCTTTATGGTGTACGGCGCAGAGGCAGTTTTGCCTTGCGACATAATTCATGACTCACCTCGAGTGCGCATGTACGAAGAAAGAGAAGCCGAGCTCGATCGGCAGGACAGCTTGGACGCATTGGAGGAGGAGCGTGACGTGGCAAAAGCCCGTTCCGCATTCTATCAACAGCAGGCTCGAAGATACCAAAGCAGAGAAGTACGGGCCAAAAATTACAACGTTGGCGAATTAGTTCTACGACTACCGGACAAGAAAAAGGACAAACTCAAGCCCAAGTGGGAAGGTCCCTTCATAATTGACCAAGTCCTGACTGGTGGAGCGTACCGCCTGCGAGATGCATCGGATAACCGACTCGAGCCGAACCCATGGAACGCAGCCCGTCTCCGAAGATTCTATGCCTAGCGTCGGACTCTATGTTCGTCTCCTTCCCCTGTCCATTTTTTATATACTTTCTGTCTTACATTCCTCTTCTCTCTCTCTCTCTTAGCCTTTAAAGGCTCATAAAGTGATGCGCTATCCGCGCTCATTAAACCTGGGGGCTTCTTTAAACAGAAGCTTATTTATACGGGCTTCATGCCCAACACATGTGTCACACTTCCGCATCTACCTTTTATTCACCATTATATGCATCGATATGACTTAAGTTTTGGCCAAGTTGGGTTGCCTGGCTCCTGTGCTTACCCCTACGTTCCCGATTGTTCAGCTAGGTGGTAAAGGGAGCACCTCTGCGATTGTTACTGCCGGGTCAGCCGAACGTGTACCTCAGACTGGGTGAAGCCGAAAGCTAGCGTTCTTAAGGGAATATTCGGTCGGTGAACTAAAGATGATCTTTTTATTTATTTTTTACGCCCCCAGATGTTTTTCCTGCGTTTCTTTTCGCAGCATGGACATGCACTTTAGGGCATGCCTCCCAGTGAAAGGAACCCCTAACGGAACTATTCTCCCTGGAAGATGTTTCTTACTAACCATGTAATATAACATAACTAGTCGGGCACTTGTCTGTTCACGCACTAATGACCCCTACGCCTGGTCTCCATGCATTCCCCGGTTCCTATATAACCGCATGGGAATTCGGACACACTCCATACCGTCAGGTCCCGAGGCTGAAGCGAAAAGGTCGGCCATGACAAATGATCTACAATCCGGCTAGAAGGCATTATAAATGTCAATTAAATTACATAGTCATTTTGACTGATTGTATTCCTCTTCAATACCATCTAACAGGCTGTCTAATTTACAGTCCTGCTGGGAATACTTTGCGGCCAACTCTACTTGGCCGTATACTAAGCTTACAGGGATCTCCTTCCCATCGGGCCCTACAGGACCGACCTCGGCCATGTGGTTGGGGTCAGCCTTTGTGTACCGCGTCTTCACCATGGCCCAGGCCTCCCTAGCGCCTTGACGGCAGGCCGATATCTTCCACAATCGGAAGCGCCGCCGTGCTCCCTTTAGCTTCTCCGCAAGCTCTCCAAGACCTTCGGGCATGGAGATGGATGGCCACAGGGCCTGGGCGACGCCTTGCATCGCCTGCCGAACTCGATCGAGCAGTTGCGAGAGCTCGGGAAGAAGGTCACCCGTAGAACCGGGCATCTCCTCTGCAGGACGACCTGTTAGCACACCTACAGACATTGCTCTGTTAGTCGACTTCCCCGCCGAACTTTCTTTCAAAGGTTCGTTCAAGCACTTACTAAATATGCCGCGCCGAAGCCGCTGATTCTCCTTAACGGAGTCTGACAGCTGGGCACGAACATCTTTCAGCTCGACGCCCAGCTTGGTGTTGGCATCTTGGAGATCGTTCTTCTCCCGCCTCACCTTTGTCAGCACCTTCTCACCAGCCTTTAGCTGGCGTAGGAGGTGTTGCCTTTCCGGATTCAATCCGGCGCCATCTGCAATTTCATTTGTCAGATTCGCACCCATGCCGTGCTTCGCAAAATACTTATCTTTCGAAGTGTATATTACCAGAGGGGGTCTCCTTGGGCTCCCCTGCCGCGGCTAGTGCGGCCTCAAGTTGGGCTTTGCACTCTTCCAGCTCCTTGGACAGTAGGGAATTCTTTTCTGTAAGAACCTGCATAACAAATGATCCTTAAATCAGTTATTCTAACTGTTTCAAGTCTCGGGGGCTACTGGTATATATATATAATTACCAAAATTTTCTTACCCGTATGTCTTTTACATATTGCTCCGTGGCTCTGGCTAGACCATTTTGAGCGGCACGGAGGTACGCATCTCCCGAATTAAAGGCATCTAATGCCTCTTGGGAGAAACAAGCGTCGCGAAGAATTGTCCGGCGACGCCTGTGGTTCATGGCACTCTCCACCTCAGAGTTGGTGGCAGACAACCTGTCCACATCCTCCATCGGAGGAGCGTCCGGTGCACGCCTTGTGTTCGCCTCCGCCTCCGGACCAGGCTTTGGAGCCTGGCTGGTGGAGGCGCGGTTGGCAGCCTCTCCGGGTATAGTCCGGCGAGGTCTCTTTGTCCTGAAGAGAGCACGAGTGTTAATATGCCTCGCAGGTGTAACACCTGGGATAAGGGGGCGCGCCATACCTTTGCGCTGACCCTTAGTCCAAACTGTGCCTCTTTTCTGCCCACGGGGCCCTGCGGCCCCTCGTTGGCTTGCCGCCGCAGGTTCGGCCTCCCGTCTCAAAAACCTCCCCTGCAAAGCTCGGTTGTAATCAGGAAACTGAAAGCACGAGAGGGCAGACACCTATTCGGGGTACTGGGACTTCGATCTCAGTTACCTAGGAGGCCGGGATTAGCCCTGGGTAATCGGCCGTAATGGCCACCAAGGCGTTGTCCTTGCTCAATTGATGGAACACTCCATCAATCAGCTCCATAGATATGTCCGGATCCTCTTGAGAGGCCGGGTCGAGGGACCGTCCTGGGTCCTCGGGTTGTGGAGGAGGGCGGTTTATTTCCTTAACAGCCCGGCGCAGTTCCTGCGTTGAAGTCGTTAGACTGAATATTTAACAATGGGAATACAAAACGGATGGGCAAGTAAATGCGATCGCTTACCCAGCTTGGGGGATTGTGCATAGAGAATCCACCCTGTGGATTGACGCGGAGAAATTCCTCCTCTTCTCCCTTGTACAAAGTGGACAAGATCTTCAGTAGAGCGGCAGCTGAATCCGGCCCCTTACGGCCGTAGCGGGTGGCGCCATCCTCCCTGTTGAAGTCCCACATGGGGTGGCTTCTATACTGAAGTGGCTGCACCCCCCGCATGATGCATTCGGTCATAACCCCGATCATGGTCAGTCCGGAATGGGCTAACAATCTTATCCGGCCCATCACGTAAATGATGTCCCTGTCACTTTCCCTCTGAGGGCTCCGTGGACGCCAACTTAGGCGCTTCTTTAGGGGGGCACTGTTGAACTCAGGGAGGCCGATCCGGATAGGGTCCGGCAGCGGTACATCCTCTATATAAAACCATTCCGAAGGCCAGTCTTCGGACGCCTTCTTTGGGGTTCCGGATAGATATCCGGTCCCGGCGATGCGCCACACTTCGGCTCCGCCCACTTGATATATTGACCCCTCCTTAGAGCGGGGCGCAAGGCAGAATAACCTTTTCCATAGCCCGAAATGAGCCTCGACACCCAAAAACAGCTCGCAGAGGGCTACGAAGCCCGTGATATGCAATATGGAGGCAGGTGTGAGATTGTGTAGCTGGAGGCCGTAGAACTCCAGCAGCCCCCGGAGAAATGGATGGATTGGAAACCCGAGCCCCCTTATTAAATAAGGGACGAGGCATACCCGCTCTCCTTTGGAGGGATTAGGGGCACTCTCCGCTTGCTTTCCGCCGTTATAGACGGCAAGGCCGGCTCGAACCGGGATCATATAGGCGGGGGGAGAAATCCCTTGGTCTGGAGCGTCACTAGCTCGCTATGCGGGGCGGAACATCTCTCCCAATATCCAGGCTGAGGGCTGGAAGGGCGAAAGGAGGAGTTGCGATGGCTGGCCATGGTGGAATGGACCTTTGTCGGATGCGCTCTGATGAACACTCGTGAAGGGGGGAAGATGTGGTTTGGATCTAAATCCTCGTCCCCTTAAATGGGCAGCTCATTTACGTGGCTAGGGGTGTGAATGAAAAAACACTCAGACTTTTCATATTCGTTTGTCACATGGGAGACGACCATTATTGGGCGTAGAAGCCGAGGAGCGCAACATTTACAAGAAGCCGGACTTTATTCAACGGGTACACAGAATTTGGAGGAGAACCCGCCTTGCAATGCCGAAGACAATATGCGCGCCGGACTCATCGTCATTGAAGCCTGGTTCGGGGGCTACTGAGGGAGTCCCGAAATAGGGGGTGTCCGGATGGCCGGACTATACCTTCAGCCGGACTCCTGAACTATGAAGATACAAGATTGAAGACTTCGTCCCGTGTCCGGAAGGGACTTTCCTTGGCGTGGAAGGCAAGCTTGGCGATACGGATATGTAGATCTCCTACCATTGTAACCGACTTTGTGTAACCCTAACCCTCTCTGGTGTCTATATAAACCGGAGGGTTTTAGTCCGTAAGACAACATACACAACAACAATCATACCATAGGCTAGCTTCTAGGGTTTAGCCTCTCCGATCTCGTGGTAGATCTACTCTTGTACTACCCATATCATCAATATTAATCAAGCAGGACGTAGGGTTTTACCTCCATCGAGAGGGCCCGAACCTGGGTAAAACTTCGTGTCCCTTGCCTCCTATTACCATCCGGCCTAGATGCACAGTTCGGGACCCCCTACCCGAGATCCGCCGGTTTTGACACCGACACTCTCCTTGTCAGGAGAGTCCTGGCCGAACTATGTCCGGCAGGATTGGGATGCGGATGACGAAGAAATTTTCCGCCCACCCACCACCCACTTAGTAGCCACTATCGACGATTTGACCGACTTGCTCGACTTCGACTCCGAAGACATCGACGGTATGGACGACGATGCAGGAGACGAACAGGAGCCACTGCCCACAGGGCACTGGACGCCCACTTCATCATATGATGTATACATGGTGGACACACCAAAAGAAAATGACGACGAGGGATGAAAGGACGCAGCGGAGGATCATTCCCCTGAGAAGCAGTCAAAGCAGCGGCGTAAGCGCCGCTCCAAATCCCGCCTCGGCAGAAACAACGATCATATAGACCCAGCGATAGAGCAGGGTGAGCCAGCGGACGGCAAACACGGCATTGAACCACCGTCCGACCACGGCAACACGGAAAATCAAACCGAACAACCCGTCTCCGGCGAAGACAATAGTCCGGATGACATCACACCGGACAGGCACCCGGAGCAACAGAATACCCATCAAAGGCTTGTCGCCACTGCGAGGAGTCTGAAAAAGTAGAAGCAAAGGCTTAGGGCTGCACAAGACACACTCAGAATTAGATGGAGTAAAGTACTCAACACTGCAGCAAAGTACGGCGGTAGTCGCCACACAAAGAGCTACCCGAAGCGAAAGCTGCTACCTGAATTCGATGAGGAGGCCTTAGATCCCCCGCAATCAAAAAACAAAACAGCCATCCGGTCGGATAGACGACCTCGTGGCCAACATAGAGCGGCAAACGACGCCGCACACAAGCCAGTACGCGATCCACGTGAGGGCTCGCATCAAAAGGACGGCGCAACCAGATCCATCTACGGGCCAAGCAAGCGCGCTCCAGCACGCAATGCAACACAAAAAAATCCGAACACCACGGTACACCCAAATACAGGGGTGCCGCACACCCCCTATGTTTCACCGATGAGGTGCTGGACCATGAATTTCCAGAGGGATTCAAACCCGTAAACATAGAGGCGTACGACGGAACGACAGACCCTGGGGTCTGGATTGAGGACTACATCCTCCATATCCACATGGCTCGAGGAGACGATCTCCACGCCATCAAGTACTTACCCCTCAAGCTCAAAGGGCCAGCTCGGCACTGGCTTAAAAGCCTCCCCGAAAACTCCATTGGAAGCTGGGAAGAGCTCGAAGACGCTTTTCGGGCAAATTTTCAAGGGACCTATGTCCGACCACCGGATGCAGACGATTTAAGTCATATAACTCAACAGCCCGGAGAGTCAGCCCGAAAGCTTTGGAACAGGTTTCTCACTAAAAAGAACCAAATAGTCGACTGTCCGGACGCCGAAGCCTTAGCAGCTTTCAAGCACAGCGTTCGAGACGAATGGCTTGCCAGACACCTCGGCCAAGAAAAGCCGAGAACAATGGCAGCATTAACAAGCCTCATGACCCGCTTTTGCGCGGGCGAGGACAGCTGGTTAGCCCGATGTAGCACCAGCGACCCAAGTACATCCGAAGTCAGGGACGGAAACGGGAAACCACGACGCAGCAAAAACAAGCGCCGGAATAAAGAAGACAGCCCGAAGAGCACGGCGGTAAACGCCGGATTCAGAAGCTCTCGGCCAGGTCAGCAAAAGCTGCCCTCCAAAGGCAACAGAGACGAACTGTCCAACCTAAACAAGATTCTAGACAAAATATGTCAGATCCACAGCACCCCGATAAACCTGCAAATCACACCCATAAAGAATGTTGGGTCTTCAAGCCGTTTGGCAAGCTCAACACCGAACACAAGGGGCAGGATACACCAAGCGAAGACGAGGACGAGCCTCGCAAGCAAAGCACTGGGGAACAGAAGAAATTCCCACCAAAAGTCAAAACAGTAAACGTGTTACACGTGACAAAGGGGGGAAACAAAGCGGCACTCCTAGAGACACATGCCCCAGGGCCTATCACCGCGGAGTTCTGCCACTGGTCGTCCCAACCGATCACCTTTGACCATCGGGATTACTCGGCAAGTATCCGGCATGCAGGATGGGCTGCCTTGGTGTTAGACCCGATAATTGACGGATACCACTTCACACGAGTCCTGATGGACGGCGGCAGTAGTTTAAACCTGATATATCAGGACACAGTCCGCAAAATGGGGATAGACCCAACAAAAATCAGCCATAGCAATACTACCTTTAAAGGAGTAACGCCAGGCCCAGAAGCCCATTGCACGGGCTCCCTGCTACTAGAGGTTATATTCGGCTTTCCCGATAACTTCCGCAGCGAAAATTTAACCTTCCACATCGCTCCGTTCCAAAGTGGCTATCAAGCACTACTCGGACGCGAAGCTTTCGCTCGCTTTAACGCAATACCGCATTACGCTTCTCTCATGCTTAAGATGCCCGGTCCACGTGGCATCATTACAGTAAATGGAAATATTGAGCGCTCCTTGCGCGCGGAAGACCGTGCGGCCGCCTTGGCAGCCGCACACTAGACGGCCTCACCAACTAGAGCATCTGACAGGTCGTTAAGACCACGGACACGGTTAGACGAGTCCGGTGCAGCTATATATAATTGATACAGGTTTGATGGCTATACCCCTATAACAATACAAGGGGCTCAACGCGTGTAAACAAGTGACAATTAGGCTCAACTTTACTCATCTTGAACTGTACATGGTTTATTTAGTATAACCTACCTTTTTGCACGACAACTTTTCAACTAAGTTCCTCTCTTTTACAGATGACCATCGTGCTACACCCGTCCAGGATACGGCACAACGGAGACACAGGCGCAGACGTGCAGCAGGGACCCGTTCCAAGGATTCTTTTTAGATTAAGACCCTGCGTAAACCTTTTTTACTGTCTCTTGTTGATACACATCCCCCGGATTCTCAGTACAATTGAGAAGGATGCTGACGTATTGGCATGTGGCCACGTCAGAATATTGCACGTACCTGGACACCAGGGGCTTATTACAAAGGGCACTGTTTAGCCCGGTTTACATCATAAAGACCGAATACCTTAGGGAGTGTTCGGCGTCGCGAGTTTGGCCTTATATGCATCAGCTCCGAATCATGTCTTTGGTCAAATGTTGGGTTTGCCCGGCTCCTGTGTTTTGCTGCCTTACGTTCCGCTCTATCGGCTAAGGCGGCACCAGGAGAACTACTGCGATTGTGCCCTGGTTCATCCGGACGAGCACCTCAGTAGAGAAAGCCGAAAACTGACTGTCATGATATAGCGTGAGACTGGTCAACCACTCGATGACCTAGCGGAATCTTCGGGATTCCTCCGCCTTAACGAAGGGCCGTTTCCCGGCCAGGCATGTACGCGCCCCGAATTCGGATGAGCGCGGAGCCACCAGGGGCTATATAGTAGCCCCACTGTCAAACTCCTCTGGCTAAGTGAAAGTGTTAAAGCATTATAGTCCGATTGCCTAGTTCGCTGCGCTATCACCTCCTTAATGGACCAAGACGTTGGATCAAGTGTGAACATGCGTCTTCTGCGAACACCCCCGCATTATATGCGTGGGGGCTGAAGTTGACGACTGCCATCTTTCAGGTTATATACATATATACATAAACGGCCGCACAGGAGGCATCATAGTACTTTTGGGCAAAAGTATAAATAGAGCCTTGATAAACTCAATAAAACATTGTTTTTACAATGGGAATACATGTCACTTAAACATAATATTCTTCGAGCACTGAGCCTCTATCAAACGAGCGCCTTCAAGAACTTCTTCAAAATAGTGCTCGGCAGCCACTCGGCCTATGGCCGAACCCTGTGCCGCAACAGTGGTGGCATCCATCTCCGCCCAATATGTTTTTACACGGGAAGGGCCATCCGCGAGCCTTCTATGCACGCCGACCTCTTTACAGCATCGATGCATGGCACAGCACCAAGGAATTGTTGCACTAAGCTAAAGTAGCTATTCGGCCTTGGCCCTCCTGGCCACAGATGATCCACAACGGACTTCATGGCAAGTCCGGATAATCTATGAAGCTCGGCCCAACCGGTCAATCGCTCATTCAGCAACAGCGGATGGAGTGGAGCGTGAAACTGTGACCAGAACAGCTTCTCCACTTCAGGACCTTTCTGATCCTTGAAGTACTCGGCCGCATCAGCAGCACTTGCAGCCAAATCCATGTACTCATCCGCAGAACTCCATAGCCGGTCCAGAGGAGCATATTTCGGATCTCCGAACTTAGTCCGCAACAAGAAGGGCTTCCCAGAAACGATATCCTCAGCTTGATTCAGCTCCTCCTTCGTCGCTCTAATTTTGGAGCGAGCTTCCTTGGCAGCCACCCGGGCCTTCTCCAGGTCCGTCGCCTTCGCCCGGTTTTCTTCTTCAAGAAGCCAGTAACGGTCAGCAGCATCTTTTCACTCCACAGCCATCTTGGCAATCTTTTCTTTGCTCTCGCAATGTGCAGCCTGTTCGTCCCTTAACTCTTCGGCCGCCTTTAAAGCGGTCGCATTATTACTCCTTGCTTGCTCCTGGGCTCGGGCAAGCTCCGCCCGAAGGGTCTCCACGGTGGCAGCTCCATCTGCAGTCACAACATATTAAAGATACTGGCATCATGCTGCTCTTACTATGTGACATTCACCAGAAAAATCACCTACCATGTGCCTCGTCAAGCCGCTTGTTAACAAGCACGATGTCGGCATCTGCCGCATCCAGTTGCCGCTTTAGTTTGGCAAACCCATCAGTCCTGCTAGCCACCGGAGTTTCAACCACCTGCACATAAAGGCAGTCTGGTTATTACCTGGGACTATGATCCTCTGTTTGTCGCCATTTTTGACGATAACCAGAGTCTCAGGGGCTACTATCTACATAGGGCACGTCTAAAAATGTGTGGTACTATCAAAAATGTACATCATTTCATGTACCTCAAAACCCACCAATAGACGCATAAAGGCTTCATGCAACCCGCTTTCGACGGACGAAATCCTTTCAATCACCATACCCATCAATGTGCGATGCTCTTCTGAGATAGCCGCTTGCTTTAGCAGATCCCTCAGTACGTCCGACTGCACACCAGATGGTGTCGGACTCTTTTGATTGCTCTCTTCAAGAGCTGGATAGTGAGTACTTCGGGTGGCCATAGGATTACCTTCTGGCCTTGTCGGATCAAGAGAAACCCTCCGCGACGACACCTTGGGGTCGCCCGCCTCATGAGGCGGTATGGCAGGGGGAGGCGTTTCGCTCTCCATCATCTCTGGAAGAAGATCCCCTGAAGACGAGCTCTGCTGAGAAGGGCTAAGATCCAAACTGCAAGATAAATGCCTCGGTTATTTTCCTCAGAGGTAAAGCGAGATATTTTCATTTACCCTTTTACTTACAGCTCAGTGGAGGGCTGATCCCCTTGAGGGCATAGTGCGGCCAGGGTATCCCCCAGGGCAGGACCCTTTAGTGGAGATTTCTTCCCCTATTTGGAGACCGTTGTCTCCGGGTCCTCAGAGGCGGTTCTCTTCCGTCCCTGGGGAGAGGAAGTTTCAATTCCTCCCCCCCCCCCCGGCTAACCTCCTTTGCGGAAGCGCTAGCCTCCTTGTTCCCCCCTTTATCTTCTCCTGAGGGCGCTTGATAAGGCGCGATCTCCAGCATCCTGGTTAGCATGGGATTTGGTGAGGTCTCAGGGAGGGGGGCGAACACCTGATCAGCTTTGCCTTCGCTATCCAATCCCGGGTCAAAGAGCGGCTTTTTTAGGGCAATGCTGCGATAAATGAACGGACAATGTGTTCGTATGCGGGGCTACTTACTTGGGTATCCGGGCGATTGCAGCTCAGACCTGCATCCTCAGTGCTGTCCGGACACATTATTTGTGGTCCAAAGAACAATTTGTACATCTCTTCGTGTGTCATGCCGAGGAAATGTTGAATAGCTCGCGGTCCTTCCGGGTTGAATTCCCACATGCGAAGGGGCCGGCGTTTGCAATGATGGACTTGACGAACTAGCATGACTTGCACTACCGTAACCAGACTGAAATCTCTCTCAAAGAGATCTCGGATACGGCTTTGCAGTATTGGCACGTCCTTGGCTGGACCCCAGCTCAGCCCCCTGCTGATCCATGACATCAGTTGTGGTGGGGGGCCTGAGCGAAAGGTGGGGGCAGCTACCCACTTGGCACTTCGGGGAGCTATGATGTAGAACCACTCCCGCTGCCACAATCCGGACACCTCTGAGAAGTAACCCTCAGGCCATGGAGCATCAGCAATTTTGCTTATTGAAGCGCCTCCGCACACTACGTGCTGCCCCTCAATCATCTTCGGCTTCACATCGAAGGTCTTGAGCCACAGGCCGAAGTGAGGGGTAATGCGGAGGAAGGCCTCACATACGACAATAAATGTCGAGATGTGAAGAAGGGAATCCAGGGCCAGATCGTGAAAATCTAGCTCGTAATAGAACATAAGACCCCTGACAAAGGGATCCAGAGCGAGGCCTAGTCCTCGGAGGAAGTGGGAGACGAACACGACGCTCTCGTTGGGTTCGGGAGTAGGGACGACCTACCCTCGGGCAGGCAGCCGATGCGAAATTCGGCGGTCAGATATCTGGCCTCTCTCAACTTCTTGATGTCCTCCTCCATGACGGAGGAAGGCATCCACCGACCTTGAAGGTTGGATCCAGACATAGTTGAAGGTCCGAAGTGCCTAAACCTGAGCTTTGGGTGTTGGAACTCGAGGCGGGAGGCGGATTTGATTGAGCACGAGAAGGAAAAAACAAAAAGTCTTGTCCCCTTTATAAAGAGGGTGAATATCAAGCGTCCTCCTCGTGGCCGTTTGGGACTTGCCTAAGATCTAGGAGTCCTACCAATAGGCATGGTTGGGTTACCCACGTCCGTATTGATGAGAATCTCGTAATAAAGGGGACACGATCTCTGCTTCGACAAGACGTGCCAAGGAAACTGCCTCGCGAAACACGCTGAGATTGATTATGAAAAACGATTCGAATAAAGACCTGGTTGTGGTGTGGTGTCACACTACGGGGTACATCAGCTGATTAGATTTATGGAAATATTATTCTCTCTACGGTGGTATGTGGAACTTGTTTTGCAGAGCCGGACATGATCCTCGTGTTCAAAATCTTCAATGAAGTATTCGGAGGAGGAACCGCCTTGCAATGTCGAAGACAATCTGCGCGTCGGACTCATCATCATTGAAGCCTGGTTCAGGGGCTACTGAGGGAGTCATGGATTAGGGGGTATCCGGGCAGCCGGATTATATCCTTTGGCCGGACTTTTGGACTATGAAATTACAAGATTGAAGACTTCGTCCCATGTCCGGATGGGACTCTCCTTGGCGTGGAAGGCAAGCTTGGCAATACGGATATGTAGATCTCCTTCCCTGTAACCGACTCTGTGTAACCCTAGCCCCCTCCGGTGTCTATATAAACCGGAAGGTTTAGTCCGTAGGATGAACAACATACAATCATACCATAGGCTAGCTTCTAGGGTTTAGCCTCTTCGATCTCGTGGTAGATTAACCCTTGTACTACTCATATTATCAAGAACAATCAAGTAGGACGTAGGGTATTACCTCCATCAAGAGGGCCCGAACCTGGGTAAAACATCGTTTCCCCTGCCTCCTGTTACCATCCGCCTAGACGCACAATTCGGGACCCCCTACCCGAGATCCGCCGGTTCTGACACCGACAATAAGCCTTGCAAGCATTGAAACTAATGAGTTAGTTGCGGGATGATGTATTACAGAACGAGTAAAGAGACTTGCCGGTAACGAGATTGAACTAGGTATTGACATACCGACGATCAAATCTCGGGCAAGTAACATACCGATGACAAAGGGAACAACGTATGTTGTTATGCGGTCTGACTGATAAAGATCTTCATAGAATATGTAGGAGCCAATATGGGAATCCAGGTCCCGCTATTGGTTATTGACCAGAGAGGTGTCTCGGTCATGTCTACATAGTTCTCGAACCCGTAGGGTCCGCACGCTTAACGTTCGTTGACGATATAGTACTATGAGTTATGTATGTTGGTGATCGAATGTTGTTCGGAGTTTCGGATAAGATCACGGACATGACGAGGAACTCCAGAATGGTCCGGAGATAAAGATTGATATATGTGATAATAGTGTTTGGACACCGGAAGGGTTCCGGAATTCACCGGAAGGGGTTCCGGATGTTTCCCTAAATGTTTGGGTACGAGAACACTTTATTTGGGCCAAAGGGGAAAGCCCACAAGGTTTTTGGAAAGTGCAAAAGGAAGTTTTGCGGAGTCCAGGGGCTAGACGCCAGGGTCCCTGGCGTCTAGGTCCAGACGCCGGGAACCCTGGCGTCTGGCCCTGGAGTCCGAGAAGGATCTTGCCTTTCGGGTGAAACCGACTTTGTGGAGGCTTTTACTCCAAGTTTCAACCCCAAGGCTCAACATATAAATAGAGGGGTAGGGCTAGCACCCAAGACACATCAAGAAACACCAAGCCGTGTGCCGGCAACCCCGTCCCCTCTAGTTTATCCTCCATCATAGTTTTCGTAGTGCTTAGGTGAAGCCCTGTGGAGATTGTTATTCACCAACACCGTCACCACGCTGTCGTGCTGCCGGAACTCATCTACTACTTCGCCCCTCTTGCTGGATCGAGAAGGCGAGGACGTCACCGAGCCGAACGTGTGCAGAACTTGGAGGTGCCATGCTTTCGGTACTTGGATCAGTCGGATCGTGAAGACGTATGACTACATCAACCGCGTTGATATAACGCTTCCGCGAATGGTCTATGAGGGTACATAGACAACACTCTCCCTCTCGTTGCTATGCATCACCATGATCCTGTGTGTGCGTAGGAAAATTTTGAAATTACTACGTTCCCCAACAGTGGCATTCGAGCCAGGTTTTATGCATAGATGTCATATGCACGAGTAGAACACGAGTGAGTTGTGGGCGATATAAGTCATACTGCTTACCAGCATGTCATACTTTGGTTCGACGGTATTGTTGGATGAAGAGGCCCAGACCGACATTACACGTACGCTTACGCTAGACTGGTTCTACCGACGTGCTTTACACATAGGTGGCTGGCGGGTGTCAGTTTCTCCAACTTTAGTTGAACCGAGTGTGGTTACGCCCGGTCCTTGCGAAGGTTAAAACAACACCAACTTGACGAACTATCGTTGTGGTTTTGATGCGTAGGTAAGAATGGTTCTTGCTAAGCCTAGTAGCAGCCACGTAAAACTTGCAACAACAAAGTAGAGGACGTCTAACTTGTTTTTGCAGGGCATGTTGTGATGTGATATGGTCAAGACATGATGCTAAATTTTATTGTATGAGATGATCATGTTTTGTAACCGAGTTATCGGCAACTGGCAGGAGCCATATGGTTGTCGCTTTATTGTATGCAATGCAATCGCCCTGTAATGATTTACTTTATCACTAAGCGGTAGCGATAGTAGTAGAAGCATAAGATTGGCGAGACGACAATGATGCTATGATGGAGATCAAGGTGTCGCGCCGGTGACGATGGTGATCATGACGGTGCTTCGGAGATAGAGATCACAAGCACAAGATGATGATGGCCATATCATATCACTTATATTGATTGCATGTGATGTTTATCTTTTATGCATCTTATCTTGCTTTGATTGACGGTAGCATTATAAGATGATCTCTCACTAAATTTCAAGATAAAAGTGTTGTCCCTGAGTATGCATCGTTGCCAAAGTTCGTCTTGCCCAGACACCACATGATGATCGGGTGTGATAAGCTCTACATCCATCTACAACGGGTGCAAGCCATTTTTGCACACACAGAATACTCAGGTTAAACTTGACGAGCCTAGCATATGCAGATATGGCCTCGGAACAATGAGACCGAAAGGTCGAGCGTGAATCATATAGTTGATATGATCAACATAGTGATGTTCACCATTGAAAACTACTCCATTTCACGTGATGATCGGTTATGGTTTAGTTGATTTGGATCACGTGATCACTTAGAGGATTAGAGGGATGTCTATCTAAGTGGGAGTTCTTGAGTAATATGATTAATTGAACTTAAATTTATCATGAACTTAGTCCTGGTAGTATTAGCATATCTATGTTGTAGATCAATAGCTCGCGTTTAGCTCCCATGTTTTATTTTTGATATGATCCTAGAGAAAACTAAGTTGAAATATATTAGTAGCAATAATGCGGATTGGATCCGTGATCTGAGGTTTATCCTCATTGCTGCACACAAGAATTATGTCCTTGATGCATCGCTAGGTGACAAACCTATTGTAGGAGCAGATGTAGATGTTATGAACGTTTGGCTAGCTCAATATGATGACTACTTGATAGTTTAGTGCACCATGCTTAAACGGCTCAGAATCGGGACTTCAAAGACGTTTTGAACATCATGGACCATATGAGATGTTCCAGGAGTTGAAGTTAATATTTCAAGCAAATACCCGAGTTGAGAGATATGAAGTCTCCAACAAGTTCTATAGCTAAAAGATGGAGGAGAATAGCTCAAGCAGTGAGCATGTGCTTAGATTGTCTGGGTACTACAATCGCTTGAATCAAGTGGGAGTTAATCTTCCAGATAAAATAGTGATTGACAGAATTCTCTAGTCACCATCACCAAGTTAGTAGAACTTTGTGATGAACTATAATATGCAAGGGATAACGGAAACGATTCCCAAGCTCTTCGTAATGCTGAAATCGACGAAGGTAGAAATCAAGAAAAACATCAAGTGTTGATGGTAAACAAAACCACTAGTTTCAAGTAAAGGGACAAAGGGAAGAAAGGGGAACTTCAAGAAGAATGGCAAGCAAGTTGCTGCTCAAGTGAAAAAACCCAAGTCTAGACCTAAGCCTGAAATTGAGTGCTTCTACTGCAAAGGAACTGGTCACTGGAAGCGGAACTACACAAGTAATTGGCGGATACGAAGGATGGCAAAGTGAACATAGGTATATTTGATATACATGTTATTGATGTGTACTTTACTAGTGTTTATAGCAATCCCTCAGTATTTGATACTAGTTCAGTTGCTAAGAATAGTAACTCAAAATAGGAGTTGCAGAATGAACACAGACTAGTTAAGGGTGAAGTGGCGATGTGTATTGGAAATGGTTCCAAAATTGATATGATCATCATCGCACACTCCCTATACTTTCGGGATTAGTGTTAAACCTAAAATAAATGTTATTTAGTGTTTGCGTTGAGCATGAATATGATTGGATCATGTTTATTGCAATACGGTTATTCATGTAAGTTAGAGAATAATTGTTGTTCTATTTACATGAATAAAACCTTCTATGATCATACACCCAATGAAAATGGTTTGTTGGATCTCGATCGTGGTGATACACATTTTCATAATATTGAAGCCAAAATATGCAAAGTTAATAATGATAGTGCAACTTATTTGTGGCACTGCCATTTAGGTCATATTGGTGTAAAGCGCATGAAGAAAATCCATGTTGATGGGCTTTTGGAATCACTTGATTATGAATCAGTTGATGCTTGCGAACCATACCTCATGGGCAAGATGACCAAGACTCCGTTCTCCGGAACAATGGAACGAGCAACATATTTGTTGGAAATCATACATGCTGATGTATGTGGTCCGATGAATATTGAGGCTCGCGACACGCATCATTATTTTCTGATCTTCACAGATGATTTCAGCAGATATGAGTATATCTACTTAATGAAACATAAGTCTGAAACATTTGAAAAGTTCAAAGAATTTCAGAGTGAAGTTGAAAATCATCATAACAAGAAAATAAAGTTTCTACGATCTGATCGTGGAGGAGAATATTTGAGTTACGGGTTTGGTCTACATTTGAAACAATGCGGAATAATTTTGCAACTCATGCCACCCGGAACACCACAGCGTAATGGTGTGTCCGAACGTCGTAATCGTACTTCACTAGATATGGTGCGATCTATGACGTCTCTTACTGATTTACCGCTATCATTTTGGGGTTATGCATTAGAGACAACTACATTCACGTTAAATAGGGCACCATCTAAATCCCTCGAGACGGCGCCTTATGAACTATGGTTTGGCAAGAAACCAAAGTTGTCATTTCTTAAAGTTTGGGGCTGCGATGCTTACGTGAAAAAGCTTCAACCTGATAAGCTCGAACCCAAATCAGAGAAATGTGTCTTCATAGGATACCCAAAGGAGACTGTTGGATACACCTTCTATCACAGATCCAAAGGCAAGAAATTCGTTGCTAAGAATGGATCCTTTCTAGAGAAGGAGTTTCTCTCGAAATAAGTGAGTGGGAGGAAAGTAGAACTTGATGAGGTAACTGTACCTGCTCCCTTATTGGAAAGTAGTTCATCACAGAAACCGGTTCCTGTGACGCCTACACCAATTAGTGAGGAAGTTAATGATGATCATCATGAAACTTCAGATCAAGTTATTATTGAACCTCGTAGATCAACCAGAGTAAGATCCGCACCAGAGTGGTACGGTAATCCTGTTCTGGAAGTCATGTTACTAGACCATGATGAACCTATGAACTATGAAGAAGCGATGGTGAGCCCAGATTCCGCAAAATGGCTTGAAGCCATGAAATCTGAGATGGGATCCATGTATGAGAACAAAGTGTGGACTTTGGTTGACTTGCTCGATGATCGGTAAGCCATTGAGAATAAATGGATCTTCAAGAGGAAGACGGACTCTGATAGTAGTGTTACTATCTACAAAGCTAGAATTGTCGCAAAAGGTTTTCGACAAGTTCAAGGTATTGACTACGATGAGAGTTTCTCACTAGTATCTATGCTTAAGTCTGTCCAGATCATGTTAGCAATTGCCACATTTTATGAAATCTGGCAAATGGATAAACAAAACTACATTCCTTAATGGATTTATTAAAGAAGAGTTGTATATGATGCAATAAGAAAGTTTTGTCAATCCTAAAGGTGCTAACAAAATATGCAAGCTCCAGTGATCCATCTATGGACTGGTGCAAGCATCTCGGAGTTGGAATATACGCTTTGATAAGTTGATCAAAGCATATAGTTTTATACAGACTTGCGGTGAAGCCTGTATTTACAAGAAAGTGAGTGGGAGCACTACAACATTTCTGATAAGTATATGCGAATGACATATTGTTGATCGGAGATAATGTAGAATTATTCTGCAAAGCATAAAGGAGTGTTTGAAAGGAGTTTTTCAAAGAAAGACCTCGGTGAAGCTGCTTACATATTGAGCATCAAGATCTATAGAGATAGATCAAGACGCTTGATAAGTTTTTTCAATGAGTACATGCCTTGACAAGATTTTGAAGTAGATCAAAATGGAACAGTCAAAGAAAGAGTTCTTGCCTATGTTACAAGGTGTGAAATTGAGTAAGACTCAAAGCCCAACCATAGCAGAAGATAGAAAGAGAATGAAAGTCATTCCCTATGCCTCAACCATAGGTTCTATAAAGGATGCCATGTTGTGTACCAGATCTATTGTATACCCTACACTGTTTTTTTGGCAAGGGAGTACAATAGTGATCTAGGAGTAGATCACTGGACATCGGTCAAAATTATCCTTAGTGGAATAAGGATATGTTTCTCGATTATGGAGGTGGCAAAAGGTTCATCGTAAAGGGTTACGTCGATGCAAATTTTGACACTAATCCAGATGACTCCAAGTCTCAATCTGGATACATTTTGAAAGTGGGAGCAATTAGCTAGAGTAGCTCCATGCAGAGCATCGTGGATATAGAAATTTGCAAAATACATATGGATCTGAATGTGGCAGACCCGTAGACTACACTTCTCTCACAAGCAAAACATGATCACACCTTAGTACACTTTGGGTGTTAATCACATGGCGATGTGAACTAGATTACTGACTCTAGTAAACCCTTTGAGTGTTGGTCACATGGCGATGTAAACTATGGGTGTTAATCACATGGTAATGTGAACTATTAGTGTTAAATCACATGGCAATGTGATCTAGATTATTGACTCTAGTGCAAGTGGGAGACTGAAGGAAATATGCCCTAGAGGCAATAATAAAGTTGTTATTTATTTCCTTATTTCATGATAAATGTTTATTATTCATGCTAGAATTGTATTAACCGGAAACATAATACATGTGTGAATACATAGACAAACAAAGTGTCACTAGTATGCATCTACTTGACTAGCTCGTTGATCAAAGATGGTTAAGTTTCCTAACCATAGACATGAGTTGTCATTTGATTAACGGGATAACATCATTAGGAGAATGATGTGATTGACTTGACCCATTCCGTTAGCTTAGCACTTGATCATTTAGTTTGCTGATATTGCTTTCTTCATGACTTATACATGTTCCTATGACTATGAGATTATGCAACTCCCGTTTACCGGAGGAACACTTTGTGTGCCACCAAATGTCACAACGTAACTGGGTGATTATAAAGGTGCTCTACAGGTGTCTCCAAAGGTACTTGTTGGGTTGATGTATTTCGAGATTAGGATTTGTCACTCCGATTGTCGGAGAGGTATCTCTGGGCCCACTCGGTAATGCACATCACTATAAGCCTTGCAAGCATTGCAACTAATGAGTTAGTTGTGGGATGATGTATTACGGGACGAGTAAAGAGACTTGCCGGTAACGAGATTGAACTAGGTATTGAGATAGCGACGATCGAATCTCGGGCAAGTAACATACCGATGACAAAGGGAACAACGTATGTTGTTATGCGGTTTGACCGATAAAGATCTTCGTAGAATATGTAGGAGCCAATATGGGCATCCAGGTCCCGCTATTGGTTATTGACCAGAGAGGTGTCTTGGTCATGTCTACATAGTTCTCGAACCCATAGGGACCGCACGCTTAACGTTCGTTGATGATATAGTACTATGAGTTATGTATGTTGGTGACCGAATGTTGTTCGGAGTTTCGGATAAGATCACGGACATGACGAGGAACTCCGGAATGGTCCGGAGATAAAGATTGATATATGGGATAATAGTGTTTGGACTCCGGAAGGTGTTCCGGAATTCACCAGAAGGGGTTCCGGATGTTTCCCGAAATGTTTGGGTACGAGAACACCTTATTTGGGCCAAAGGGGAAAGCCCACTAGGTTTTTGGAAAGCGTAAAGGAAGTTTTGCGGAGTCCAGGGGCCAGACACCAGGGTCCCTGGCGTCTGGGTCCAGACGCCGAGAACCCTGGCGTCTGGCCCTGGAGTCCGAGAAGGACTCTTGCCTTTCGGGTGAAACCGACTTTGTGGAGGCTTTTACTCCAAGTTTCGACCCTAAGGCTCAACATATAAATAGAGGGGTAGGGCTAGCACCCAAGACACATCAAGAAACACCAAGCCGTGTGCCGGCAACCCTGTCCCCTCTAGTTTATCGTCCGTCATAGTTTTCGTAGAGCTTAGGTGAAGCCCTGCGGAGATTGTTCTTCACCAACACCGTCACCATGCCGTCGTGCTGCCGGAACTCATCTACTACTTCACCCCTGTTGCTGGATCGAGAAGGCGAGGACGTCACCGAGCCGAACGTGTGCAGAACTCGGAGGTGTCGTGCTTTCGGCACTTGGATCGGTCGGATCGTGAAGACGTACGACTACATCAACCGCATTGATATAACGCTTCCGCGAACGGTCTACGATGGTACGTAGACAACACTCGCCCCTCTCGTTGCTATGCATCACCATGATCCTGTGTGTGCGTAGGAAAATTTTGAAATTACTACGTTCCCCAACAATAATATGACCGGAGGCGTAAGCTGTGGAGGGGGGCGTCACACACGGCTAACAATCGTTGTTGTGTGTTCTAGCGGTGCCCCCCTCATATATATATATATGTTGGAGGGGAGGAGAGGAAGCCAAGGGGGCGCCCCAAGTAGGAGGAATCCTACTTGGGCGCCTACCAATTCGGCCTCCCCCCTTCCATATTCATCCGGAGGGGGAAGGAAGGAGGAGGGAGGAGAGAGGAAGGGGGTGGCCGAATTGCTCCCCTTCCTTTCTCTCTTCCCCTTTTTCCTTCCCCCTTATTTTGGCCTACATGGGGCGCACCAGCCCCTAGGGGCTGGTATGTCCCCTTCTTGTCCCTTTAGGCCCATGTAGTTGCCGGGGGGATGCCCGAAACCCCTTCCGGTGACCCGATATGTACCTGGTACCCTCGGAACACTTTCGGTGTCCGAATATCATCGTCCAATATATGAATCTTTACCTATCGACCATTTCGAGACTCATTGTCATGTCCGTGATCTCATCCGGGACTCCGAACAACATCCGGTCACCAAATCACATAACTCATATAATACAAAATCGTCATCGAACGTTAAGCGTGCGGACTCTACGGGTTCGAGACTATGTAGACATGACCGAGACACCTCTCCGGTCAATAACCAACAGCGGAACCTGGATGCTCATATTGGTCCCCACATATTCTATGAAGATCTTTATCGGTCGTACCTTAATGACAACATACGTTATTCCCTTTGTCATCGGTATGTTACTTGCCCGAGATTTGATCGTCGGTATCTTCATACCTAGTTCAACCTCGTCACCGGCAAGTCTCTTTACTCGTTCCATAATACATCATCCCGCAACTAACTCATTAGTCACATTGATTGCAAGGCTTATTATGTTGTGCATTACTGAGAGGGCCCAGAGATACCTCTCCGATACTCGGAGTGACAAATCCTAATCTCGATCTATGCTAACCCAACAAACACCTTCGGAGATACCTGTAGAGCATCTTTATAATCACCCAGTTACGTTGTGACGTTTGATAGCACACAAGGTATTCCTCCGGTATCCGGGAGTTGCATAATCTCATAGTCGAAGGAATATGTATTCGACATGAAGAAAGCAATAACAATAAAACTAAACAATCAATATGTAAGCTAACAGATGAGTCGTGTCCATCACATCATCCCATTATCAAATGACAATTCATGTCCATGGTTAGAAAACCTTAACCATCTTTGATCAACGAACTAGTCAAGTAGAGGCTCGCTAGGGACTCGGTGTTTTGTCTATGTATTCACACATGTATTAAGGTTTTCGGTCAATACAATTCTAGCGAGGGGTATAAACCCTCGCTACTAGTAAGCGTCTGCTTATAAGTTTTTCCCTAGTAGTGATAATGTGTAGACCAACATTGAGTGAACGAATCCATCAACAAGTTGAGCAAGAGGAAGCAAAACTTACGACCTCGTCCACATCCGCATGCAGTGGCCACCTTATCTCCAGCTGACGAACCACGTTACAAAACTTGGTGACGCTAGTCTGGATAGTATACCGGCGATACGATAATGACCTCACATTGTGTTATTAAATGGCGTACATGTCGTAGGGCGCAATATGCTTTCGTGCGTGAAATGATTCATGCACTTGCTGCCAGAAGGTCCCCCCTTTGCTCCTGCCTACAAAAGCCATGGATACGGCCAACCACGCATCGCACAACAACTCATCCTTCATGGTCGAGTAGCTCGCCATCCTTCACACTCTAAAAAACGACATAGCATTCGAAAAAAAGCTCAGTGGTATTTAACCAAACACCTGCCGAGCCGAGAGTGGTGTCCGTCATGGAGGTCGTCGACAGGGGAGGGCAAAGTGTACCAGGGTACAAACGGCTCCGAGGTGGACAACATTGTCGTAAAGGGGAGCAGGCACGTCAGTGTCGGCTGTGGAAGTCCGACAATGCCTCTTTGGCAGCCGGAGACGTACATCGGCGAAGGTGGAGGGGCGGATGCAAAGCAAGGGGGAGGGGGGGTCCTACGTGGTTGTTCTTCGGACTCCTGCAACCCCTTTTGTCTCCAATATGTGAGATAAAACACGTCAGACCGCTCAGCGGAGCAATACAGGCCCGCGTTGGATGGTTTCCACGGTCTGAACCGCACGGTCCGAATGTATACGGACGGTTTGAGGATCGGTGTTGAAGATGCCCTTACATCTGACTATTATATTTTTGTCGGCTATAAGGTTTGTTATAGATGATGTGGCAATATCATATAGCCAACAACTAATTGAGAACGACACTTTGGAACTCAGCCTTCATGGAGGCCGATTTTTTTTGAAAAAAAAACAAATTTCAAACATTTTAGCTTCAGAAAAATCTAAAAAAAATTATACAAGCACACAAGGATGTGATGTGTATGTGTGTGAAACTTCAGAAGCCATGGATACGACCAACCACGCATTGCCCACGCTTACCAGGGTACAAGCACACAAGTTCGTCCGTCATGGAGTTCATGGTGTCCCCACGGTTTCTTCAATTTTGTGCCACAAACTCCTTTTGTCATTTTAGATAAAATACTTAAAAAAATATATTTAAAAACAGTACTCACATGCATAAAATTCAAATAAAAAATACATCTAAATAACATGAGTATGCGTATATGGAAAAATATATCATCCGACCCATCCATTCTCCGAAATCCTATTCTGCCGTTCCGATATCCTTTACTTGTCTTTTTTCAAAACAAAACAAAACAAAACAAAAAATGCCGTATATGTTTTTCCCCACCACAGCTATATACGCAAACCCCTGAGGCTAGTCATAGTGAGGGTAACTTAGATAAAACTTAACACATCTCAAAACAATTTTGTTTATGTGGCAAGTATTTAATAAGGAGAGAGGTGCTTGAAGTAACATAATATGTTACTGTCACATAGCGCTTCCCGAGTAAAATGAGTCTATAAGACAATAAATGAAACAAACTATAACACTACTACTAAGATACTTTGTACTATGAGGGTATGACACTAGTCTAAGTTTCCCCACTATGACCAGCCTAAAAAAAGCTATATACCCACCGCAGCAAATCTGGATCGTTGCAAGCAATATCGAACGAACGGTTCATACGATGCCATGTCACGGATCCGCGGTACCCACGAATCCACCAATCAGCGGTGACCTCTCTCCCACTATAAACCCAGCACCGTGCTCCGTCTTTCCCCAATTCCATATCCGCCACCCACCTTCCCCTGCACACAACTCTCCACCGTAGCCCCCAATCCCCACCCATCTTCCCGGAGCAGCGATGGCCCCCAAGGCGGAGAAGAAGCCGGCGGCGAAGAAGCCCGCGGAGGAGGAGCCCGCGGCGGAGAAGGCCGAGAAGACCCCTGCCGGGAAGAAGCCCAAGGCCGAGAAGCGGCTGCCGGCGGGCAAGAAGACCGCCTCCAAGGAGGGCGGCGGCGAGAAGAGGGGCCGGAAGAAGGGCAAGAAGAGCGTGGAGACCTACAAGATCTACATCTTCAAGGTGCTGAAGCAGGTGCACCCCGACATCGGCATCTCCTCCAAGGCCATGTCCATCATGAACTCCTTCATCAACGACATCTTCGAGAAGCTCGCCGGCGAGGCCGCCAAGCTCGCCCGCTACAACAAGAAGCCCACCATCACCTCCCGGGAGATCCAGACCTCCGTCCGCCTCGTCCTCCCTGGGGAGCTCGCCAAGCACGCCGTCTCCGAGGGCACCAAGGCAGTCACCAAGTTCACCTCCTCTTAGATTCCATTGCCTGTATCTAAATAGCTGTTCGCCCTGGTTATCACCAAGTAGAAGTAGTGCTAGTGCTTGATGGGAGTTGCTGAATGTTTGCCGATGCTTCGTTCGCTGTAAGAACAGAATTATGAATCTATGGTGCCGCTTTTGCAAGCTGAGATTTAGTAACGTCGCTTATGATCTGACTGCTGTTGCTTTTCTGTTCCTTCTGAACCGAACTGTGCCACGGGACTGAACATTGGTTTTGTTAGTGTTAGGCTTCAGTTCTCTGAAACTTATTGGGTTGGTTGCACCACTTCAGGTTATGAGTTTATGAGTACCGCTGTGTTCATGTCAAGGTAATGATGAGCAACACCAACGCCATGATTTTGCCTTGCTCGTGCTTTTGGTTTGTAATGCTAGAAGTTAGCATTGCTTTTCAATTAGTATCATCATCTAGCCAGCATGTTTGCAGCACCTTGTTGACACTATTAAAATGTCAAGTTTGACAATTGCTGTAATTTGCAGCATCGGTATCATCTAGAAGTTGGTTCCTATAAGCAAATTTGGTTACTGGAGTACTCTTGCTGTTTATCGAACATAAGTTACAACTCTGAATTTTATAGACTGTTAGTGAATCTATTCAAGCAATGGTCTGCTGCCTGTAGTTGTTGACTTGGTGAGCCAGTATCATGGACTGGTAATTTTTTATCTACCGACTGTTGTGCTTGTAGGGTTTGGACTTCAAATGGAATGTGAAATATCCGCACTGAGCTGAAGAATTCAGAACTTTGTGACTTGAGACGACAGTATTTTGTACAGTTTTGCATTTGGGATAGCAGTAACGAACTAATCTGTGTACCTCCATCATCACTTCAGAAGTACTGGCACACCTGTTAACCGTGGCAAGTTTTATAGCCACAACAAAAGAAATTGAGCGTGTTTTTTTTATGATAATGGTGCTAAAATTTCATATCCATGACCACAAAAGTATGGGTAGCAAGATATGCACAGTTCATTTTAGATAATTCAATTTGATTATGCATCTGTCCATTGGCTAATAATTGTTCGGTGAACATAGATGATCATAGATACCCCTAGATGTTGTTTTAGGAGAAAAAATATATTAGTACTCCCTATTAAGCTTCGTAGAAATTGCATTATTGCTTTTGCAACAAACATAAGTTTATGTGGAGTCTATAACACTGAATTAAGGAATATGCAAGTGATCTTTTTCACAAATAAATATTGAGGTGGCATGGTGGAGTCAGGGAGGGGAGAGTATATAGCATAAAAGATAATCTATCAGTATTACGGCAAAAGGATTCCAAAAAACTATCTATTTTTAAAATTCGCCGAAAATTACCACAAAGTTGCTTTTTCGTTTCAAAAATACACTGATGACTGGTTTGATTAAATTAAAATTATTTTATTACTATTGGAGCCCACTCATCAGGTATGTTATCTGGACAATTAAATTTGCCCCTTTTTATGACCGATGGGACCCACATGTCAGCCTCACTAAATTCCCCAGTGAAGAGGAACCCCACGCTCCCAGCCTCCTCAACCTCTTCCTCTCGACAGAGTGCTCCCAACCACCTTACACGCTCGCGCTTGTTGCATCCGGCCTCATGGTCGACCGCCCCCGCCGCCCGCTAAGTATGAGGTGGCTCCGCTATCGTAGAGCCATGTCCACTACCTCTAAGGCCGCAGTTCACGCAACGCAATAAATGTCTCTTTGAGGTGGAGGCGCGCTGGGAGCGGCCGGGCGCAATGCTCGACAGCGTTCGCCAAAATCTAGTTACTGCCGACCTGGGTGCTCGTGGACCCCGTGCTTGCAGAGGCTTGGGCTCTTGATCCGTCCAAGACCATTGTGGCGTCGAATGTCTCGGCGCCGGTGCCGTTTCAACGCCGAGCCCGTCCAAGTTGGGATGGTCGAGTTTGAGCGCACGGTCCGTCAACAAGTCGGTGAGAGGCGATGCAAGGTGGAGGAAGCGGAGCGTCTGCACCGCAAGCACGACATGTAAGGGACGCCACGACGCCTTCCTCAAGCAGTGTGGCGACGATGACGATGGCTCAGACAGAGGCGACTATGACGGTATGGACGACGACGACGGTGCAAGGTCATCGTTTGCTACTTGGCCTAATTTAGATATGAAACAACGACGATGGTACCGCTGTGTCGTGGTGGGCGCACGGCAGATGCCAAGGGATGGCTAAAGAGAGGAGGAGGCTCGAGGGCACTGGTGGGCTCTAGAGGCGAGGTCTGCATGAGCGAGCGCGGGACACAAGACATACCCAGGTTCGGGGCTCTCCGGAGAGATAATACCCCTAGTCCTGCCGAGTGTGGTTTATGTGTGATAGTACAGAGTTGCTCCTTGAGCTGTATCGGGGAGGAAGGAAGGTAGGCCAAGGCTTAGGCTGCTCCCTCTCCGTCTGTGTGTTCTACTGATCGGATCTCTTCACCCCCGTGCATGGAGGGTTCCTGGCGGGTTTTATAGGTCAACCCCCAAGGGTACAATGGTAATGTTACAAGGCTGTGGGGCCGGGTTGTCATCATCGGGAAAGCCAGAGCTGGGACCCGCCGGGTGACAGGGCTCGTCGGGTTCTCCGGGCATGGGACCCGCCGGGTGTAGGGGCACTGTTTGCTGTCTTGTCGATCGTCACGGAGTGGCCGGGTCGAGTCCGCTACAGTGGCGCTTCGTCAGGTCGCCGCTTGCTGGCGTCAGCAGTGACGACGGGTGCACTGTAGCCACGCCGGCCCTAGTCAGCCGGTAGGTGAGGTACTGTTGCCATGCCTCGGCTGACCAGAGGCATGGGAGGGGCATCGTTGCCTTGCTCATCTCTTGATTGAAGACTCGTCCCATCGTACGACCAGGATGGGACGGGAGCTGACCCGTGGCCAGGTTCGAGAACACGCCAAGGGTAAGCTGGCTTGTTGAAGATGTCTTGGTGCGCCGGGTTCAGCCGCCTTGCGGCAGCCGTCGGGGCCGGGTCGAGGAATTTGGCCGGGTCAAGGGGCTCGGCCGGGTCGAGCGACCCGGCCAGGCGTGAGCCAGCTTGAGGGGCGTTGTTGGCCCGTTGTTTTTGAAAAGGATCTGGGTTCCGTTGCCTTCCTGGGGTTCATCCCCCCGACAATAGTTCCCGAAGTTGTGAAGGCCCCCCCCCGAGGAGGCGGATTTTGTGACCGCCGGGTCCAGCAACACCCACTGTGTGCCGGCTTCTGGAAGCCGGATCGCGACATCACGACAGGGGCAGGAAACCGAAGAGCCCATCGAATCGTGAGGCAATCTTTTGGGCTTCGCGCAGGCGCCATGTGGCGCTCGGGAGCTAGAGGGGCCTGACAGGCCATGCACGCGATAGGACGGGGCAACACGCTGGTGCCCGCCGCTGTGCACCCTTGGCCCACGCGCGCGGATTTATTGTGGCGTCCGCGGGCCGGTTGCCATTCTCGATGCAGTTACTGCGCGCGTACGTGCGCAGTTATTACGGGGAAGTGGGAGGGGCGAGCGCAAACGATCCCACTTCCCCATGTTTCGAATCGTGGGTTATAAATTAGGAGAGGGGCGGCGGAAGTCATTCTCGCTCGCACTCCCCTGCTTCCTCATCCTTCCTCTGCCCTTAGCGCCCGCCGCGCGCTGCAACGCCCGCCACTTCGAGCAGAGCTTCACCGCCGTTCTCCCTTCTTTCCTTTCTTCGTCGATGGCTCTTCCGTCGGGCTCGTGGATGGGCTCGACCATCACTTTAGACAACATCGCCTACCTCCGCACCACCAGACGCTTGCCGGGGGAGACGGAGGTCGCCGTGCGCCTGCCGCAGGGGGAGCGGGAGCCACGGCCCGAGGGCATGGAGCGCATGGTCTTCTTTACGCACTTCAAGCGCAGGTTTGGTCTTACGGCGAGCGCTTTCTTCCGCGGCTTCCTGGAGTTCTTCGGGCTTGATACGTCTCCAACATATCTATAATTTTTGATTGTTCCATGCTATTAGATTATCAACCTTGGATATTTTATATGCATTTATATGCTATTTCATATGATTTTTGGGACTAACCTATTAACCTAGCGCCCAGTGCCAGTTTCTGTTTTTCTTTGTTTTTGAGTATCGCAGAAAAGAAAAACCAAACAGAGTCCAATTGACATGAAACTTCACGGAACTTATTTTTGGACCAGAAGAAGGACCTGGAGTAAAAGAGTTGGGCCAGAAGAGTCTCGAGCTGCCCAGGAGGGTGGGGTGCGCGCCCACCCCCCTGGGCGCACCTCCCTACCTTGTGGACAGTCCGGAGACCCCCCCATGAATTGTTCTCGATGCCAAAACCTCTTATATATACTGAAACCTCCAGAACATAACCTAGATCGGGAGTTCCGCCGCCAGAAGCCTCCGTAGCCACCGAAAACCAATCTAGACCCGTTCTGGCACCCTGCCAGAGGGGGGAATTGAAGGAAATATGCCCTAGAGGCATTAATAAATTTACTATTTATTTCCTTATATCATGATAAATGTTTATTATTCATGCTAGAATTGTATTAACCGGAAACTTAGTACATGTGTGAATACATAGACAAACAGAGTGTCACTAGTTTTCCTCTACTTGACTAGCTCGTTGAATCTATGATGGTTATTGAGGGAGTCCTGGATTAGGTGGTATCCGGACAGCCGGACTATAACCTTTGGCTGGACTATTGGACTATGAAGATACAAGATTGAAGACTTTGTCCCGTGTCCGGATGGGACTCTCCTTGGCGTGGAAGGCAAGCTTGGCAATACGGATATGTAGATCTCCTTCCTTGTAACCGACTCTGTGTAACCCTTGCCCCCTCCGGTGTCTATATAAACCGGAGGGTTTAGTCCGTAGGACACAATAACAACAATCATACCATAGGCTAGCTTCTAGGGTTTAGCCTCTCCGATCTCGTGGTAGATCAACTCTTGTAATACCCATATCATCAAGAATAAATCAAGCAGGACGTAGGGTTTTACCTCCATCAAGAGGGCCCGAACCTGGGTAAAACATCGTGTCCCCTGCCTCCTGTTACCATCCGCCTAGACGCACAGTTCGGGACCCCCTACCCGAGATCCGCCGGTTTTGACACCGACATTGGTGCTTTCATTGAGAGTTCCTCTGTGTCGTCACCGTTAGGCTTGATGGCTCCTTTGATCATCGATAGTGATGCAGTCCAGGGTAATACTTTTCTCCCCGGACAAATCTTTGTATTCAGTGGCTTCGCACTGCGGGCCAACTCGCTTGGCCATCTAGAGAAGATCGAAAATTACGCCCCTGGCCATCAGGTCAGGTTTGGAAACTTAAACTACACGGCCGATGTCTGCGGAGACTTGATCTTTGACGGATTCGAGCCCCTGCCGAGTGCGCCGCACGTTCTTGATGAGCATGATTTAGCTCTGCCAGCGGACAATGTGCAGGAGATCGCACCGACAACTGCTCCGACCCTCAATTCGGAGCCTATCGCGCCATCCGAGGACGGAGGGATAGACCCCGCCACGGAGGCCGCACTCTCAGCGGCGATCGAGCCGAGGATCGACGTTACCCTTCACAAGAGCCGTGTTGCTATTGAATCCGCCTGCACCCGTTCCTATTGAATCCGATTGGGCGCCGATCATGGAGTTTACCTCCGCGGATATTTTTCAGCACTCTCCCTTCGGCGACATACTGAACTCATTAAGGTCTCTCTCCTTGTTAGGAGGATCCTGGCTGAACTATGTCCGGCAGGATCGGGATGCGGATGACGAAGAACTTCACCGCCCACCCATCACCCACTTAGTAGCCACTGTCGATGACTTAACCGACATGCTCGACTTCGACTCCGAAGACATCGGCGGTATGGACGACGATGCAGGAGACGAACAGGAACCACTGCCCACAGGGCATTAGATAGCCACCTCATCTCACGATGTATATATGGTGGACACACCCAAAGGAAACGACGGCGAGGAACGGGAGGACGCAGCGAAGGATTGTTCCCTCGAAAAGCAGTCAAAGCGGCGGCGCAAGCGCCGCTCCAAACCCCGCCTCGATAGAAACAGCGGTCATACAGACCCAGCCACAGAGCAGGGCGAGCCGGCGGACGACGAACATGGCATCGAGCAACCGTCCGAACAAGGCAATTTGGATAATCAAACCGAACAACCCGTCCCCAGCGAAGATAACAGTCCGGATGACCTCACGCCAGACAAGTTCCTGGAGCAGAAGAACCTCCATAAAAGGCTCGTCGCCACTGCACGTAGCCTGAAGAAGCAGAAGCGTAAGCTAAAGACTACGGAAGATGCACTCAGAATCAGATGGAGCAAAGTACTCAACACCGCAGACAAATATGGCGGCAGTCGCCACACAAAGAGCTACCCGAAGCGAAAGCTACTGCCCGAATTTGATGAGGAGGCCTTAGAGCCCCCCCAATCAAAAAACAAAGCAGCCATCTGGTCGGATAGACGAACTCACGGCCAACATAGAGCGGCACACGGCGCCGCACACAAGCCAGCACATGATCCACACGAGGACTCGCATCAAAGAGATGGCTCAACCAGATCTATCTACGGTCCAAGAAAGCACGCTCTTGTAAGCAATGCAACACAAAAAATATCCGAACACAACGGTACACCCAAATACAGGGGTGCCGCACACCCCCTATGTTTCACCGACGAGGTGCTGGACCATGAATTTCCAGAGGGATTTAAACCCGTAAACATAGAGGCATACGACGGAACAACAGACCTAGGGGTCTGGATCGAGGATTACATCCTCCATATCCATATGGCTCGAGGAGACGATCTCCACGCCATTAAATACTTACCCCTCAAGCTCAAAGGGCCAGCTCGACACTGGCTTAAAAGCCTCCCTGAAAACTCCATCGGAAGTTGGGGAGAGCTTGAAGAAGCTTTTCGGGCAAATTTTCAAGGGACTTATGTCCGACCACCGGATGCAGACGATTTGAGTCATAGAACTCAACAGCCCGGAGAGTCAGCCCGAAAGCTTTGGAACAAGTTTCTTACTAAAAAGAACCAAATAGTCGACTATCCGGACGCCGAAGCCTTAGCGGCTTTCAAACATAGCGTTCGTGACGAATGGCTTGCCAGACACCTCGGCCAAGAAAAGCCGCGAACAATGGCAGCATTAACAAGCCTCATGACCCGCTTTTGCGTGGGCGAGGACAGCTGGTTAGCCCGATGCAGCACCAGCGACCCAAATACATCCGAAGACAGGGATGGAAACGGGAAATCCCAATGCAGTAAAAATAAGCGCCGGAATAAAGAAGACATCCCGAAGAGCACGGCGGTCAACGCCGGATTCAGAAGCTCCTGGCCAGGTCAGCAAAAGCCATCCTCTAAAGGCGCCAGAGATGAATTTTCCAGCGTAAACAAAATTCTGGACCAAATATGTCAGATCCATAGCACCCCCGATAAACCTGCAAATCATACACACAGAGAATGTTGGGTCTTCAAGCAGTCCGGCAAGCTCAACGCCGAACATAAGGGGCAGGATACACCAAGCGAAGACGAGGATGAGCCTCGCAAGCAAAACACTGGGGAACAGAAGAAATTTCCACCAGAAGTCAAAACAGTACATGTGTTACATGTGATAAAGGGGAGAAACAAAGCGACACTCCCAGATAAATATGCCCAAGGGCCTCTCACCGCGGAGTTCTGCCACTGGCCGTCTCAACCGATCACCTTCAACCATCAGGATTACTCGGCAAGTATCCGGCGCGCAGGATGGGCTGCCTTGGTATTAGATCCAATAATTGACGGATACCACTTCACACGAGTCCTGATGGACGGTGGCAGCAGTCTAAACCTGATATATCAGGACACAGTCCGCAAAATGGGGATAGACCCAACAAAAATTTGCCACAGCAATACTACCTTTAAAGGAGTAACGCTAGGCCCAGGGGCTCATTGCACGGGCTCCCTGCTACTAGAGGTTATATTCGGCTTCCCCGATAACTTCTGTAGAGAAAATTTAACCTTCCACATTGTGCCATTACAAAGTGGCTATCAAGCACTACTTGGACGCGAAGCTTTCGCTCGCTTTAATGCAATACCGCATTACGCTTCCCTCACTCTTAAGATGCCCGGTCCACGTGGCATCATTATAGTAAATGGAAATATTGAGCGATCCCTATGCACTGAAGAGAGTGCGGCGGCCTTGGCAGCCGCACACTAAAACGGTCACCAACTAAAGCATTCGATAGGTCGTCAAGACCACGGACACGGTTAGACGAGTCCGGCGCAGCTATATGTAATTCATACAGGTTTGATGGACATACCCCTATTACAAATACAAGGGGCTCAATGAGCGCAGACAAGTGGCAACTTTTACTCATCTTGAATTGAACATGGTTTCTTTAAACCTACCTTTTTGCACGACAACTTTTCACCTAAGTTCCTCTCTTTTACATATGACCATCATGCTACACCCGTCCAGGATACGGCACAACGGGGACACAGGCGCATACATGCAGCAGGGACCCGTTCCAAGGATTATTTTTAGATTAAGACCCTGCGTCAACCTTTTTTACTGTCTCTTGTTGATACACATCCCTCAGATTCTCAGTACAATTGAGAAGGATGCTGATGTCTTGGCATGTGGCCACGTCAGAGTAATGCACGTACCTGGACACTAGGGGCTTCTTACAAAGGGAACTGTTCAGGCCCACAATAAAGACCGAATACCTTAGGGAGTGTTCGACGTCGCGAGTTTGGCCTTATATGCATCAGCTCTGAATCATGTCTTTGGTCAAATGTTGGGTTTGCCCGGCTCCTGTGTTTTGCTGCCTTACGTTCCGCTCTATCGGCTAAGGCGGCACCAGGAGAACTACTGCGATTGCGCCCTGGTTCATCCAGACGAGCACCTCAGTAGAGAAAGCCGAAAACTAACTGTCATGATATAGCGTGAGACTGGTCAACCACTCGATGACCTATCGGAATCTTAGAATTCCTCCGCCTTAACGAAGGGCCGTTTCCCAGCCAGGCATGTACGCACCCCGAATTCGGGTGAGTGTGGAGCCACCAGGGGCTATATAGTAGCCCCACTGTCAAACTCCTCTGGCTAAGTGAAAGTGTTAAAGCATTATAGTCCGGTTGCCTAGTTCGCCGCGCTATCACCTCCTTAATAGGACCAAGATGTTGGATTAAGTGTGAACACGTGTCTTCTGCGAACACCCCCGCATTATATGCGTGGGGGCTGAAGCCGACGACTGCAATCTTTCAGGATATACATATATATACGTAAACGGCCGCACAGGAGGCATCATATTACTTTCGGGCAAAAGTATAAATACAACCTTGATAAATTTAATAAAAACATTGTTTTTACAATGGGAATACATGTCACTCAAACATAATATTCTTCGAGCACTGGGCCTCTATCAAACGAGAACCCTCAAGAACTTCTTCAAAATAGTGCTCGGCAGCCACTCGGCCTATGGCCAAACCCTGCGCCGCAACAGTGGTAGCATCCATCTCCGCCCAGTATGCTTTGACACGGGCAAGGGCCATCAGCGAGCCCTCTATGCACGCCGACCTCTTCATCGCATTGATGCACGGCACCGCACCAAGGAACTGCTGCACCAGGCTAAAATAGTTGTTCGGCTTTGGCCTTTCCGGCCACAGCTGATCCACAACAGACCTCATGGCGAGTCCGGACAACCTATTGAGTTCGGCCCATTCGGCTAGCTGATCAGTCAATGGAAGTGGACGCTCTGGAACGTTAAACTGCGACCAGAACAGCTTGTCCACTTCACGATCTGTTTGATCTCGGAAGTATTCGGCCGCATCAACAACGCTTGCCGCCAAGTACATATATGCGTCTGCCGAACTCCACAGCCGATCCAGAGGGGCATACCGCGGATCTCCGAACTTCCTTCGCAGCATAAAGGGCTTCCCAGCCGCAATATCCCCGGCTTCACGCAGTTCCTCCTTCTTCGCTCTCATGCCAGAGCGGGTGTCCTTGGTCACCGTTGTGGCCTTCTCAAGGTCCGTCACCCTCGCCTGGTTTTTTTCTTCGAGGAACTGGCAACGGTCGACAGTGTCTTTTAACTCTATAGCCATCTTGGCCATTTTATCTTTGCTCTCGCAATGTGCAGCCTTTTCGGCTCTTAACTCTTCAGCCGCCTTTAAAGCGGCCGCATTATTACTCCTTGCTTGCTCCATAGCTCGGGCAAGCTCCGCCCGAAGGGTCTCCACGGTGGCAGCTCCATCTGCAGTCACAACATATTAAAGATACTGGCATCACGCTGCTCTTACTATGTGACATTCACCAGAAAAATCACCTACCTTGTGCCTCGTCGAGCCGCTTGTTAACAAGCTCGATGTCGGCATCCGCCACATCCAGTTGTCGCTTTAGTTCGGCAAACCCATAAGTCCGGCTAGCCACCGGAGCTTCAACCACCTGCACATGAAGGCGGTCTGGTTATTACTTGGGACTACGATCCTCTGTTTGCCGCCGTTCTCGACGACAACCAGAGTCTCAGGGGCTACTATCTACACAGGGCACACCTAAAAATGTGCGGTACTATCACAAATGTATATCATTTCACGTACCTCAAAACCCGTCAGTAGACTCATAAAGGCTTCATGCAACCCGCTTTCGGCGGACGAAATCCTTTCAATCACCGTACCCATCAATGTACGGTGTTCTTCTGAGATAGTTGCTCGCTCTAGCAGATCCCTCAGTGCGTCCGACCGCATACCAAACGGTGCCGGATTCTTTTGGTTGCTCTCTTCAAGAGCCGGATACTGGGGACTTCGGGCGACCATAGGATTATCTTCTAGCCTCACCTGATTCGGCAAGGCCCTCCGTGACGACACTTCAAGGTCACCCGCTTCTTGAGCGGGGGAGTCCGGGGGAGGCGTTCGCTCTCCATCATCTCCGGAAGAAGATCCCCCGAAGACGAGCTCTGTTGAGAAGGGCTAAGATCCGAACTGCAAGATAAATGCTTCGGTTATTTTCCTCAGAGTTAAGGTAGTATATCTTCACTATTAAAGTACTTTTTGATTACTTACAGCTCGTTAGAGGGCTGATCTCCGCGCAGACTTCGTGCGGCAAGAGCACCCTCCAAGGCAGGACCCTCTGGTGGAGATTTCTTCTCCCGTTTGGAAACCTTGGTTTCCGGATCTTCAGAGGTAGTCCTCTTCCTTCCCCGGGGTGAGAGAATGTCAGATTCCTCCCCTTGGTTATCCTCCCTCACGGAGGCGCTCGTTCCCTCGATCAGAATAGGTAGCGTTGGAGGCCCGCTTTCGCCCTCTTTATTCCCCCTTCATCTTCCTTTGAGGGCACCGGGCAAGGTGCTGGCTCGAGCATCTTCTCCAGCACCGAATTGTCCAAGCCTTCAGGAAGGGGGGCCGAACACCGGATCATCTTCACCTTTGTTATCCAGTCCTGGTCAAAAAGTGATTCTTCAGAATGACATCATGATAAATGAAAGACAGTATGTTCGGCTAGAGAATTACTTACTTGGGCCGCGGTGCGGTTGCTACTCAGGCCCACGTCCTCAGTAGTGTCCGGACACTCTATTTGAGGCCCGAAGAATGATTTATACATCTCCTCATGCGTTAGGCCGAGGAAATTCTGAATAGTACGCGGTACTTCTGGGTTGAACTCCCACATGCGGAGGGGCCAGCGTTTGCAAGGCTGGACTTGACGAACCAGCATGACTTGCACTACCATAACCAAACTAAAATCTCCCTCGAAGAGATCTTGAATACGAGTCTGCAATATAGGCACGTCCTTGGCTGGACCCCAGCTCAGCCCTCTGCTAATCCATGACATCAGTTGTGGTGGAGGGCCCGAGCGGAAAGCAGGGGCAGCCACCCACTTGACACTTTTGGGAGCTGTAATGTAAAACCACTCCCGTTGCCATAATCCGGACACCTCTGGAAAGGAACCTTTTGGCCATGGAGCTCCAGCGATCTTGCTTATTAATGCGCCTCCGCACGCTACATGCTGCCCCTCGACCATCTTCGGCTTCACGTCAAAGGTCTTGAGCCACAGGCCGAAGTGAGGGGTAATGCGGAGGAAGGCCTCACATACGACAATAAATGCCGAGATGTGGAGAAAGGAGTCCGGGGCTAGATCGTGGAAATCTAGCCCGTAATAGAACATCAAACCCCTAACGAAGGGATCCAGAGTGAGGCCTAGACCTCAGAGGAAGTGGGAGATGAACACAACGTTCTCGTTGGGTTCGGGAGTACGGACGACCTGCCCTCGGGCAGGCAGCCAATGCGAAACCTCGGCGGTCAGGTATCTGGCCTCCCTCAACTTCTTGATATCCTCTTCCGTAGCGGAGGACGTCATCCACCGGCCTTGAAGGCTAGATCCGGACATGATTGAAGGTCCAAAGCACCTGACCTGGGCTTTGGGTGTTAGAACTCGAGGCGGGGGAAGGATTCGATTGAGCACGAGAGGGAAAAAAGTAAAAGCCTTGTCCCTTTACAAAGAGGGTGAATATCAAGCGTCCTCCTTGAAGGAAATATGCCCTAGAGGCAATAATAAAGTTATTGTTTATTTCCTTATATCATGATAAATGTTTATTATTCATGCTAGAATTGTATTAACTGGAAACGTAATACTTATATGAATACATAGACAAACAAAGTGTCACTAGTATGCCTCTACTTGACTAGCTCGTTAATCAAAGATGGTTATGTTTCCTAACCATAGACATGAGTTGTCATTTGATTAACGGGATCACATCATTAGGAGAATGATGTGATTGACATGACCCATTCCATTATCTTAGCACCCGATCATTTAGTATGTTGCTATTGCTTTCTTCATGACTTATACATGTTCCTCTGACTATGAGATTATGCAACTCCCATCTACCGGAGGACCACTTTGTGTGCTACCAAACGTCACAACGTAATTGGGTGATTATAAAGGTGCTCTACAGGTGTCTCCAAAGGTACATGTTGGGTTGGCGTATTTTGAGATTAGGATTTGTCGCTCCGATTGTCGGAGAGGTATCTCTGGGCCCTCTCGGTAATACACATCACTTAAGCCTTGCAAGCAATGCAACTAATAAGTTAGTTGCAAGATGATTTATTACGGAACGAGTAAAGAGACTTGCCGGTAACGAGATTGAACTAGGTATTGAGATACCGACGATCGAATCTCGCGCAAGTAACATACCGATGACAAAGGGAACAACGTATGTTGTTATGCGGTCTGACCGATAAAGATCTTCGTAGAATATGTAGGAGCCAATATGAGCATCCAGGTTCCGCTATTGCTTATTGACCAGAGACTTGTCTCGGTCATGTCTACATTGTTATCGAACCCGTAGGGTCCGCACGCTTAATGTTATGATGACAGTTTCATTATGAGTTTATATATTTTGATGTACCGAAGGTTGTTCGGAGTCCTGGATGTGATCACAGACTTGATGAGGAGTCTCGAAATGGTCGAGACATAAAGATCGATATATTGGACGACTATATTTGGACACTGGAAAGGTTCCGGGTAAGATTGGGACAATACTGGATCACCGGGAGGTTATCGGAACCCCCGGGAGGTATATGGGCCTTATTGGGCCTTAGTGGAAAGGAGGGGAAAGGAGCAAGGGAGGGGCGCCCCCCCAAGCCCAATCCGAATTGGGAGGGGGGCCGGCCCCCCTTTCCTTCCTCCCTCCTTCCTCTTCCTTCCCTCTCCTACTCCTAATAGGAAAAAGGGGAGTCCTACTCCCGGTGGGAGTTGGACTCCCCCCCTTGGGCGCGCCACCCTCCTTGGCCGCCCCCTCCTCCACTCCTTTATATACGGGGGCAGGGGGGCATCCCAGAGACACAACAATTGATCATTGATCTCTTAGCCATGTGCAGTGCCCCCCTCCACCATAATCCTCGATAATATTGTAGCGGTGCTTAGGCGAAGCCCTGCGACGGTAGAACATCAAGATCGTCACCACGCCGTCATGCTGACGGAACTCATCCCCGACACTTTGCTGGATTGGAGTCCGGGGATCATCATCGAGCTGAACGTGTGCAAAAACTCAGAGGTGCCGTAGTTTTGGTGCTTGATCGGTCGGGCCGTGAAGACGTACGACTACATCAACCGTGTTGTTATAACACTTCCGCTTCCGGTCTACGAGGGTACGTAGAGAACACTCTCCCCTCTTGTTGCTGTGCATCACCATGATCTTGCGTGTGCGTAGGATTTTTTTTGAAATTACTACGTTCCCCAACAGTGGTATCAGAGCCTAGGTTTTATGTGTTGATGTTATATGCACGAGTAGAACACAAGTGAGTTGTGGGCGATATAAGTCATACTGCTTACCAGCATATCATACTTTGGTTCGGCGGTATTGTTGGATGAAGCGGCCCGAACCGACATTACGCGTACGCTTACGTGAGACTGGTTCTACCGACGTGCTTTGCACACAGGTGGCTGGCGGGTGTCAGTTTCTCCAACTTTAGTTGAACCGAGTGTGGCTACGCCCGGTCCTTGCGAAGGTTAAAACATCACCAATTTGACAAACTATCGTTGTGGTTTTTGATGCGTAGGTAAGATTGGTTCTTGCTAAGCCCGTAGCAGCCACGTAAAACTTGCAACAAGCAAAGTAGAGGACGTCTAACTTGTTTTTGCAGGGCATGTTGTGATGTGATATGGTCAAGGCATGATGCTAAATTTTATTGTATGAGATGATCATGTTTTGTAACCAAGTTATCGGCAACTGGCAGGAGCCATATGGTTGTCGCTTTATTGTATGCAATGCAATCGCCCTGTAATGCTTTACTTTATCACTAAGCGGTAGCGATAGTCGTAGAAGCATAAGATTGGCGAGACGACAACGATGCTATGATGGAGATCAAGGTGTCGTGCCAGTGATCATGACGATGCTTCGGAGATGGAGATCACAAGCACAAGATGATAATGGCCATATCATATCACTTATATTGATTGCATGTGATGTTTATCTTTTATGCATCTTATCTTGCTTTGATTGACGGTAGCATTATAAGATGATCTCTCACTAAATTTCAAGATAAAAGTGTTCTCCCTGAGTATGGACCGTTGCCAAAGTTCGTCGTGCCTAGACACCACGTGATGATCAGGTGTGATAAGCTCTACGTCCATCTACAACGGGTGCAAGCCAGTTTTGCACACGCAGAATACTCAGGTTAAACTTGATGAGCCTAGCATATGCAGATATGGCCTCGGAACACTGAGACCGAAAGGTCGAGCGTGAATCATATAGTAGATATGATCAACATAGTGATGTTCACAATTGAAAACTACTCCATTTCATGTGATGATCGGTTATGGTTTAGTTGATTTGGATCACGTGATCACTTAGAAGATTAGAGGGATGTCTTTCTAAGTGGGAGTTCTTTAGTAATATGATTAATTGAACTTAAATTTATCATGAACTTAGTACCTGATAGTATCTTGCTTGTTTATGTTTGATTGTAGATAGATGGCCCGTGCTGTTGTTCTGTTGAATTTTAATGTGTTCCTTGAGAAAGCAAAGTTGAAAGATGATGGTAGCAATTATACGGACTGGGTCCGTAACTTGAGGATTATCCTCATTGCTGCACAGAAGAATTACGTCCTGGAAGCACCGCTGGGTGCCAGGCCTGCTGCTGATGCAACTGATGATGTTAAGAACGTCTGGCAGAGCAAAGCTGATGACTACTCGATAGTTCAATGTGCCATGCTTTACGGCTTAGAACCGGGTCTTCAACGATGTTTTGAACGTCATGGAGCATATGAGATGTTCCAGGAGTTGAAGCTAATATTTCAAGCAAATGCCCGGATTGAGAGATATGAAGTCTCCAATAAGTTCTATAGCTGCAAGATGGAGGAGAACAGTTCTGTCAGTGAGCATATACTCAAAATGTCTGGGTATAATAATCACTTGATTCAACTGGGAGTTAATCTTCTGGATGATTGCGTCATTGACAGAATTCTCCAATCACTTCCACCTAGCTACAAGAGCTTCGTGATGAACTATAATATGCAAGGGATGGATAAGACAATTCCCGAGCTCTTCGCAATGCTAAAAGCTGCGGAGGTAGAAATCAAGAACGAGCATCAAGTGTTGATAGTCAACAAGACCACTAGTTACAAGAAAAAGGGCAAGGGGAAGAAGGGGAACTTCAAGAAGAACAACAAGCAAGTTGCTGCTCAGGAGAAGAAACCCAAGTCTGGACCTAAGCCTGAAATTGAGTGCTTCTACTGCAAGCAGACTGGTCACTGGAAGCGGAACTGCCCCAAGTATTTGGCGGATAAGAAGGATGGCAAGGTGAACAAAGGTATATGTGATATACATGTTATTGATGTGTACCTTACTAGAGCTCGCAGTAGCACCTGGGTATTTGATACTGGTTCTGTTGCTAATATTTGCAACTCGAAACAGGGACTACGGATTAAGCGAACACTGGCGAATGACGAGGTGACGTTGTGTGTGGGAAATGGTTCCAAAGTCGATGTGATCGCGGTCGGCACGCTACCTCTACATCTTCCATCGGGATTAGTATTAGACCTAAATAATTGTTATTTGGTGCCAGCGTTGAGCATGAACATTATATCTGGATCTTGTTTGATGCGAGACGGTTATTCATTTAAATCAGAGAATAATGGTTGTTCTATTTATATGAGTAATATCTTTTATGGTCATGCACCCTTGAAGAGTGGTCTATTTTTGATGAATCTCGATAGTAGTGATACACATATTCATAATGTTGAAGCCAAAAGATGCAGAGTTGATAATGATAGTGCAACTTATTTGTGGCACTGCCGTTTAGGTCATATCGGTGTAAAGCGCATGAAGAAACTCCATACTGATGGACTTTTGGAACCACTTGATTATGAATCACTTGGTACTTGCGAACCGTGCCTCATGGGCAAGATGACTAAAACGCCGTTCTCCGGTACTATGGAGAGAGCAACAGATTTGTTGGAAATCATACATACAGATGTATGTGGTCCAATGAATGTTGAAGCTCGTGGCGGATATCGTTATTTTCTCACCTTCACAGATGATTTAAGCAGATATGGGTATATCTACTTAATGAAACATAAGTCTGAAACATTTGAAAAGTTCAAAGAATTTCAGAGTGAAGTTGAAAATCATCGTAACAAGAAAATAAAGTTTCTACGATCTGATCGTGGAGGAGAATATTTGAGTTACGAGTTTGGTTTACATTTGAAACAATGCGGAATAGTTTCGCAACTCACGCCACCCGGAACACCACAGCGTAATGGTGTGTCCGAACGTCGTAATCGTACTTTACTTGATATGGTGCGATCTATGATGTCTCTTACAGATTTACCGCTATCGTTTTGGGGTTATGCTTTAGAGACGGCCGCATTCACGTTAAATAGGGCACCATCAAAATCCGTTGAGACGACGCCTTATGAACTATGGTTTGGCAAGAAACCAAAGTTGTCGTTTCTGAAAGTTTGGGGCTGCGATGCTTATGTGAAAAAGCTTCAACCTGATAAGCTCGAACCCAAATCGGAGAAATGTGTCTTCATAGGATACCCGAAGGAGACTGTTGGGTACACCTTCTATCACAGATCCGAAGGCAAGACATTTGTTGCTAAGAATGGATCCTTTCTAGAGAAGGAGTTTCTCTCGAAAGAAGTGAGTGGGAGGAAAGTAGAACTTGATGAGGTAACTGTACCTGCTCCCTTATTGGAAAGTAGTACATCACAGAAACCGGTTTCTGTGACACCTACACCAATTAGTGAGGAAGCTAATGATGATGATCATGAAACTTCAGAACAAGTTACTACTGAACCTCGTAGATCAACCAGAGTAAGATCCGCACCAGAGTGGTACGGTAATCCTGTTCTGGAAGTCATGCTACTAGATCATGATGAACCTACGAACTATGAAGAAGCAATGGTGAGCCCAGATTCCGCAAAATGGCTTGAAGCCATGAAATCTGAGATGGGATCCATGTATGAGAACAAAGTGTGGACTTTGGTTGACTTGCCCAATGATCGGCAAGCAATTGAAAATAAATGGATCTTCAAGAAGAAGACTGACGCTGACGGTAATGTTACTGTCTACAAAGCTCGACTTGTCGCAAAAGGTTTTCGACAAGTTCAAGGAATTGACTACGATGAGACCTTCTCACCCGTAGCGATGCTTAAGTCTGTCCGAATCATGTTAGCAATTGCCGCATTTTATGATTATGAAATTTGGCAGATGGATGTCAAAACTGCATTCCTGAATGGATTTCTGGAAGAAGAGTTGTATATGATGCAGCCGGAAGGTTTTGTCGATCCAAAAGGAGCTAACAAAGTGTCCAAGCTCCAGCGATCCATTTATGGACTGGTGCAAGCATCTTGGAGTTGGAATAAATGCTTTGATAGTGTGATCAAAGCATTTGGTTTTGTACAAACTTTTGGAGAAGCCTGTATTTACAAGAAAGTGAGTGGGAGCTCTGTAGCATTTCTGATATTATATGTGGATGACATATTGCTAATCGGAAATGATATAGAATTTCTGGATAGCATAAAGGGATACTTGAATAAGAGTTTTTCAATGAAACACCTCGGTGAAGCTGCTTACATATTGGGCATTAAGATCTATAGAGATAGATCAAGACCCTTAATTGGACTTTAACAAAGAACATACCTTGACAAAGTTTTGAAGAAGTTCAAAATGGATCAAGCAAAGAAAGGATTCTTGCCTGTGTTACAAGGTGTGAAGTTGAGTAAGACACAATGCCCGACCACTGCAGCAGATAGAGAGAAAATGAAAGATATTCCCTATGCTTCAGCCATAGGCTCTACCATGTATGCAATGCTGTGTACCAGACCTGATGTGTGCCTTGCTATAAGTCTAGCAGGGAGGTACCACAGTAATCCAGGAGTGGATCACTGGACAACGGTTAAGAACATCCTGAAATACCTGAAAAGGACTAAGGATATGTTTCTCGTATATGGAGGTGACAAAGAGCTCATTGTAAATGGTTACGTTGATGCAAGCTTTGACACTGATCCGGACGGTTCTAAATCGCAAACCGGATACGTATTTACATCAAACGGTGGAGCTCTCAGTTGGTGCAGTTCTAAAGAAAGCGTCGTGGTGGGATCTACATGTGAAGCGGAGTACATAGATGCTTCGGAAGCAGCAAACGAAGGAGTTCATATCCGATCTAGGTGTCATACCTAGTGCATCGGGTCCAATGAAAATCTTTTGTGACAATACTGGTGCAATTGCCTTGGCAAAGGAATCCAGATTTCACAAGAGAACCAAGCACATCAAGAGACGCTTCAATTCCATCCGGGATCTAGTCCAGGTGGGAGACATAGAGATTTGCAAGATACATACGGATCTGAATGTAGCAGACCCATTGACTAAGCCTCTTCCACGAGCAAAACATGATCAGGACCAAGGCTCCATGGGTGTTAGAATCATTACTGTGTAATCTATATTATTGACTCTAGTGCAAGTGGGAGACTGAAGGAAATATGCCCTAGAGGCAATAATAAAGTTATTATTTATTTCCTTATATCATGATAAATGTTTATTATTCATGCTAGAATTTTATTAACCGGAAACGTAATACTTGTGTGAATACATAGACAAACAAAGTGTCACTAGTATGCCTCTACTTGACTAGCTCGTTAATCGAAGATGGTTATGTTTCCTAACCATAAACATGAGTTGTTATTTGATTAACAGGATCACATCATTAGGAGAATGATGTGATTGACATGACCCATTCCATTAGCTTAGCACCCGATCATTTAGTATGTTGCTATTGCTTTCTTCATGACTTATACATGTTCCTATGACTATGAGATTATGCAACTCCCGTTTACCGGAGGAACACTTTGTGTGCTACCAAACGTCACAACGTAACTGGGTGATTATAAAGGTGCTCTACAGGTGTCTCCAAAGGTACATGTTGGGTTGGCGTATTTCGAGATTAGGATTTGTCGCTCCGATTGTCGGAGAGGTATCTCTGGGCCCTCTCGGTAATACACATCACTTAAGCCTTGCAAGCAATGCAACTAATAAGTTAGTTGGAAGATGATGTATTACGGAACGAGTAAAGATACTTGCCGGTAACGAGATTGAACTAGGTATTGAGATACCGACGATCGAATCTCGCGCAAGTAACATACCGATGACAAAGGGAACAACGTATGTTGTTATGCGGTCTGACCGATAAAGATCTTCGTAGAATATGTAGGAGCCAATATGAGCATCCAGGTTCCGCTATTGCTTATTGACCGGAGACTTGTCTCGGTCATGTCTACATTGTTATCGAACCCGTAGGGTCCGCACGCTTAACGTTACGATGATAGTTTCATTATGAGTTTATATATTTTGATGTACCAAAGGTTGTTCGGAGTCCCGGATGTGATCAAGGACTTGACGAGGAGTCTAGAAATGGTCGAGACATAAATATCAATATATTGGACGACTATATTTGGACACCGGAAAGGTTCCGGGTAAGATTGGGACAATACCGGATCACCGGGAGTTATCGGAACCCCCCGGGAGGTATATGGGCCTTATTGGGCCTTAGTGGAAAGGAGGGGAAAGGAGCAAGGGAGGGGGCGCGCCCCCCCAAGCCCAATCCGAATTGGGAGGGGGGCCGCCCCCCTTTCCTTCCTCCCTCCTTCCTCTTCCTTCCCTCTCCTACTCCTAATAGGAAAAAGGGGAGTCCTACTCCCGGTGGGAGTTGGACTCTCCCCCTTGGGCGCGCCACCCTCCTTGGCCGGCCCCCTCCTCCACTCCTTTATATACGAGGGCAGGGGGCACCCCAGAGACACAACAATTGATCATTGATCTCTTAGCCATGTGCGGTGCCCCCCTTCACCATAATCCTCGATAATATTGTAGCGGTGCTTAGGCGAAGCCCTGCGACGGTAGAACATCAAGATCGTCACCATGCCGTCGTGCTGACGGAACTCATCCCCGACACTTTGCTGGATCAGAGTCTGGGGATCGTCATCGAGTTGAACGTGTGTAAAAACTCGGAGGTGCCGTAGTTTCGGTGCTTGAGGGACATCAACCGCGTTGTTATAACGCTTCCGCTTCCGGTCTATGAGGGTACGTAGACAACACTCTCCCCTCTCGTTGCTATGCATCACCATGATCTTGCGTGTGCGTAGGATTTTTTTTTTGAAATTACTACGTTCCCCAACACTCCTAGTGGCCATTTGGGACTTGCCTAATATCTAGGAGTCCTAGGCACGGTTGGGTTACCCACGACCGTATTGATGAGAGTCCTGTAATTAGGGGAACACGATCTCTGCTTTGACAAGACGTGTCAAGAAACCGCCTCGCGTTATATGTGGAGCTAGTTGAAGAAAAACGGTTCGAATAATCACCGAGCCATGGCCTGATGTCATGTGGCCAAAGCGTGTCAGCAGATTAAGATTTGTGGAAATATTATTCTCTCTACGATGGTATGTGGAATTTATATTGCAGGGTCGGACACTATCGTGGTATTCAAACTCTTTGGTGATGTGTTCGGAGGAGGAACCCGCCTTGCAGTGCCGAAGACAACACCGCGCGTCGGACTCATCGTCATTGAAGCCTGGTTCAGGGGCTACTGAGGGAGTCCTGGATTAGGGGGTATCCGGACAGCCGGACTATAACCTTTGGCCGGACTGTTGGACTATGAAGATACAAGATTGAAGACTTCGTCCCGTGTCTGGATGGGACTCTCCTTGGCGTGTAAGGCAAGCTTGGCAATACGGATATGTAGATCTCCTTCCTTGTAACCGACTCTGTGTAACCCTAGCCCCCTCCGGTGTCTATATAAACCGGAGGGTTTAGTCCATAGGACACAATAACAACAATCATACCATAGGCTAGCTTCTAGGGTTTAGCCTCTCCGATCTCGTGGTAGATCAACTCTTGTAATACCCATATCATCAAGAATAAATCAAGCAGGACGTAGGGTTTTACCTCCTGAAAGTGCAACTATCCCTAGGTGGTTTTGGTAATTCATAATTATTTCAGGAAAGCTCAATGATTGGCATGGCATGGATGTGAAAGTGGAACCCTCAAAATGCTAAGGGAAAAGGATTGGCTCGAGCTCAAAAGCTCAAGACTCTTCATTTTATATTTTAGTGATCCAAGATCACATTGAGTCTTTAGGAAAAGCCAATACTATCAAGGAGGGATGAGGTGTTGCTTAATGAGCCTCTTGCTTCATGTGCTTAGTGATATGCTCCAAAACCCTCAACTACTTTCCCATATCCACATATGACCTAAACCCTAAGCCAAACTCGGTCCTACCGATTCTTCTGGCGCCACCGAGTTTTCATTTGTCATAAGCCACTGCCAAACCCTAGCAATTCGGTCCTACCGATAGGGATCTCGGTCTCACCGAGATGGGGTTGCAAACTCTCTGTTTCCCTTTCATAAATTTTCGGTCTCACCGAAAGGGCGAATCGGTCCCACCGAGATTGCAATGTAAATTCAGTGTTTCCCCTTTGTAACTTTTCGGTCTCACCGAAAGAGCAAATCGGTCCCACCGAGTTTGCCTGACCAACTCTCTGGTTAGCTAATTACCAAATTTGGTCTCACCGAGTTTGTGTAATCGGTCTCACCGAGATTACGTTATGCCCAAACCCTAACCATATCGGTCCTACCGAGTTGCATGTCAGTCCCATCGAAAATCTCTAACGGTCACTAGGTTTACATTTTCGGTCCGACCGAGTTCGTGATTCGGTCCCACCGAGATTGGAAAACTGTGTGTAACGGTTGGATTTTGTGTGGAGGCTATATATACCCCTCCACCTCCTCTTCATTCATGGAGAGAGCCATCAGAACACATACACCATTCCAACTCATATGTTTTGAGAGAGAACCACCTACTCATGCGTTGAGACCAAGACATTCCATTCCTACCATATGAATCTTGATCTCTAGCCTTCCGAAGTTGCTTTCCACTCAAATCTTCTTTCCACCAAATCCAAATCCCATGAGAGAGAGTTGAGTGTTGGGGAGACTATCATTTGAATCACAAGAGCAAGGAGTTCATTACCTACACACCATTTGTTACTTCTTGGAGAGTGGTGTCTCCTAGATTGGCTAGGTGTCACTTGGGAGCCTCCGACAAGATTGTGGAGTTGAACCAAGGAGTTTGTAAGGGCAAGGAGATCGCCTACTTCGTGAAGATCTACCGCTAGTGAGGCAAGTCCTGTGTGGGCGATGGCCATGGTGGGATAGACAAGGTTGCTTCTTCATGGACCCTTTGTGGGTGGTTGCTTCTTCATGGACCCTTCGTGGGTGGAGCCCTGTGTGGACTCGCGCAACCGTTACCCTTGGGTGGAGCCCTGTGTGGACTCGCGCAACCGTTACCCTTCATGGGTTGAAGTCTCCATCAACGTGGATGTAGGATAGCACCACCTATCCGAACCACGGGAAAAACATCCGTGTCTCCAATTGCGTTTGAATTCTCCAAACCCTTCCCTTTACATTCTTGCAAGTTGCATGCTTTACTTTCCGCTGCCTATATACTCTTTGCATGCTTGCTTGAATTATGTGATGATTGCTTGACTTGTCCTAAATTAGCTAAAATCTGCCAAGAACTAAAACTGGGAAAAGGTTAAGTTTTTATTGGGTCAAGTAGTCTAATCACCCCCCTTCTAGACATACTTTCGATCCTACAAGTGGTATCAGAGCTTTGGTCTCCATTTGCTTTGATCTCCATAGCTTTGGTGGTCATAGCCTTGGTTTCACAACCTAGGAGAGTATGGCATCTAGCGAGGAAATTATCACCGTAGAGGTCCCTACTTTGATGGTACTAATTTTGCTAGTTGGAAGCATAAAATGAAAATGCATATTCTTGGACATAACCCCGCCGTTTGGGCTATTGTGTGTGTTGGCTTGCAAGGTGACTTATTTGATGGGAGAGAACCAAACCATGAAGCTACCGCGGATGAGTTGAAGATGTAGCAATACAATGCTCAAGCTTGTGATATTCTCTTCAACGGATTGTGCCCCGAAGAATTCAACAAAATCAGCCGTCTTGGGAATGCGAAGGAAATTTGGGACACTTTGATTGATATGCACGAAGGTACCGACTCCGTCAAGGAATCCAAGTTGGATGTGCTTCAAAGCCAACTTGACAAGTTCAAGATGAAGGATGGTGAAGGTGTCGCTGAAATATACTCTAGGCTTGCTCTCATCACAAATGAGATTGCCGGCTTAGGAAGTGAAGAGATGACCGATAAATTCATCATCAAGAAGATTCTAAGAGCCTTGGATGGGAAATATGATACCGTGTCCACATTGATCCAAATGATGCCCAATTACAAAGATCTCAAGCCAACGGAGGTGATTGGAAGAATTGTTGCTCATGAGATGTCACTTAAGGATAAAGAGGAACTTCACAACAAATCAAGTGGTGCCTATAAAGCCTCATGTGAAGCCCCTACATCATCAAGTGAGAAACAAGACTTCAATGAAGAATTGAGCTTAATGGTGAAGAACTTCAACAAGTTCTACAAGAGTAGAAGCAAAGATAGAAGCTTCAAGTCAAGGTCCTACAATGACAAAAGATCTTCTAGTCGAGAGCGAAACTGCTACAATTGTGGAAGACCCGGACACTATTCCAATGAGTGTACGGCTCCCCACAAGAGAAGAGAAGATTCTCCAAAAAGAAGAAGCAAAGAATCACCACCAAGAGAGAGGAGGAGTAGAGATGATCGTTATGAACGAAGATACTCATGGAGAAGCAAGGATTCGGAAAGGAAGGAAAAATCATCAAGGATCTACACAAGACGAAGACATCAAGCTCATGTTGGTGAATGGATATCCGACTCTAACTCCGACAGCCACTCCGAGAGAAGTTATCACTCCGACTCTGAAGATACTCAAGATGAAGGTGTTGCCGGTCTAGCACTTGTGTCAACCAACTCCTACGACATATGACTCACCAAATGAAGGATTTGGAAGATGCTTCATGGCCAAAGGTCCTAAGGTAACACACCCCGAGTATGTTGATTTCAATAGTGATGAAGATGACTTGTTAGGTGATGATTTGCTTGTTGACAACTCTAGTGATGAATACTACGATGAAACATCAATTAATCATGCTAATGAAGATAAAACGAATGACAATGATAAGGAGAAGATTGAGGCCCTAACTAAAGAACTAAACACTCTTAAGTTAGCTCATGAAACCATCTTCGAAGATCATCGAGAACTTTTAAGAGCTCATGAGAAATTACGCTTTAAAAAGCTCAATCTTGAGCAAGAGCATGAGTTCTTAAAAGCAATCAATGATGATCTCCGCAAGAAAAGTTCTTCTTACATTGCCAAGCGTTTACTCTTATCCACTTACATGCCTCAAGTCAAGTCTAGTAACAAGAACAAGAAAGATTCTTCCTCTAGTAGTAACAATGATCATGCTAAATCCAATATTGTTACTTCTAGTAGCTCTCTTGATTCCACTAATGATTCCCTTAGCCAAGTTACACTTGAGCAAGAAAATAGTTTATTGAAAGGAATTATAGAGAAAGGAGTGTACAAAAGCCTTGCCGGGAGTAAGCAATTCGAGGAAATTGTGCGCAAGCAAGGAATGCACCGGAAGAATCAAGGTGTTGGTTTTGAACGAAAGTTCAATGCCAATGGAGTTGAGTGGGAAGAAGATCAATACCCCAAGACAAAGTTTGTCCCTCAACAAGAGAAGTATACTTCTTTCAAGGGGACACAAGCTCAAGATGATCTTCCACCACAAGACTACAAGCAAAAAGGCAAGGACAAGCTTCAAGAGGAAATTGATGCATTTGAAGAAGCTCCAAAGACCTTAGTCAAGTGGATTCCCAAGACTACTTCAAGTTCCACTTCATCAAGTACGACTACAACTCCAAGGATTCCCATAAAGATGATGTGGATCCAAAAGAAGAAGAACTAGAGAGTTCTTGAGGGTGACTCCGCCAACATACTTCACTCTCATCATTTTGGCAAGAACAAGTGCAATCAACTCCCACATCGTGCACTAGTTCAAGGAGTCACAAACCCTCTTGTTGGTAAGACAAGGGACAAGGTAACCTAAAAGTTTTCATGGACATCATCTTGTGTGTGCATTACTCTATGTCTATGGATATCCTTGTTTGTTCCTTGTGGGACTAACCCATGTAGATATTGAAAGTGCAATTCACTCAAATGGATAGCTCCAAGTGATCTACATCAACATTGAGCATCCACATCTTCAACATCTACATGAAGTCATCATCGACAAAACCCAAGGTTAGTTCATCCCTCTTAGGGGGGATATCACATCTAGGGGGAGCTTTACTCTAAGACTTGAGCTAAAGCAACTCTAAAGATGTGAACACAACAATGCTTTATGTAAAAGTGGTAACCCCACTTGAGCTTAAACGATGAGTATGACCTATGATCAAGTGTTCTCACTTGACTCCTAAGTCAATATACTCATATATAGATGACCTAGTCATCGCAAATTGCTTGATAGATGCTAGAATTGGTTGTGCATGCCTTGTCACATATTTCATTTGCCATCTTATTGTGTGAGCATGCTGGTTGCATCTTTTACTCATTCGAGGACATCCACTTGTTGTTTTGATTGTTTGGTTTTATCTTCTTCTGCCAAGTGGATGGACAAGAATGCCTAAGAACCTCCTCTAGCTATCTATGCTTTTCTCGTCTCAAACTCTATTCATGCTGCATCACAAAATTTGATCAAGTCAGATTCGAACCACTCTGTGTGAGGAGCGCTCGGAGTCCCCGATTCGTCATAGACTTAAACTTCCAAAACCTCTTTATGATTCTCGGTCTGACCGATACTCCACTTTCGGTCCTACCGAGATCATTAAGTTGATCTAGGTTTTCGATCTCGGTGCAACCGATTTGAACATTTTGGTCACACCGAGTTTCAGTAACTGCCTGCAGTTATGAATCTCGATGCCACCGAGTTGTTCCACTCGGTCACACCGACAGGGTCGGGCTATATATAGTCACGGGCAAAATTTGGAAATTTCTCCGAACCCCTTCGCCCGCGTGATAGCCTGCTCTGCCAACGTGGTCTCCGGATCATCTTCTTGCCGCCAGCCGCCTCCAGTCGCTGGTCTCCGTCGCTGTCAACGGGAATTCTGCCCCGCCGTTGCCGCCGTAGCAAGTCTCCGCTGAACTAGGATATGGACTTGATCACAGTGCTATTTCCCGTCCAATTCCTAGCACATTGTGTTCTTCATGATTCTTGCCACGATTGAAACACTCCTATCCAGTCAATGCGCCCATAGATTAGCTTTGATTTGAAAATTTTAGGGTTAGGTTTCCGCCGAAACCATCTCGGACCCACTGAGTTGAAAAACTCGGTCCCACCGATTTGGCTTATGCCATTGCACAAGTGAGACTCGGTCTGACCGAGAATTACTTATCGGTGTGACCGATTTTAGAACTCAGTGAAACCCTAGCAGTCTCGGTGCCACCGAACTGTGACTCGGTCTGACCGAGTTCACTAGTTTAGGTGCCAAAACTGCTTCGGTATCACCGAGTTTAAAAATCGGTAGATCCGAGATGATTTCAGTGGGAAACTAAAACTAAGTTTTTGGATAATTCTTTTGCAAAAATCTCTGCATTTTGTGATGCTCATCTAGTCTATCTCATCTATAAACTATTCACAGGGTCAGCAGTTAGTTTGTAGCATGTCTGATCAAAGTGATAGCCAGAATATGTCAGAGCAGCAGGTGCACATGAGTGAGGGCACTAGTCCCTCCAGCTCTTCTGATGAAGGCAACAGGAGCACTCCTAGCAATTTGCCAAAGGCTGCCACGAGACAAAGGAAGAAGAGAACTTCAGACTCCGAAGATGAAGACTATGTGTCAGAGGAAGAGGCCACTTCCAAGAGAGTTGAGCCAGCTCAAGGCACAAAGCCAGGCCTAAAGATCAAAAGGCCAGCAGGCAGGCAACCCATGTCAAAGGCAAGAGACTCAACTAAGAAGCCCACTCCCCAAAAGCCAGTTGCTGCAGAAGGCAAGAAGAGGAAGGAAAGGGTCAAGAAGACTGTAGCCAGAGTGTTAGGAAAGGCTTCCATCATGGAAGAGGAAGAGGAAGAAGAGGTAGCTGCACCAGCACCCAAGGCACCCAAGCTGATGGGTGATGCCATAAGATCAGGGGCTACTGCATCTAAGCCCAAAGCTGCCTCCAAGCCCAAGTCTGCACCCAAGAGGAATACAAGGAGCATTCCTGCAGCTGAGAAGAACAAGGCCCCAGTGCCTAAGACTGTTGCTGAAGAAGAGGAAGAGAATGTTCTGAGAAAGCTCAAGCCCAAGATCCCAGACCACAACGATGCTCATCCTGTGGCTGAGGACATGAAGCTCAGGAGAGATTCAGGGCTGAGGAAGTGGAGAGAAGTAGACCCATATGCTTCAAGGAGAAGGATAGCAGTTGACTACAGGTTTCACACCAAGGAGCAATAGGATTTCTATGAGACTGTTTTGCTTGATAAGAAGCCAATAGTCTGTGATATGAGATGGGTTGATTGGCAATACATTAAGGACAATGAAGAGTACTACCCAGGAGTTCAGGACAGCTTCAAGGCGTGTGGAGTAGAGGACTTTGTTGGGCAGAAGCTCACAAAGTGGAACGAGGAACTCATCATGCAGTTCTACTCCACAGCTCACTTTTATCCAGATGGGAGGATCACATGGATGTCTGAGGGTACGAGGTACCAATCCACTGTTGAGGAATGGGCAAAGTTGGTTAATGCCCCAGAGGAGCATGATGATGACATGGACATATATGCCAAGAAGAAGATGGACCACAATTCCATGTCCAATATGTATAAGGAAATTCCAAATGAGGCACTTGACACTTTCAAATTTGGCTCAGTGCACTATCTTCTGTCAGGACTGCCAACCATCAATTGGATCTTGAGGCACACCTTGTTGCCCAAGTCAGGTGATCACAAGATGATCAGAGGCCATGCGATCAACTTGCTACATGTATTTGATGTGCCTCAGAAGTTCAAGGTGATGAGCCTCATAGTGGAAACTATCAAAAGGACTGCAGCAGATCGGAAGAGGAGTTGCGGATATGCCCCTTAGATCCAGGAGCTCATCAACTCCAAGATGGGCACGGGCATATACTTATTGGACAAGGAACACCTGCCTATCCATCCAGATTTTGAAGATAACCAAGTGGTCATGACTGAGAATGAGCCATCATCAGTTCAAGCACAAGCAAAGAAGGAGAAGGCAAGAAAGGAGAAAGCTGCCAAGATGCCAACTCAAGAGGAGGCATCTGAGTATTTCTTGAAGACTAAACAAGAGCAGCTTGGTTACTTGATTGCATCCACGCTGAGGATTGAGCAAAGTCTGGCCACCCTCACTCAGAATCAGCAGAGCCTAGAGAGAATCATGGAACAGAAGTTCTATGACTTGGATGTCAAAGTAACAGAAGTTCAGTATGCAGTGGAGCAGCTCCAGGAGGACATGCAGGAGAGGAGAGGCAGGACTACCACTCATGCCTTTGCCAGAGTGCCACGAGGCCCGAGGTCATCTGCCGTGCCAGTTGCTGACACCAGAGCCACCACTTCAGCACCAGCTACAGCCTTAGTTCCACCAGCTCCAGCATCTACTTCAGCTCCAATTCCAGCGTCTACTTCAGCGTCTACCGAAGCCTTCGTCCTTGGAGTGATCCGGACTCCACCACCACCAGAAGATCAAGCCTGAGCGTCGATCTAGCACTATGCATTTTCTAGGAACTTTTTGGCAACTTGTTGCCAAAGGGGGAGAAGATGTATAGATCATAGGCTTCGAGAGAGAGTGTGTTGGTTTTTTTTCTCTCTTGCTTTATTTGGTGGTTTTCGAACTTGTTTGCTTTTGAGTGCTAGAGATACTACGTCATTATTTGTGAGACATTGATGATCATGTGTTTGATCATAAGCTACACTTAATGTTTTCTTAATGCTATTATCTTATCTATCTTATGTGATCATTCACTATTCTTGGTGATGAGTGCATGTATTTCATTATTATCATTTTAAGCGCTCCACCAAGATGTATGTGACATGGAAGAGTAACCCATGACTCTAACTCCTTGTGCATTTGCAGTCCAAAGCAAATTTTAAATATGCACAAATTTAGGGGGAGCTCTTACTTATCACGTACTTCTCAAAGCGACGATATATTTCATGCTTATTATCATTTATCGAAGCTTTGATCTATATGTTGTCATCAATTACCAAAAAGGGGGAGATTGAAAGTGCAACTATCCCTAGGTGGTTTTGGTAATTCATAACAACATATAGCTCATTGAGCTAATGCTATTCCAAGATAATTATTTCAGGAAAGCTCAATGATTGGCATGGCATGGATGTGAAAGTGGAACCCTCAAAATGCTAAGGGAAAAGGATTGGCTCAAGCTCAAAAGCTCAAGACTCTTCATTTTATATTTTAGTGATCCAAGATCACATTGAGTCTTTAGGAAAAGCCAATACTATCAAGGAGGGATGAGGTGTTGCTTAATGAGCCTCTTGCTTCATGTGCTTAGTGATATGCTCCAAAACCCTCAACTACTTTCCCATATCCACATATGACCTAAACCCTAAGCCAAACTCGGTCCTACCGATTCTTCCGGCGCCACCGAGTTTTCATTTGTCATAAGCCACTGCCAAACCCTAGCAATTCGGTCCTACCGATAGGGATCTTGGTCTCACCGAGATGGGGTTGCAAACTCTCTGTTTCCCTTTCGTAACTTTTCGGTCTCACCGAAAGAGCGAATCGGTCCCACCGAGATTGCAATGTAAATTCAGTGTTTCCCCTTTGTAACTTTTCGGTCTCACCGAAAGAGCAAATCGGTCCCACCGAGTTTGCCTGACCAACTCTCTGGTTAGCTAATTACCAAATTCGGTCTCACCGAGTTTGTGTAATCGGTCTCACCGAGATTACGTTATGCCCAAACCCTAACCATATTGGTCCTACCGAGTTGCATGTCAGTCCCACCGAAAATCTCTAACGGTCACTAGGTTTACATTTTCGGTCCGACCGAGTTCGTGATTCGGTCCCACCGAGATTGGAAAACTGTGTGTAATGGTTGGATTTTGTGTGGAGGCTATATATACCCCTCCACCTCCTCTTCATTCATGGAGAGAGCCATCAGAACACATACACCATTCCAACTCATATGTTCTGAGAGAGAACCACCTACTCATGTGTTGAGACCAAGACATTCCATTCCTACCATATGAATCTTGATCTCTAGCCTTCCCAAGTTGCTTTCCACTCAAATCTTCTTTCCACCAAATCCAAATCCTATGAGAGAGAGTTGAGTGTTGGGGAGACTATCATTTGAAGCACAAGAGCAAGAAGTTCATTACCTACACACCATTTGTTACTTCTTGGAGAGTGGTGTCTCCTAGATTGGCTAGGTGTCACTTGGGAGCCTCCGACAAGATTGTGGAGTTGAACCAAGGAGTTTGTAAGGGCAAGGAGATCGCCTACTTCGTGAAGATCTACCGCTAGTGAGGCAAGTCCTGTGTGGGCGATGGCCATGGTGGGATAGACAAGGTTGCTTCTTCGTGGACCCTTTGTGGGTGGTTGCTTCTTCGTGGACCCTTCGTGGGTGGAGCCCTGTGTGGACTCGCGCAACTGTTACCCTTGGGTGGAGCCCTGTGTGGACTCGCGCAACCATTACCCTTTGTGGGTTGAAGTCTCCATCAACGTGGATGTAGGATAGCACCACCTATCCGAACCACAGGAAAAACATCCGTGTCTCTAATTGCGTTTGAATTCTCCAAACCCTTCCCTTTACATTCTTGCAAGTTGCATGCTTTACTTTCCGCTGCCTATATACTCTTTGCATGCTTGCTTGAATTATGTGATGATTGCTTGACTTGTCCTAAATTAGCTAAAATCTGCCAAGAACTAAAATTGGGAAAAGGTTAAGTTTTTATTGGGTAAAGTAGTCTAATCACCCCCCTCTAGACATACTTTCGATCCTACACCTCCATCAAGAGGGCCCGAACCTGGGTAAAACATCGTGTCCCCTGCCTCCTGTTACCATCCACCTAGACGCACAGTTCGAGACCCCCTACCCGAGATCCGCCGGTTTGACACCGACAGTTATGTTTACTAACCGTAGACATGAGTTGTCATTTGATTAACGAGATTACATCATTATAGAATGATGTGATTGACTTGACCCATTCCATTAGCTTAGCACTTGATTGTTTAGTATGTTGCTATTGCTTTCTTCATGAATTATACATGTTCCTATGACTATGAGATTATGCAACTCCCGTTTACCGGAGGAACACTTTGTGTGCTACCAAACATCACAACGTAACTGGGTGATTATAAAGGTGCTCTACTGGTGTCTCCGAAGGTACTTGTTGAGTTGGCGTATTTTGAGATTAGGATTTGTCACTCCGATTGTCGGAGAGGTATCTCTGGGCCCACTCGGTAATGCACATCACTATAAGCCTTGCAAGCATTGTAACTAATGAGTTAGTTGCGGAATGATGTATTACGGAACGAGTAAAGAGACTTGCCGGTAACGAGATTGAACTAGGTATTGAGATACCGACGATCGAATCTCGGGCAAGTAACATACCGATGACAAAGGGAACAATGTATGTTGTTATGCGGTTTGACCGATAAAGATCTTCGTAGAATATGTGGGAACCAATATGAGCATCCATGTTCCGCTATTGGTTATTGACCGGAGACGTGTCTCGATCATGTCTACATAGTTCTCGAACCCGTAGGGTCCGCACGCATAAAGTTCGATGACGATTGATATTTTGTGTTTTGCATGTGCGTGTGCAAGTCTCTTTACTCGTTTCGTAATACATCATCCCGCAACTAACTCATTAGTTGCAATGCTTGCAAGGCTTAAGTGATGTGTATTACCGAGTGGGCCCAGAGATACCTCTCCGACAATCGGAGTGACAAATCCTAATCTCGAAATACGCCAACCCAACAAGTACCTTCGGAGACACCTGTAAAGCACCTTTATAATCACCCAGTTACGTTGTGACGTTTGGTAGCACATAAAGTGTTCCTCCGGTAAATGGGAGTTGCATAATCTCATAGTCATAGGAACATGTATAAGTCATGAAGAAAGCAATAGCAACAAACTAAACGATCAAGTGCTAAGCTAACGGAATGGGTCAAGTCAATCACATCATTCTCCTAATGATGTGATCCCATTAATCAAATGACAACTCTTTGTCTATGGCTAGGAAACATAACCATCTTTGATCAATGAGCTAGTCAAGTAGAGGCATACTAGTGACACTCTGTTTATCTATGTATTCACACATGTATCATGTTTCTGGTTAATACAATTCTAGCATGAATAATAAACATTTATCATGATATAAGGAAATAAATAATAACTTTATTATTGCCTTTAGGGCATATTTCCTTCAGTCTCCCACTTGCACTAGAGTCAATAATCTAGTTCACATCTTTATGTGATTAGTTCAGATCTCCATGTGACTAATACCCAAAGGGTTTACTAGAGTCTATAATCTAGTTCACATCGCTATGTGATTAACACCCAAAGAGTGATCATGTTTTGCTTGTGAGAGAAGTTTAGTCTACGGGTTTGCAACATTCAGATCCGTATGTATTTCGCAAATTTCTATGTCTACAATGCTCTACATGGAGCTACTCTAGCAAATTGCTCCCACTTTCAATATGTATCCAGATTGAGACTTAGAATCATCTAGATCTATGTAAAAAGCTTGCATCGATGTAAATCTTTACGACGAACTCTTTTATCACCTCCATAACTGAGAAATATTTCCTTAGTCCTCTAAGGATAATTTTGACCGTTGTCCAGTGATCTACTCCTAGATCACTATTGTACTCCCTTGCCAGAAAGATGCTAAGGTATACAATAGGACTGGTAAATACCATAGCATACTTTATAGAACCTATGACTGAGGCATAGGGAATGACTTATCATTCTCTTTCTATTTTCTGTTGTGGTCGGGTTTTGAGTCTTTACGCAACTTCACACCTTGCAACACAGGCAAGAACTCCTTGTTTGACTGTTCCATTTTGAACTACTTCAAAATCTTGTCAAGGTATGTACTTATTGAAATAACTTATCAAGCGTCTTGATCTATCTCTATAGATCTTGATGCTCAATGTGTAAGCAGCTTCATCGAGGTCTTTCTTTGAAAAACTTCTTTCAAATACTCCTTTATTATTTCCAGAAAATTCTACATTCTTTCCGATCAACAATATGTCATTCATATATACTTATCAGAAATGTTGTAGTGCTCCCACTCACTTTCTTGTAAATACAGGCTTCACCGCAAGTTTGTATAAAACCATATGCTTTGATCACTTTATCAAGGCATATATTCCAACTCCGAGATGCTTGCACCAGTCCATAGATGGATCGTTGGAGCTTGCTCACTTTGTTAGCACCTTTAGGGTCGACAAAACCTTCTGGTTGCATCATATACAACTCTTTTTTTAAAAGAAATCCATGAAGGAATACAGTTTTGACATCCATTTGCCAGATTTCATAAAAAGCGGCAACTGCTAACATGATTCGGACAAACTTTTAAGCATCGATACGAGTGAGAAAATCTCATCGTAGTCAACACCTTGAACTTGTCGAAAACACTTTGCGACAATTCGAGCTTTGTAGATAGTAACACTACTATCAGCGTCTGTCTTCCTCTTGAAGATTCATTTATTTTTAATGACTCATCGATCATCAGGCAAGTCAATCAAAGTCCATACTTTGTTCTCATACATGGATCCAATCTCAGATTTCATGGCCTCAAGCCATTTCGCGGAATCTGGGCTCATCATCGCTTCCTCATAGTTCGTAGGTTCGTCATGGTCAATTAACATGACCTCCAGAACAGGATTACCGTACCACTCTGGTGCGGATCTCACTCTGGTTGACCTACGAGGTTCGGTACTAACTTGATCTGAAGTTACATGATCATCATCATTAGCTTCCTCGCTAATTGGTGTAGGAGTCATAGAAACATATTTCTGTGATGAACTACTTTCCAATAAGGGAGCAGGTACAGTTACCTCATCAAGTTCTACTGTCCTCCCACTCACTTCTTTCGAGAGAAACTCCTTCTCTAGAAAGGATCCATTCTCAGCAACAAATATCTTGCCTTCGGATCTGTGATAGAAGGTGTACCCAACAGTTACTTTTGGGTATCCTATGAAGACGCACTTCTCTGACTTGGGTTTGAGCTTATCAAGATGAAACTTTTTCACATAAGCATCGCAACCCCAAACTTTAAGAAACGACGGCTTAGGTTTCTTGCTAAACCATAGTTCATACGGTGTCGTCTCAACAGATTTAGATGGTGCCCTTTTTAATGTGAATGCAGCTGTCTCTAATGCATAACCGCAAAACGATAGTGGTAAATCGGTAAGAGACATCATAGATTGCACTATATCAAATAAAGTATGGTTATGACGTTCGGACACACCATTACGCTGTGGTGTTCCAGGTGGCATGAGTTAGTGAAACTATTCCACATTGTTTTAATTGAAGGCCAAACTCGTAACTCAACTATTCGCCTCTACGATCAGATCATAGAAACTTTATTTTCTTGTTACGATGATTTTCCACTTCACTCTGAAATTCTTTGAACTTTTCAAATGTTTCAGACTTAAGTTTCTTCAAGTAGATATACCCATATCTACTCAAATCATCAGTGAACGTCAGAAAAATAACGATACCCGCCGCGAGCCTCAACACTCATCGGACTGCATACATCAGTATGTATTATTTCCAACAAGTCTGTTGCTCGCTCCATTGTTCCGGAGAACGGAGTCTTAGTCATCTTACCCATGAGGCATGGTTCGCAAGCATCAACTGATTCATAATCAAGTGATTCCAAAAGCCCATCAGCATGGATTTTCTTCATGCGCTTTACACCGATATGACCTAAATGGCAGTAACACAAATAAGTTGCACTATCATTATCAACTTTGCATCTTTTGGCATCAATATTATGAATATGTGTATCACTATGATCGAGATCCAACAAACTATTTTCATTGGGTATATGACCATCGAAGGTTTTATTCATGTAAACGGAATAACAATTATTCTCTAATTTTAAATGAATAACCGTATTGCAATAAACATGATCAAATAATATTCATGCTCAACGCAAATGCCAAATAACATTTATTTAGGTTTAACACTAATCTCGAAAGTATAGGGAGTGTGCCATGATGATCATATCAATCTTGGAACCACTTCCAACACACATCGTCACTTCACCCTTAACTAGTCTCTATTTATTCTGTAACTCCTATTTCGAGTTACTAATTTTTAGCAACCGAACAAGTATCAAATACCCAGGGGCTACTATAAATACTAGTAAGGTACACATCAAAAACCTGTATATCAAATATACCCTTGTTCACTTTGCCATCCTTCTTATCCACTAAATATTCAGGGCATTTCCGCTTCCAGTGACCAGTCCCTTTGCAGTAGAAGCACTTAGTCTCAGGCTTAGGTCCAGACTTGGGCTTCTTCACTTGAGCAGCAACTTGCTTGCCATTCTTCTTGAAGTTCCCTTTCTTTCCCTTTGCCCTTTTCTTGAAACTAGTGGTCTTGTTAATCATCAACACTTGATGCTCTTTCTTGATTTCTACCTTCATCGATTTCATCATCATGAAAAGCTCGGGAATCGTTTACGTCATCCCTTGCATACTATAATTCATCACGAAGTTCTACTAACTTGGTGATGGTGACTAGAGAATTCTTTCAATCACTATTTTATCTGGAAGATTAACTCCCACTTGATTCAAGCATTGTAGTACCCAGACAATCTGAGCACATGCTCACTGCTTGAGCTATTCTCCTCCATCTTTTAGCTATAGAACTTTGCTAGAGACTTCATATCTCTCAACTCAGGTATTTTCTTGAAATATTAACTTCAACTCCTGGAACATCTCATATGATCCATGACGCTCAAAACGTCTTTGAAGTCCCGATTCTAAGCTGTTAAGCATGGTGCACTGATACGTCTCCAACGTATCTACTTTTCCAAACACTTTTGCCCTTGTTTTGGACTCTAACTTGTATGATTTGAATGGAACTAACCCGAACTGACGTTGTTTTCAGCAGAATTTCCATGATGTTGTTTTATGTGCAGAAAACAAAAGTTCTCGGAATGACCTAAAACTCCACAGAATATCTTACAATAAATAATAAAAAATCCTCGCCAAAGATGAAGACCAGGGGGCCCACACCCTTTTCACGAGGGTGGGGGCGCCCCCCCTAGGGCACGCCCCCCTACCTCGTGGGCCCCCTGGAGACCCCCCGACTCCAACTCTATATAACTGCTTTCGGGGAGAAAAAAATAAGAGAGAAGAAATCATCGCGTTTTACGATACGGAGCCGCCGCCAATCCCTAAAACCTCTCGGGAGGGCTGATCTGGAGTCCGTTCGGAGCTCCGGAGAGGGGGATTCGTCGCCGTCGTCATCATCAACCATCCTCCATCACCAATTTCATGATACTCACCGTCGTGCGTGAGTAATTCCATCGTAGGCTTGCTGGACGGTGATTGGTTGGATGAGATTCTGTAACATCCCAAAATTCTAAATTTTGGAATGTTATATTAAATAGATAGAATTGATTGATTGTTGGATTGATTGACTGAAAGTGAGTGAATTCGAACTTTTTGAAAGTTAAATGAGAGGGAATAAAAGGACTTTCCCAAACTTTCACCTTTTGCATTTTGATCTCCGTGAGTTCAAATTCTTTTCAAATACAAAACCCTCAAGAGAAGATGACATGACTTCTTCCATTTAAGTAAATGAAAAGGGTTGTTGAAAATATTTGAATTTCATTTGAAAATATTTCAAATTTATAAAATTCAAGCAACTCAATGATTTTCATGAGAGAAGATAAAATGACTTCTTCAAAATATATGAAATATGAGTTGGGAGTTTCAAGGATCAAATTCAAAGTCCTTTTGAAATTATTTTCAATTTGGAATTATTTGAGTTTTATTCAAATTACTTTTCTCCAAAAATAAAATATATGGAAATTAGGGTAACATGATTCCCTACAACAGAAAATTGGAGAGAAATAAATTTGAACTAATTTTGGTATTTTTAAAATGGTTTTTATTGGATTTTATTAGGGCAGTAGCACTCTTTGAATTATCTGAATTTGTGTGTATTTTATTTGATGTTAGGAAAATGTTCACCTTGTAGGAAATCTTTTTCTGGAAATTTTGATATATTATATGCCTATATAATATATTCCTTTTTTCTGTTTTTTTATTTGTCTAAGTAAATGTAAAAAAAAAACTTAGGACCGATCGGACCGGGCCGGCCCAGTCGCCAGGCCACGACCAACCGGCCCGTCACCGCGCCCCGCTTGTCCCTGAGCTCGGGACAGAGTCCCGAGCCGCCACGGCATCGCCGCCGCCTCCGTGCTGCCGCCGGCCTCCTCTTACCCCTCCCCCACGCCATCCCTCGCCCCCTCTCCTTAAATACCCGAGGCCCCGGGCCCCGCCTTTCTCTCCTCGCACCGAGCCGCCGCTCGCTCCCGCCGCTGCCGCTCGGATCTAGCGCCGCCGCCGCCCAACGCCCTCGCCACCACTCGCCACCGCTGCAGCTGCTGCTGCTGCCGCTTGCGCCGCCACCTTGCCCCGCGCCGCAAGTCGCTGCCGCACCACGCCGGAGCCGCCGCACCGCCATCCCGTCTCGCCGGAGTAACCACCGCCGTCGCCGGTTCTTTTAGGTGAATCGGTATAAACCGTAACCCGCCTCGTTTTTTTAGTTCGGTTTTATATTAGATCGGTTTTTTTAGTTAGTCCTATTGTGTGCACGTTCGCTGTTTATCCCTTCGCAGCGAACGAATTCATTCGTTAGCGTTCGGTAACAAACGTTCGTTATTTAGAATTTCCCCTTTTTCCTTTAAATTCGGCCAGGGACCTATCCGTGATGTTTTTCTTTACAGATTAGTCCCTAATCTTCAAACGATCACAACTTTTTACTCGTTAGTCCAAATCCAATGAAACCAACGCTCACGTCTTCGTTACGAACTCCTCTATCCATTAAAACAACTCAAACATGTTTTTGAAAGTTTTAAAATTTGAATTAGATCAGATTTGTATTCAAACTTCGTTTGTTCATAACTTGAGTTTAGTAGCTCCGTTTGAGTTGATTCTTTTTGCAAATCGAAGATCTTGACCTAAACTTTCTGATAAGGCCAAATTCATCTAATTTTGGTACTGTTAGAAATTGTTTTATGTTGCAAGAGTTATTTGCTTGGTTTTGACGTTTTCCGAATTGTTTTCATTGTTCTCTCCGATCTTTGAGTGATTGCTTATGTGTGGTTACTATTGCTTGCTTACGATAGATTGACCGGAGTGTGATGAGTAGAACTATCAAGAGTTATGAGTGCGAATCATCTTCATCAACATTGCAGGCAAGTTCACACTTTGATCATATTCCTTTCATACCCAGTTTTTATGCATTAGTTTCACCCTCAAACATTGCATGAGTAGGATTGATAACATGTGGGTATTGGGAAGTAGTTGATGAGGCAGGAACCTATTTGCCCTGCATTCAAACCTTGGGAGTTACTATTACGTTATGCTTATAGTGCCATGCTATGCTCGTAGACGTGGATTGGGTTTTGAGAGTATTCATGACAGATGTGAGATGGTTAATTAATGATTTACTTAAGGTGGCAACTTAAACACACATCTAGGTGGATTGAGGTACCTGGGTATTCCAGGATTGCCTGTCTAGGCACCTGGGTAGACCAGGATTGCCTGTTATTTTATGGACCGCCACCCAGGCTCAAAGGGATCATGAGATTATTCATACTAGAAACTTCCATGTGCAGCCACAAGCTATTATGGGCTCTAGCATAGTTGATTAAGTCGTGCGAACTCTTACAGGGTAGACTAGCAGATGTAGGGGAAAGTAGGTGTAACGGTCTATCCATCGTAAGGTGCAAGCTCTTCTAAAAGACTATGTCTCGGTCATCTGTTTCTCAAACACCATGTAGTGCGAGAAACCAAACGGAGGCGATCGAGTCTTGTGGGGAAAAGTGCGCAAACCTCTGCAGAGTGTATAAACTAATCATGGTTAGCCGTGTCCCGGTTATGGACATCTTGAGTATCTAGTACTTGGATTATCATGTGAATCTCATCATGTTACTTTAAATTAAGTTGTTGGGTTTAATGATGTTACTTAATTGGGATTGAGAATGCTGTCAACCATTCTCAATGTTCAACAACCACCATGATAGTTAAATAAAATTTATTCCTTTGCAGTAGGGAAAAATTGGCTTTTCGCAAAAACCTTATAACCGTAGAGCTTTTCCACCAGCCATATATGCATGTAGTGATAGCCATTATTCATCATTGCTCTATAGTGTGAATTTGCTAGTAGATTCAATGTACTAACCCTTTGTGGCTGCAACGTCTCATGTTGCAGGAGATCTTACGACGAGTAAGTGATACGTTAGGGTTACGATTTCTACACTCAACTTTGCCGTTGGTGTTGATGGGAATCCACAACCTTGTTACTTCCGCTATTTGGATTGAGGTAATAGTATTTACGTTACTTTTACATGTGATTTACCTCTGTTATAAATCCTCGAGTACTGTGTGTCAGCATACCGATCCAGGGATGACACTTAAGCACAGAGACTTGATCCATTCGGGTCGGGTCGCTACAGATTCACCATGTAATCGAGTTAGTTTTGTTAGGGTTTGATCCCTAGTATCCAGTATGTTCTGAGATTGATGTTGCTATGACTTTGCTATGCTTAATGCTTGTCACTAGGGCCCGAGTGCCATGATTTTTGATCTGAACCTATTATGTTTTCATCAATATATGAGAGTTCTAGATCCTATCTTGCAAGTCTATAGTCACCTATTATGTGTTATGATCCGTTAACCCCGAAGTGACAATAATCGGGATACTTACCGGTGATGACCGTAGTTTGAGGATTTCATGTATTCACTATGTGCTAATGCTTTGTTCCGGTTCCCTATTAAAAGGAGGCCTTAATATCCCTTAGTTTCCATTAGGACCCCGCTGGCACGGGAGGGTAGGACAAAAGATGTCATGCAAGTTCTTTTCCATAAGCATGTATAGCTATATTCGGAATACATGCCTACATTACATTGACGAATTGGAGCTAGTTCTGTGTCACCCTATGTTATGACTGTTACATGATGAACTGCATCCGGCATAATTATCCATCATTGATCCGATGCCTACGAGTTTTCCATATACTGGTTTACGCTTATTTACTTTCCCGTTGCTATTGTTACAATCACTACAAAATACCAAAAACATTACTTTGCTTTCGTTACTCTTTTGTTACCGTTACCATCACTATCATATTATTTTGCTACTAAACACTTTGCTGCAGATATTAAGTTTCCAGGTGTGGTTGAATTAACAACTCAGTTGCTAATACTTGAGAATATTCTTTGGCTCCCCTTGTGTCGAATCAATAAATTTGGGTTGAATACTCTACCGTCGAAAGCTGTTGCGATCCCCTATACTTGTGGGTTATCAAGACCAATTTCTGGCGTCGTTGCCGGGGAGCATAGCTCTATTCTTTGAGTCACCTGGGATTTATATCTGCTGGACACTATGAAGAACTTGAGAGATCCAAAAACCAAGATCTATCCCTCAACTACGAGGGGAGGTAAGGAACTGCGATCTAGCTCTGCACTTGATTCACCTTCTGTTATGAGTAAGCTTGCGACACCTAAACCTGCTTCTGCTATTCGTTCTGATATGTGATACATCTCCAACGTATCTATAATTTTTGATTGATCCATGCTATATTATCTACTATTTTAGACATTATTGGGCTTTATTTTCCACTTTTATATTATTTTTGGGACTAACCTATTAACCGGAGGCCCAGCCCAGAATTGCTGTTTTTTGCCTGTTTTAGGGTTTCGGAGAAAAGGAATATCAAACGGAGTCCAAACGGAATGAAACCTTCGGAAACGTGATTTACTCATCAGATACGATCCAGGAGACTTGGACCCTCTGTCAAGAAAGCCACGAGGTGGTCACAAGGGTAGGGGCGCCCCCCTAGGGCGCGCCCCCTGCCTCGTGGGCCCCTCGAAGCTCCACCGACGTACTTCTTCCTCCTTTATATATCCACGTACCCCCAAACGATCGGGGACGGAGCCAAAAACCTAATTCCACCGCCGCAACTTTCTGTATCCACGAGATCCCATCTTGGGGCCTGTTCCGGAGCTTCGCCGGAGGGGGCATCGATCATGAAGGGCTTCTACATCATCATCCAAGCCCCTCTGATGAAGTGTGAGTAGTTTACTTCAGACCTACGGGTCCATAGCTAGTAGCTAGATGGCTTCTTCTCTCTTTTTGGATCTCAATACAATGTTCTCCCCCTCTCTCGTGGAGATCTATTTGATGTAATCTTCTTTTTGCGGTGTGTTTGGTGAGACCGATGAATTGTGGGTTTATGATCCAGTCTATCTATGAATAATATTTGAATCTTCTCTGAATTCTTTTATGTATGATTGGTTATCTTTGCAAGTCTCTTCGAATTATCAGTTTGGTTTGGCCTACTAGATTGATTTTTCTTGCCATGGGAGAAGTGCTTAGCTTTGGGTTCAATCTTGCGGTGTCCTTGCCATCGAGGATAACAAGATGGGTTTTTATCATATTGCATGAAATTATCCCTCTACATCATGTCATCTTGCTTAAGGTGTTACTCTGTTTTTAACTTAATACTCTAGATGCATGCTGGATAGCGGTCGATGAGTGGAGTAATAGTAGTAGATGCAGAATCATTTCGGTCTACTTGTCTCGGACGTGATGCCTGTATACATGATCATACCTAGATATTCTCATAACTATGCTCAATTCTGTCAGTTGCTCAATAGTAATTTGTTCACCCACCGTAGAATACTTATGCTCTTGAGAGAAGCCACTAGTGAAACCTATGGCCCCGAGTCTCTTTCTCATCATATAAATCTCCACCACTTTATTATTTCTTTGCTTTTACTTTGCTTTTATTTTATTTACTTTGCATCTCTATACCAAAAATACCAAAAAATATTATCATCTCTATCAGATCTCACTTTCGTAGGTGACCATGAAGGGATTGACAACCCCTAAGCGCGTTGGTTGCGTTGAGCTATTGTTTTTGTGTAGGTACGAGGGACTCGAGCGTAGCCTCCTACTGGATTGATACCTTGGTTCTCAAAAACTGACAGAAATACTTACGCTACTTTGCTGCATCATCCCTTCCTCTTCGGGGAAATCCAACGCAGTGCTCAAGAGGTAGCAATATGTCGCATGTTATTGATGATGCTACTTCTGCTATACATGATACTTATGATGAAACTACCTCTATGCCTGATACTACTATGCCACTTAGTGATTTTCTCGAGGAACGAATTGCTAGGGCTAGAGAGATTGAAAATATTGAATCTGATTATGAGGATGAAAGTGATGATGAAGAATCACTTGTTATTCCCAAGGGTTATTTATTTGATCAAGATGCTTCTTTAGCTATTTTAGCTTGCAAAGATAGATATGAACTCAAAAGGTTATTAGCTAAATGGAATAAGCAATCTCTAAATGCTAGGATGAACCTGATCCTGCTTTTGCTACTTCACCTATCTGTGTTGCTGATCAGGATTATGAATTTTCTGTTGATCCTGGTATAATCACTTTGGTTGAATCTGATCCTTTTCATGGTTATGAATCTGAAACTGTTGTGGCACATCTTACTAAATTAAATGATATAGCTACCTTGTTCACTAATGATGAGAGATCTCGCTACCTTTATATCCTTAAAATATTTCCATTCTCATTAAAGGGTGATGCTAAGATATGGTCTAATTCTCTTGATCCTGGTTGTGTGCGTAGTCCCCAGGATATGATCTATTACTTCTCTGCTAAATATTTCCCTGCTCATAAGAAACAAGCTGCTTTAAAGGAAATATACAACTTTGTGCAAATTAAAGAAGAGAGTCTTCCACAAGCTTGGGGGAGGCTTCTCAAGTTACTTAATGCTTTGCCTGATCATCCTCTTAAGAAAAATGAAATACTTGATATCTTTTAAAATGGACTAACCGATGCTTCCAGAGATTACCTGGATAGTTCTGCTGGTTCTCTTTTCAGGGAAAGAACACCAGATGAAGCTGAAATCTTATTGAATAATATGTTGACAAATGAAAATAATGGGGAACCTCCTGAGCCAGCTCCTGCTCCAATTAATGATCCTATTCCTAAACCAACTCCGAAGAAGAGAGGTATTCTATTTCTCAGTCCTGAAGATATGCAAGAGGCAAAGAAATCTATGAAAGAAAAAGGTATTAAAGCTGAAGATATTAAGAATTTACCTCCTATTGAAGAAATACGTGGTCTTAATTTACCGCTTGTTGAAGAAACATATGATCTTAATCCTTTATTTATTGAAGAACCTCCAGACCTCGATAACCCGACATAGGTAGTAAAGGTAAATTCTCTCTATAGATATGATAAAGCTGAAATCCCTCCTACTAAAATTGCTAGTTAATGCTTGGATGAGTTTGATAATTTTATCTTTAAGCAAGAAGACTTCAATGCTTATTTTGGTAGACAATTAAAACAAGATGCTGATATGATTAAATACTTGGGTGATTATATGGCTAATATTAGAGGTGAACTTAAACTTGTTAGCAAACATGCTTCTATGGTTACCACTCAAGTAGAACAAGTACTTAAAGCTCAAAAAGAATTGCTCAATGAGATGAATAGTAAGAAAAATAATTATGTTGTTAAAGTGGCTACTAGAACTGGTAGAATGACTCCGGAACCTTTGTATCCTGAAGGCCACCCTAAGAGAATTGAGTAAGATTCTCAGAGAAATAAAATTGATGCACCTAGTTCTTCTAAAAAGAAGAAAAAGAAAAATGATAGAGCTGTGCAAACTTCTAGTGAACCTATTGCTGAACCACCTGATAATCCAAATGATATTTCTATTTCTGATGCTGAAACACAATCTGGTAATGAACATGAACCTAATGAAAATGTTAATGATGATGTTCATAATAATGCTCAACCTAGTAATGATAATGATGTAGAAATTGAACCTGCTGTTGATCTTGATAACCCACAATCAAAGAATCAACGTTACGATAAGAAAGACTTTGTTGCTAGGAAACATGGTAAAGAAAGAGAGCCTTGGGTTCAGAAACCCATGCCCTTTCCTCCCAAACCATCCAAGAAAAAGGATGATGAGGATTTTGAGCGCTTTGCTGAAATGATTAGACCTATCTTTTTACGAATGCGATTAACTGATATACTCAAAACCAATCCTTATGCTAAGTACATGAAAGATATTATTACAAATAAAAGAAAGATACCGAAAGCTGAAATTTCCACCATGCTTGCTAATTATACTTTTAAGGGTGGAATACCAAAGAAACTTGGAGATCCAGGAGTACCTACTATACCATGCTCCATTAAAAGAAACTATGTTAAAACTGCTTTATGTGATCTTGGAGCCGGTGTTAGTGTTATGCCTCTCTCTTTATATCGTAGACTTGATTTGAATAAGTTGGCACCTACTGAAATAGGTTTGCAAATGGCTGATAAATCAACTGCTGTACCTGTCGGTATTTGTGAGGATGTGCCTATTGTGGTTGCAAACATTACTATTTTAACGGACTTTGTTATTCTTGATATTCCCGAGGACGATAGTATGTCTATTATTCTTGGAAGACTTTTTCTTAATACTGCAGGGGCTGTTATTGATTGCAACAAAGGCAATGTCACTTTTCATGTTAATGGTAATGAGCATACGGTACACTTTCCGAGAAAACAACCTCAAGTTCATAGCATCAATTCTATCGGAAAAATTCCATCAATTATATTTGGAGGTTTTGAATTTCCTCTTCCTACTGTCAAGAAGAAATATGATACACTTATTATCGGGGAAGTGCATATCCCCGTTGAGGTAACCTAGTGTTATTCGAAATTTCTCCAGTTTCATGTTAATCGGATGAGTTTGTTAACAAGACTTGATCAACCTTGTTAGTGGATTCCTTTTGACGAGCATGAGATGGATGAAACTAGAAGCACAACCTTCTCTACCCTCTCTATACTTTCTGTTATTTAGTTGAAATAAAGTGAAAATAAATAATTTTCTATCTGTTATCTGATTATCCGTGCAATATAAAAATACCTCGAAAATAAAAGTTCTCCAAATGCCCTAAAAATTAAATATGATTTTTATAGAATATTTGAGGATTTATGGAACAAAGAACACACCAGGGGGGCCAACCACCTTGCCACGAAGGTGGAGGGCGCCCCCTACCTCGTGGGCCCATAGTGGCCCTCCTCCACTTATTCTTTCAGCCACACACTTCATCTTCCTCCCCCAAACACGAAAAACCAACTCAAACCCGAGTCCAAGCTCACTTTGCTGCCATTTTTGATCTCCTTGCTCAAAGCACCTCTCACAAAACTGCTTGGGGAGATTGTTCCTTGGTATGTGACTCCTCCATTTGTCCATTTAGTTTTTGTTCTAGTGTTTTATTCATTGCAAATTTTTGCTGCTTAGGTGACCCTGTTCTTGAGCTTGCATGTCAAATTTATATGGTCAAAAGTAGTTTTGATGCATGATATAGGCCCTAGGCACTTGTAGGAGTAGTTGCTATCAATATTATTGAGTTTGCTTTACTTTTATTTTGAAGTTACTAAAAATTTCAGATTTTTTCAGAAAATGATGATGAGATTATTGAGGGGCTCATCGAGCCAAAGCTCAAAGGAAAAGGTACCGAAGCCTAAGTATAATTTGCCATGCACCGCGGAGGTTCGGGCGTGTGAATGGCCTTCCGAGGATTTCTTGAGAGCAGCCGGGATTTATGAAGATTTTCATGAGTTGGCTCATAATGCAGGCCTCATCACTTTCCTCCATGACCAATGCAATCAGTATCTCTTGCTCACAAATCCCTTTGTGCAAAACTTTCATTTTCATTCTAGGAACTCACCACCTATGGTGGAGTTTCATTTATATGATGAGCATAAGGAGATGTCACTTTATGATTTTTGTCGGATTTGTTTAGTCCCTTTTGAGGGCAAGACAGAAGAACCACATCGTGATGATGTGGAGGGATTTATTAATACTATCACGGTAGGGGAAACTAGGAAGTTTTTCGATGCACGAATCACTAGCATACATTTTCCTGTCTTACGTTACTTTGCATTATTTGCTAGTCGTTGCTTAATTGGTCGCGGAAACTGTGGAAACCTTAGTATCCCTGATATTATTATTTTGCTCCAAGGTTTATACAGTGATAACAAGTATGGGCGGAAATATTGCTAGACAGTTAAGTATGAACCGTACTAAGGGTCCCATCTTTGGAGGAATCTATGCTACACGCCTAGCTGCACATTTTAACATAGCTATTAGGCATGCTGAGAAGGAAGAAAAAGTGCTACCCCGTGTTTATTTAGATTATAAAAGTATGGTGGCACATGATTTTATTGTTAAGAATAGGGCAAGAGAGCTTAAATATCAATTGTTCTTTAATAAACATCATCCTGAGACTATTACCCTGCCTGCTCCTGCTTTGTTTGATTTGATTGTAGGCAAGTACCTTGTTCCGTTGACGGCTATCCACGCCTACCGGAACCCTGCACCAGCCGAGGAGCCAGAACCGGAACCACAATTTGATCCTTCACGACAGTCTAACTATCAGTGCGATCCGAAGATGATTGCCAACCAGTGGCAATCGGAGCCTTCTTCTTCCTCATCGCAGTATGACCCCAACTATTATTATGGATATCCGCCAGGCCAGCCGTGGCCATAGACCAACTTAGGCCAAAAGCCTAAGCTTGGGGGAGTACATATTTCTCACCGACATTACATTTATGTTCACACACACTCATTGCTAGATGTCAGTGCTCATACTTTTTCATTGTATCATCCATGATAGTTTATTTTCCTTTTTATTCTTTCTTCTTATGTGTTTAATAAACCTTAAGAAAAAAACCAAAAAAATTAGTTGTAGCTTTTAATTAATTTACTTTCCATGCTTGTAGTAGTAATTAAAAAGAAAACCCAAAAATATTTCCTGTTCTTCTTTTGCTTGTTGGGAGCTTTCCCGTGTAAATAGTTTTATTTCTTTTTCTTTCTTTGGGGGTCAGTAGGAGAAGACCATGATTAAATTGTTGAAATGGCTCTTATATGCATTATTGTTTACCTGACAAAAGAGCCCATATTGCTTTGTCTTCTCCTGTTTATTGAATGCTCGCAGATTCCAGCTTAGTCCAATGCACGTGCACTCTTATTATTATTCACATCGTTCGGTCGTGCAAGTGAAAGACAATTATGATGATATATGTGGACTGACTGAGATGAGAAAAGCTGGTAAGAACTCGACCTCTTTTGTTTTTGTAAATATGATGAGTTCATCGTTCTTGATTCAGCTTGTTATGAATAAACTTGTTTGCAATGACAATTAGAGATCATAGTTGCTTGTGCCATGCTTGATTAGCTATGAGTTATAATGGTTTACCTTGTGTGCCAACATGCTATTAAAATGGTTATGATGTGGTATGATAGGGTGGTATCCTCCTATGAATGATTTAAGTGACTTGACTTGGCACATGTTCAAGCATGTAGTTGAAACAAATCAACATAGCCTTCACGATATTTATGTTCATGGTGGATTATATCCTACTCATGCTTGCATCCATTGTTTATTAGTTTTAATGCATGTACATGACTGTTGTTGCTCTCTAGCTGGTCGCTTCCCAGTCTTTTGCTAGCCTTCACCTGTACTAAGCGGGAATACTGCTTGTGCATCCACATCCCTTAAACCCCAAAGTTAATCCAGATGAGTCAAGTATACCTTCCTATATGTGGTATCTACCTGCCGTTCCAAGTAAATTTGTATGTGCCAAACTCTAAACCTTCAAATTAAATCCCGTTTTGTATGCTCGAATAGCTCATGTATCAACTAGGGTTGTTTGTATCTTCCATGTTAGGTGTGTTATTCTCAAGAGGAGTGGACTCGGCTCCTCACTCACGAGATAAAGGGCTGGTCACCGGGATGCCCAGTCCCATGCTTTATGCAAACTAAACCAAAATAATTGCAAACAAAACTCCCCCTGGGACCTGATGTATGTTGGAGGCACTCATTGTTTTGAGCAAGCCATGGATTGATGTTTGTTGGTGGAGGGGGAGTATAAACTTTACCATTCTGTTTGGGAACCGCCTATAATGCGTGTAGCATGGAAGATATCGCCATCTCTTGGTTGTTATGTTGACAATGAAAGTATACCGCTCAAAATGTTATTCACCTCTATTTCAAAACCGAGCTCTGGCACCTCTACAAATCCCTGCTTCCCTCTGCGAAGGGCCTATCCATTTACTTTTATGTTGAGTCATCACCCTCTTATTAAAAAGCACTAGCTGGAGAGCACAGCTGTCATTTGCATTCATTATTGTTAGTTTACATTGGGTGTGACTATGATTGGATCTCTTTTACCATGAATTACAATGTCTAGTCAGTCCTTGATCTTTAAAGGTGCTCTGCATTTATGTTTTGCGGTCTCAGAAAGGGCTAGCGAGATACCATCTTGTTATATCATATTATGATTGTTTTGAGAAAGTGTTGTCATCCGAGTTTTATTATTATGGCTCGCTAGTTGATTATGCTATTGATATGAGTAAACATGAGACCTGAGAATTATTGCAAATGTGGTTAGTTATAATCTTTGCTGAAAACTTGAAAGACTAGCTTGAAATATTTACATCAACAAGAGCAAACAGAGTTTGTAAAAGTTTTTCTTTATTTCTTTCAGTTTCCCAACTGAATTGCTTGAGGACAAGCAAGGGTTTAAGCTTGGGGGAGTTGATACGTCTCCAACGTATCTACTTTTCCAAACACTTTTGCCCTTGTTTTGGACTCTAACTTGTATGATTGAATGGAACTAACCCGGATTGATGCTGTTTTCAGCTGAACTGCCATGATGTTGTTTTATGTGCAGAAAACAAAAGTTCTCAGAATGACCTCAAACTCCATGAAATATCTTACAATAAATAATAAAAAATCCTCGCCAAATATGAAGATCACGGGGCCCACACCCTTCTCACGAGGGTGGCCCCCCCCTAGGGCGCGCCCCCTACCTCGTGGGCCCCCTGGAGACCCCCCCCCCGACTCCAACTCCAACTCTATATAACTGCTTTTGGGGAGAAAAAATAGGAGAGAAGAAATCATCGTGTTTTACGATACGAAACCGCCGCCAAGCCCTAAAACCTCTCGGGAGGGCTGATCTGGAGTCCGTTCGGGGCTCCAGAGAGGGGGATTCGTCGCTGTCGTCATCATTAACCATCCTCCATTACAAATTTCATGATGCTCACCGCCGTGCGTGAGTAATTCCATCATAGGCTTGCTGGACCATGATAGGTTGGATGAGATTCACCATGTAATCAAGTTAGTTTTGTTAGGGTTTGATCCCTAGTATCCACTATGTTCTGAGATTGATGTTGCTATGACTTTGCTATGCTTAATGCTTGTCAGGGCCCGAGTGCCATGATTTCAGATCTGAACCTATTATGTTTTCATCAATATATGAGAGTTCTAGATCCTATCTTGCAAGTCTATAGTCACCTATTATGTGTTATGATCTGTTAACCCTGAAGTGACAATAATCGGGATACTTACCGGTGATGACCGTAGTTTGAGGAGTTCATGTATTTAGTATGTGCTAATGCTTTGTTCCGGTTCTCTATTAAAAGGAGGCCTTAATATCCCTTAGTTTCCATTAGGACCCCGCTGCCACGGGAGGGTAGGACAAAAGATGTCATGCAAGTTATTTTCCATAAGCATGTAGGACTATATTCGGAATACATGCCTACATTACATTGACGAATTGGAGCTAGTTCTATGTCACCCTATGTTATGACTGTTACATGATGAACCGCATTCGACATAATTATCCATCATTGATCCGATGCCCACGAGTTTTCCATATACCAGTTTACGCTTATTTACTTTCCCGTTGCTATTGTTACAATCACTACAAAATACCAAAAACATTACTTTGCTTTCGTTACTCTTTTGTTACCGTTACCATCACTATCATATTACTTTGCTACTAAACACTTTGCTGCAGATATTAAGTTTCCAGGTGTGGTTGAATTGACAACTCAGCTGCTAATACTTGAGAATATTCTTTGGCTCCCCTTGTGTCGAATCAATAAATTTGGGTTGAATACTCTACCCTCGAAAGCTGTTGCGATCCTCTATACTTGTGGGTTATCATGCACTAAACTATCAAGTAGTCATCATATTGCACTAGCCAAACGTTCATAATGTCTACATCTGCTCCTGCAATAGGTCTGTCACCTAGCGGTGCATCAAGGACATAATTCTTCTGTGCAGAAATGAGGATAATCCTCAGATCACAGATCCAATCTGCATCATTGCTACTAACATATTTCAACTTAGTTTTCTCTAGGAACATATCAAAAATGAAACAGGGGAGCTAAACGCGAGCTATTGATCTACAACATAGATATGATAATACTACCAGGACTAAGTTCATGATAAATTAAAGTTCAATTAATCAAATTACTTAAGAACTCCCACTTAGATAGACATCTCTCTAATAATCTAAGTGATCACGTGATCCAAATCAACTAAACCATAACCGATCATCACGTGAAATGGAGTAGTTTTCAATGGTGAACATCATTATGTTGATCATATCTACTATATGATTCACGCTCGACCTTTCGGTCTCAGTGTTCCAAGGCCATATCTGCATATGCTAGGCTCGTCAAGTTTAACCCGAGTATTCCACGTGTGCAAAACTGGCTTGCACCCGTTGTAGATGAACGTAGAGCTTATCACACCGGATCATCACATGGTGTCTCGGCACAACGAACTTTGGCAATGGTGCGTACTCAGGGAGAACACTTTTATCTTGAAATTTAGTGAGAGGTCATCTTATAATGCTACCGTCAAACAAAGCAAAATAAGATGCATAAAGGATAAACATCACAAGCAATCAGTATAAGTGATATGATATGGCCATCATCATCTTGTGCTTGTGATCTCCATCTCCAAAGCACCGTCATGATCACGATCGTCACCGGTGTGACACCTTGATCTCCATCATAGCATCGTTGTCGTCTCGCCAACTATTGCTTGTACGACTATCGCTACCGCTTAGTGATAAAGTAAAGCAATTACAGGGCGATTGCATTGCATACAATAAAGCGACAACCATATGGCTCCTGCCAGTTGCCGATAACTCGGTTACAAAACATGATCATCTCATACAATAAAATATATCATCATGTCTTGACCATATCACATCACAACATGCCCTGCAAAAACAAGTTAGACATCCTCTACTTTGTTGTTGCAAGTTTTACGTGGCTGCTATGGGCTGAACAAGAACCATTCTTACCTATGCATCCAAACCACAACGATAGCTTGTCAAGTTAGTGCTGTTTTAACTTTCTCAAGGACCGGGCATAGCCACACTCGATTCAACTAAAGTTGGAGAAACTGACACCCGCCAGCCACCTGTGTGCAAAGCACGTCGATAGAACCAGTCTCACGTAAGCATACGCGTAATGTCGGTCCGGGTCGCTTCATCCAACAATACCGCCGAACCAAAGTATGACATGCTGGTAAGCAGTATGACTTGTATCACCCACAACTCACTTGTGTTCTACTCGCGCATATAACATCAACACATAAAACCTGGCTCTGATACCACTGTTGGGGAACATAGTAATTTTAAAAAAATTCTACGCACACACAAGATCGTGGTGATGCATAGCAACGAGAGGGGAGAGTATGTACATGTACCCTTGTAGACCAAAAGCGGAAGCATTAGCACAACGCGGTTGATGTAGTCGTACGTCTTCATGATCCAACCGATCAAGTACTGAACGCACGGCACCTCCGAGTTCTGCACACGTTCAACTCGATGACATCCCTTGAACTCTGATCCAGAAGAGCTTTGAGGGAGAGTTCCGTCAGCACGATGGCGTGGTGACGATGATGATGTTCTACCGATGAAGGGCTTCACCTAAGCACCGCTACGATATGACCGAGGTGAATTATGGTGGAGGGTGGCACTGCACACGGTAAGAGATCCAAGGGATCAATTGTTGTGTCTATGGGGTGCCCCCTAGCCACATATATAAAGGAGTGGAGGAGGGGGAGAGGGTCGGCCCCTATGGCGCGCCCTGGAGGAGTTCTACTCCCACCGGGAGTAGGATTCCCCCCCTTCCAAGTAGTAGGAGTAGGAGACAATGAAGGGGTAGAGGGAAGAGAGGGAAGGAGGGGGCGCCACCCCTTCCCCTAGTCCAATTCGGACTAGTCATTGGAGGGCGCACGGCCTGCCTCTCTCTCTCCCCTAAAGCCCAATAAGGCCCATATATTTTTCCCCATATTCCCGTAACTCCCCGGTACTCTGAAAATACCCGTACCACTCGGAACCTTTCCGATGTCCGAATATAGTTGTCCAACATATCGATCTTTACGTCTCGACCATTTCGAGATTCCTCGTCATGTCCCCGATCTCATCTGAGACTCCGAACTACCTTCGGTACATCAAAACACATAAACTCATAATATAACCGTCATCAAACTTTAAGCGTGCGGACCCTACGGGTTCGAGAACTATGTAGACATGACCGAGACACATCTCTGGTCAATAACCAATAGCGGAACCTGGATGCTCATATTGACTCCTACATATTCTACGAAGATCTTTATCGGTCAAACCGCATAACAACATACATTGTTCCCTTTGTCATCGGTATGTTACTTGCCCGAGATTCGATCGTCGGTATCTCAATACCTAGTTCAATCTCGTTACCGGCAAGTCTCTTTACTCGTTCCATAATACACCATCCCACAACTAACTCATTAGTTGCAATGCTTGCAAGGCTTAAGTGATGTGTATTACCGAGTGGGCCCAGAGATACCTCTCCGACAATCGGAGTGACAAATCCTAATCTCGAAATACGCCAACCCAACAAGTACCTTCGGAGACACCTGTAGAGCACCTTTATAATCACCCAGTTACGTTGTGACATTTGGTAGCACACAAAGTGTTCCTCCGGTAAACGGGAGTTGCATAATCTCGTAGTCATAGGAACAAGTATAAGTCATGAAGAAAGCAATAGCAACAAACTATACGATCAAGTGCTAAGCTAACGGAATGGGTCAAGTCAATCACATCATTATCCTAATGATGTGATCCCATTAATCAAATGACAACTCTTTGTCTATGGCTAGGAAACATAACCATCTTTGATCAACGAGCTAGTCAAGTAGAGGCATACTAGTGACACTTTGTTTGTCTATGTATTCACACATGTATCATGTTTCCGGTTAATACAATTATAGCATGAATAATAAACATTTGTCTTTTCTTGATCAGAAACAGTAGGAGTACCTCCCATTGTGTTATATATTAATATAGGTTAGTGAGATTGTACATTGTAATTACAAACCATCCTCCTTTGGGGGATGGGAAGCATGTACTAGTTTACAGGGATGCACGTATTATTGAAATGTATTGTTTTTGCTCCTCTCTAACCCTATGGGTGAGCAGTGAAAAGTCAGCCTTAAGTCTACTTAACCAGGAGGTTTTAGATGGTATGATATTTCTAAAGTGTTTGTTGTTGCGCTCCTTCCGTATACTCCAGGCCGCCAACAAAAATAGTTCCATAAAGAGTGGCCTATTCCAGTCTTGTTTTGCTTTGGAGATGTTGTCCAGTCTTGTGCTGCCCTGAGACCAGGAGAGGCCAAGGTGAGACTAGCAGTCATAGCTGAAGTGGCACTCGAAGAAGAGATGTTCCAACGTCTCCTCAATTGGTAAACCACAAAGGATGCAGTCATAATCATCTCCAATATTGTAATGCCTTCGCTTTAGCATATTCCTGGTGTTGAGGCGGTCAGAAAGTAGCAGCCACCCAAAGACTTTTATTTTCATGGTTGACTTAGATTTCCAAATCCATCCAAAAGATTCATGTGCTTGAATTTCTCTGAAGTAGAATGTATAGTATTGTTTTGCAGAGAAGAGATTGGTGTTCCAAACGTATGTCCACTTGTCAATCTCATTGGAGAGTTGAACCTCCGAGACTTCCAGCTGAAGCTGTCTCATTTCTGCATGTGCTTGTGGTGAGAGTGGTAAATGAAATGCCTCTTGTAGGGTGGTGATGCCCAAGAATTGTTGGACAGACAGATCCTCATTTTTGGCATATGAGAGTGCTCGAGGATATGAGTCAGCAAGTATGTCCTCTCTCCACATGTCTTTCCAAAAGAGTACATTTTCACCATTCCCCACAGTCACCTTAGAGATACCCCGGTAAGTTGGTATTAGCTTGATCACATCTCCCCACCAAAACAATCCACATGGGTCCGATGCATGTGGGATTTGGTCAATGTAGTAAGTGTCCCAAATCAATTGCACCCACGGTGTGTCCCACTTATTGTAGAACTTGTGAAGGTATTTAAGCAGTAGGGCCTCGCCTTGAGCACGCAGATTTAATACGCCCAAGCCACCACTGGTCTTGGGCCGACACACCATTTCCCAGGAGGCAAGGGAGTTATTTTTGTCGCCATGGTCCGTTTTTTAATCCACATGCATTTCCTTCTTATTTTGTCCAGTAATTCAATGATTTTTGTCGGCAGTCTCAGAGTACAGATGGCAAAGATAATGAGCGATGTAATGACCGAGTTTAGAAGCGATAGTTTGCCACCATAAGAAACCATGTTGAGGGTGGCAGATAACCGTCGCTCGAGTGAGCAAACAAGGGGCATAAGCTCTTGGACAGAGGGTCTAGTAGTGCCAAGTGGCAGTCCAAGGTGGGTGAATGACATTTTCCCCACGACACATCCGAAGGTGTTGGCAATCTCCTCACTTTTTTCTGGGCCACAATTGATTGGGATAAGAGTAGACTTGTGGAAGTTTATTCTTAGTCCAACTGAGGAGGCATAGTCGGTTAATATGGTCTTGACAATCTGAGCTTGTTGCATGCATGCTGGAATGACCAATATAGTGTCATCGGCGTGCTGGATCACAGAATACTCTTTTTGGTTTGTTGAATGAAATGGTAGGCGTATAAGATTGCGCTGGAAAGCATCATTGATGGCTGCTTGAAGAAGACCGGCCGCAAGTACAAAAATTAGTGGAGAGAGGGGGTCGCCCTGCCGTACTCCACATTGACAAAGAAATTGCCGACCAGGTGTTCCATTTAGTAACACTGATGATTTACCTGAGGAGAATATGCATCGAACCCAGCTTATCCACTTATCATTAAACCCCATGCTTTTCATAATGTCAATCATGGCCTCGTGCTCAATCGTGTCAAATGCTTTTGCAAAGTCTAGTTTTAGGAGCATAATTTCCTGCTTGGATTGTTGACATTGATATATGTATTCGTATGCCCACGCAAGGCAATCTTGAATAGTTCTCCCCTTGAGAAATCCATACTGGTTATGGTGTACGATCTTGAGTATGACTTTTTGTAATCTATTGGCCAGGATCTTCGTGATAACCTTAAGACAACAGTTCAAGAGCATGATTGGTCTATAATCATTGATCGTTTCGGGAGAGCTGATCTTTGGGATGAGTGTGATGAACCCATCATTAATGCTCTCAAGTGAAAGATTGCCCTCGTGAAATTGATGGCACAGCTTGTAGAAGTCCTCCTTAATTATTGGCCAACATTTCTTGAGAAACACACCCGTGAAACCATCCGGGCCAGGTGCTCTGTCCGCGGGCATCTCTCTAATTACGTTGTCAATCTCGACATTTGAAAAGCGGACAGTGAGAGCATCCAAGTCATGGCACTTCTTGATGATTTTGTGTAGGTCAAATTTCATGTCATGTCCAGATGAAGAACCCATTCTTTCTTTGAAAGTTTGGAAGATGATTGATTCTTTCCCTGTGTGATCTTCAACAACAATCCCATCAGTAGTAGTTAGGGATGCAATATTGTTCTTTCTGTACCTTTCCGAAGCCATTGCCTGGAAATTTTTTGATGGTTCGTCCCCAAATTTAACCCACCGTATGGTGCACCGTTTTTCCAATAGAGTTGCTGATATCTGAGCAACCGGAGAATATGGTTTTTGAGGATTTCTCCGAAGTTATTCTCCGGGACAGTTAATGAACGTTTATTTTCCAATTCATCGATCTCGCAGAGAGCTTTATTAGAATTCTCAATTGCCACAGAGAGTTTGGAAATTCCTTTGCTCCATTGTTTAAGATCTCTGCGTAGAATTTTAAGTTTACGACAAAGATTTGTGGCAGGATTTGTGGATGTGACATTTTTGGCCCAAGACTTTGCAACCACATCCATAAAACCAGGGTGTTGGACCCAATATGTTTCAAAGCGAAATAGTTTGGATCTAGGGATGGCAGTTTCAATATTAACCACACAAGGTATATGATCAGAAACATGTTTACCTAGTGGTTTTACCATGGTTTTAGGGTAAGATATTGTCCAGTTTGTGCTTGTGAAGAACCAATCGAGTTGTTCAATAAGAGGATCTTGTTGCATGTTGCTCAAGGTAAACATGCAGCCTTTTATTGGTAGTTCAATTAGGCATTGTGATCTGATTAAGTCATTGAATGTATTCATGTCAGCCATTGAACCACCTGGTTTGTTTCTATTTTCAGGTGCACGAATAAAATTGAAATCACCCACAAAAAGCCAATCCTCATTTGCCGGAATATCCAAAGCTCCTAACCAATTTATGAAGTTAACTCGCTGTTCCCCTTGGCAAGGCCCATAGATGTTAACAAGCGTCCAGCATTGTGTTGATTGTGTGGAACGAAAGCGAGTAACCAGAGCAAAGTCTTCAGTAAACAGAACATCTGCTGTGAATATGGAACTGTTCCAGATCGTGGCAATACCACCCGATGCTCCACGAGAAGGCACATAAGCAAATTGATCAAATCTACAAGGGCAAATGGATTTAACAAAAGACAATTCAAAAGTTGACTTCTTTGTTTCTTGTAAACAAACGATAGCACATCCACTAGAGACAATAGCATTCGAAAGAGCTAGCTATTTTTCGTCTGAATTTAAACCGTGAACGTTCCAACACAGGACATTCCATGAAACCAAAAGAGGCATATTATTAGGAAAGGCAAAGTAAGATTAGGTGGAAGAGGCCGGCTCCTCCTCCTGGGCTGCCATGAGGGCCTCTTCAGAGAGTTCATCAGCAGGAATACCACATAGGTTGGTGCCAATCTGTTGGATTACCTGGATTGGTGTTGCAGGAGGAATATGCTCTGCAGGGGTGTACCTGATGGTAAGGGCAGAGGGTACCTGTCGCGGCTTAACTTTGGATGACTTGATCTTGCTGTCCGTCAGTGGGGGCACCTTGAAGCCATCATACTTATTGGATCTGGTGCTTCTACGCAGAGAAATGGAGCAGTTTGGCACCACAGATTTCCCTTTTCGGGAGGAGTTACCACTTGCATCCACAATTACAGGAACCGGCATCCCTGCAACAGCATCTTCCTGATTGTTCTGAGCAGGGGGTGCAGTCAGAGCTATGAGGGAGGTATCAGATTCAAACATGTCACTGTCCAGAGGAGTGCTCTACAGAGACAGAGCAGGTATAACATCAGGCAACAGTGTAGTTTCAGGCACAGGGGGTGCATTAAGCTCCCAGAGAGAAGCTTCAGAAATTTCCTCAGTGCGCCTAGAAGAACTCCCAAACTGATTGGTGGCCTTGTAAGCAGAAACAATAGAGAGTGAGCCTGCATTTTCAGCCATGGTAATGTTAAGAGTCACAGAATCCTGTGTGAAACCAAAATGATCATTCTAGGGGCCAAAAGATGCAATGATAGGCCTGATTGCTGCAGTGAGATAAGTGTTGAGCCGGAGCATTGGAATACAATCATGTAGAAGCATGGCTGGTGTGAAATCCCCATGAGAAACCATGTCAACCTGCAATCCAGCAGCAGAAACCGAGAGTGAAATGTCAAGCCTATTGGTAGGCAGAGCAGGAGGTGCTGGGATCAAATCCAGAGCAGCAGAGGTTGTAGCAGATGTTCCAGTAGCAGTTAGTGCAGTAGTAACTGGACCAATTTCCTGTGGAGCAGAGCTTGAGGCTTCTTGTGGCCAGTGTTGGTTCATGAGATTGAGAGGAACCAAAACATAAGAGTCAGAAATTGTGGCACTAGAGTCTGTGTTGTTACTCCTGGAGATTGAGGCATTCCAAGCAACTGCAGAACTGTCATGAATATTATTAGGTGGTATGATGCCATGATCTACCTGCAGACCTTCACCCGCAAGCCACTCCTGATAGTTATAGAGCATTGGTGGCTCTTGAGGGGGTGGGGGAGGCCAGACACCCCACTCAGGATGGATCTCAATGTCCTGGTCTACCACAACATTGCCATTTTCTTCATTAGGATCTCAATGTCCAATGTCTTGGCTCTGTATCGTAAAACATGATGAATTCTTCTCTCTGATTTTTTTCTCCCCGAAACACAATATATGGAGTTGGAGTTGGAGTCGGAGAGGCACCAGGGCACCCACGAGGTAGGGGGCGCGCCCCCCACCCTCGTGGACAGGTGGTGGGCCCCTGGCCTTCATCTTTTGCAGGTATTTTTTATATTTTCCAAAAAGTTGCTCTGTGAAGTTTCAGGTCATTCCGAGAACGTTTGTTTCTGCACATAAATAACACCATGGTAGTTCTGCTGAAAACAACAATTAGTCCGGGTTAGTTCCATTCAAATCATACAAGTTAGAGTACAAAACAAGGGCAAAAGTGTTTGGAAAAGTAGATACGTCGGAGACGTATCACAGAGCCATGTCCACTACCTCTAAGGCTGCGGTTCACGCAACGCAATAAATGTCTCTCTGAGGTGGAGGCGCGCTGGGAGTGGATGGGCGCAACGCTCGACAGCGTTCGCCAAAATCTAGTTACTACCGACCTAGGTGCTCTAGGACCCTGTGCTTGCGGAGGCTTGGGCTCTTGATCCGTCCAAGACCATTGTGGCGTTGAATGTCTTGGCGCCGGTGCCGTTTCAACGCCGAGCGCGTCCAAGTTGGGATGGTCAAGTTTGAGCGCACGGCCCGTCAACAAGTTGGCGAGAGGCGATGCAAGGTGGAGGAAGCGAAGCGTCTGCACCGCAAGCACGACATGTAAGGGACGCCACGATGCCTTCCTCAAGCGGTGTGGCGACGACGACGATGGCTCAGACAGAGGCGACTATGACGACATGGACGACGACGGCGGTGCGAGGTCATCGTTTGCTACTTGGCCTAATTTAGATATGGAACAACGACGATGGTACCGCTGTGTCATGGTGGGCTCACGGCAGATGCCAAGGGATGGATAAAGAGAAGAGGAGGCACGAGGGCACTGGTGGGCTCCAGAGGCGAGGTCTGCATGAGCGAGCGCGGGACACAAGACATACCCAGGTTCGGGGCTCTCCGAAGAGATAATACCCCTAGTCCTGCCGAGTGTGGTTTATGTGTGATAGTACAGAGTTGCTCCTTGAGCTGTATCGGGGAGGAAGGAATGTAGGCCAAGGCTTAGGCTGCTCCCTCTCCATGTGTGTGTTCTACTGATCGGATCTCTTCACCCCTGTGCATGGAGGGTTCCTGGCGGGTTTTATAGGTCAACCCCCCAGGGGTACAATGGTAATGTTACAAGGCCGTGGGGCCGGGTTGTCATCATTCAGAAAGACAGTGCTGGGACCCGCCGGGTGACAGGGCTCACCGGGTTCTCCGGGCATGGGACCCGCCGGGTGTAGGGGCACTGTTTGCCATCTTGTCGATCTTCAACTTTAATAGGTGCAGCTACTTTTACTTCTATGGGATGATGATATTTAAACCACTTCTCCCTAGGGAGATCAACATGAGTAGCAAAAGATTCACAAAAAGAAGCTACTATCTCAGAGTCAAGTCCATATTTAGTGCTAAATTTACAGAAAACATCGGTATCCATAAAAGATTAACACAATCAAACTTAGGTGTCATACCTGACTCCTTACCTTCGTCGAGGTCCCAATCTTCAGAGTTGCATTTAATTCTTTCCAATAAATCCCATTTGAATTCAATAGTCTTCATCATAAAAGAGTCAGCACAAGAAGTATCGAGCATGGTGCGATTGTTATAAGAAAGCCGACTATACAAATTTTGAATAATCATTTCCCTTGAGAGCTCATGATTGGAGCATGAATATAACATTGATTTAAGCCCCCCCCCCAAGCTTGAGCGATGCTTTCTCCTTCACGAGGACAAAAATTATATATATAATTGCGATCACGATGAACAAGATGCATAGGATAAAACTTCTGATGAAATTCCAATTTCAATCGTTTGTAGTTCCATGACCCCGTATCATCACATAGCCTATACCATGTCAATGCATCTTCCTTCAAAGATAAAGGGAAGACCTACTTCTTAATAACATCTCCGGGTACACCTGTAAGCTTAAATTATCCACAAACTTCATCCACATATATTAGGTGCTCATTAGGATGCGTTGTTCCATCTCCTGCAAAAGGTTTAGCTAGCAATTTTTCTATCATACCCGAAGGAATTTCAAAGCAAACATTTTCATTTTCATTTTCAGTAGGTGCAGTAGGTTGAGGAGCAACTCTTTGCTCTACTGGTCGGGGTGAAGATACCCCGAACAAGCCCCTCAGAGGATTACTTTCCATAGTAACAAGTGACAGTAAATTTCAGCACACTATATAAATTTTTCCTTACCAAATTCCACCTACCAAAGGCGCTTCACTCCCCGGCAACAGCACCAGAAAAGATTCTTGATGACCCACAAGGATAGGGGATCTATCGTAGTCCTTTCGATAAGTAAGAGTGTCAAACCCAACGAGGAGCAGAAGGAAATGATAAGCAGTTTTCAGCAAGGTGTTCTCTGCAAGCACTGAAATTATAGGTAGCAGGTAGTTTTGTGATAAGATAATTGGTAACGAGCAACAAGTAAAAAAAGTAAATAAAGTGCAGCAAGGTGGCCCAATCCTTTTTGTAGTAAAGGACAAGCCTGGACAAAATCTTATATAGAGAAAAGCGCTCCCGAGGACACATGGGAATATTGTCAAGCTAGGTTTCATTACGTTCCTATGATTCACGTTCGGTACTTTGATAATTTAGTATGTGGGTGGACCAGTTCTTGGGTACTGCCCTTACTTGGACAAGCATCCCACTTATGATTAACCTCTATTGCAAGCATCTGCAACTACAACAAAAGTATTAAGGTAAACCTAACCATAGCATGAAACATATGGATCCAAATCAGCCCCTTACGAAGCAACGCATAAACTAGGGTTTAAGCTTCTGTCATTCTCGCAACCCATCATCTACTTATTACCTCCCAATGCCTTCCTCTAGGACCAAATAATGGTGAAGTGTCATGTAGTCGACGTTCACATAACACCACTAGAGGAGAGACAACATACATCTCATCAAAATATCGAACGAATACCAAATTCACATGACTACTAATAGTAAGACTTCTCCCATGTCCTCAGGAACAAACGTAACTACTCACAAAGCATATTCATATTCATAATCAGAGGGGTATTAATATGCATATAGGATCTGAACATATGATCTTCCACCAAATAAACCAACTAGCATCAACTACAAGGAGTAATTAACACTACTAGCAACCCACAGGTACCAATCCTGGACTTGGAGACAAGAATTGGATACAAGAGATGAACTAGGGTTTTGAGAGGAGATGGTGGAGATTGTCCTCTCCCAATGAGAGGAGCGTTGGTGATGATGATGGCGATGATTTCCCCCTTCCGGAGGGAAGTTTCCCCGGCAGAACAGCTCCGACAAAGCCCTAGATTGGTTCCGCCTCGTGGCGGCGGAGTCTCGTTTGGCAAGATGGCTTATGATTTTTTTCCTCATCGAAAGACTCCATATAGAGAAGATGGCCATCGGAGGGCCACCAGGGGGCCCACGAGGTAGGGGGGCACGCCCAGGGGGGTAGGGCGCGCCCCCCCACCCTCGTGGGCAGGGTGTGGCCCCCCTGGTGAACTTCTTGCGCTCAATATTTATTATATATTCTGAAATTGACTTCCGTGAAGTTTCAGGACTTTTGGAGCTATGCAGAATAGGTCTCTAATATTTGCTCCTTTTTCAGCCCAGAATCCCAGCGGCCGGCATTCTCCCTCTTTATGTAAACCTTGTAAAATAAGAGAGAATAGGCATAAGTATTGTGACATAATGTGTAATAACAGCCCATAATGCAATAAATATTGATATAAAAGCATGATGCAAAGTGGACGTATCAGTGGCCGGGTTGGAGAACACGTCAAGGGGAAGCAGGCTTGTTGAAGACATCTTGGTGCGCCGAGTTCGGCCGCCTTGCGGCAGCCGCCGGGACCGGGTCGAGGAATTTGGCCGGGTCAAGGGTCTCGGCCGGGTCGAGCGACCCGGCCAGGCGTGAGCCGGCTTGAGGAGCGTTGTTGGCCCATTGTTTTTGAAAAGGATCCGGGTTCCGTTGCCTCCCTGGGGTTCATCCCCCCAACAATAGTCCCCAAAGTTGTGAAGGTTTGACATCTTCGAGCGGGAGGGCCTTCACAGTTCCCCCTCCCCCCTGAGGAGGCGAATTTTGTGACCGCCGGGTCCGGCAACACCCACTGTGTGCTAACTTCCGGAAGCCAGATCGCGGCATCCCGACAGGGGCGGGAAACCGAAGAGCCCGTCGAATCTTGAGGCGATCTTTTGGGCTTCGCGCAGGCGCCATGTGGTGCTCGGGAGCTAGAGGGGCCTGACAGGCCATGCACGCGATAGGACCCGCTGCTGCGCACCCTCGGCCCACGCACGCGGATTTAGTGCAGAGTCCGCGGGCCGGTTGCCATTCTCGATGCAGTTACTGCGCGCGTACGTGCGCATTTATTGCGGGGAAGTGGGAGGGGCGAGCGCAAACGATCCCACTTCCCCATGTTTCGAATCATGGGTTATAAATTGGGATAAGGGGGCGGCGGAAGTCATTCTCGCTCGCACTCCCCTGCTTCCTCATCCTTCCTCTACCCTTAGCGACCGCCGCGTGCTGCAACGCCCGCCGCTTCGAGCAGAGCTTCACCGCCATTCTTCCTTCTTTCCTTTCTTCGTCGATGGCTCTTCCGTAGGGCTCGACCATCACTTTAGACGGCATCGCCTACCTCCGCACCACCAGGAGCATGCCGGGGGAGACGGAGGTGATACGTCTCAATTGTATCTATAAGTTTTTATTGCTCCATGCTATATTATCTACTATTTTGGGCAATATTGGGCTTTATTTTCCACTTTTATATTATTTTTGGGACTAACCTATTAACCGGAGGCCTAGCCCAGATTTGCTGTTTTATGCCTATTTCAGTGTTTCGAAGAAAAGGAATATCAAACGGAGTCGAAACGGAATGAAATCAACTGGAGAAGTTATTTCTGGAAGGAAACCTACCAGATAGACTTGGACCCTATGTCAGAAGATGAAGGAGGAGCTCACGAGGGTAGGGGGCGCGCCCCCTGCCTCGTGCCCCCCTTCGGTCCACCAACGTACACCTTTCACCCATATATACCCACGTATCCTAAAACTTCCCGAACGGAGAATAGATCGGGAGTTCCGCCGCCAGAAGCCTCCGTAGCCACCGAAATCCATTCTAGACCCGTTCCGGCACCCTGCCAGAGGGGGGAATCCCTCTCCGGTGGCCATCTTCATCATCCCGGTGCTCTCCATGACGAGGAGGGAGTAGTTCTCCCTCGGGGCTGAGGGTATGTACCAGTAGCTATGTGTTCGATCTCTCTCTCTCTCTCGTGTTCTTGAGGTGATACGATCTTGATGTATCGCGAGCTTTGCTATTATAGTTGGATCCTATGATGTTTTCTCCCCCCTCTACTCTCTTGTAATGAATTGAGTTTCCCCTTTGAAGTAATCTTATCGGATTGAGTCTTTAAAGATTTGAGAACACTTGATGTATGTCTTGCCGTGGATATCTGTGGTGACAATGGGATATCACGTGATTCACTTGATGTATGTTTTGGTGACCAACTTGCAGGTTCCGCCCATGAACCTATGCATAGGGGTTGGCACACGTTTTTGTCATGATTCTCCGGTAGAAACTTTGGGGCACTCTTTGAGGTCCTATGTGTTGGTTGAATAGATGAATCTGAGATTGTGTGATGCATATCGTATAATCATACCCACGGATACTTGAGGTGACATTGGAGTATCTAGGTGACATTAGGGTTTTGGTTGATTTGTGTCTTAAGGTGTTATTCTAGTATGAACTCTAGGGCTGTTTGTGACACTTATAGGAATAGCCCAACGGATTGATTGGAAAGAATAACTTTGAGGTGGTTTCGTACCCTACCATAATCTCTTCGTTTGTTCTCCGCTATTAGTGACTTTGGAGTGACTCTTTGTTGCATGTTAAGGGATAGTTATATGATCCAATTATGTTATTATTGTTGAGGGAACTTACACTAGCGAAAGTATGAACCCTAGGCCTTATTTCCACACATTGCAATACCGTTTACGCTCACTTTTATCATTAGTTACCTTGCTGTTTTTATAATTTCAGATTACAAATACCTTTATCTACTATCCGTATACCACTTGTTTCACCATCTCTTCGCCGAACTAGTGCACCTATACAATTTACCATTGTATTGGGTATGTTGGGGACACAAGAGACTCTTTGTTATTTGGTTGCAGGGTTGCTTGAGAGAGATCATCTTCATCCTACGCCTCCTACGGATTGATAAACCTTAGGTCATCCACTTGAGGGAAATTTGCTACTGTCCTACAAACCTCTGCACTTGGAGGCCCAACAACGTCTACAAGAAGAAGGTTGTGTAGTAGACATCAAGCTCTTTTCTGGCGCCGTTGCCGGGGAGGTGAGTGCTTGAAGGTATATCTTTAGATCTTGCAATAGAGTCTTTTAGTTTCTTGTTTTATCACTAGTTTAGTTTATAAAAGAAAACTACAAAAAAATGGAATTGAGTTTCTCTCATACGCTTCATCGTTTTAATATCTTTCGTGAGTATGATGGAAAGGATAATTGTGCTCAAGTGCTAGAAGAAGAGATCTCTAAAATGTTTGGCACTAAATATTTGAATGATGAGCATGATTGCAATGTTGTTAGTACGAATTCTTTGAATATCCATGATGCTAATGATGATTGCACTAGTTATGATGAAAATGCCTCCTATAAACATGTCAATTTTTTGTGGAGTAGACTGGGTTTGCAAGTACACACCAAATAGGGAAGATAGATATTGCAAGAGGCATAAGTACTTAGAAACCAAATTGTTGCAAGAAGAGCTAAATGAATGTGCTGAAAATTTATCTTTTCTTAGCCCTACTTGTGAACTTTGCAATGAACGTGATCATTTTAGTACCCAATGCAATTTTTTTCATGAGCATATCGTGTCCAAAAATTGTGATGACTTGATTTCCCTTGCACATCATAATGAACTTAGTTTGCTCTTGGGTTATGTAGAAATTAAACGTAGAACTAAGGATATTCCAAAATTTGCCCTTGATAAAGTTCTTCATTTTGATCTAGAGGAAATTTATATGTATTGCGCGGTGAATTTCATTGAAAATCCTTATATTGCCAATTACATAAAGAAAATAAAACAAATAGAAGATGAAGAGAATGCTAACGAAAGGGAAGAGACTTCCCAATATTCTCTTATTATTTCTTACGATGAATCAGGTAACGAAGAGGAGCCCTCTATTCAACCAATCTCATTAATAAGGAGCTCCAAAAAGAGGATTGAACCCACACATGATGTGGTGAAGAAGAAGAAAAGAAAAAGGAAGAGAGGTAAAAAGGTATCTCTCCCAAATAAAGTTGCTCCTATTATTGATGTGCCTCATGAAAATGATACACTTGATGATGATCTCGTTATGCCTATTGCTTGTTGTGATGATTATGATTGGGAAGATAATGACACTTCTTATGATCTTGAAAATCTTTTTGGCACTTGCTTGGAAGAATATTATAATTGCTATACTATTGGTGCTATCTATACTATTAATGATGAGAGTGATTATGCTTATGATATGAAAAGGCCCAAGCTTGGGGAAGCTATGTTTGATGAGGATGACATATTTGAGAATATATTTGCTGCAATTAATGTTTGTCCCAAGCTTGGGGATGCTATGTCTAATAATGATGATATTTTTAGCCTCTCAAGTTTTGACATGCAAAGTTGTTATGATGATAGCATGCCTTCTACTTACGATGATTATATTGATGAAAGTGGGTTTGGAAGAGTGTCAAATTTAGGAAGTAATGAACCCACTATTTTGGAGTATGTTGAATCTTATAATATTTATGAAAGTGGATTTGTAGAGGTCATGACTTTATTTAGTGATGTATCCACTATCTTGGAAGAGGTTTCAATCGATTATGATGAGAACAAAGTTGCTACTTATGATGATTATTGTGATAAAACTTATGCTATAAAGAGTAGTGATGATTATATTTATAAAACTTGTCATGATTATGAGTACCCTTTCTCTGAACATTACTCCTTCAACGTGGAAACAATTTATAGTATTCAAGTCTCTTATGATACTCCCACTATTCCGAATGAGAAGAATTTTGCTTATGTGGAGAGTAGTAAATTTTCTATGCAAGTAGATCATGAAAAGAATTATTTAGGTGCTGGTTATATTGTTGAGTTCATTCATGATTCTACTGAAAATTATTATGAGGGAGGAATATATGCTTGTAGGAATTGCAATAATATCAAATTTCCTCTCTATGTGCTTAAAATCTTGAAGTTATGCTTGTTTTGCCTTCCTATGCTAGTTGATTATTGTTCCCATAAGTTGTTTTCTCACAAAATCCCTATGCATAGGAAGTGGGTTAGACTTAAATGTGCTAGTAATATTCTTCATGATGCTCTCTTTATGTTTTAATTCTTATCTTTTATGTGAGCATCATTGAAATCATCATGCCTAGCTGGGGGCGTTAAACGATAGCGCTTGTTGGGAGGCAACCCAATTTTATTTTTGTTCCTTGCTTTTTGTTCCTGTTTAGTAATAAATAATTCATCTATCCTCTTTTTAGATGTGGTTTTATGTGTTTAATTAGTGTTTGTGCCAAGTAGAACCTTTGGGAAGACTTCGGGAAAGTCTTGTTGATCATGCTGTCAAAAACAGAAACTTTAGTGCTCACGAGAATTGCTGCCATTTTTATTTGGAGAGTGATATTTAGTTAATTATTTTTTCAGATGATTAATAGAGAAATTACTCAGGTCCATAAATTTATTTTAGAATTTTTGGGGTTCCATAAGTATACGTTTGATTCAGATTACTACAGACTGTCCTGTTTTTGACAAATTCTGTCTTTCGTGTGTTGTTTGCTTATTTTGATGAATCTATGGCTATTAAAATAGTTTATAAACCATATAGAAGTTGGAATACAGTAGGTTTAACACCAATATAAATAAAGAATGATTTCACTACAGCCTCGAAGTGGTGATTTACTTTCTTATACTAACGGAGCTTACGAGTTTTCTGTTAAGTTTTGTGTTGTGAAGTTTTCAAGTTTTGGGTAAGGATTCGATGGACTATGGAATAAGGAGTGGCAAGAGCCTAAGCTTGGGTATTCCCAAGGCACCCCAAGGTAATATTCAAGGATATCCAAGAGCCTAAGCTCGGGGATGCCCCGGAAGGCATCCCCTCTTTCGTCTTCGTTCATCGGTAACTTTACTTGGAGCTATATTTTTATTCGCCACATGATATGTGTTTTCCTTGGAGCGTCATTTTATTTTATTTAGTTTTTCTTGCTGTTTGAATAAAATACCAAGGTCTGAAATTCTTAAATGTTAGAGAGTCTTCACATAGTTGCATTATTATTCGACTACTCATTGATCTTCACTAAAATGTTTCAGAGTAGTTTGTCATTTGCTCTAGTGCTTCACTTATATCTTTTAGAGCATGGTGGTAGTTTTATTTTGAAGAAATAGATGAACTCTCATGGTTCACTTATTTTTAGAGTCTTAAATAGCATGGTAATTTGCTTAAAATCCTAATATGCTAGGTATTCAAGAATAATGAAATTCTCTTATGAGTGTGTTGAATACTATGAGAAGTTTGATACTTGATAATTGTTTTGAGATATGGAGATGGTGATATTAGAGTCATGCTAGTAGAGTAATTGTGAATTTGAGAAATTCTTGTGTTGAAGTTTGCAAATCCCGTAGCATGCACGTATGGTAAACGTTGTGTAACAAATTTGAAACATGAGGTGTTATTTGATTGTTCTCCTTATGAGTGGCGGTCGGGGACGAGCGATGGTCTTTTCCTACCAATCTATCCCCCTAGGAGCATGCGTGTAGTGCCGAGGTTTTTGATGACTTGTACATTTTTGCAATAAGTATGTGAGTTCTTTATGACTAATGTTGAGTCCATGGATTATATGCACTCTCACCCTTCCATCCTTGCTAGCCTATTCGGTACCGTGCATTGCCCTTACTCACATTGAGAGTTGGTGCAAACTTCGCGGGTGCATCCAAACCCCGTGATATGATACGCTCTATCACACATAAACCTCCTTATATCTTCCTCCAAACAGCCACCATACCTACCTACTATGGCATTTCCATAGCCATTCCGAGATATATTGCCATGCAACTTTCCACCGTTCCGCTTATCATGACACATTCATCATTGTCATATTGCTTAGCATGATCATGTAGTTGACATAGTATTTGTGGCAAAGCCACCGTTCATAATTCTTTCATACATGTCACTCTTAGTTCATTGCATATCCCGGTACACCGCCAGAGGTATTCATATAGAGTCATCTTTGTTCTAGTATCGAGTTGTAATCATTGAGTTCTAAATAAATAGAAGTGTGATGATCATCATTATTAGAGCATTGTCCCAAGTGAGGAATAAAAAATGGCCATAAAAAGAGAAGGCCCAAAAAAATAAAAATAAGAAGAGAAAGGCCATAAAAAAGAGAAGGCCCAAAAAGAAAAGAAAAGAGAAAGGCCAAATAAAAAAATGAGAGAAAAAGAGAGAAGGAACAATGCTACTATCCTTTGCCACACTTGTGCTTCAAAGTAGCACCATGATCTTCATAGTAGAGAGTCTCTCATGTTATCACTTTCATATACTAGTGGGAATATTTCATTATAGAACTTGGTTTGTATATTCCAACAATGGGCCTCCTCAAGTGCCCTAGGTCTTCGTGAGCAAGCAAGTTGGATGCACACCCACTAGTTTCTTTTGTTGAGCTTTCATACATTTATAGCTCTAGTGCATCCGTTGCATGGCAATCCATACTCCTTGCATTAACATCAATTGATGGGCATCTCCATAGCCCATTGATTAGCCTCGTTGATGTGAGACTTTCTCCTTTTTGTCTTCTCCACATAACCCCCATCATTATATTCTATTCCACCCATAGTACTATATCCATGGCTTACGCTCATGTATTGCGTGAAAGTTTATGATTTTGAAATTATTAAGGTATGAAACAATTGCTTGGCTTGTCATCGGGGTTGTGCATGATGAGAGCATTCTTGTGTGATGAAAATGGAGCATGACTAAACTATATGATTTTGTAGGTATGAACTTTCTTTGGCCATGTTATTTTGAGAAGACATAATTGCTTAGTTAGTATGCTTGAAGTATTATTATTTTTATGTCAATATGAACTTTTGTCTTGAATCTTTCGGATCTTAATATTCATATCACAAATAAGAAGAATTACATTGAAATTATGCCAACTAGCATTCCACATAGAAAATTATCTTTTTATCATTTACCTACTCGAGGACGAGCAGGAATTAAGCTTGGGGATGCTTGATACGTCTCCAACGTATCTATAATTTTTGATTGCTCCATGCTATATTATCTACTGTTTTGGGCAATATTGGGCTTTATTTTCCAATTTTATATTATTTTTGGGACTAACCTATTAACCGGAGTCCCAGCCCAGATTTGCTGTTTTATGCCTATTTCAGTGTTTCAAAGAAAAGGAATATCAAACGGAGTCGAAACGGAACGAAATCAACTTCATAGGATAAAACTTTTGATGAAATTCGAATTTCAATCATTTGTAGTTCCATGACCCCGTATCATCACATAGCCTATACCATGTCAATGCATCTTCCTTCAAAGATAAAGGGAAGACCTTCTTCTTAATAACATCTCCGGGTACACCTGTAAGCTTAAATAATCCACAAACTTCATCCACATATATTAGGTGCTCACCAGGATGCGTTGTTCCATCTCCTGCAAAAGGTTTAGCTAGCAGTTTTTCTATCATACCCGAAGGAATTTCAAAGCAAACATTTTCATTTTCATTTTCAGTAGGTGCAGTAGGTTGAGGAGCAACTTTTTGCTCTACTGGTCGGGGTGAAGATACCCCGAACAAGCCCCTTAGAGGATTACTTTCCATAGTAACAAGTGACAGTAAATTTCAACACACTATATAAATTTTTCCTTACCAAATTCCACCTACCAAAGGCGCTTCACTCCCCGGCAACGGCGCCAGAAAAGAGTCTTGATGACCCACAAGGATAGGGGATCTATCGTAGTCCTTTCGATAAGTAAGAGTGTCGAACCCAACGAGGAGCAGAAGGAAATGATAAGCGGTTTTCAGCAAGGTATTCTCTGCAAGCACTGAAATTATAGGTAACAGGTAATTTTGTGATAAGATAATTGGTAACGAGCAACAAGTAACAAAAGTAAATAAAGTGCAGCAAGGTGGCCCAATCCTTTTTGTAGTAAAGGACAAGCCTGGACAAACTCTTTTATAGAGAAAAGCGCTCCCGAGGACACATGGGAACATTGTCAAGCAAGGGTTCATCACGTTCATATGATTCACGTTCGGTACTTTGATAATTTAGTATGTGGGTGGACCAGTGCTTGGGTACTTCCCTTACTTGGACAAGCATCCCACTTATGATTAACCTCTATTGCAAGCATCCGCAACTACAACAAAAGTATTAAGGTAAACCTAACCATAGCATGAAACATATGGATCCAAATCAGCCCCTTACGAAGCAACGCATAAACTAGGGTTTAAGCTTCTGTCATTCTCGCAACCCATCATCTACTTATTACCTCCAAATGCCTTCCTCTAGGCCCAAATAATGGTGAAGTGTCATGTAGTCGACGTTCACATAACACCACTAGAGGAGAGACAACATACATCTCATGAAAATATCGAACGAATACCAAATTCACATGACTACTAATAGCAAGACTTCTCCCATGTCTTCAGGAACAAACGTAACTACTCACAAAGCATATTCATATTCATAATCAGAGGGGTATTAATATGCATATAGGATCTGAACATATGATCTTCCACCAAATAAACCAACTAGCATCAACTACAAGGAGTAATTAACACTACTAGCAACCCACAGGTACCAATCCCGGACTTGGAGATAAGAATTGGATACAAGAGATGAACTAGGGTTTTGAGAGGTGATGGTGCTAGTGAATATGTTGATGGAGATTGCCTTCTCCCGATGAGAGGAGCATTGGTGATGACGATGGCGATGATTTCCCCCTCTCGGAGGGAAGTTTCCCCGGCAGAACAGCTCCAGCAAAGCCCTAGATTGGTTCCGCCTCGTGGCGGCGGAGTCTTGTCCAGGAAGATGGCTTATGATTTTTTCCTCGTCGAAAGACTCCATATAGAGAAGATGGCCATCGGAGGGCCACCAGGGGGCCCACGAGGTAGGGGGCGCGCCCAGGGGGGTAGGGCGCGCCCCCCACCCTCGTGGGCAGGGTGTGGCCCCCCTGGTGAACTTCTTGCGCTCAATATTTATTATATATTCTGAAATTGACTTTCGTGAAGTTTCATGAATTTTGGAGCTGTGCAGAATAGGTCTCTAATATTTGCTCCTTTTTCAGCCCAGAATCCCAGCGGCCGGCATTCTCCCTCTTTATGTAAACCTTGTAAAATAAGAGAGAATAGGCGTAAGTATTGTGACATAATGTGTAATAACAGCCCATAATGCAATAAATATTGATATAAAAGCATGATGCAAAATGGATGAATAAGTGGCCGGGTTGGAGAACACGTCAAGGGGAAGCAGGCTTGTTGAAGATGTCTTGGTGCGCCGGGTTCGGCCGCCTTGCGGCAGCCGCCGGGGCCGGGTCGAGGAATTTGGCCGGGTTAAGGGGCTCGGCCGGGTCGAGCGACCCGGCCAGGCGTGAGCCGGCTTGAGGGGCGTTGTTGGCCCGTTGTTTTTGAAAAGGATCCGGGTTCCGTTGCCTTCCTGGGGTTCATCCTCCCGACAATAGTCCCCAAAGTTGTGAAGGTCCGCCGTCTTCGAGCGGGAGGGCCTTCGCAGTTTCCCCCCTTGAGGAGGCGAATTTTGTGACCGCCGGGTCCGGCAACACCCACTGTGTGCCGGCTTTCGGAAGCCAGATCGCGGCATCCCAACAGGGGCGGGAAACCAAAGAGCCCGTCGAATCTTGAGGCGATCTTTTGGGCTTCGCGCGGGCGCCATGTGGTGCTCGGGAGCTAGAGGGACCTGACAGGCCATGCACGCGATAGGACCCGCTGCTGCGCACCCTCGGCCCACGCACGCGGATTTAGTGCGGCGTCCACGGGCCGGTTGCCATTCTCGATGCAGTTACTGCGTGCGTACGTGTGTATTTATTGCGGGGAAGTGGGAGGGGCGAGCGCAAACGATCCCACTTCCCCATGTTTCGAATCGTGGGTTATAAATTGGGAGAGGGGGCGGCGGAAGTCATTCTCGCTCCCACTCCCCTACTTCCTCATCCTTCCTCTGCCCTTAGCGACCGCCGCGCGCTGCAATGCCCGCCGCTTCGAGCAGAGCTTCACCGCCATTCTTCCTTCTTTCCTTTCTTCGTCGATGGCTCTTCCGTCGGGCTCGTGGATGGGCTCGACCGTCACTTTAGACGACATCGCCTACCTCCGCACCACCAGGAGGTTGCCAGGGGAGATGGAGGTGATACGTCTCCAATGTATCTATAATATTTTATTGCTCCATGCTATATTATCTACTGTTTTGGGCAATATTGGGCTTTATTTTCCACTTTTATATTATTTTTGGGACTAACCTATTAACCGGAGGCCCAGCCCAGATTTGCTATTTTATGCCTATTTTAGTGTTTCGAAGAAAAGGAATATCAAACGGAGTCGAAACGGAACGAAATCAACTGGAGAAGTTATTTTTGGAAGCAAACCTACCGGATAGACTTGGACCCTACGTCAGAAGATGAAGGAGGAGCTCACGAGGGTAGGGGGCGCGCCCACCCCCCTGGGGTGTGCCCCCTGCCTTGTGCCCCCCCTTCGGTCCACCGACGTACTCCTTTCACCCATATATACCCATGCATCCTAAAACTTCCAGAACAGAGAATAGATCGGGAGTTCCACCGCCAGAAGCCTCCGTAGCCACCAAAAGCCAATCTAGACCCGTTCCAGCACCCTGCCGGAGGGGGGAATCCCTCTCCGGTGTCCATCTTCATCATCCTGGTGCTCTCTATGACAAGGAGGGAGTAGTTCTCCCTCGGGGCTGAGGGTATGTACCAGTAGCTATGTGTTTGATCTCTCTCTCTCGTGTTCTTGAGGTGATACGATCTTGATGTATCGCGAGCTTTGCTATTATAGTTGGATCCTATGATGTTTTCTCCCCCCTCTACTCTCTTGTAATGAATTGAGTTTCCCCTTTGAAGTAATCTTATCGGATCGAGTCTTTAAAGATTTGAGAACACTTGATGTATGTCTTGCAGTGGATATCTGTGGTGACAATGGGATATCACGTGATTCACTTGATGTATGTTTTGGTGACCAACTTGCGGGTTCCGCCCATGAACCTATGCATAGGGGTTGGCACACGTTTTCGTCGTGATTCTCCGGTAGAAACTTTGGGGCACTCTTTGAGGTCCTATGTGTTGGTTGAATAGATGAATCTGAGATTGTGTGATGCATATCATATAATCATACCCGCGGATACTTGAGGTGACATTGGAGTATCTAGGTGACATTAGGGTTTTGGTTGATTTGTGTCTTAAGGTGTTATTCTAGTACGAACTCTAGGGATGTTTGTGACACTTATAGGAATAGCCCAACAGATTGATTGGAAAGAATAACTTTGAGGTGGTTTCGTACCCTACCATAATCTCTTCGTTTGTTCTCCGCTATTAGTGACTTTGGAGTGACTCTTTGTTGCATGTTGAGGGATAGTTATATGATCCAATTATGTTATTATTGTTGAGGGAACTTACACTAGCGAAAGTATGAACCCTAGGCCTTATTTCCACACATTGCAATACCGTTTACACTCACTTTTATCATTAGTTACCTTGCTGTTTTTATAATTTCAGATTACAAATACCTTTATCTACTATCCGTATACCACTTGTTTCACCATCTCTTCGCCGAACTAGTGCACCTATACAATTTACCATTGTATTGGGTGTGTTGGGGACACAAGAGACTCTTTATTATTTGGTTGCAGGGTTGCTTGAGAGAGACCATCTTCATCCTACGCCTCCTATGGATTGATAAACCTTAGGTCATCCACTTGAGGGAAATTTGCTACTGTCCTACAAACCTCTGCACTTGGAGGCCCAACAACGTCTACAAGATGAAGGTTGTGTAGTAGACATCAGGAGGTCGCCGTGCGCCTGCCGCAGGGGGAGCAGGAGCCACGGCCCGAGGGCATGGAGCGTGTGGTCTTCTTTATGCACTTCAAGCGCGGGTTTGATCTTCCGGCGAGCACTTTCTTCCGCGGCTTCCTGGAGTTCTTCCGGCTTGATACGTCTCCAACGTATCTATAATATTTGATTGTTCCATGCTAGTATATTGTCAACCTTGGATATTTTATATGCATTTATATGCTATTTCATATGATTTTTGGGACTAACCTATTAACCTAGAGCCCAGTGCCAGTTTCTGTTTTTCTTTGTTTTTGAGTATTGTAGAAAAGGAAAACCAAACGGAGTGCATTGACATGAAACTTCACGGAACTTATTTTTGGACCAGAAGAAGGACATGGAGTAAAATAGTTGGGCCAGAAGAGTCCCGGGCTGCCCACGAGGGTGGGGAGCGTGCCCACCCCCCTGGGCGCGCCTCCCTACCTCGTGGACGGCCTGGAGACCCCCCTAACTTGTTCTCGATGCCAAAACCTGTTATATATACTGAAACCTCCAGAACATAACCTAGATCGGGAGTTCCGCCGCTAGAAGCCTCCGTATCCACCGAAAACCAATCTAGACCCGTTCTGGCACCCTGCCGGAGGGGGGAATTGAAGGAAATATGCCCTAGAGGAATTAATAAAGTTATTATTTATTTCCTTATATCATGATAAATGTTTATTATTCATGCTAGAATTGTATTAACCGGAAACTTAGTACATGTGTGAATACATAGACAAACAGAGTGTCACTAGTTTGCCTCTACTTGACTAGCTCGTTGAATCAATGATGGTTATGTTTCCTAACCATAGACATGAGTTGTCATTTGAATAATGGGATCACATCATTATAGAATGATGTGATTGACTTGATCCATTCCGTTAGCTTAGCACTTGATCGTTTAATATGTTGCTATTGTTTTCTTCATGACTTATACATGTTCCTATGACTATGAGATTATGCAACTCCCATTTACCGGAGGAACACTTTGTGTGCTACTAAACATCACAATGTAACTGGGTGATTATAAAGGTGCTCTATAGGTGTCTCCGAAGGTACTTGTTGAGTTGGCATATTTTGATATTAGGATTTGTCACTCCGATTGTCGGAGAGGTATCTCTAGGCCCACTCGGTAATGCACATCACTATAATCCTTGCAAGCATTGTAACTAATGAGTTAGTTACGGGATGATGTATTATGGAACGAGTAAAGAGACTTGCCGATAACGAGATTGAACTAGGTATTGAGATACCGACAATCGAATCTCGAGCAAGTAACATACCGATGACAAAGGGAACAACATATGTTGTTATGCGGTTTGACCGATATAGATCTTCGTAGAATATGTGGGAACCAATATGAGCATCCAGGTTCCGCTATTGGTTATTGACCGGAGACGTGTCTCGGTCATGTCTACATAGTTCTAAAACCCGTAGGGTCCGCACGCTTAAAGTTCGGTGACGATCGGTATTATGAGTTTTGTGTGTTGATGTACTGAAGGTAGTTCGGAGTCCCGGATGTGATCACGGACATGACAAGGAGTCTCGAAATGGTCAATACGTAAAGATCGATATATTGGACGACTATGTTCGGACACCAGAAAGGTTCCGAAAGGTTTCGGACATATACCAGAGTACCGGGGGGTTACCGGAACCCCCCAAGGGGCTTAATGGGCCTACATGGGCCTTAGTGGAAATAGAGGGCAGCAAGGGGAATGCGGGCGAGCCCCCCAAGGCCCAAACTGAATTTGGTTTAGGGCAAGGGGGGCCGCCCCTCTCTTTCCTTCTCCTCCTCTCCCTTTCCTTCCCCCTCTCCTACTCCTACTAGGAAAAGGAGGAGTCCTACTCCTAGTGGGAGTAGGACTCCCCCTCTTGGCGCGCCTCTCCCTGGCCGGCTGCCTCCTCCCCTTGCTCCTTTATATACTGGGGCGGGGGCACCCCATAGACACACAATTGATCATTGATCTCTTAGCCGTGTGCGGTGCTGATGACCCACAAGTATAGGGGATCTATCGTAGTCCTTTCTATAAGTAAGAGTGTCAAACCCAACGAGGAGCAGAAGGAAATGATAAGCGGTTTTCAGCAAGGTATTCTCTGCAAGCATTTAAATTATAGGGGACAAATAGTTTTGTGATAAGATAATTTGTAACGAGCAACAAGTAACAAAAGTAAATAAAGTGCACCAAGGTGGCCCAATCCTTTTTGTAGCAAAGGACAAGCCTGGACAAATTCTTATATAGAGAAAAGCGCTCCCGGGGACACATGGGAATTATTGTCAAGCTAGGTTTCATCACGATCATATGATTCACGTTCGGTACTTTGATAATTTGGTATGCGGGTGGACTGGTGCTTGGGAGCTGTCCTTACTTGGACAAGCATCCCACTTATGATTAACCTCTATTGCAAGCGTCCGCAACTACAACAAAAGTATTAAGGTAAACCTAACCATAGCATGAAACATATGGATCCAAATCAGCCCCTTACGAAGCAACGCATAAACTAGGGTTTAAGCTTCTGTCACTCTAGCAACCCATCATATACTTATTACTTCCCAATGCCTTCCTCTAGGCCCAAATAATGGTGAAGTGTCATGTAGTCGACGTTCACATAACACCACCGGAGGAGAGACAACATACATCTCATCAAAATATCGAACCAATACCAAATTCACATGACTACTAACAGCAAGACTTCTCCCATGTCCTCAGGAACAAACGTAACTACTCACAAAGCATATTCATGTTCATAATCAGAGGAGTATTAATATGCATATAGGATCTGAACATATGATCTTCCACCAAATAAACCAACTAGCATCAACTACAAGGAGTAATCAACACTACTAGCAACCCACCGGTACCAATCCCAGACTTGGAGACAAGAATTGGATACAAGAGATGAACTAGGATTTGAGAGGATATGGTGCTGGTGAAGATGTTGATGGAGATTGACACCCTCCCGATGAGAGGATCATTGGTGATGACGATGGCGATGATTTCCCCCTCCTAGAGGGAAGTTTCCCCGGCAGAACAGCTCCGCCAGAGCCCTAGATTGGTTCTGCCAAGGTTCCGCCTCGTGGCGGCAGAGTCTCCTCCCGAAAGCTGGCTTATGATTTTTTTTCTCATCGAAAGACTCCATATAGAAGAAGATGGGCATCGGAGGGCCACCAGGGGGCCCACGAGGCAAGGGGCGCGCCCGGGGGGGGGGGGTTAGGGCACGCCCCCACCCTCGTGGGTAGGGTGTGGCCCCCCCTCCGGAACTTCTTGCGCTCGGTATTTTTTATATATTTTGAAAATGACTTCTGTGAAGTTTCAGGACTTTTGGAGCTGTGCAGAATAGGTCTCTAATATTTGCTCCTTTTCCAACCCAGAATCCCAGCTGTCGGCATTCTCCCTCTTTATGTAAACCTTGTAAAATAAGAGAGAATAGGCATAAGTATTGTGACATAATGTGTAATAACATCCCATAATGCAATAAATATCGATATAAAAGCATGATGCATAATGGACGTATCAACTCCCCCAAGTTTAGACCTCGCTTGTCCTCAAGGGAAAGCCGAAATCGAAAAATATGTCCACATGTTTAAAGATAGAGGTGTCGATAAAAATAAAATATGGACATGAGGGCATCATGATCATTCTTAGAACATCAACTTATATAATTCTTGTCATATGATCTCTTATGCTAGAGTAACAATTCAATCACAATTTCAAGTATGAATCATAAACTTCATTGAAAACTAACAAACTATAATCTCAGTCATTGGAGCAATTGCAATTTATCATAACATAGGAAAGAGTCAATATAAGAGCTTTTCAGCAAGTCCACATACTCAACTATCATATAGTCTTTCACAATTCCTAACACTCATGCAATACTTATGGGTATGGAGTTTCAATCGTACACAGAGAAAGATAGGGGCTTATAGTTTTGCCTCCCAACATTTTACCTCAAGGGTAATGTCAACAATAATAGTTCATGAAAACACACATCCAATTAGCCACATATACCAGGATCTTTCCAACATGTTGTGCTTGCCAAAAGATAAAATTTAAAAAGGAAGGGTGAAGATCACCATGACTCTTATGCAAGGTAGGAGATAAAAGTAAAATATAGGCCCTTCGCAGAGGGAAGCAGAGGTTGTCATGTGCTTTTATGGTTGGATGCACAAAATCTTAATGCGAAAGAACGTCACTTTATATTGCCACTTGTGAAATGGACCTTTATTATGCAGTCTGTCGCTTTTATTTCTTCTATATCACACGGTCATATAAAGCTTATTTTCTCCCACACTAATAAGTCATACATATTTAGAGGGCAATTTTTATTGCTTGCACCGATGACAGCTTACTTGAGGGATCTTACTCAATCCATAGGTAGGTATGGTGGACTCTCATGGCAAAACTGGTTTAAGGGTGTTTGGAAGCACAAGTAGTATCTCTACTTGGTGCAAAGAATTTGTCTAGCATGAGGGGGAAAGGCAAGCTCAATCATGTTGGATGATCCATGACAATATAATTTATCTCAGATGTAAGAAAACATAACCCATTACGTTGTCTTCCTTGTCCAACATCAACTCTTTAGCATGTCATATTTTAATGAGTGCTCACAATCATAAAAGGTGTCCAAGATAGCATGTTTATATGTGAAGACCTCTCTTTCTTTATTACTTCCTATTAATTGCAACGATGACCAAAACTATGTTTGTCAACTCTCAAAAACTTTTAATCATCATACTCTTTAGATGTGAGCTCATTACTCTCCATAAGATCCATATGATCTCTTTTATTTCTTTTTATTCTTTCTCTTTTATTTTATTCACTCAGGATTATGGCAAAATAATCAAGCCCTTGACTCAACACTAATCTTTATTATATATAGCTCACGGACTCGATTACATAGAAGGATCATAAAGCAAAACTCACAACTAGATCATACTAAGAACTTTTATTCTACTAGATCAAAATATTATCAAAAGGATCGAACTAAGAAAACAGTAAAGATAAAAGTGATGGTGATACGATACTGGGGCACTCCCTCGAGCTTGGCAGTTGCCAAGGGGAGTGCCCATACCAGATACTCAGTTCTTCTTTGTTGGTGAAGAAGGTGGAGTTGTTGATGATGGATAGTCGCACATCGAGCGTAGGAGGTCCTCCAACTTGCGGATAATGCCCTTGAGTGCGATGATATGCTCCTTCAACAAAATATTTTCACGTGTGAGATACTTGTTTTGTATACGGGATAACTCAATCATCTTGAAAGCCTCGATCTCAGTTGGGGTAAGAAGATTGTGATCAAGTTGAAGGATGTCTTCTGCTACCGGAACTTGGTCCTCTGTGGTCTTCTTGATCCCTTCATCCTTGTTGATCTCCATAGGTTCTTCCCTCTTAAGCTCTATCTTCATTAGCCAAGCATCGTTGTCACCATTGTTGGAGGAGGGGGACGACATAATGCCTGGCCTTGACAACCCTGACAGAAAACAGCTCGAAACAAGAACAGGAGATTTTTGTGTGATACGGGAGTCAAAACCTTCGGGAGATTATATAATGAATTTTTACCGACCAAAATACGCGACGTGCAAGAAAACGGAGTCCGGAGAGCACACGAGGTGCCCACGAGGCAGGGGGCACGCCTAGGGGGATAGGGCGCGCCCTCCACCCTCGTGGAGCCCTCGTGTCCTTCCCGGACTGCTTCTTATTTTTCTATTTTTCTAAATATTCCAAAAAGGAGAAAAATTGACATTAGAACTGTTTTGGAGTCGGTTTACTTACCGTACCACATACCTATTCCTTTTCGGAGTCTAAAACGTTTCGGAAAGTGTCCCTTATGTATTCCTCCGGGGTTACGGTTTCAATAACATTGGTTTCAACATTTATAGGATTACCTGAGATATAATGTTTGATTCTTTGACCGTTCACCACCTTTGAATTTGTGCCTTCAAAGTTGTTGATTTTATGGCACCAGAACGATAGACCTCCTCGATAACGTAAGGACCTTCCCATTTAGAGAGAAGCTTTCCTGCAAAAAATCTTAAATGAGAGTTGTATAGCAATACATAATCACCTACATTAAACTCACGCTTTTGTATTCTTTTGTCGTGCCATCTTTTAACCTTTTCTTTAAACAATTTGGCATTCTCATAGGCTTGGGTTCTCCATTCATTAAGTGAGCTAATGTCAAATAACCTTTTCTCACCAGCAAGTTTGAAATCATAATTGAGCTCTTTAATGGCCCAATATGCCTTATGTTCTAGTTCAAGAGGTAAATGACATGCTTTACCATAAACCATTTTATACGGAGACATACCCATAGGATTTTTATATGCAGTTCTATAGGCCCATAATGCATCATCAAGTTTCTTGGACCAATTCTTTCTAGATCTATTAACAGTCTTTTGCAAAATTAATTTGAGCTCTTTGTTACTCAATTCTAGTTGACCACTTGACTGTGGGTGATAAGGAGATGCAATTCTATGATTAACATCATACTTAGCAAGCATTTTATGGAAAGCACCATGAATAAAATGTGAACCACCATCAGTCATTAAATATCTAGGGACTCCAAACCTCAGAAAAATAACTTCTTTAAGCATCTTAATAGAGGTGTTATGATCAGCACTACTAGTTGGAATAGCTTCTACCCACTTGGTAACGTAATCAACAGCAACTAAAATATGTGTATATCCATTAGATGCAGGAAAAGGTCCCATATAATCAAAGCCCCAAACATCAAATAGTTCAATAACAAGTGAATAATTCATAGGCATTTCTTGACGTCTACTAATATTACCAATTCTTTGACATTCATCACAAGATACAACAAACTTACGGGCATCCTTGAAGAGAGTAGGCCAATAAAAACCGGATTGCAATACCTTATGTGCAGTTCTATCTCCAGCGTGGTGTCCTCCATAAGCTTCAGAGTGACACTTGCGTAGGATCTGTTCCTGTTCATGCCCAGGTACACAACGTCTAATAACACCATCTACTCCTTTATAAAGATGTGGGTCATCCCAAAAGTAATGTCTCAAATCATGGAAAAACCTTTTCTTTTGCTGGTATGTGAAACTAGGTGGTATAAATTTAGCAACAATGTAATTAGCATAATCAGCATACCATGGAGCATTATGAGAAGCATTTATGACATTTAATTGTTCATCAGGAAAGCTATCATCAATAGGTAGTGGGTCATCAAGAACATTTTCCAACCTAGACAAGTTATCTGCAACGAGGTTCTCAGCTCCATTTCTATCAATAATATGAAAATCAAATTCTTGTAGCAAGAGAACCCATCTAATAAGTCTAGGTTTAGCATCTTTCTTTTCCATCAGATATTTAATAGCAGCATGATCAATGTGAATAGTTACTTTAGAATCAACAATATAAGGTCTGAACTTATCACAAGCAAATACAACTGCTAAGAATTCTTTTTCAGTAGTAGCATAATTTCTCTGAGCATTGTCTAGAGTTTTACTAGCATATTGAATAACATTTAATTTCTTATCAACTCTTTGCCCTAGAACAGCACCTACAACATAATCACTAGCATCACACATAATTTCAAAGGGTAAATTCCAATCAGGTGGCTGAACAATAGGTGCAGAGATCAATGCTTTCTTAAGTATTTCAAATGCTTCTACGCAATCATCATCAAAAACAAATGGTATATATTTTTGTAATAAATTAGCCAGAGGCCGAGAAATTTTTGAGAAGTCCTTAATGAACCTCCTATAAAAACCGGCATGACCAAGGAAACTTCTTATACCTTTGATGTCCTTGGGACATGACATCTTTTAAATAACATCAACCTTAGCTTTATCAACTTCATTACCTCTTTCAAAAACTTTATGCCCCAAAACAATACCTTCATTAACCATAAAGTGGCACTTCTCCTAATTCAAGACAAGGTTAGTTTCTTCACATCTCTGCAAAACTCGATCAAGGTTGCTTAAGCAATCATCAAAAGAGGATCCATAGACGGAGAAATCGTCCATGAAAACCTCACAAATCTTTTCACAAAAGTCGGAGAATATAGCCATCATGCATCTTTGGAAGGTAGCAGGTGCATTACATAAACCAAAAGGCATACGTCTATAAGCAAAAGTACTGAACGGCAAGTAAAAGTGGTCTTAGATTGATCATCAGTTGACACAGGTATTTGAGAGAAACCAGAATAACCATCTAGAAAGCAAAAATGTGTATTTTTGGATAATCTTTTTAGCATTTGATCAATAAAAGGTAAGGGGTAATGATCTTTTTTAGTAGCCTTATTTAATTTGGGGAAATCAATTACCATCCTATAACCTGTAATAATTCTTTGCGGAATCAATTCATCTTTATCATTAGGAACGACAGTAATACTTCCCTTTTTAGGGACACAATGGACATGACTTACCCACTGACTATCAGCAACGGGATAAATTATACCTGCCTCAAGGAGCTTTAGTATTTCCTTTCTTACCACTTCTTTCATCTTAGGATTCAGTCGTCGTTGGTGATCACGAACTGGTTTGGCATCTTTTTCCAAATTTATTTTGTGTTGACATAGAGTGGGACTAATGCCCTTAAAATCATCAAGAGTATATCCAATAGCAGCATGGTGCTTCTTCAGAGTTTTCAATAATCTCTCTTCTTCATGCTCTGAAAGGTTAGCACTGATAATAACAAGATATATCTTTTTCTCATCAAGATAAGCATATTTAGGAGTATCAGGTAACGGTTTGAGCTCAAACACGGGATCACCCTTGGGTGGAGGAGGATCCCCTAGGATTTCGACAGGCAAATTGTGTTTCGGGATGGGTTCCTGTTTAAAGAATACTTCATCTATTTCCCTTCTTTCATTCATAAACATGTCATTTTCATGGTCTAGCAAATACTGTTCTAAAGGATCACTAGGAGGCACAGCAATAGAAGCAAGACCAATAATTTCATCTTTACTAGGAAATTCCTCTTGACGGTGTTGTCTACAAAATTTAGAGAAATTAAATTCATGAGACATATCACCTAAACCAATAGTAACAACATCCTTTTCGCAATCTATCTTAGCATTAACCGTGTTCAAGAAGGGTCTGCCAAATATAATGGGACAAAAGCTATCTTGGGGGGAACCAAGGACAAGAAAATCAGCAGGATATTTAGTTTTCCCACACAAGACTTCAACATCTCTAACAATCCCAATTGGTGAAATAGTATCTCTATTGGCAAGTTTAATTGTGACATCAATATCTTCTAACTCAGCAGGTGCAATATCATGCATAATTTCTTTGTATAAGTTAATAGGTATTGCACTAGCACTAGCACCCATATCACACAAGCCATGATAACAATGATCTCCTATTTTAACAGAAATAAGAGGCATGCCTACCACAGGTCTATGTTTATCTTTAGCACAAGGTTTAGCAATTCTAGCAGTTTCATCACAGAAATAAATAACATGCCCATCAATATTATCAGCCAAGAGATCCTTAACAATAGCAATATTATGTTCAACTTTAATTTGCTCATGAGGTGTATAGGTTCTAATATTTCTTTTACGAACCACAGTTGAAGCTTTAGCATGATCTTTTATCCTAACAGGAAAAGGTGGTTTCTCAACATAAGCAGTAGGAACAATAGGATCATTATAAGTGACAGTCTTTTCTTCAACTTTAATAGGTGCAACTACTTTTACTTCTATGGGAGGATGATATTTAAACCACTTATCCCTAGGGAGATCAACATGAGTAGCAAAAGATTCACAGAAAGAAGCTACTATTTCAAAGTCAAGTCCATATTTAGTGCTAGATTTACGGAAAACATTGGTATCCATAAAAGATTTAACACAATCAAACTTAGGTGTCATACCTGACTTCTTACCTTCTTCGAGGTCCCAATCTTCAGAGTTGCGTTTAATTATTTCCAATAAATCCCATTTGAATTCAATAGTCTTCATCATAAAAGAGCCAGCACAAGAAGTATCGAGCATGGTGCGATTGTTATCAGAAAGCCGAGCATATAAATTTTGAATAATTATTTCTCTTGGAAGCTCATGATTGGGGCATGAATATAACATTTATTTAAGCCTCCCCCAAGCTTAAGCAATGCTTTCTCCTTCACGGGGCCAAAAATTATATATATAATTGCGATCACGATGAACAAGATACATAGGATAAAACTTCTGATGAAATTCCAATTTCAATCGTTTGTAGTTCCATGACCCCGTATCATCACATAGCCTATACCATGTCAATGCATCTCCCTTCAAAGATAAAGGAAAAACCTTCTTCTTAATAACATCATCGGGCACACCTGCAAGCTTAAGTAATCCACAAACTTCATCCACATATATTAGGTGCTCATCAGGATGCATTGTTCCGTCTCCTGCAAAAGGATTAGCTAACAGTTTTTCTATCATACCCGAAGGAATCTCAAAGTAGACATTTTCATTTTAAGTAGGTTCAATAGGTTGAGGAGCAACTCTTTGCTCTACTGGTCGGGGTGAAGATACCCCGAACAAGCCCCTCAGAGGATTACTTTCCATAGTAACAAGTGACAGTAAATTTCAGCACACTATATACATTTTTTCCTTACCAAATTCCACCTACCAAAGGCGCTTCACTCCCCGGCAACGGCGCCAGAAAAGAGTCTTGATGATGCACATGTATGGGGGATCTATCGTAGTCCTTTCGATAAGTAAGAGTGTCGAACCCAATGAGGAGCAGAAGGAAATGATAAGCGGTTTTCAGCAATGTATTCTCTGCAAGCACTGAAATTATAGGTGACAGATAGTTTTGTGATAAGATAATTTGTAACGAGCAACAAGTAACAAAAGTAAATAAAGTGCAGCAAGGTGGTCCAATCCTTTTGTAGCAAAGGACAAGGCTGGACAAATTCTTATATAGAGAAAAGCGCTCCCGAGGACACATGGGAATTATCGTCAAGCTAGGTTTCATCACGATCATATGATTCACGTTCGGTACTTTGATAATTTGGTATGTGGGTGGACCGGTGCTTCGGTGCTGTCCTTACTTGGACAAGCATCCCACTTACGATTAACCTCTATTGCAAGCATCCGCAACTACAACAAAAGTATTAAGGTAAACCTAACCATAGCATGAAACATACGAATCCAAATCAGCCCCTTATGAAGCAACGCATAAACTAGGGTTTAAGCTTCTGTCACTCTAACAACCCATCATCTACTTGTTACTTCCCAATGCCTTCCTCTAGGCCCAAATAATGGTGAAGTGTCATGTAGTCGACGTTCACATAACACCACTAGAGGAGAGACAACATACATCTCATCCAAATATCGAGCAAATACCCAATTGACATGACTACTAATGGCAAGACTTCTCCCATGTCCTCAGGAACAAACGTAACTACTCACAAAGCTTATTCATGTTCATAATCAGAGGAGTATTAATATGCATATAGGATCTGAACATATGATCTTCCACCAAATAAACCAACTAGCATCAACTACAAGGAGTAATCAACACTACTAGCAACCCACAGGTACGAATCCCAGACTTGGAGACAAGAATTGGATACAAGAGATGAACTAGGGTTTGAGAGGAGATGGTGCTGGTGAAGATGTTGATGGAGATTGACCCCCTCCCGATGAGAGGATCATTGGTAATGACAATGGCGATGATTTACCCCTCCCGGAGGGAAGTTTCCCTGGCAGAACAGCTCCGCCAGAGCCCTAGATTGGTTCCGCCAAGGTTCCGCCTCGTGGCGGCGGAGTCTCATCCCGAAAGCAGGCTTATGATTTTTTTCTCACTGAAAGACTCCATCTAGAGAAGATGGGCATCGGAGGGCCACCAGGGGGCCCACGAGGCAGGGGGTGCGCCCCCCACCCTCGTGGGCAGGGTGTGGCCCCCCTCCGGAACTTCTTGCACTCGGTATTTTTTATATATTCTGAAAATGACTTCCGTGAAGTTTCAGGACTTTTGGAGCTGTGCAGAATAGGTCTCTAATATTTGCTCCTTTTCCAGCCCAGAATCCCAGCTGTCGGCATTCTCCCTCTTTATGTAAACCTTGTAAAATAAGAGAGAATAGGCATAAGTATTGTGACATAATGTGTAATAACAGCCCATAATGCAATAAATATTGATATAAAAGCATGATGCATAATGGATGTATCAGGTGCCCCCCTCCACCATAATCCACCTCGATCATATCGTAGCAGTGCTTAGGCGAAGCCCTGCGTCAGTAGCATCATCATCACCGTCAGCAAGCCGTCATGCTGACGAACCTCTCGCGTGAAGCTTTGCTGGATCGGAGCTCGCAGGACGTCATCGAGTTGAACATGTGCAGAACTCGGAGGTGTCGTGCGTTCGGTACTTGGATCGGTCGGATCGTGAAGACGTACGACTACATCAACCGTGTTATGCTAACGCTTCCGCATTCGGTCTACGAGGGTACGTAGACACACTCTCCCCTCTCATTGCTATGCATCACCATGATCCTGTGGGTGTGCGTAGGAATTTTTTTGAAATTACTACGTTCCCCAACAGTGGCATCCGAGCCAGCTTTATGCGTAGATGTTATATGCACGAGTAGAACACAAGTGAGTTGTGGGTGATACAAGTCATATTGCTTACCAGCATGTCATACTTTGGTTTAGCGGTATTGTTGGATGAAGCGGCCCGGACCGACATTACGCGTACGCTTATGCGAGGCCTTTTCTATCGACGTGCTTTGCACATAGGTGGCCGTCGGGTGTCAGTTTCTCCAACTTTAGTTGAACCGAGTGTGGCTATGCCCGGTCCTTGAGAAGGTTAAAACAACACTAACTTGACGAACTATCGTTGTGGTTTTGATGCATAGTAAAGAACAGTTCTTGCTCAGCCAGTAGCAGCCACGTAAAACTTGCAACAACAAAATAGAGGATGTCTAACTTGTTTTTGCAGGGCATGTTGTGATGTGATATGGTCAAGATGTGATGAGATATAAATTGTTGTATGAAATGATCATGTTTTGTTTAAGTTATCGGCAACTGGCAGGAGCCTTATGGTTGTCTCTTTATTGCATAATATGCAAGCGTCATACAATTGCGTAACTTTATCGCTATGCGATAGCAATAGTTGCAAAAGCAATAGTTGGCGAGACGACCATATGACGACACGTTGATAGAGATCAAGATGATGGAGATCATGGTGTCATGCCGGTGATGATAGATATCATGACGGTACCTTGGAGATGGAGATCAAAGGCACAAGATGATGATGGCCATATCATGTCACATATTTTGATTGCATGTGATGTTTATCCTTTATGCATCTTATTTTGCTTTATTTGACGGTAGCATTATAAGATGATCTCTCACTAAATTTCAAGGTAAAAGTGTTCTCCCTGAGTATGCACCGTTGCCAAAGTTTGTCGTGCCGAGACACCACGTGATGATCGGGTGTGATAAGCTCAACGTTCATCTACAACGGGTGTAAGACAGTTTGCACACGCAGAAATACTCGGGTTAAACTTGACGAGCCTAGCATATGCAGATATGGCCTCGGAACACTGGAAACCGAAAGGTCGAGTGTGAATCATATAGTAGATATGATCAACATAATGATGTTCACCATTGGAAACTACTCCATCTCTCGTGATGATCAGACATGGTTTAGTTGATTTGGATCACGTGATCATTTAGATGACTAGAGGGATGTCTATCTAAGTGGGAGTTCTTAAGTAATATTATTAATTGAACTTAAATTTATCATGAACTTAGTCTTTATAGTATTTGCATATCTATGTTGTAGATCAATAGCTCGCACATAGCTTCCCCGTTTATTTTTGATATGTTCCTAGAGAAAAAAATTGAAAGATGTTAGTAGCAATGATGCGGATTGGATCCGTGATCTGAGGATTATCCTCATTGCCGCACAGAAGAATTATGTCCTTGATGCACCGCTAGGTGAAGGACCTATTGTAGGAGCATATGCAGACGTTATGAACGTTTGGCAAAGCTCGGTATGATGACTACTTGATAGTTTAGTGCACCATGCTTTACGGCTTAGAACTGGGACTTCCAAAATGTTTTGAATGCCACGGAGCATATAAGATGTTCCAAGAGTTGAAATTAGTATTTCATACTCATGCCCGTGTCGAGAGGTAGGAGACCTCTGACAGTACTTTGCCTACAAAGATGGAGGAGAATAGCTCAACCAGTGAGCATGTGCTCAGATTGTCTAGGTACTGCAATTGCTTGAATCAAGTGGGAGTTAATCTTCTAGATAAGATAGTGATTGACAGGATTCTCTAGTCACTATCACCAAGTTACTAGAACTTTGTGATGAACTATAATATGCAAGGGATAACGAAAATGATTCCCAAGCTCTCCGTGATATGAAAATCGACGAACATAGAAATCAAGAAAAGCACACTACAAAAAAATACACTTCCGTGATGATACGTGTTTGTCACAGTAGGTCGCGTTTTGTGGCATGCATGTACATCCATGACAAATTTATGACAGAATCAAGATAGTCATACTTGTGCTGTCGTAGAAGTGTTCCATGACATTGCCAAAATTATCATAACGGAAGTGTCCACTTCCATGACGATAAATCGCGCGTCACAGAAGTGCTTTCGTCAAGGGTGACCGACACGTGGCATCCACCGTAATGGAACGCCGTTAAGCTATTGGGTCGGATTATGGATCCGATAACCCGTTAACAGCCACGACCAATGCTGATTTTCCACATGTAAAATTCTCATTGGCTGATGGATCCACGCGTCAGCTCCGCGTTGGCACAGGTGGCACTCATCCAACAGTCGAAATGGGCCTATGATATGTTGACACGTGGACCGGCCCAAAAGTGGCCCACAAAGTTTAAATGGGCCGGCCCAACCGAAGGCCCATAAGATTTAGCGAACCATAATGGGACGGCCCAGCTAAAGGCCTACAAAATTTAGCGGACCATAATGGGCCGGCCCAGCTAAAGGCCCACACGATTTTGCAGACCATAATGGGCCGGCCCAGCTAAAGGCCCACAAGATTTTGTGGACCACAATGGGCCGGCCTAGCTAAAGGCCCACAAGATTCTGTAGACCATAATGGGCCGGCCCAGCTAAAGGCCCAACATTCTCTGTCAAATCGGCCCGTCAACGACATGTCCTAAACTTGTCATCAACGCGGCCCATGGTCAGTTCTGGCCCGTTAACAGTCCGCTAAGTAATTGGGACGAATTACGACCCGGTGTATTTCCGGCCTGTTAAAGGTCCGACTTCATTTGGGCCCATTTACAGGCCATCAAAACTTTCATCCCATAAACGACCGCGAAGGATTTGGGTCATATTCAGCCATGTGTGACATTCGGCCTATTAGAGGCCTACTATAGCTTTGGGACACTTTCGGCCTGTTGTCATTTTCGGCCTGTTAACGCCGGACGTAAACCATGGGCCATATGTGGCCCAGCGTCATATCAGGCCTATTAACGGCCCATATAAAAATGACGATAATCTAGCCCGACCGAAGTTTCGGCCTGTTAAAGGCCCATGTATTAGGTTGGCGCATTTACGGTCGGTCCGAATTTCGGCCTGTCAAAGATCTGCATCGTAAATGGGCCACCATTTCGTCATGCTAAGTCCAGTTGGTTATTTGGCACAATTAGGGCCCAATCTCACTTTCGGTCTATTAAAGGCCCATGTTTTTTATGGGCTCGAGATATTTACACCTATAAATGACCTATTTTTACTGAGGGCTCAAATTATGTTTAGGCCTGTTAAAGGCCCACTATGGGCATAGGCCTACCAGAAAAATATGAAAGCTTATGCTGATTTAGGCCTAGATATTTTTAGTGGGCTACATGCCAATTTCGGCCCGTAATCATTTTTAGCCCAATTGGAATGGGCCCGACGAATGTTGGCATGTTGGGCTCCTACGAAGCTTTCGGCCGAATACATTACTAAGATAAACCTACACTATACAAAAATAGTGTTGTAATTACTGCAGCCTCAGGCAACATCATAAATGTTGTATCACAACAAAATAAATTCCAACCATACAACAAAAGGCCTATTGGCATAAATTTTACAGTCCTTCCAGATAAAAGCACCATCAGATGTATAGAAGCACAGATCATTTGACCTGAGTGCTAATGTTTCAGGCTGTAGAATCTGATGGAGCAGCATGATCTCCACCTTTTTCCGCCATTGCTCTTGAACAACGAAGCGAATGTCTGATAGTCTGGTTTGAAAACCATTCATATCTTGATGACATTTCTCAACCACTATTCTTGTTTCCGAAACAACATCCATTAGGGATTGGACTTGTGTCTGGAGCACAGATATATCACTCTGTCTAGCAGGAAGATTTTGTTCAGTAGGTGATTTGGATGAGGTTACCTTGACAACCAACCCAGAATTACGCAGGAAGGTGCTTTTTGCACTGTTAGTGGAGATATACTGACGCACTTCAGCAAGAGGTGACATTGTGCCTATAGTAGCCTCGTCACCTTCAGGTGGTTGTGGCTGTTCAATCATTTGTTCCATAGCTTCCTGAAAGTTTGAACTTGTAGATTAGTGTACCAGATAAGTAACTAATGAGACAAGAACAAACAAAGTAGGTTAAACATTTATACATAACTTATTTTGGTGAACTACTGTAATACATTAGCATGTATTGTAGTGCCAACTACATAATAAAATCACTTTCGGAACATATGTCCATGTAGCATGCCTACTGTATTGTCTATTTCCTCACATTTGTTGACATCTAAGGATAAAGAGACATGGTTTAAAGTAGGATGAACATAGTATGACATCATTCATATCATGGGCAAACATATATAAAACAAACAGGCTATTTTATCATTGTGTGCGCACGTGAACATAACAACTAGATTACAGATCAAGACCAAAAGAATATCCTTCATCTCTTTTAAACCATGTAAGGTGAAATGATACGTTAAGACAACTGTGAATAAAAGTGAACAGAGTAACTGACATTGGCTGCAAACCCAAGTAGTTAAATGAACACATCACAGTACCAATCAGTTCAAGGCAGGAGGAGCAAGGACTTACAACAGCGGCTTGAACTCGTGTGCTCATGCCCTTCATCTTGCTGGTGTGGCAATCCTTGAAGATTTGCACTGCATTCGGTTCATGTTCTTTTTGGTCCGCACGGGCTTTCCTCTGTATTTGGAACAAGTCAATATAGATACGATAATATGGCACAAAAAAAGAAGGAAGCAGCAGCTATTTACAAGAGCCTCGCAGTGTGCAATGTAGCTACGAGATCCTGTTGTCTGTTGGAATTTCACTTTAGAACGGTTGGTTTTGTTCTTCAAACAGTTAGCCTAGAAGAAGATACACTTGTAAGGCACATACATAAATAAAAGTTCAATATGTGGTCTGATCAAATACATATAGCCTACCTGATACTTTGGATTAGACCAGTGTTTAACGAGGGTTGTCCAGTCTTCATTTGTAATATATTCCACTGGAGATGTTTGGGCGATTTCATTGTTAGCCTTGACTTCAAAGTGAGATTTTCTAAGGTGGTACCGATACTGTCGCAGATCAGACTGAAAAACATGAGTGCATGCTTGTTTAGTTGCATCATCTTTCAGATCCAACTTGAACCTCATCTGTTGAAAAAAGAATGTGAGTCTTATTAGGAGGAAGCTAGAAAGTATGGGACAGAGCAAGACAATATTACTAATTGCGATGAATAACATTACTTATGGATAAATGGTCAAGGAAGGTGTTAAACTGGGTATTGTCTTTCTCATTCCTGTACTGGATCCACGTTGGGAGGATATGTGCATGACACCTAACGGCAATTGCTGCCTCTGATACTAACTTGGCTGACTCTGTAGCATCACATGGCCTTTTTAAACCTACCTCAAAATGGATCTCCATTCTTCCTCCTTTAGATTTTGTTAATCTGTCAAGCATTATCCCTGATGTCTGTTTCTGCTTGCGCCGTGGTGCTAGTTCAACAACGAATATGGAAAGTGTTAGTGTACATCAAACCGTGAGAGTACATATAAAGGAGCATGCAACTTCAACTTGACTCGGTCAGGTACCGTCTTGGTGTTGATGCTCATGAGGTTCATCTGATCTTGCCAAGTCTTGTTGTGTCAGCAGTGCTTCAGAAGTAGTGTTAGGTGTGAAGGCAGCTTGGGAACTGGCCAGTTCCGGAGCAAACGAATGAGTAACTGGTTGAGATGCTGGTACAGTTGAAGCGGATGCTGCAGCTGGTGGAGCGGGTGATACTGTGTTTGTAGATTTAGCTGGTGGACTTGGACCTTCTACCGCACTATAAGTACCAGTAGAATCTCGACGGCAGAACCTTTTCCGTTTCACCCGATGAGTAACAGCACTCCCTGCTATATTATTTTCCTTGCTCTTTTTTGACTTTGCCATGTCAAGCTGTACCCACAACATAAAAGAATAAAATCACTCTTCAAAACTCATTGATGCATGATACAGACAAGCAATACTTTGATGTAAGACAACTGTATGAGGATGGAATATGTAAGAAAAACAGGACGACATGACATATTCACAGCTACCATGTGCAAACTAAGTAGAAGGATTTTCAAGAAAATAGAAGTAATGCAAGCTAGACACCATATGAAAGATGCAACCAATATTACTCTGCCAAGTTAAAAGTGTCTTGTCATAAGTGGCAATTCGAAAAATTAGAAGCAGTACAACGTAAAAATCAATGCAAGATGCAACCACTATCAAACTGCCATGTTAAAAGCGTCCAATCATGAGTGACTGATGCGGGATACACAACAACAGTACTTTGATGTAAGAACATGGTATGGTAGATAGATGCAGTGCATTCTAGACATAGAAAGCCATGTCATATGCACATGTATAACGTATAAACTCAGCAGGTGCAATTTAATCAAAATAGAAGAAATACAGGCTAGACAACATATGCAACATGAAACCAATTATCACACTGTCAACTTAGAGCAAGCACCTGCGATGGTGGAGTACGGGAGATGAACTCATCATGTAGACTTGGGACTTCAACTTCATTAGCAGTAGCAGTGGCAAATCTAGAGAGTCTCTATTTGCGTCGGTGCGGAGGACCACCAACATCCCCTAACTTACTCTTTTCCTTCCTATTTTCTGATATTGCCTTATGAAGTCAAAACCACAAGAAGATGAATAAAATTAGCTCTGCATAACTGGTTGATGCATGATACAGACGAACACTACTTTGATGTAAGGCAAGCACAGGATAGGAGGATGGAATATATACAAAAAAAGACAATGTTTCATATTCAGACGTATGATAGGAGGATGGAATATGTATGAAAAAACAGTAAGCGGAAGGCATTTCAACAAAATTAGAAGAAATGAAAGCTAGGCACCATATGAACATGCAACCAATATCACTCTATCAGGTAAAAAGTGTCTCGTCGTAAGTGCCATTTCAAGAAATTAGAAGCAGTACAAGCTAGAAGACAATGCAAGATGCAACATACATCATAGTCCCAAGTTAAATGTGTCTTATGGGTAAGTGATCGTTGCAGGTATAAGTTGTAAGCTACGCAGATGCAATTCAACATAATCAGAAGCAATACAAACTAGACATCATACGAAAAACGCAACCACATATAACAGTTCCAAGTAAGAGCAAGCACCTGTGATGGTGGAGTAGGGGAGATGTGCTCATCATGTACACGTATGGTCTAGAAACAGGAACACGTGTCATATTCATAGGCATTATGTGTAAAGTAAGCAGATGCAATTTAAGTTAGAAGTAATACAAGCTAGACATCATACGCAACATGCAACCACATATAATAGTGTCAAGTTAGAGCAAGCACATGTGATGGTGGAGTAGGGGAGATGTGCTCATCATCTACACAGCTACCTTGACTGTGCAGTCTTGTGTTGTCTTGCGAATCTTGTTGGGAGGATGGCGGAGTAGAATCTGTAGAGACCCCCTGTTTGAGTTGCTCCGAAGGACCACCATCATCCACTGCCGGACTAATTTCCTTCAGCTGTAATGATTTTGCATTGTGAAGTCAAACCGATAAGAAAAAGGAATAAAATTCGCTCTTCAGAACTCATTCATGCATGATACTGACGAACACTACTCGGATGAAAGGCAAACACATGATGCGAGGATGGAATATGTATGAAAAACAGGATGGTGTGACATATTCACACCTATGATGTGGTAACTAAGCAGAAGGCATTTCAACAAATTATAAGCACTACAAGCTAGACACCATATGAAAGATGCAACCAATATCACTCTGCCAAGTTCAAACTGTATGGCGTTTCAACAAATTAGAAGCAGTACATGCTAGAAATCATATGCAAGACACAACCAATATCATAGTAGCGACTTAAAGGTGCCTTATCATAAGTGACTATTGCGGGATATGCAAGAATAGTAGTTTGATGTAGAAACAGGAACACATGTCATATTCACAGGCATTATGTGTAAAGTAAGCAGATGCAATTCAACAAAGTTAGAAGCAATACAAGCTAGACAGCATACGCAACATGCAACCACATATAATAGTGCCAAGTTAGAGCAAGCACATGTGATGGTGGAGTAGGGGAGATGTGCTCATCATCTACACAGCTACGTTGACTGTCTAGCCTTGCGTCGTCTTGCGAATCTTGTTGGGAGGATGGCAGAGTAGAATCTGTAGAGAACCTCCGTTTCAGTTGCTCGGAAGGACCACCATCATCCAATGCCTTGCCAATTTCCTTCAGCTTTATTGATTTTGCATTGTGAGGTCATACCGACAAGAAAAAGGAATATCATTCACTCTTCAGAACTCATTCATGCATGATACTGACGAACACTACTCTGATGAAAGGCAAAGTCATGATACGAGGATGGAATATGTACGAAAAAATGGATGGCTTGACATATTCACACATATGATGTGGTAACTAAGCAGAAGGCACTTCAACAAATTAGAAACACTACAAGACACCATATGGAAGGTGCAATCAATATCACTCTGCCAAGTTAAAATTGTTTCGTCATAGGTGGCGTTCATCAAACTAGAAGCAATACATGCTAGAAATCATATTCAAGACGCAAACCAATATCACACTCCAACTTAAAGGTGTCCCATCATAAGTGACTGATGCAGGATACACAAGAAGAGTAGTTTCATGTAAGAACATGGTGTGATAGACAGATATAGTATGTACCAAAAACAGGAAAGCGTGTCATATTCACATGTATCATGTGTAAGCTAAGCAGATGCGGTTTACACTAATTAGGAGCAATACGAGCTAGACACCATATGCAACATGCAACCAGATATCACACTGCCAAGTTAGAGCAAGCACCTTGGATGGTGGAGTAGGGGAGCGGAGACTTGGACCTTGTAATGCACTATTAGTACAAGGAGAATCGGTACAGATGCTCCGTTTACATTGCTGCAGAGGACCACCATCATCACCTTCCTTATTCTTTTCCTTCCTCTTTCTTGATGTTTCCTTGTCAAGTCAAACCCACAAGAAAAAGGAATAAAATTTGCTCTTTTGAACTCATTGATGCATGATACTGACGAACACTACTTTCATGTAAGGCAGCTGCATGATAGGAGGATGGAATATGTATGAAAAACAGGACGGCGTGACATATTGACATGTATGATGTATAAAGTGTAAACTAAGCACAAGGTGCTTGAACTTGTTAGAATCGATGCAAGCTAGAAACCATATGAAAGATGAAACCAATATCACTTTGCCAAATTAAAAGGGTGCCCTAACAAATGTATTTGACCAAATTAGAAGCAATACATGGCAACAGGCTAGAAATAATATGCAATATGCAACGAATAAAGGTGACTCATCGTAAGTGATTGATGCAGGATACAGAAGAGAGGTAGTTTCATGTAAGAACAAGGTTAACACATAGATGTAGTGTGTACCAAAAATAGGAAGGCATGTCATATTCATAGGTATAGTGTGTAAACTAAGCAGATGCAATTTACCCTAATTAGAAGCATTACAAGCTAGACACCTTATGCAACATGCAACCAGATATCACACTGCGAAGTTAGAGCAAGCACCTGTGATGGTGGTGTAGGGGAAGTGCAGTCTTCAGGTACAGAGCTACGTTCAATATCTTCATTTAGGCTTGTTGTTTCTTTAGAATCATGTGGAGAGGATGAAATTGCATTCTTTATAAGAGTATTGCGTCTCATATTAACCCACGCGTGTGACTGTCTCATCATAAGCGATAGACGCAGGATACACAAGAACAGTAGTTTGATGTAAGAACATGGTGTGATAGGCAGATGTAGTATGTACCAAAAACAGGAAGGTGTGTCATATTCACATGTATAATGTGTAAGCTAAGGAGATGCAATTTAACAAATTAGGAGCATTGATGAGGGATACACAAGAAAAGTAGTTTGATGTAAGAACATGGTTAATAGAAAGACGTAGTATGTACCAAAAACAGGAAGGGGTGTCATATTCGCAGGTATATGTGTTAACTAAGCAGATGCAATTTACCCTAATTAGAAGCATTACAAGGTATACACCATATGAAACATGCAACCACATATCACACTGCCAAGTAAGAGCAAGCACCTGCGATGGTGGTGTGGGGGAATTGCGGTGATCAACTAGAGAGCTATGTTGACTATCTTCATTTAGCCTTGGTGTTTCTTGAGAATCATGTGGGGAGGATGACACTGCACTCTTTGAACGAGTAGGGCGTCTCACAGTAACCCACTCGGGTGACTGTCTCATCATAAGTGATTGACGAGGGATACAAAAGAGCATTAGTTTGATGTATGAACATGGTTAATAGACATATGTAGTATGTATCAAAAACAGGAAGGCATGTCATTATCAAAGGTATAATGTGTAAAGTAAGCAAATGCAATTTAACCAAATTGGCAGCAATACAAGCTAGACACTATATGCAACATGCAACCACATTTGACAGCGTGAAGTTAAAGCAAGCACCTGGGATGGTTGTGTGTGGCAATTGAGATCATCAACTGCAGAGCTACGTTTACTGTCTCCAACTGCTGACACTGCACCCATTAGAGCGCTGAAACGCTTAGTGCTTATCTTCGAATTACACTGGAGCGACTTCTGTCTTTTTTTTCTGCATTCATCAACACTGCGTTAGAGTCTGAAATACCCATGCATAAAAAAACAACAGTGTAAGTATGGGTGAAGTGTGTGCACAATTAGTATAGTGTAAAGGTAGCAGATAGAAGGTCGGTGAGAAATAAATGACGGGAGACATATGATAGCTCTACAACATGCATGGCACACTAAATTACTACAGGATGCTATGAAAATAACAGTCGACTGAAAGCAAATAGGCCAGTCCATTTTTTTGGCACTGTCCGATGTACAAAGAACGGGCAGATCGCCTTCATCTACCTCCAGCTAGTCAGTGTTGACGATCTTCCTCGAAACGCCAGCGACCACCGGCCCAGTATTCCTCCCCTGCATGTGCCCTCCCCTCGACCTCACCGCACCGCCGTGCTTGGCACCGCCCCCCGGCCATCCATTCAAGCCCCGCCGACCTCCAGATCGGGCGCAAGCAGCTCCTGCGCCCCACACCCCTATGATAAACACCGATGCGCCGCTTCCCCGGGGAACAAGTGGACTAGGTGCTCCACACGCCTAAGCGGGTGCTGCTTCTTTTAATTGCGGTTCGACTGACCCTGAATTGAAATCCAGGCGGGCTACTGACCTCTAGCAAAAGTGAAATAGTAAAAGGGAGGAAACCTTGTGCATTTAATATCACGAAGAAGATGCAGTAAGAAGCGCTCAACTAGTTTCTTTCGTGGGATGAATACGGTGTGAGAGGAGACGTAAGATTTGCACGAATGAGGGAAGAGGAGTACCTCTTTCTCCTGGCAGTGTTGTGTCCTCCTTCTGTTTTTTCGATGATCTTCTTGTTGTTCGCCGGAAACCAGAAGTTGTGAAGGACGATTCAGCCTTGGACGAACCCATGGCCAAGTTGTTGAGTGTGGTGCGGTGGCCGTCTGTCGGTGGCGGGGAAGTAGATTCGAGGCGGTGAACGACGGCGTAGCGGGAACAGCTGCGGTGCGGTGGATGGTTGCGACAGTGGAGCCGCATCAGTGAGGCGCAGGATGGCGTGGTCGGAGTGGTTCTGGTATGGCGCACGTCGGCGTCGGCGTCGTGGAGGCAGCTCTGCCTCGGCTTCAGCTGCTAAGTCCTTGAGGGCGTTGTGGTTGCGGTTGCGTTGGACGACGACGTCGGGGTACCGGCTCCGGCGTGATGGAGGAGGGCGGCGGTGGATTGGCCGCTATGGGGTGGAGGACGGAGGAGGCTGGGGTTTCGCGGCTGGTGGAGAGGGCGTTTTCGTGCCCACGGAGTATGAATGGGGAAACGGAGGGAGGCGGGGAACTAAGGGGGAACAATGTTTCGGTTTGAGATGCGCTTGTTTGAAATTTGGGGAAAGTTACAAACTTTGCCCCCATCTAAAATTTCAGACATATTGCGGGTTGGGGGTAGGACAGTCATGTCAGGTGTCCCAAATGTGGGCGGGATAGATTTCGGCCGAGCGCATGGGTAGGTGCCCACGGCGTATGAATGCTTCTCGGAGGCGGTTGAGACTCGCGTCTTGGTGAAGTTACAAACCTACCCTGGTTTAGACCTTTGGACATCGGGCCGATAGGCTACACGGGCCAGAGTCAGGACAGTAATTTCCTACCACCAAAACATTAGTCTCGCGCGGTTTCGGGTGACCAGAGGCCTATTTGGTGCTTCGTTCAATATTTGGGAGCAGAAGCATAAACGTTTTCGGTTCTCTTGAATTGAACTTTCAGGATTTGTCAAACTTCACAAATCTTTACTCTTGAAAATCCTAAAGCTACGATTATTTTGGAATGGAGGGGGTACATTTGAATATACATTGTACATGACTATATATTGAAAAATATGCAACATACCTCAGTTCATGCATGGTTCCAGATATAATCTCCTTGGTTGCAAAAAAAAGTTAGATATGCGTATGAATATATATAGCATGTTCAAACTCACAACAAAGATTGATGCCCCCTTTTACATCTGATTTACAAATGCCATTATCTCGGGTTCAAATAGATGAATGCACTTCCTATGAATTCTAATCTTTGAAACCCCCTTTATGTTGAATTTGACATGTATTCTAGCTAGCAATTTGGAATGTATCCATGCAAGTGACAAATGTATAAAGTGCTTCACACTAACAACATGGAGTGCACTAATTAATGTTTATATATGAATTGCAAAAGCATCCATTACATGTATTTCAAACCGCTCTCACTCTATGGATCGATAATATGAAATAAACACATGCACATGCTAGAATTCAATAGAGTATGGGTGTCTGATAGACCGATTTTCGTCCATACGCAATTTGCAAAATTCATGATCTCATACAAAAATAATAATGTCATTTATATTTTAATTTAATGTGTAGAACCGCCTTTTACATGTAGATGCACTATGCCTCACTCCGTTCTCACAAACGCGTTATATATCTCTCTATCTAACGCATAAGTGCACACACTTTATATGCATCGGCATTTCTCTTTCACACATGCTCACAATCTCTCTCAGGGTGTCGGGGTGTCTCACGCACATGCTCTCTCTGTTTCTCTCTCTCTCTCTTTCTGACTACTATGTACCACTCTTTTTACTAATCTCAGTTGGAAAACACTATTTCTCTCACATGCATATATACACATGCACGGTCTCTACTAGCCCTCTATACGCACATATATGTGCCTACGTGTCTCCCGCATGCACATTATCTTTAGGCCTCTCTCGCACACATTACCCCCCGACACACCTCTCTCTTAGTAGTTGGCAGATATTATTTCATCATATCATTCGGTAGGATATCCCTGGCTGTTAGGTTGGATGGTAATATGAGGCAAAGTTTTACCCTAGTTCGGATCGGCCCTTGCAGTTGAAGAAAGAGCCTACTCCTGGTACTGTATATTAGTGATAGGGGCCTAGGGTTACAAATCAGGCATTGTGCGTGTGTGTATACTATCGATGAACTAGCCCCCAAGCTTGTATAACATACTAAGGGCCTAGGGTTACAAATCATATATAGTCGGCCTATCACCAGTGGGGATAGAGTCCTCCGCGACTCTGGTAGCTTTGTGTTGTACGCCGAGTCCTCCACATGGGTCTTCGTATAACACGTCTCGGTCCAACCTATCTGTGGCGCAGGATGGAACCGACCCATGAGTCTTCATGTTGACCCACCACAACTAGGAATGATGTGCCCACCACACCACACACGCAATCGGCCACTAAGAAAATAAGCATATACAATAGTACAACGGTATCTAGCTCACGATCTGTCTCCAAGTTTTGTTGATGACACTGACGGACTTTGCATTTGATGTGTGCTCCGTATTTTGTTGACGACACTTACGGTCATTGTATTTGAAGCGAAAGCACGATATGGTCACTGGACTTCAGAATAAGCTCATCATGGTCACAACATACATTTTGTCGTGCTAACCAACATGTGGTTGGATGGTTAGAGGACAGTGGTGTCTCGAGCCCACCAAGGTTAAAGACCCGGTGCTCGCATTTATCTTGTGTTAATTTCAGTATTTTCCGGCGATGTATGTTCAGTGGGAGGAGACGTTCCACTCGACTGCGAGGCACCTATGGTGACTTCGTAAAATCCCAAGATCATATATGTTGGCACACTCTCTCTCGAAGGTGCTCATAGGGGTAGGGTTCGCGTGTGTGCGCTTATAGCGGTGAGTGCTTGCGCGTATATATGAGCCCTTGCGTCTGTACTGTGTTAAACAAATACATATCATGATTATATGATCACTGGCTCACCCGTACAACTACGTATTTTGTTGATGACACAATCAATTGACCAGTCAAACGTTCCACGCGGCGCAACTAGTGTTGCACTATCGGGGCGCGTAACCGTGGGGCCCACCTGTCAGCCCGTATATGAAAGAAAGAAATGGTAGTTTGAGTCTATACTGTGTTAATAAAATAGGAGTACATTTTAGGGTGATCATACGGTCACTGGCTCACCATACAGCTCCGTAATTTGTTGATAACACGATCAATTGACCAATCAAACGGTCCACATTCAGCAGCGCACATTACCATAGGGCCCACCCATCAGCGCGTATATGAAGGATAGAAATGGTAATAAATTAGTGGTTGGTGGGTATTCGAAGTCATGAGACCTCTGGTTAGCAGTCACCGGTGGTTGGGGCGTTCATTGGGCGGTGGGGTGGGGATCCCCGGAGAAAAAGCTTGGCGGGGGGGGGGCTAGAGGGATGGCCGGTGCGGCGGCGGACCAGCGGTGGGGAGTGGTTTCGGGGAGGGCGGGCCGGCCGCGGGCGGCGGGGGCTGGCGGTTCGGCCGGTGGTGGATGGCGGCTCACGGGGGTGGAGTTTGATAATAAACCGGAGGCCCTTGATCTCGTATCCAACGGCTAGAAAATCTAATGACCAAAGATGAAAAAGTCAGTCGACTGACGTGTAGCCTCACCCCGCACGTACACATGCACGCACGCAAGACACGCACGCATGTAGGCATGCAACACTGACATGTACACACGCACGCATGCTGGCGTGCAACACTGACACGTACACATGCACTCACGAACACACGCACGTATGCACCCATGCATGCAACACTGAAACGTACCCTTGCACGCATGCAACACTCGCACACCTGCATGCACACAGCACACGACGCAAGACACACGCTCAACCTATACGTGCATGCACCCTTTGTTAAGGACATGGATTGTTACGGGTATTAATCAATCTTATCTATGATAAGCAGAACATTGATGTTTGTAGCGGTCTTTATGAATCACAACGTATCGAACGGCCTATCAACATAGTAGGCTTATCTACATGAAAATGATGACGTCACACTCAATGAACAATCATCGGTTTATAAAATGCCCGCTTCTGACCGCCCTGGCCCACCAAAGGTTCCTCTGCTGTGCGCTGCCTGCGTTGGGTCACTGACATGCAGGCCATGCACCCAAAGAGCCCACACGTCAGTGGAAGAACGAAGCGGTGTCCGAGGTCAAAGTCGAGGGCGCCACTTGCAGCACGCCCGACTGAACATGCCTCCGTGCCGCATTCAAACGCATCCATGAAACCTACCTGTGTGGAAGCCGAGAAACCCACTCTGGACACACGTCCGTTCATGACCGGGCCGACGTTAAACGCAACAACGGCCGAGCTCCTCCCGCCCGCCGTGTATTTAATCTCCTATTTAAACGAGGCCAAACGCCAGCCAAGAATCGCACACCTCCGTCGCTCCCCTATCTCCTCCACCATTTTGTCCACTCTTACAATGGCTTACGAAGAGTAGTTATTCCGCATCCAAGCCGACTGGGTAGCCCGCCGGATACGAGCTATGCAGCTTGCTGATCCACCTCCCTCCCCTCGCCCGACGGAGCCAGTTGCCGCCCCAAGCCGGCACGCGGTTCAGCAACTCACCGCTCCAGCCAGCTCGACGAGGAGCGGCGCACGGGCATCGTTGCTGTCGTCCATGCCGCTGCCTCGTATCGCGTCTCCCATTTCTATGGTCGAGACTCCCATGCCGGCGGCCGCGCCATGTAAGCAGCGACAGAAGTCGGGTGCGCGGAGAGCAACGAGTCGGTGGCCAGCGCCTCCGCGTCCGCCGCCATCATCGAGGAGAAGTAGAACACGGGAGGCCGCCGCCACTTGGGTCCCATGAAGGCCACTGCGGAGGCGACGCCGGTGTACACAGCAGGTGTCTTGCCGGATCCTTTTGTTGCGAGGACCTTCGTCAACCCCGCATGGGCTCCACGGAAGAGGGGAATGTTAGGATGAACTCGAGTCGGTGCCGACCATGGCGAAGTAGTGGCCGGTGATGAACTCGAACCAGTGCCGGCCACCATCATCTTCGGCACCAGCCAATGATATCAGTTGGGCAGTGGGGAAGCGAGCCATCCTTTGCGCTGAAGCATATACCTCCGGGGCTCCCGGCAGTCCGGTGATCGTGCTACCGGACATGAGGAACACAAATCGATCGGCGGGCAACCATTTAGGCCAGGTATTATGTACATGTGCTGTCCAGAACTAGCACCGCGTAGTTCATTTGAATGTAATGAAATCCGTCATGTTTGTATGAAAATCCGGTATTTTATATGATTTCCGTCGTTGTTTATATGAAGTATCAGTTTGTCTACGTGTTTGCGTGAATTTCATCCGGTTGGTTGAGTTGTTGTCATAATGTGTGCGGCTACAGTTGGATGGTGTAATTTGCGGGTCGCCGGTCGGTCTACGGGTGGCTAGGGCGGCGTTGTGGGACAAAAAACACAGCTCGTGCGAGCTCGTCTCCAACATGCGCGCTGGAGGATGCATGATAGCATGAGCACCCGAGCCATTCGTCGTTCATCGGTGGCAAAGGCACCGGTGGACAAAAGGGTTGCCAATATTTTGGCTACTGTCGGTGTCAAAACCGGCGGATCTTGGGTAGGGGATCCTGAACTGTGCGTCTAGGCCGGATGGTAACAGGAGGCAAGGAACACGATGTTTTACCCAGGTTTGGGCCCTCTTGATGGAGGTAAAACCCTACGTCCTGCTTGATTAATATTGATGATATGGGTAGTACAAGAGTAGATCTACCACGAGATCAAGGAGGCTAAACCCTAAAAGCTAGCCTATGGTATGATTGTTGTATGATGAAGTTGTCCTACGGACTAAAACCGTCCGGTTTATATAGACACCGGAGAGGGTTAGGGTTACACAAAGTCGGTCACAATGGTAGGAGATCTTGAATATCCGCATCGCCAAGCTTGCCTTCCACGCCAAGGAAAGTCCCATCCGGACACGGGACGAAGTCTTCAATCTTGTATCTTCATAGTCCTGGAGTCCGGCTGAAGGTATAGTCCGGCTACCCGAACACCCCCTAATCCAGGACATCCTCAGTAGCCCCTGAACCAGGCTTCAATGATGACGAGTCCGGCGCGTAGATTGTCTTCGGCATTGCAAGGCGGGTTCCTCCTCCAAATTCTTCATAAAAGTTTGTAAACACCAAGAGTAGTGTCCAGCTCTGCAAAATAAGTTTCCATGTATTGCCACAGAGAGAATAATATTAACACAAATCTAATCTGCTGACGTATTCCGCAGCGTGACATCACACTATGGCCAAGCCTTTATTCGAATCGTTTTCACTTTTCCACCTCAGCGTGTTTTGCGAGGCGGTTTCCTTGGCACGTCTTGTCAAAGCAGAGATCGTGTCCCCCATTTACGGGATTCTCATCAATACGGACGTGGGTAACCCAACCGCGCCATTTATCATGGCGCTTGGGAGGCAAGCGAGTTTTACTAGGCTGGTGGGGACGCATAGTCGCATCCGCTCATATAAGGGGATAAGGATCCACCTTTTTACCTACGCCTTCTTCCTCCTTTGCCTATCCATCTTCTAGGCACCCGAGCTCCAGCGCCCAAGCCCGCACTTCCTACCTCAACCTTCTCCAACAATGTCCGGAGCGGGAGGCAAGTGGATGGTCTCCTCCGTCACAGAGGGCCATGTCAAAAGGCTAAGGAAGGCCGGATACCTGTCCAAAGACATCGCGCACCGGCTTCCTGAGGAGGGGAAGCTTCTCCCCACCCCAAGGCCCCATGAGAGGGTAGTATTTCTTCCCCACTTCCTCCGCGGACTGGGTTTTCCTCTCCACCCATTTGTCCGCGGGCTCATGTTCTACTATGTCCTAGATTTCCACGATCTGGCCCCGAACTTCATCCTCAATATCTCGGCGTTTATCGTCGTGTGCGAGGCTTTCCTTTGCATCCGCCCCCATTTCGGCCTCTGGCTCAAGACCTTCAACGTCAAGCCAAAGGTGGTGCGCGGCAACCAGGCGGAGTGCGGAGGTGCCATGGCGGGCAAAATAGCCAACGTCCTATGGCTCGAGGGCTCCTTTGTGGAGACCTTGAAGGGGTGGTAGTCAGGGTGGTTTTACATCACCGAGCCACGCGATCCGAAGTGGATTGCAGCCCCTAAATTACGATCCAGACCCCCTACGCAGCTCACGTCCTGGAAGGAGACAGGCTTGTCGTGGGGCGACGAAGAAGAGGTGACCAGACTGCAAAAATGCATCCAGTCCCTGGTGAACAAGCAGCTCAAGCTTGTCAATGTAGTCCAGGTCATGCTCATCCACCGGATCCTTCCGTGTCAAGAACGGGACTTCAATTTGTGGGAGTTCAACCCGGCGTAGCACCGAACTCTGAGCAGGCTCTTCGACACGATGTACGAAGATGTCTGGAAGGGGCTAACCAAAGGCGCCGAGGCTCCCACATCCGCCTCCGAAGACCGCGGATTCAGCTCGCAGCGTCCTGCTGGCGAGGTAAAATATTTTCATCTTTTACAGGATGTTAAGTTTTCTTCATAGTTTGACTCTATGCGGGATCTAAACTCCCTCACCTTTGACAGGATTGGCAGGCGAAGTCCGGACTGATTAACTGTCCGGCTCCCTTGCCCGAAGACCCAGCCCCTACTCTCCTAGTGAAGCTGCTGGTTCCGGCACCTTATGTGGTGCCGGAGAAGAAGGCCAAGAAGAAGAAGGCCACGGGGACTCGAAAGAGTTCCCGGCATATGGTGGTGTCGGACTCGTCGTCCGATGAGTCCGAGATGCACTCCTCCCGTGAAGACGAGGAGGAGGAAGAAGAGACCTCTCCCCCTCCAGCGGGGGGAGGAAAGAAGAGGAAGGCCGCCCTAGTAGGGGAGGCCGAAGGGTCCAAGAAGAGGAAAACCCCTCCGCTGGACTACGCCCCTGACGCCGTCGAGGACGAAGAGGAGTGGCCGGACAGGGCCAAGCGTCCGGCGAAATCGTAAGTGTTCGGATACCAGAGTAACTCATGATATTCCTTTTGTTGCGCAGCTTTCCCTAATGTTGAATATAATCATGCAGCCTGCCCAAGGATGGGCTCGACGAGTCGTCGAGCGGCTTCCTGGATTCATCGGACGTGAATTCAGCTCCGCCCGCTGCCTCCCCCTGTGCTGCGGATGACGCCGAAGTGGCGTCGCGACAAGCTCCGTGGCAAGAGGAGGTGGTCCAAGAGGAGCCGCGAGGCGACCTCCCGGACTCCAGGAGTAAAGGGGACAAGACCCCCCAGGGCTCCAAGTCCGGCTTTAAGCCGGACACCGCGCCGGAATCATCAACGGTTCCCGACTGCGGCAGGTGAACTCCTGCCAAGAGGAGCAGGCCTATTGAGCTGGCGTCCTCCGTCCAACCGGAGGCGCCAGACAATCTGCTGGAGGTGCTTAAGGGTGCCTCCATCGACGAGGAGCACCGTACCATCATGAGTACGGCGGTCCAGAAGGTTCGGTCTGCCAAAAGCGGACTTGCTGAAGCTTGTGCTAGCCTTCTAACAGGCTTCGAGGTAAGTAGAAATATGTAAAAATATTACCGCGTAGACAGTAGCCCCTGATGCTCTGTTTGGCGTTCGGAAAGAAAAGCCAAATAGAGGATCTATTAAATATCGCAGGAGTCTAACTAAAAAGGAGTCAATATACGTATGCAGGCTTCGCTGCTGGCCACTGCCGCACTGACTGCGGAGGTGGGTGCCCTAAAGCAGGGCCTCGAGCAGACCGAGCAAGAGCTCGGCCTTGCCAAACGGCAGCTCGAGGAGAAAGAAGGTAAGAGATACCTTATAGAAAAAATGCCTATAAGAAGACGCAATTGCAAAAAATGACAGGAGTATACTGCTTATTGTAGGGGCCACAACTGAGGTGGCGACCCTCAAGCAGGCGCTGTCCGAGGCCAAGAAGAGAGCGGCCACGGAGCGCACCGAGCGGGAGAAATTTGAGGCGCAGGTCGGCGAGGTGCAGCAAGAGCTTCAGGCTCTCATGAAAAAACATGAGAGTTTGGAGCTCGACTCGAAGACGCGAGCGTCCGAGCTTGCTGCGGCCCTTAAAACTGCCAAATCTGCCAAGGCCGAAGCCCAGAAGGCCCTCCAGGAATTGGATGTGGTGAAAAAGATAGTGGCGGGTAAGGCATTCTCTATGCAAAGCAGACATATAAAAGTAAACTACTTGTTACTTACCCGAATCTGGAGCTCTCCAGGGGCATTCGCAGATCTTCCACGCAGCGTATCCGATGCCGCCGCATTCTACCGAGCCGAGGAAGGTAGCTCGACAGAGAAGGTGTTCTGGTCTCAGTACGCTGAGGCCGGACACCCTGTGCCCTTGAGCGACCAGCTGAAGCAGCTGGTCGAGCTCCACAAGGCGGCCGAACAGGCCCTGAAGGGCTTCATAGTTCGGCTGTGGCCTGGAGAGGCCCTGCCTGGGAGTTACTTCGGACTGGTGCGGCGGCTGGTGGAGGCTTGTCCAAGGCTCGAGGTCATCAAGCGCTCCATCTGCATCGAAGGTGCCCGTAGGGCCCTTACCCGTGCAAAGGTGCACTGGGGTAAGCTGGACGGTGAGAAGCTTGTGAGGGACGGCCCGCCGCCGGGGAAGGAGCATCGCAAGCCCGAGAACTATTACAAGGATGTTCTGGCCGGTGCCCGCCTTATGGCGGATGAATGCACCAAGGATGTAATTTTTGAATGAACTCGCTCGTGTTATCCTGTGCGCTGAAAACTTGTTCATATGCGCTAAGCAATGCTTGAATTTAAAATATTACTTTTTGTGCGGCCGTTTATCAAAAAATTGAGAGATGGCCAGTCGTCGGCTTCTTCCCCCATGCCACTAGTGCTGGGGTGTTCGGGATAAACCTGAGCGCTCTTTTTCCCATGATTGGGTCCGTCGAGGGAGGCGCTCAGCACAATGAACAAGGCAATCGGACTATAATGCTTGAACACTCTCACTTAGCCATAGAACTCTATAATTTTAAATTTCGGCGAAGCCCCTAGTATTCGGAAGACCGAGTTCGGGGCGCTATCCACGCCTTGGCCGGACAAAGCCGGTTCCTCGCTCGAAGCGGCATAAGTCTTTAAGGACTCGAAAAACCTCTCGAATAGCGACCGGTCTCTCGCCTCATCATGACAGTCGGTTTTAGCTTTCTCTACTGAGGTTCTCAGCCCAGCTCAACTGGGGCACAATCGCAGTAGTTCTCCTAGTGCTACCTTAGCCGATATAGCGGAACATAAGGCACCAAAATATAGGAGCCGGGCAAACCCAACTATTGACCCAAATCATGATTCGGGGCCGATGCATATAGTGCTATAAGTTCGGGGTGCCGCACTTGTGGAAGTGTACGGACTTCTCACGCCATATTGATGGGTGCTGAAGCCCCTGGCGTATTTTTGCCGTACCATAGTGTACGGATGCAACATGTTATTGATAAACATATATATATAAAAAGAGGATAATGCAAAAAATAGACAAAAAGCTATGCATTGTTTATAGAAAGGCTGCTATGAAAGCGGAACGATACAAATAGTGCGATAAGCAAAAGAAATTGGACTATTTAACATGTCCTGGCCAGGGGCAGGCCGCGGAATTGTATTAAAAACAGGTATACTGCTCGCAATAGAGACCACCTGGGAGTTCCATAATGCGGCGTGGCTTGTCTGCTTTCCTGGATCTTGCATCGTTTGTGCGGCAGTTGAATTGTCGAACGGGTCATCCGAAGTATGGAGTCCTGAGAGTAAGAGAAAAAAGAAAAGAAAGGAATCCGGCAGCCCCTGGTGCGGTTTAAGCCGTATTTCGGGCGTGCCGTGATAGTGCCCCTTTCCCTGTGCCCATGGTATTTCAAGAGCGTAGTTATGTACGTGAAGCACTGGTTTCGCTATATCGCGAGGGCTAGGGTTGGGGCCGCATTGCTATGCTAGCTCAGAACGTGCCAGGCGGTCTTGTTGTAGGGTACTCCGGGCGCGCTTGACAGTGTCCGGCTTTTTGAAGGCTGAACTGGAGAACTGCCTAGAGAGGCTGCTTTGTACTTCTGCTGCAAGCGCTGCCATGCGCTCCTCCGTTCGGAGGGAGCGTTCGGTGTTCCCATTGACCGTGATTACTCCTCTAGGGCCTGGCATCTTGAGCTTGAGGTATGCATAGTGCGGTACCGCGTTGAATTTTGCGAATGCGGTTCGCCCGAGCAGTGCGTGATAGCCACTACGGAACGGGCTGGTTCGAAAGTTATCCGGAGATCCGAAGACCACTTCCAGTGTGACTGAGCCTGTACAGTTGGCTTCTACACCTGGTATGACGCCTTTAAAGGTCGTTTTGGTGGGCTTGATCCTTGAGGGATCTATGCCCATTTTTCGCACTGTATCCTCGTAAAGCAGGTTCAGGCTGCTGCCGCCGTCCATGAGGACTCTTGTAAGATGAAATCCGTCAATGATTGGGTCTAGAACCAATGCGGCGAAGCCGCCGTGACGGATGCTGGTGGGGTGGTCCCTTCGATCAAAGGTGATCAGGCAGGAGGACCATGGGTTGAACTTTGGGGCGACTGGCTCCATCGCATATACGTCCCGTAACACACGCTTCCGCTCCCTCTTGGGGATGTGGGTTGCGTATATCATGTTCACCGTCCGCACTTGCGGGGGAAATCCCTTATGTCCACCGTTGTTCGGCGGCCTGGGCTCCTCCTCGTTGTCGCTATACAGCCCCTTGTCTTTGTTTTCGGCTCTTAACTTGCCTCCCTGCTTGAACACCCAACAATCCCTGTTGGTGTGATTGGCTGGCTTTTTGGGGGTGCCATGTATCTAGCACAAGCGGTCGAGTATTTGGTCCAAACTGGACGGGCCATGAGTATTTCTTTTGAATGGTTTTTTCCGTTGACCGAATTTGTAGCCTCGGAATCTGGCATTAACTGTCGTATCCTTGTTGCTGTCGTTGTCAACGCGGCGCTTTTGTTTGTTCCGACGTGACTTGTCGCTTTCGTCCTTGGTATTCAAATTACTAGGGTTATTGGTTAAATCGTTGCTGCGAGCTAGCCAGCTGTCGTCTCCCGCGCAAAAGCGGGTCATGAGTGTCATGAGGGCTTCCATAGATTTCGGCTTTTCCTGTCCCAGGTGCCGGGCAAGCCACTCGTCACGAATATTATGCTTGAAGGCCGCTAAGGCCTCTGCGTCCGGACAGTCGACTATCTGGTTTTTCTTTGTTAGGAACCGTGTCCAGAATTGCCTGGCCGATTCCTCTGGCTGCTGAATTATGTGGCTTAGGTCATCGGCGTCCGGTGGTCGCACATAAGTGCCCTGGAAGTTGTCAAGGAATGCGGCTTCCAGGTCCTCCCAAGAACCGATTGAGTCTGCTAGCAAGCTGTTAAGCCAATGCCGGGCCGGTCCCTTAAGTTTGAGTGGGAGGTATTTGATGGCGTGTAGATCATCACCGCGCGCCATGTGGATATGAAGGAGATAATCCTCGATCCATACCGCAGGATTTGTTGTGCCATCGTACGATTTGATGTTTACGGGTTTGAAGCCCTCAGGGATTTTATGATCCATTACTTCATCTATGAAGCATAGTGGGTGTGTGGCGCCTCTGTATTGGGCTATATCACGACGCAGCTCGAAGGAGCTTTGTCTGTTGAGTTCGGCCCGGGCGGATTTATTGCATCCGGAGTGACGATCACCGTCACGTGCCGTGGGGCGCCTGCGTGATCCGTAGATCGATCTTGTTTGCCTTGCCTTGTCTTCCAGTATGTCGCGCAGGTCGGGCGCATTTTCCCATGACTTAGTATGCTTAACGCGGCGTCGGGGCATGGCTTGAGTGGAGGGCCAAGAGGCCTCTCTGTCGCGGCCACGAGGTGGCCGGCCGGCCATGTCATGCGCTGGTGATGTAGGTGCTTCCTCCTCTAGTCGGGGTAGCAGCCTGCGCTTTGGGTAACTCTTGGAGGGGCATTCGAGTTCATACTCTTCGGCCGCAAGGACTTCAGTCCATCTGTCAGCTAGCAAATTCTGATCAGCTCTAAGATGTTGCTGCTTTTTCTTGAGGCTGCTTGCCGTGGCCATAAGCCTGCGTTTAAAACACTCTTGTTCGGCGAGATCCTCTGGCACGACGAACTCGTCGTCGTCGAGGCTTGCCTCGTCTTCGGAGGGAGGCATATAATTATCGTCCTCAACCTCTTGGTCCGCCGCCCTCTCGTGAGGGATGGCTTCTCTGTCCTCCTATGCTGAATCTTGCTGCAGGGGGTGTTCTTCGGCGCTATCCGGAGTAGTATTATCTCCCGTGCCGGAATCACCATTTTTGCTTTGGCGGGATTTAGAGCGGCGCCGCTGACGCCGGCGCTTGGGCTGTTTCTTAAAGGTATCGTCCCCCGCTGTTCCATCGCCATCTCCATCCTTTGGAGTGTCCACCATATATATGTCATATGACAAGGTGGCCTTCCAGTGCCCTACAGGTGCTGGTTCTTGTTCGTCTCCTACATCGTCGTCCATGCCGTCGATGTCTTCGGAGTCGAAGTCAAGCATGTCGGTTAAGTCGTCGATAGTGGCTACGAAGTGGGCGGTGGGTGGGTTTTGAATTTCTTCATCGTCTGTATCCCAACCTTGCTGACCGTAGTCCGGCCAGGGCTCTCCTGATAAAGAGAGAGACTTTAGAGAATCCAGGATGTCGCCGAAGGGCGAGTGCTGAAAGATGTCCGCGGTGGTGAACTCCATTATCGGCGCCCAATCCGATTCGATCGGCAGGGGCGCGGGGGGCTCGGAGTTCGGAGAGGAATCCGGCTCCTCGGAGTCACGGGCCATGCGGAGTGCGGGGCTGGAGTTCGGCTCAATCGCCTCTGAGATCGCAGCCCCTGAGGCAGCATCCAACCGCTGGTCCTCGATCAACACAGTAGGCTCCGAATCAATGGTCGAAACCGATGTGTGTGCGGCCTCCAGGGCGCTGTTCGGCGGTAGTGCTATATCATGCCCATCGAGACAGTGCGGCGTGCTTGGCTATGGCTCGAATCCGTCGAAGATCAAGTCCCCGCGGATGTCAGCCGTGTAGTTTAGGCTTCCAAACCTGACCTGATGGCCAGGGGCGTAGCTTTCGATCTGCTCAAGGTGGCCAAGCGAATTGGCCCGCAGTGCGAAGCCGCCGAAGACAAAGATCTGTCCGGGGAGAAAAGTCTCATCCTGGACTGCATCGTTGTTGCTGATCGAAGGAGCCATCGGGCCTAAAAGCGATGACACAGAGGAACTCTCAATGAAAGCACCAATGTCGGTGTCAAAACCGGCGGATCTCGGGTAGGGGGTCCCGAACTGTGCGTCTAGGCCGGATGGTAACAGGAGGCAAGGAACACGATGTTTTACCCAGGTTCGGTCCCTCTTGATGGAGGTAAAACCCTATGTCCTGCTTGATTAATATTGATGATATGGGTAGTACAAGAGTAGATCTACCACGAGATCAAGGAGGCTAAACCCTAAAAGCTAGCCTATGGTATGATTGTTGTATGATGAAGTTGTCCTACGGACTAAAACCCTCCGGTTTATATAGACACCGGAGAGGGTTAGGGTTACACAATGTCGGTTACAATGGTAGGAGATCTTGAATATCCGCATCACCAAGCTTGCCTTCCACGCCAAGGAAAGTCCCATCCGGACACGGGACGAAGTCTTCAATCTTGTATCTTCATAGTCCTGGAGTCCGGCTGAAGGTATAGTCCGGCTGCCTGAACACCCTCTAATCCAGGACTCCCTCAGCTACCCCAGGCAAGATCCAAACAGCCCCTCCCAACAGATTCAAATCCCTCGTTCGCCGTGGAATTTTGCCATGTCTTGTTTTCATGGACTAGCAAGATGCCCGTGCATTGCATGGAACATCAAGATGCATTTTTTTTACAAACTCCTGCATGCATGCAAGGGATAATTAATGTCCTCCTTTGCTAGTACCATGAGGCAAACACCATTAATATTGCATCGATTAGTGTTAGTGGCCTTGTATATCTGCAAATTGTAATTTTGATAGTGAACCCTTGTATATAAAAATGGAGGGAGAAAGATGAGAGATAAGGTGAGGAGGAGTGGGGCGTGGTGGTGACTGGTGGTCGGACTGGGCGGAGGCATGGGGATGGACGGCGCATTATGTCTAGATTTGTATCTCTCTCACACACACCCACGTAGGTGGGGTACGTGCACGAAGAGAAGAGGTGCACGCACGGCGCATGTACTCCCGTCTCTTTCCCAACCACACCCACGCGGGTACACGATGGAGCTCATTTCTGTACGAAAAAGGCAGCCCACGTGGTAATTTGGCACGTGTACTGGTTGTCCACTTGGTGTAGGGAGGATCGTCTACTACGGGTGAACAAACAAATTGCGACTTGACGCGTTATGTTAAATTAAAAAAAGAGGAAAACCATGTGGGGCCTACCTTAGAGGCAAGGCTCTATACACTGGAGTACTTTTGATGTGTCCCGTCAACTCGCAGAGCGAGGAGAAGCTTGCTTAGTACGCCGTCTCCCCCGCCCACGGGCGCGGTGGCTTGCAGGATGAGGTGAAGCTTGCTTACGAGTAGTACTAGTACTACTACTACTGTACGCCTTTACGCCCGCTCCCTCGCCCACTTGAAGATAAAATTTTACTACTCCCTCTGTTTACTCCTCGTCCCTACTACGTACTTTGGTTAGTACTCCCTCCATTTACTTATACAAGGCCAGTATAAAAAAATACATTTTGCATCTATACAAGGCCACAAATAGTAATCGAGACAAAAGTTACTACTCCCTCCTTTCTAGTTTATGGCTCAATTTCAAAATCTCTCCAACCAAGGTAGACGGTGAGTGGTCGAATTAATTTTGTAGTTTGCACAAGTAATTAGTACGCTCGTTTTTCTCAAGAAGTTATGTTTACCGAGGCATTAATTAGAACGAATGCATGAATGACCACTAAATTTCCATGAACTTGTACATGCATTGGTTAGTTTCCTCTTGACACTACTTGCGTCGGGTGATCTAACGCACCTCAAAATCCAACATGTAATGGTGCTACTACTAGTATAGTAGAATTGAGACTTATCAAATGGAAAAACGAATGTTTTTTAGATGAGCCCTATAAACCCTAGTGGGTACGTACTCCGTAAAATCAGATTTTTCCAAAACTAAGTCGCTCCCTTTCATGAATTCTATAGTATACTCCTCCGTCGACGCTCCCTTTCATGAATTATGTACTTCCTGTCACCGACATGTGGGACATATAGCAACCGGGTCGACGTGTCAGGCACCAAATAACAGTGCAGAACAGCAGGGGGGACGCACCCCACTCGTACCGGCCCAGTAGTAGTAATGAGCAATGAGATGTCAAATTACAATGTCACACCTTCCCAGACGGACGAAGCAACCATTATTTCACACTTCGGTCCGCCATCATCTCAAACCACGTAGTATTGCTTCTGTCTCAAGAGGGACACGCGCATTGCCTTGGTACATCATGACACGTGGGACCGCATGACAGGCCATGCTCCCCCGCCGATCGCTCGGTAAAATCACCTCATTTTTACTATACTTCCTCCGTATCGGCTTACTACATGGCATGCACGTCGTTCTAGGTTCAGAATCTAACTGGCTATATATATGTGATGAACAGTACTCTAGCCTTTTAAAAAATGTATACTTTTGTACAATAGTACTATCGATGGATTGCGCCATGGAGCAAAAATTGAAATTAAAAAAAGTGGTACATATAGAGAGCGCTCGTCGCCAAATTATGCATATTAGTACTATTAAAAAAGTTAGTACGTGCTTAATTGGGGTGCTGAATTCTATTAAAGAAATACTAGTAGTATGTACAGACTGAAGAGTTAAAGTAACGAGAAGAAACATAATATAGTTCTGCTGGGGGCTCAGCACAACACACCCCTCAAATTAAACTAAGCACACCTGAAATTAAACTATGCAACTAATCCGGTAGACACTGTATTAGAAGTTTAGAACCACCATGAGCAACGACACTGCCACCTTACTCGGAGTCCTCGTCCACGTCCTCGACTTCGTCCTTGTCCCTCTCCCTCTTGGCTGATACTTCTTTGCTTGAACCGCACACTTGGTTGTTGCTCTTCATCCAACCCTTGTAGATGTTGAAGCAAAGGTAGCCATCCATTGTAGCGTAGTGGATGTGGTCTATATCTAGTACATTCCGCTGCCATGCATGACGATGAAACGTGTATGGAGGTTTCTCCAGTTTACCGTACGAAGGATGAACCATGGCTCCTGCCAGGGTCAGCATTGAAGGCTGACGAGAGGACACCAGCCGATTCTTCTGGAGGTCAAAGGGGTTGCCTACAACGAGACCTATCCGATGCAGGACATCCCTGTCGTTCTTAAAGTCTACAGTAACGAAATTCACTGTTTGTCCTTGAGGAAGTTCTTAAAATCCTGGCACTCAACATCGGCATGCCATATGTGGTAGACCAAGCAAACGTTATGTACGCAAACCTGGATCACGGCGGGCTTCTTCCTCTCTTCGTCCTTTAGATCCTTCTCTGGTCCCAGGATTGTGGTGTACTCAACATCTAGCCCAGCAACCCACTCATCATCTGAGTTTTCGAACATGCGCCTGAAGCGAGAAAGGCATCCTTTCACCGTCGCGGAAGAATGGGTGTAGATGACGTCGAACTCATCGCCGGTGATGGTTCTAACCTTGTATTCACCGCCGATCGTGGAGATTTGGGACGCCATGGAATTGGGAGGAGGGTTAGGATTAGTGGAACTGCCATAATGTGAATGGACGGGACGACTAGGAGCGAACCGCCGTAGTATTGAAGGACGTGCGGGGATGAGTAGGAGCGAATTGCCAGCGTGCGAACGGCGGGGTAGTGGCTTTCCATTCTCCCATGATACGGGCTTCCGAGAGCCCTTGGATCTGAGATCAAAAGGTTGCATGGCATGATTCTAGACCTATGGGTGAATATCCTATCCTGGAGGGTTATTCTGCAAATTTTCAGCAACTTAGCATGCGACCGTTTGATCTCAGATCCAAGGGCTGCCAGCAGCCCGTATCATGGTCGCGCCTACCACGACCATCGCGTCGCTTGCGCGGTCGCGCCCTTGGAGATTTAAGACGGTGCGTTAGGCTATCTGACGTTGGCATGTCATACATAGTCATCACTTAGTCACTCATACTACAACAAGGTTGGCTATAAGTGTATTTTTTTACTCATCTCTATCTCTTTCTTCGTAATGGAGGTGGTCAGGAATCGGGAGACTCACGCCGGTCGTAGCGCCGCAGTTAAAATGATAATGGCAAGTCAAATCACGGGGCCCCACCTGTCCAGCAGTAACTCGTTGTCAAATCACACAGCCCTACGTTTGCAGCAGCCTACTCCCTCGTCTTCTCGCGTCTTTGTCGAACCGACTAGGCGGAACTACCCCGCCTACCGTGCAGGAAAAGCCCCACCCTCGACTTTTAAATACAACTACATCCGCTTAAGAATCCAATGATATACTTTTTGTGACATAGTAACTCATATTTAGTTAGTCAAATAGATGACCTAGAACTACGTGCAGGCCCTATAAATCGAGATGCCTAAAAATAAAAAAACCAAGATGGAGAGGGTAGTTCAGCATGTATCTTTTTAGATCAATATAGTCGGGATTCACCAAGGAGCAAAACCAAGTGGTAGGCTACTCCCGTCGTGTTGGCGTAGCAACTCAAGCAGAGTCAGTCCGCACACGAAATGGCGACACACTTAACAGGACCCCTTTGGCCGACATGTGGCTCATCCACCATCTTGTTCCACGTGCGATGCACCAAATTACAGTTCGGAGCAGCGGTTGGAATTGGAGGCACCCCGGTCATAGCGCCGCAGTAGTAGAAAATGAGCGATGAGGGGTCAAATCACAAAGCCCCACCTTTCCCGCATTAAGCTGGACGGACGAAGCAACCATCATTTCACTCTAGGGCGCAAGAGCATAAAGAAAAGAGAAAACAATGATGCGTGCGGCAGCTACCTAGGGCACCTAGGGTAGGGGTCTCCACTACAGATCCTTTTTTTTAAAGCGCCTCCCCTACAAATCGGCTTCTCCCTTGTTCTCTTAAAGAAAACCGATGATGAGTGCGGCGGTAGGGTTTGTAGGAGTACTAAGGCGTGCGGGGCCACGTCGTAGTAAACGGGTTCGAGTCGACGCCTTAAATATGTGTGGGCCGCTTGGTTTTACGGGAATGCGGCAGGATTTTGAGTTCGGGGACCAGTGGAGATATAGTACGTACAAAAAATTGTGGACGTAGGTTCGACCGAAAGGTAATGATGCATGGGCGCTGCATTTTGATATACCCGGGGACGCGTGAAATTTGCTACTCTACTCAAAACTAGTAAGGTACACATGTATTGAACGCATGAGATTTCGAAACCAAATTATGAATAAATACACACTATAGCATGTAAAGTTTTGAGTCATATATGCATGATGTAGATGTTCGTTTAGTTCTTATAGTTCATCTCATTCAAAATCAATTAGTTTTATAAAAATGTTAAGATTCATGGGGTTGTGCATTGTAAATCATAAAGTAAAAAACAAATAATGGCAATTCATTTAGAAAAAATAATCAATTATGATACAGAAGATTCTAGAACAAAAGAGAAGTGCTTATGTTTTGAGCTTTGTGCATTATGCTTAAGTTCAACCATGGAGTCTTCTAAATTGTACATGTGGCAGATCTGGTGGAATGTTGATGATATCCAACGACCAGTAGTGCTCGGATTTACCTACCTCTGCATTGTTGGGTTAGCTTCATCCAGCGACCATATTTCAAAGTTATTGGCACACTATATAGTTCTTGTGCCATAGTTGCATGTTTTGGAAAAAAGCTACTAGTGGGTTGTACTATCTATTTAGGAATAGAAGATGTATACATGGAAGTTGTAGGGAAAGAGATAACATGGAGCATCTCAATTCCTATGAGTAGGGACTAGCACAAATGCCCACGCGATGCAACGGGTGAGATATTTTATTTACGACAAATAACGGGAACGATAATCGATGTGGCCACAAAAAACGGTCTCCACAACGGTAGGCGATAGAGCAAGGAGTTGTCTTCTCACTGGACGTGTTTGGCCCATGAAATCTTGATAGTGGTGGGGTTGGTAGGCGCGGTGGCGAGCACCCAACTCGTGCTTTTTTTCCGCGTCCGCCTCCATCTCGGGGTTGTGCATACCTCCTCATTTGATGGGTGTGTGACGATCTTCGGGACACAGTTGCTTCGACCACTCTCCTACAACTGCGTAACCGGATGGATTACTAATTGCAGCGCATAAATCATGTTTCATAAGCATAATCAGTCATGAATGTCCCTTCATTATGATGGTTTATTCTCTTTGATTATTTTAGCGCTCACGTATCAACCATTTTTTTTCTAATTAGAGCCAAACAACATATACTCTTTTATTGGCACATGCCCTTTTTTTAATTTATTTCCAACCAGGATAGAACAAACGCGCACTCTAATCAATGGCCAACGCGAATATTTAAGAAGATACGACAGCTTCAGATTTTATTTATTTATTTATTATTTTGAACATTCAAAGAAAACCGCCGAATGTTCTTGGAAACGTTAATTTTTTTGAAAGCCCGGACAGTTCTAAAAAAATGTCAACATTTTTCTTAACTTCCACATAGTTTTGGAAAAACACAAACAAAATTAAAAACAGGAGTAGCAATTGAAATTAATAAACAATAGTTTGAAAACATGAACTATTTATACAACAGAACATTATTATTATTTTTGAAAAGGGGAACATTAACAACATTTTTAAAAATGTTTTCTTAGACGCAAACATTTTTATGTGTTTCTGAACTTTTCACTAAAATAGGAATATTTTTTGAATATCGAACATTTTATAAAATAATAATTTTATAAAAAATATCGAACAATTCTGAAATAGATTTATTTTAAATTGCAACATTTTTAAAATGTTGAGGAAATTATGAAACCAATTTTTTTAAGTTTCTAATATTTTTTAAGACAGGAATAAAATTTTGTAATGCTAATTCTTTTGAATATTTGAACAAAAATTGAAATTCAGAATACATTTTGTATATTTTTATTTCCCTAAACAATAAAAATAAAGAAGGGGGAAATAAAAATTCAACAGAAACCGAATACAGAAAAAAAAAAACAGGCCCGCCCAGTCTTGGGCGACTTGTGTGTACATTCAACTATTTGTCGCCACCGGCGACAAATAAGGTCCTAGCGACGCATGGGCAGGGTAATTATTAGGTTGGTTTTGTTGGGCTGGAGTGCGCCTGGCCCAGTTGCGGTATTCTGGACAAACTTTTTGTCTTTTCCAGTGGAGAGACACACAAAAATTTAGTACCACCTCGGATAGCAAAAAATTATTTTTGGCGACGAACGGACGAAACTATTGGAGAAACGCACCTTGCTTTATTAGTATAGGTATAGATGTAGATATAGAGGTATAGATATAGAAAAACCCGGACAGTTCTAAAAAAATGTCAACATTTTTCTTAAATTCCACATAGTTTTGGAAAAACACAAACAAAATTAGAAACGGGAGTAGTAATTGAAATTAAGAAAAAATATTTTGAAAACATGAACTATTTATACAACAGAACATTATTATTATTTTTGAAAAGGGGAACATTAAAAACTTTTTAAAAATGTTTTCTTAGACGCAAACATTTTTTTGTATTTCTGAACTTTTCACTAAAATAGGAATATTTTTTGAATATCGAACATTTTATAAAATAATAATTTTATAAAAAATATCAAACAATTCTGAAATAGATTTATTTTAAATTGCAACATTTTTAAAATGTTGAGGAAATTACGAAACCAATTTTCTTAAGTTGCTAATATTTTTAAGACAGGAATAAAATTTTGTAATGCTAATTCTTTTGAATATTTGAAAAAAAATGAAATTCTGAATACATTTTGTATATTTTTATTTTCCAAAACAATAAAAATAAAGAAGGAGGGAATAAAAATTAAACAGAAACCGAATACAGAAAAAACAAAAATAGGCTCGCCCAGTCTTGGGTGACTTGTTTGTACATTCAACTATTTGTCGCTACCGGGGACAAATAAGGTCCTGGCGACGCATGGGCAGGGTAACTACTGGGTTGGTTTTGTTGGGCTGAAGTGCGCCTGGCCCAGTTGCGGTATTCTGGACAAACTTTTTGTCTTTTCCAGTGGAGAGACAAACAAAAATTTAGTACAACCTCGGATAGCAAAAAATTATTTTCGGCGATGAACGGATGAAACTATTGGAGAAACGCATCTTGCTTTATTAGTAGGTATATATTGGAAAAGAGGTGTCATTTGGTTCACATCATAGGAACTTTTCTATTGAATCTAGAGATGACATGTATCTCAATTCCTATGAGGAGGGATTAGAAAAGAGATGTAATTTGGTTCATATCATAGGAACTTTTCTATTGAATATGCGCTAATGTTTATTTTCTTTGAAATTAAGGGAGTATAAGAATTCATTCATATGAACCAAGTGGCTCTAAAGCTATAGAAATGATATCATGTTTATTTTCTTTGAAATGTGGAGTATATGAATCTATTTCTATGAACCAATTGACTCTAAAGGAAAAAAATCCTACAAAAATCATATCATATAGAGTTCCTATGATATTCCTCAACACTAAAGGATGCTTGAAATTGCTGCGGGTGATACGATGGTCTTTCTTTGTAGACTCATCACCCATCTTTATAGTTACCTCTAAAAGATGAATGAAATGATATATATACATGGTATTCTACATGTGCAATTTGGTACACGAAAACTCGGTAAAAGTTTGCGAGGTTCGAATTTTCAATAAAGCTATATGCACTACATTTCGGAACGGAGAGAGCATACGGCAGTTGCTAACACTCACGTGGAAGATTTGTGTGTAGGAGGAGTGGCTGTTCTGTTAAATGACATGGCAAAACTGACACTGTCGGATGCCGATCTAATGGTTCTTACGGCGTTCGTCAGGAAAAGACTTGTGGCGAACGTTTGTCGGATAATGATTTACGGACACATGCATTGCATTGATACGCACACGCACCCTCACGAGTCACGACTTTCCCGAGTCCTCTCGCAGACTCGCACGTCGCACCCACCGTCTATCTGCAGGTAGACGTCACGCACATATGTGCTCTTCACACCCTACCCTCAGAACTTCTACAAAACAAAAGACGGCGCGCACATTTCATTTTAGCTCACACGTCACACACTTATACTATTACTCTTGCGGCGAACATTCTTTGGGCATAGTATATTGTACTCTCACGAAGAGAAGCGGTGCACGCACGCACTAGTTCTCTCACACCCACTCGTGGGTACACGTAGGAGCGCATTTTTTTGAAGCTGGTACAACAAAATCACTCCACTATATATAAAAGCATGAGCCTTAGCGCTTGCTTTACTAGGGTTCCTCTCGTTCACTCTCTCATGCTCTCCAGATTTAAGCAACACATAGGTGGCCACACTCTCTCTCAGCTCACGACTGGTCACAAATCCGGCCGGACAACCTCGACCGGGGCAGGGGTGTAGGTGAATCGTTCACGCTGTCGTCGGCGGCGAGGGAGGAGACCAACGGCTGCCCGTGCGTCCCGATCGGCGGCCGTGTCGTTCTCTCCGAGAGAGCACCGCCTCGGGAGGGCCTCCGACCCCTTCTTCCTCCCTGCGGTATTATGGCCAAGATGCGGCCTCCCGACGCCGTCTTTGCCACATGTCGACGACCCTCAGGTATATATTCCTTTGAAACCTGCCTTGCTCTACTGCCCCAGCTCCCTTCATGTGGATCGTTTTCTATTTCTGTCCACTGTTCCAAAGCCACCTAGACATCTACTATTATTATAAGTAAAGCTAGTTCATACAGTCGACTCAAAGCGTTGGTTTAAACACGGAAGAAAGTGGGAAAGCTATAGCATGAATCTAGGACTTGGTTCTAAGAGGAAATGGGGAAAGTAGTAATATCTGTCATTGTTTAAATAACCGTATTTCGTATTTGCGCAAACAGGGATGTCTGTCTCCATATCGTTTCGGGATGTCTGTCTCCGTATCGTTTCTATCCATGCAATCAAAAGCACACACCTCAGTTTTAGTACAACCGCGCAAAATGAGATGGCTATCCCTCATTGCCGTCGTCTAACCTCCCGTCCTCAAGGTATCCCTACATTGGTAGTAACTAAGGTAGAATGACCAACGCAATCTAAAAGAATCTGATTCGTACGTTTTACTTCCTGATTGCAGTTGTAACATCCTAAATTTTCAATTTGGAATGTTATACATAGGTCATTTATGCATATCATATTTTATTGCATTTTCGTTCCGCAATCCTCAAGATCCTAAGCAACTCAAGGACCCTCGGATAGAGTTGGGGATTTCCCGATTTTCATATTTGATTGTTATCAAATAATGAAACGAGGATTTTTGATTTTAATTATTTTTCTCTCCGAAAAATATTTCATATTAAAATATATGAGAGGAGATAACATAACTTCTCCAAAATAATTGAAATATTGGAGGAAAAATATTAAAATCATTTATTTGATTTTATTTGGATTTTATTTGCATTAGAAAAATTGCACGTTTTCAAAATTGCATTTTAGGGCCAAGAAAATATTCATCTCGTTCTAAATATTTTATTTAGACGGTGAATTTTTATTTTGGCATTTTTAGATTTTTATTTTATTTTCTAGGATTTATTTTCTGTTCGGCGGAATTATTTAAAAAAACTTCCAGCGCCCGACCGGGCCGAAGCCCAGCCGAGCCAGGCCGGCCCAACCCCGCGCCACCGCCTTCCCCGTCACGTGCCGCCGCCGGACTCGGAAGAGTCCGAGCGGCCGCCGCCGCCGCGACCCCCTCCCCAAGTCGGAGCCGCCGCCTCGCCCTCCCCTTTAAAAACCCACCCGAGGCCCCCCTGGAGCACCAAGTCGCCGCCGCCGCAGCCCTCGCCAGCTCCGCCGCTGCAGCCCGCGCCGCCGCCTGCCGCTGCCCGCGCTGCAGCGGCCCCGCGCCACCGAGCCACCCCGCCGCCCCGCAAGCCCGCCGCCCAAGCCTCGCCTCGCTGGAGCTGCCTCGCTGGAGAGGTAACGCGCCGATCCGCCGCCGTCGATTTTTTTGAAAACCGATTCGGTTTTTTAAAAAAAACCCTAGTTTGTTTTTTTAGATCGGTTCGCCGATTTTTCCCGGTTCTGCTACTTAGCGGACGTTCGTACGTATATTCGTTTTAACGAACGGTTTTCACCCGTTAGTTACAGATAACGAACGCTCGTTCGTTAGTTTGTTCGTCAGTTTTCTTTTTATCGGATTTTTCCGTGATTATTCTCGATCGCGATTTCTGATCCGATTTTCGTTTCAGTTTATCTTTTCGCTCGTTTATCGGAATCAGGCGATTCAAGCGCCTAGATCTTCGTCTCGAGACCCTCTTTCTGTTTAATCAACTTAAACAAGATTTTGGTACTGTAAAATTTGGCTTTAGTTCAGATTAGTAAACGGATCTTGTTTCTTTCGCCGTTTGAGTTTCGTTGCTCCGTTCGATTTGATTCTTTTTGCAAAGCGGAGTTCTTAAGTTGAACTTTCTGTTCAATCTCTCTTATTTGAGTTTTGCCCATGCATCTCTACTTGTTGCTTATGTATGCTATTGTTTGTTTGCGATAGAATTCCCGGAGTGCGAAGCGTGCTACTACGAGTCCCTAGGTTTCGCGGATCGTCAGCATGGCAAGTAACACATTGATCATACTCTTTCCATACCCAGTTTTTATGCATTAGAATCAATCCTCAAACATTGCATGAATAGGATGTCATTAACTTGTGGGTTGGGAAGTAGTTGTTAGGGTAGGACCTATTGCCCTGTTATATCAAACCCTTGGGAGTTACTTCTACGTGTTGCTTATATTGCTATGCTATGTTCGTAGACGTGGTTTGGGTTTGAGTGAAATCCATGATAGATGTGAGATTGTTAATTAATGGTTCAACTTAAGGTGGCAACTTAAATACACATCTGGGTGGATTGAGGCACCTGGAGTACCCAGTATTGCCTGTATTTTTGGAAATCTCGGGGTTCCGTGTGATTCTCCTATGGACCGCCACCCAGGCTCAAAGGGAACTGAGATTATTCATGCTAGAAACTTCCGTGTGCAGCCACAAGCTATTATGGGCTCTAGCATAGTTGAGTAAGTTACGTGAAGCTCTTGAAGAGGTGGATCAGCAGGTAGAGGGTTGTAGGTTTGGTATGGTCCGCCCGGAGTAGAGAGTTAATGTTTCTGAAAGACTGTGTCTCGGTCATCCGTTTCTCAAACATCATGAAGTGCGAGAAATCTAATGGAGGCGATCAAGTCTTGTGGGGAAAAGTGTGCAAACCTCTGCAGAGTGTACAATCTAATCATGGTTAGTCGTGTCCCCAGTTATGGACAATCTTGAGTATCTAGTACTTGGAGTATCTTAAGTATCTCATCCCTCTTAATTAATATTGTTGGGTTGTTAATTACTTTAATTGGGATTGAGTTGGAGGAACCTTCTCGATGATGTTCCGACCACCATGATAGTTAAATTAAAATCTATTCCTTTATTGTAGGGGAAATTTGGCTTTTCGCAAAAAAAACTATAACCATAGAGCTTTCCACCAGCCAAATATGCATGTAGTGATAGCATTATTCTGTTCTTGCTCTACTGTGTTATATTGCCAGCGTATTCCATGTGTTGGCCCGTTTTTGGGATGCAACGTATTATGTTGTAGACTTTTCAGACGAGTGGTAAGGTTCGTTAGGTCGTTGCCATGCAGCTCAGCTATGTCGTTGGAGTTGATGGACTCACTTTATCTTCCAAGCCTTCCGCTGTTATTGTATTAGATGGCCTTAAGCCATATTATTGTAATAAGTTCTCTTTTGAGACATTCGATGTAATAAGTGTGTGATTGCTACTCTGTTATAAATCCTTCGAGTACTGTGTGTGTTGGCATTACCGATCCAGGGATGACATTGAAGCACAGAGACTTGACCGTTTGAGGTCGGGTCGCTACAAGATGGTATTAGAGCACACGCAGAGTGTATGACACGACCACTTAGATAAAAACCCTAGGTCACTCTTCTCTACTCATTTCTGACTCCTCTCCATTTTCTACTCCTTAGGATGGCGGAGATGAAGAACAAGTTTGCACAGCCGGATGAAGACACACCTTTTGGATGCCATTTGAAGGAAGTCACTAGGTACTTGAACATTGGAATACCAAGCTTCACCGGGACATACAACGCCACCTTACCAGAAGAGGAGCGTTGGATGATTCAAGTACAAGTTCCAGGAAGGACGTTCTCGCCAACCTCTAAACCCATAGAATTTTCTTTCGAAGCACCCACCTGGAGTCTAGGCAAGAGCATGGCAGCCCACATTACCATGGGACGCATTGGAGAAGTCTAAAAAAAGGATCTTAAGGACACTATCTATCAGATTTGTGGGCGCCGAGACGAGCAACGGGAAGTGATCAGCACCAAGAACGATAGATCCATTGCAGCTTTCATCCAGGAGCTAAACCAGCACATTCGACGTCAGGAGAACCAAATGTGCGCAGACATGATGGACTTGAAGAAGGCGAAGACTAGGATCATCGAACTGGAGGAAGAACTCAAGTTTACACGTGATGGATATGAGGAGGAAATTAAGACGCTACTGGAGAAGAATGACGACCTGGTTAAGAAGATCGGAGTATTCCTGGGAGACCCCGCACCAGGAGGAGAAGATGAAGAACCCAAGGAGATTCGCTCGAAGGACTACATCATCATCGACGACACCGACTCGGACCCCGACAATAGTGATGATGACTTTGAAGATGAAGCTGGAGCAGATATCATGGAGTCTTCCACCGATCAAAATTTCTAGATGACCACCACATATTAGTAGTATTTCCCCATGTATTTAGTAGTAGTTGAGCACTTTTGTGATAGTTCTAGACCGCTTGTATGCCCTTGCTTGATTGATTCAGTGAAATGATTGTGTTTGTCTCATGTGCATATGGGTGGTGCTTTCTCATTAGACCCCTTTTTATTCCGATCTCTTCCATCTAAACCCATCAGATGCCTCCGAGACGTGACACCGATTTTGCCTTCCCACCGGAGCTCACTCAGTTGATCCAGCAGCAGAACACCTTGATGCAATTGCTAGTTCAGAACTAGGGCAACAACAACAACAACAACAACCCGCCGCCAGTTGACAACCTAGCCCGTTTTCTAAAGTTACAGCCGCCGGTGTTTTCTAGTAGCACCGAGCCTGTAGTTGCTGATGATTGGCTACGCCGTATTGGAAGGGAGTTGACCACCGCAGGTTGCACAGATGCTGAGAAGGTGCGCTTTGCCGCACATCAATTGGATGGACCAGCAGCCTCGTGGTGGGAGAATTACACGGCCACTTTCCCCATAGCCAACGTCACTTGGGACCAGTTTCAGCAAGCTTTACGCACAGCCCATGTCTCAACTGGAGCTATGAATATTAAGAAGCGCGAGTTTCGCAACTTACGCCAGGGGAACCATACTATGGCTCAATACGTGGATGAGTTTAGCAAGTTATCTCGCTATGCCCCTGACGATGTGGCCACAGATGCCGCGAAGCAGGAGAAGTTTATGGAAGGGCTGAATGACGAGATGAGCATGCAGTTGATGGTAGAAACCTTCAAAAACTACCAGGAGTTGGTAGATAAGGCTCTTATGATTGAAGGGAAGCAGCAGCAGATTGAGAGCCGTAAGAGGAAGTATGGACAAAGGAGGTATAACTCAGGAGCTCAGCAGAAGCCTCGCCTAACCCCGAACTCGGGAGGACTTGTTCATAACCATGGAGGTCATAACCACACCGGAGGAGGATCGCATAACCACAATGGTTCTAAGAATTGGAATGGGAATGGAGCCAACAACAATCAGAACCGCTCCAATCCAGCCACACCCGCCAAAAGAGACCTAAGTCACATTACTTGCTTTAAGTGCGGGAAGACTGTGCCACGGAGTGCCCTGAAGGGAAGAATGGAAACAGAAATGGGAGCGCTGGGAAGAAGACCAATCCATTCAACAAAGGACAAGTGAACCACGTTAACCTGGAGGAGGTTGAAGACCAGCCAGACGCGGTTATAGGTAAGTTTTTGGTTAAGTCATTTACCACTCTTGTTATTTTTGATACTAGTGCATCGCATTCATACATATCAAGGGGATTCGTGGATAAGTTTAGACTACCAACCCAAACCCTTAGGACCCCTCTTTTAGTGAGTTCACCTGGAGCAGAGTATATGGCTAGTCGATGGTGCGACCAGATACCCCTAACCATTGGCACACATGTTTTTCCGTCCGACCTAATTATCTTGGAGTCACGAGGATTGGATGTGATATTAGGCATGGACTAGATGTCAAAGTATGGAGGAAGCATTAACTGTGCTAGTAAGTCGATTTACCTCACCACCCCGGAGGGAAAAAGGATTAAGTATGTATCTAGGCATGTGCCCAGAAGGAGCCAAGTGAATACCCTCACGGGAGTTGTTCAGTAGGAAGTGCATGTAGTGAAGGATTACCCGGATGTTTTTCCAGAGGAGTTACCAGGCATGCCACCGGATAGAGACATCGAGTTTTTGATAGAGCTATTGCCAGGTACCGGGCCAATATCCAAGAGACCCTATCGGATGCCCGCAAATGATCTGGAGGAGATTAAGAAACAGATCAAGGAGTTATTGGAGAAAGGTTACATTCGAAGGAGTTCATCACCTTGGGGAGCCCCAGTACTTTTGGTTGAGAAGAAGGATAAATCCCTAAGAATGGTTATTGATTATCGGGCCCTGAATGAAGTGACGATTAAGAACAAGTACCCACTGCTGATGATTAATGATCTGTTTGATCAGCTGCAAGGAGCTAAGGTGTTTTCGAAGATCGATTTGCGATTGGGATACCACCAGTTGAAGATTCGAGAGAAAGATATACCAAAGACAGCATTCACCACGCGGTACGGATTGTACGAGTATACGGTCATGTCGTTTGGACTGACTAACGCTCCTGCCTATTTCATGAGCATGATGAACAAAGTATTCATGGAATATTTGGACAAGTTTGTTGTGGTGTTTATTGATGATATAATGGTATATTCGAAGAATGAAGAGGAGCACAAGGAGCATTTGCGATTAGTTCTCGAGAAACTCAGGGAACACCAGTTGTATGCCAAGTTCAGCAAATGCGAGTTTTGGTTGAAGGAAGTCGGATTCCTTGGACATGTTATATCAGGAGAAGGTATAGCAGTAGACCCTAGCAAGGTTCAGTCAGTCACTGAATGGTTGGCACCCACTTCAGTTAGCGAGATCCATAGTTTTCTTGGACTCGCAGGATACTATCGGAGATTCATTGAGATCTTTTCCAAGATTGCGAAGCCAATGACTGAATTATTGAAGAAGCATACTAAGTTTAAATGGACGGAAGACTGCGAGGCAAGTTTCCAGGAGTTCAAGAAACATTTGACTACAGCCCTAGTGCTGACCCTGCCAGATATACGGAAGGAATTCCAAGTGTATTGTGATGCCTCTCGCTTAGGACTTGGAAGTGTGCTTATGCAGGACGGAAGAGTTGTTTCGTATGCCTCGCGACAACTAAAACCTCACGAGTTGAATTACGCCACGCATGATTTGGAGCTAGCAGCCGTAGTGCATGCATTGAAGACTTGGAGGCATTACCTTATTGGAAATCGTTGTGATGTGTACACGGATCATAAGAGTTTGAAGTACATCTTCACACAGAAGGAGTTGAACCTTAGGCAGAGGAGATGGTTGGAGCTTATAAAGGATTATGACATGAAGCTGCACTATCATCCAGGTAAGGCCAACGTCGTAGCAGACGCTTTGAGCCGGAAGAGTTATGCTAACATCCTAGCAAGTACGAGATTACTGAAGGAGTTGGCAGAGAATATCATGGAACTTAGATTAGAGATTGTTCCTAGAGGTTTTGTTGCAACAATGGAGGTTCAGTCGACATTGTTGGGTAAGATTCGGGAAGCTCAGAAGGATGACAAAGAGATTGCCGAGATAAAAGAGAGAATGAGCAAAGGAAAGGCCAAAGGTTTTCGTGAGGATGAGCACGACACCTTATGGTTTGAGGACCGACTTTATGTGCCCAATAACCCAGAGATTAGGAAGTTAATACTTCAGGAGGCTCATGACTCACCATACTCAATACACCCAGGAAACACCAAGATGTATTTGGATTTGAAGGAACGTTTCTGGTGGACGGGGATGAAGAAGGATATTGCAGAGTATGTAGTCGTATGTGATGTATGTCAGAGAGTGAAGGCAGAGCATCAAAAGCCAGCAGGATTGTTATAGCCTATGCCGATACCCGAGTGGAAGTGGGATAAACTTCGCATGGATTTTATCACCGGATTGCCCAGGACCAAATCAGGATATGATTCTATATGGGTAGTAGTTGATCGCTTGACCAAAGTGGCTCACTTTATCCCAGTGAAAACCACTTATACAAGTGCGAAGTTGGCCAAGATATATATGTCCAGGATCGTATGTCTGCATGGAGTTCCGAGGACCATCGTATCAGATAGAGGAACACAGTTTACCTCGAAGTTTTGGCATTAGCTACACCAAACTTTGGGAATGAGATTGGAGTTTAGTACAATGTTTCACCCGAGACGGATGGACAGACCGAGAGAGTCAACCAGATTTTGGAGCACATGTTGAGAGCATGTGCGCTAGATTATGGATCTAGTTGGGATGACAATTTGCCTTACGCAGAGTTCTCATACAACAATAGCTACCAAGCCAGTTTGAAGATGGCACCGTTTGAAGCCCTGTATGGACGAAGGTGCAGAACGTCGTTGATGTGGGATGAAGTAGGAGACAGACAGTTGTTTGGACCAGACCTGATCAAGGAGTTTGAAGAGAAGGTTAAGCTGATTCGTGACAGACTGAAGATAGCTCAGTCCAGGCAGAAGAGTTATGCAGACCCGAAACGCAAGGAGGTAACCTATGAAATTGGAAAAAGAGCATATCTGCGAGTATCACCCTTACGAGGAGTGAAACGTTTTGGAGTTAAGGGAAAGTTAGCCCCAAGATTTGTAGGACCGTATCGTATTTTTGGAACGTACGGGAGAAGTTGCCTACAAGTTGGAGTTACCTGAAGGACTGTCAGGGGTTCATGATGTGTTCCACGTTTCGCAGTTGAAGAAGTGTCATGCTGAGATGGCCGATATACCGTTAAGAGATACGGTACCCTTGGAGGCGATTCAGTTGGACAGTGATTCGACTTATGAGGAAAAGCCAGTTAAGATTCTTGAGTTTGCCAGCCGAGTCACCCGCAGCAAGGTTATCAAGTTTTGCAAAGTTCAGTGGAGCCACCATACCGAGGATGAAGCCACCTGGGAACGAGAGGATGATCTTCGCAAAGACCACCCACACCTATTTTCTAGCCAACCCGAATCTCGAGGGCGAGATTCATCTTAAGGGGGGTAGGTTTGTAACATCCCAAATTTTCAATTTGGAATGTTATACATAGGTCATTCATGCATATCGTATTTTATTGCATTTTTGTTCCGCAATCCTCGAGATCCTAAGCAACTCAAGGACCCTCGGAGAGAGTTGGGGATTTCCCAGTTTTCATATTTGATTGTTATCAAATAATGAAACGAGGATTTTTTATTTTAATAATTTTTCTCTCCAAAAAATATTTCATATTAAAACATATGAGAGGAAATAACATGACTTCTCCAAAATAATTGAAATATTGGAGGAAAAATATTAAAATCGTTTATTTGATTTTATTTGATTTTCTTTGGATTTTATTTGCATTAGAAAAAATTGCACGTTTTCAAAATTGCATTTTAGGGCCAAGAAAATGTTCATCTCGTTCTAAATATTTTATTTAGACGGTGAAAATTTATTTTGGCATTTTTAGATTTTTATTTTATTTTCTAGGATTTATTTTCTGTTAGGCAGAATTATTTAAAAAAACTTCCAGCGCCCGACCGGGTCGAAGCCCAGCCGAGCCAGGCCGGCCCAACCCCGCGCCACCGCCTTCCCCGTCCCGTGCCGCCACCGGACTCGGAAGAGTCCGAGCCCCCGCCCTGCCCTCCCCTTTAAAAACCCACCCCGGGGCCCCCCCTGGAGCCCCAAGTCGCCGCCGCAACCACCCTCGCCAGCCCCGCCGCCGCAGCCCGCGCCGCCGCCT